>NC_056752.1:53977794-54660652 GCF_018687715.1 Carya illinoinensis
CTCCATATACATATGTGCTTCCTTCTGTTGCAACAGCACCCCAGAATGCAATGAGCTATGGAACAAATGGAGCTGGAGGGAAGTTTCCGAGCAACAAGGTTGGTTGTGTTCTGTAATGTTTTGGTTATGTTGATGTCTCCTGAAGTTAATTGCACTTATGATATTAATTCTGATTTTCTAAGATTCTATTATATCACTTGCGTATCCCTTTACTAGAGCCCAATTGCATGCATGGGCTCAGAGGTCCCAATCTTTGTGTGACCTAAATGAAAGACTTGGTTCTGTGCCACATGTTTTCCAGATTGATTCGGCCTTTTTTATACAGTTAAATTGGGATGATCTAGATTGGAAGTATGTTACAGTAGACATGTTTCTGTTTTCAAGCATTTGGCTTGAAGGATGCCGGCCATGCCATATTGTTTGTGGTGAATAAGTCAATTTAATTATTCTCAGTTGTATGTCATGTCCTGCCTGTAGACCGTCCTATTGGAACTGCAATTTGAAGGGACTTTGTTCTAGATTTTTCTACTGCTTAGTTTTTACAGTGAGAAAATATATCCGTGAGAGTTGTGTGGCTTGAAAAATGTAATTTATGGTAATGTGTAATTACATATTCTGGCTGTGTCAGATTCATGGATCTTAAAGTTGATGTACCCGAAGGGGTTGGCCCAAGTGGTGAAGGCCTTGGTCTTGGGTTATCACTCCCCTCAAGGTCCAAGGCTCAACACTTCACGGGTGCAAACAATCTTTCGGGGTCACACTCTCTAGTGAAAAGCCAGCGATTTAATGTAGGAAAACTTCCGAGGGTGTGGTGCACGGGACTGGGGTTTACTCTGCATGGGTGGATCCGAAGGGCCCTGAACCTCTGACATTTAAAAAAAAAATGGTTGATGTGAAATACTTGGTGCTGAGAAATGGTATGCATGGGCTTGAGTCCTGTGGATGTTTCTCATCTTTCACTTCTTTTAAGACATTAAGAGGTTAAGATGGTCAGTAAATTTGAGGTGATGTGGTGTTTTCTGATGCAAGTCTATCCAAGGTGTGATGCTGAGGAATCATAGGTGTGACACATAGGTTTATCTATTTTTTCTCCTCTTTGTTTTCATTTGAAATTTCTAAGAATTTCCCATCAAACTCCAGCGAACATTTATATCACAATTTGCATGTATTTTCCCCCCAAAATCCTAATCTTTAAAACGCTATACCATCCATCAATCAAATAACCATAAAATCCAAATCACTATTCCCGAGTTTTTGTTCACAGTCCAGGAACAGCTACTCACTGCCCAAGGTTTTATCTTTTTTCACATTCAATTGTACCATTCCCTTATACCATTAGAAACCCTACCTTTCCTTATATCTTCCAGCCTTTTCACACCAAAACCCCAGACCTAGCTATCTCAAACCCTACAAACCTCTGCTGACAAATAAACTCTTTGTAGCCTGGGGTCCTTCATTTCTACTATCCTACATCACTTTCGCCCGATTTGTCCCTTCCTATTGTGAATATTGACAACCAGAAAATTGGTATGCATGGTCTGTAATGTGACTGAGGAAAATAGGTCTCATAATTTTGGGCGAGAACCCAAGTTGTGATGTTCCTACTTGTCTGTTGCTCCAAATGCAGTATCTCAGTGAGTGCATACCTGTCTGTACTTCTAAATTTCATTGGGCATTATTCTTGTTTTGTTTTGAGATGTTTTGAATAATATTCGTGCTATGTATTTTTGGATTGCAATTTACAGAAACTTTTGATATTTTCCAGGAGGATCGAAGTAACTCTGTGACTATTGGCGTTGCAGATGGACATATTGGGTTTGTTGTTGGTCGTGGTGGAAGAAACATAATGGAAATTGGCCAGGTACATAAGTAGCAAATGGTGTCATTTTTTGCATAGTGCATGAGCACAAAATTAGAACACATTATTTTCTTGCAGGTTACTGGGGCCAGAATAAAGATATCAGATAGAGGTGATTTTGTGGCTGGGACGACTAATAGGTAAAAAGGATTCATGAAGGTTATCAGTCTGGTTGCCAATAGGATGAGTTTTTTGGCAATAAATTATTAACGGTTCGTCAGTCTTGTACCCTGTTCTGCAGGAAAGTCACAATTACAGGGTCACACAGAGCAATTCGTGCAGCCGAGTCCATGATAATGCAGAAAGTGGCCTATGCTTCCGAGAGGGTGATTGATTAGTTTTGAAATGTCCGCATTCAAAATTCACGTTGAGAATGTTCGGGGGGAGATCTACCTGTAATTTGCTTATACGTTTGATCATTAAGAAAGGGGAAAAAAGAAGAGCCATTGACATATGTTGGCACATGATAGATGTAAGTTGGAAGAAATTTGCATAATCTAGTAGGGGCAAGAGCGGGAAATTTTCTTGTTGTCGAGAGAGATATAATTGTGCTAGGAATTTGTTTGAGATTAAGTTTATTCCAAAAGAAAACGTTGGAAAAAAAAGCCATTATTCATCGACCATATAGAATGATTCGCTTTACTTCATTCACGGTTGTAACCTGCTAATTTAGCAAGTACGTACACTGTCTGATCGTTATCTTAATTCGTTCGATTCTTAGTTCAAAATGTGAAGATTTTTCTAATGGAGCATTTATACTGCAATTCATGATAACAAACTCTTGATATTGATTCAGTTTTTCTGTCGTAGTCATCGTTATTTATGCTGGTTGCTTCCCGTCGTTGGCTTTGTCGCTCCTTGTATTTTTTTAAACGGTTCTTATATAGGTCCTATTGGGGCGAAGTTGTGGCCTGTAACGATGCCCCAGTTTATAGGTTGTCATTGGAATTGAGATAAAAGTTAAATAAAATATTATTAAATTATTATTTTTTAATATTATTAGTATTTTAAGATTTAAAAAATTTAAATTATTTATTATTTTTTGTGTTAAAAATTAAAAAAGTTATAATGATTAGACGTGAGTTTAAGAGAGGATGAGTAACCATTTATTATTTTGGCTCATAGGAGCAGGCAACAATTATTTTTGTGCCCCCTATCTCCAGGGCAGCTTTAGGCTAAATAAGTAAACTATTTCTTACCTATGAAAAAAAAATATTTATTATTATTATTATAATTATCATCTTTTTATCATATCTTTATGTTGCGTTCAATTATTTTTAAATATCTAAAAACAAGAAATAAATTTTTTAGTGATAATCACATGATAATAAAGTCGCTTTGCAGGGCAATCGAAGCCATTGAGCACGATAATGGTATATTTGATTCGACTTGAAATTTCTAGCTGGACATACCCATGTTGTGAGGATGCACTAAATTCAAATAGCACATCAATTGCGAAAGCGAAAACCTTAAAGTTATATCACTCTCGAGTTAACGATATCAACAAAGTCACTTTTATTCTATAGAGTACGTAGTAGTATATATAATAACACTAGCAACCGTGTCTCGGTAGTGTATATGGTGCAAGTGCGCTGACATTTCATGCAGTGCTTGCAACGTACGTCCACCAACACATAACATGCATTGCATGCGGGGTGAATTCCGCTGCAATTTATTCTATAGTTCCAAACGCCAAAAGATCAAGAAACTAGCTAGTGTACATACATAAATACATATGTATGTATGTATGTATACTCATGGGAAATCATCATCCCCATTGCCATAGCCTTCACCATAGCCTTCACCATATCCATAGCCAGATCCATTTCCAGAACCGCCACCACCACCTTGCCCGCCTCCACCTCCGCCACCTCCTCCACGGCCACCACCATGACCTCCTTGACCATCCCCACCTCCATATCCTTCTCCATGACCAAACCCACTTCCATTTCCTAAGCCTCCACCTCCTCCACCGCCTTGCCCACCTCCACCTCCGCCACCTCCTCCTTGTCCGACCCCATGACCTGATCCATATCCTTCGCCATGCCCAGAACCGCTTCCAAATCCTGAACCACCCCCGGATCCTCCTCCACCACCTCCACCTCCTCCACCACCTCCACCTCCTCCCTTACCATAACCACCTAGTCCTCCTCCTTCACCAAATCCAGAACCACCCCCTGACCCAAACCCAGAACCAAGCCCACCTCCTCCTCCTCGCCCTCCTCCACCGCCACCACCACCGCCTCTTCCTCCTCCACCGCCACCACTCTTACGATCTAAGGCCTTTGGTGATGATCTCGCGGCAAAGGTAAGGTCCACAAGGAGCAAAACCAAGAATGCAGCACCAACCAGCCTAGAGCTGGACATTTTTGAAGTACGAAGGCTCGACGTAGGTTGACTAAGATACGTATTGAGTTTGAAACTCCTCTCTGTGTTTCAGTACTCACTATGAGAAATCAATATTTTGTGAGTGAAAAAGAGTTGAAGTAGGGCCTTTATATATAGGCATCGTGAATGCTACATTTTCCAAACATTCCTAACGTTCTAGACGCATGTCTACTGGCTTCTTTTAATGATCTGGCTTGGTGTGTTGATTAAAAAAGGTAATCGGAAACGTGTGTGGACGTTTAGTTTGTTTAGTGGTGATGGTGGCGGGTGGGGGCCATGGCGATGGTGCAGCAATTGTGCGTGATCGTGGTGGACTTTACGTCTTCTTGTCGGCATGCAAGTTCTGATCTCCATATACCATAATATTTCCGGTCTTCCACTCTGGACTAACGACGAGATGGATCCTGGAAAGTATGCTACGGGGATGTGACCAATTAGTTAGATGCAATTCCACTTCGTCAATCTGTTCATATCTTGAAGCGACTGCACTGTCTGCCCACAGGCGCGCGGAGGCAGGTATTATTTTTGGGGTGTTTCTAAGAAAATGTGCGTGATCTTGCATTAAAGTTGGATTAATTTGGGCGGTGGAGTGTTAGAATATACTATTATTTATTATTTTTTTATTATTTTGTAATACTATTAATTATTATTTAATATATTATTATTATTTTTTCATTATTTTTATTTAGAGAATATCGAAAATAATCTCAGTACCCAACGCAACTTACTAGATATTTGCTGGCTGGGATATGTATGTTGTTGTGGATTCAAAAGACATTAACAGAATGAACATGACAATTATTTCGAATTTTAAATATAAGTTTACACACTAAATATTACATTTTTTTTTTCTTTTGTCAAATGTTTAAAATATAGATAATAAGTAAACGAATTTAATTAATTTAAAAAGAATAAATTCAAAACAAAATTTTAAAAAATTATAAAAGAAAATATAGCACGTGATATATAAAAATGATGAGTAATATCCCTGGATGCATGCCTTGATCAATACCTTAATTGGATGTCCGTATGGAATATTGAGTTTCGTATTCCATCTATGTCATACAGTAGAATCAAATTACTAGTTTTTTGTTTAAATTTTGTAACCATCATCGTTTTTTTTTTTCTGTTTTTAACACGGTATAAAATAAAAAGTGAAGAATTACAAATAATTTCTGATAATTTAAAATCATGTATAACAAAATTATTAAAAAAAAAAATTAACTAGCTTATAATTAATCTCTAAAAGTATTTTAATTGTTTATAAAAATCCGTAAATACTTTAGACAAAGTTAAAGAGTGAGATGAGAATTTTATGAATAATAGTAAGATAATTTATAAATAATAATAAGATAGTTTGAGTAATAATATTTTATGAAATTTTGAAAAAAGAGAAATAAAAAATTAAATAAAAAATATTATAAAGTTAAAAATATTGTTAGAATATTATTTTTATTTAAATATTTAAAAATTTTAAATTATTTTTTATTTAAAAATTTAAAAAATTATAATAATTAATTTAAAAGTATTTATATTTAAATAATATTTTATCAACAGTTGAGAAATTACGTAAAATAAAAAAAATAAAATAAAATGAGATAAATTTTTTTACAGATAAGCTTAATCATCACGATTCTGACTATAACAGTACGGATATTAATGCGATCCTTCGTGTCATCACGTTGAACCAACAGCTTCTCCTCCTTTTTTGACTATCCACTCGAATTTACGGGGATACTATAATATATAATTTCTCACAGACATTCGTCGAGCCATCTACTACCAATTCATATAATATTCGTCAAACCACTCGATCGATCTGTGACTCACAGGCATATATTACATATATTATATTATGTACAAGAAAAATGAGACCTTTTAATGAATTGTAGGCTTGAACCGAGCCTACATTTATCTACCCTTCTTCCAATACATATATAGTGGTGCTACCCCCATTATATAATATAACATCATATATACGTATACATATATATAAATATAAATAAATAATTAACTTAAATTGTAGGAACAAATGATAACTTTAATAAAAAATTTATATACAATCACTTGTGTGTATTTTTTACACATTTTATTAATGTAAAATAATAATTATTTTTTTAAAATATAAAATAACTGTTTCGACTAATTATATAAATAAAATATATAAAAAATATATAAAAATCACTATATATATATAAAATAATTTTTTCATTCAAATACTATCGCTAGTAATACTCATGATGATGGTCAAATCTCCAATACGTTACTGGGATGCGTTCCATTTTCCAAGTGTATGCATATAGAACGACATGTGGCAGCTGGCTTTCTTGCACTTTGCCTTGCCTTCAATCATATCGCGCATTGCGCAATACGGCCTAACTAGCTTCATATATTATTCTTTTGCAAGCAGCAATCATTGTTTTTTTTTTTTACTTCGATACGAACGAGATGAACTGCCAGTACACCTACTTTTTGTTTGCTAAATTTGAAAAGAGGAATTATATTTATAATGGAGGGTGAGAGTGTTGTATTATTATTTAAAAATAAATACATAAATATGAAATTTATATAAAAAAATTAAATTTTTAATAATAATTTTTTTTTTTTCAAAACGATTACGTGACACTTACACACTATTAAATTATTTTTATTCTGAATAGCAAATAACTAATAAGTGAACAAATATTTTAAATGCATATTACCGACCTCATTTGAGATTCTTATTCCATAAATCGGTCCAACAATATTAATTTATATCTTTTTGATTGAGTCAGTGGACAACATCAAATGCTTAATAGAATTTATAATACTTATTTTATATTTCTATTTGTTTCTCATTCTATGCACTAGAGTTCAGACTAAATTCTCGGATCCAAATCCAATAAAATTAAGCTTTGTTTGGAACATGGAAGCTGTTGAGTTTATCTTAATTGAGTTCAAATTTAAACTTAACCCAATATTCAAACACACAACTCTCAAATTATTAAATATTATTTAACTCAAGACTTCTTTACATGTAGTACCTACAACATTTTTCAACTCAAGATCTCTCTACACGCGAGATCCACAATCTTTTTTAACTTTCCATAAATATATTTAGATTTATCTTAACATTGAAATATATCTAAACTCATCTTAGATGAGCTCCACAAAAGATAAAACTCACTCCACCATCTTAATTCACTATTATTTCATAAAAAATCAACTCAACTTAATATCTAAATGCAATTATAATTGGTTTAAAATATTGAGATATATGTATTTAGTTTTAGGCCTAGTTAGAATTGAACTATCATGGCCATTCTCAAATTATCATTAGATAAGGCCTATTTATTCAGGCCCAATACCATATTTTCAACTTCGCCGGTTGAAAATAGGAAAAGTCTATCCAGCCTCAATCCACGGGTCGCACACGACACTCCTGATGTGGCGAACCCGGTTCGTCGCCCACATCATGGTTCCGTAGCCCACGTCACGGTTCTGTCGCCCACTTCTCCCAAACCACTCTCTCTCACTCGGCTCCCTCTTCTCATGACCAAGGCAACGAGCAGAAGCCCTCTTCTCCCAGATTTCCCGCACGCCGATGCCCTCACCCCAGCCAACACCCCATCAGCAGATCACTCCCCCTCACCCATGAAACCTTAGAAGATTTCGTCCTCACCTCTCCCCCTAGCCCCTTCTTCACGTCTCTCACCTCTGAAACGCTCGATCTCACTCTCAAACTCCATACGGTGTGTTGAGCTTCTGTTACAAACTCCAGACATCACACACCAACCCAGATTGCGTCCAAATCTGCCTCCTTGCCAACTTGAGCTGATTTCACTTCCCATCACATTACCATGACCGCGGTTTTTACACATTTTTTGTCTGCTCATTTGATGCGTGCTATTTTTTTTCTTTTTTTCTTTCTTGTGTTTAATTTATTACTACTTTTTTGCTTATTACTTCTCTCGTGGTTATTTAAATGGATTCCACTTTATCGTGGTCATCGTGTTGTTGCATACTTGTAGTCTGCTGCTTGTTAGAAGTTCATATGAGCATAAGCCGGTTTTCTAATAGTTTTTATCAGCAAATCATAAATTAATAGCTGGGTTCGTTTATATTCTTTTCATTGCACTCCTATTAGTAAGTTTGGTCTGTGAAGAAGGGGGGAGGTGTTTTGTTGTGGATGTTTTCAGGTTCCTTGTTGATTGATGCAGGAAATGCTAATTTTTTGGTGCTGATATATTGGCTTGAGTCTCTAGTTATAAACAAAAGGATAAATTTGCAACCTTTATGTTTAACTTGTTACCTTTTGGTCGACATCTCGTCAAAGGGTGGTTCTCTTCCATTTGTTTGATACTTATTTCGTTCTTTATATTGTTGGATACCGCTGCATGATCCTTGCAAGGGCTGGATTTGGATTCTATGGACATAATATTATAGAATTTGCTCTCATCAGATTATTTTTTTCAAACCCAAATGACTCAATTTACGTTACTCCATTATTAATGGATCCCAAAAATTAATCAGCAATAATTTCTTATTGGCCTTCCATATATATCTTAGGTATCATGAGCCATTGCGGCATCCAATGGAATGGCTTACATCTTTTGCTTCATTAAATTTATTATGATAATTGTTGTCTAGTTTACTAATTCACTATATAAAGTCATGCCAACCATTTTGATACTTGTCATGGAGATCTGAAATCTAAGAAACGAATCTTTATGATAGTCCAAAGCCACCTCTGATATACTGCTTCATTGAGCTACAAGACAACATATCGGCAGCCCAGCCAGTTGGAGAATCATTTTTCTAATATTTCGAAGATTGGGATGTAAAATGTGAATGACATACTTCTGGCTTTATTATATACATTTTCTAAATGAAGTGATACTTATGTGAAAAAATTGGAAAAAAATATAATATGACTTCCCTATTGGATTGCTAACAAGAGGATGATTATGATTACAGTTGTGTTTTGTTTCTTCTGGTTATGGTGTTTTCATTAGTATTTATATAATTTCTAGGATTATTTCTTTCTATCATTTCAAAATATGATGATGAGGTTTTGAAATTCTTTTATTAAATTCCTCTGTTTTTGGTTTTTTTGGGGAGTTGTGATATTGTTCAAGTCCCAGCTGATTGATATGGGAAAATTAAATATGATAAGTAAAACTTTGTTGATTTTTAATATTCATTCTTTCTTTTTTTCCTCCTCTCTTCTAGTTATGTTCAATGATGCTTGACAGGTTTCCACTATGGTAGAACTGATTTGTTGATTTGTGATTTCTAGTAATAACCGATTTGTTGGTTTGTGATTGTGGTATATTGGGTGTGGTAGATTTTGTGATTGTGGTATCTACGGTAATTACCCACTTTCTTTATTGCTTTTGAATCCATGTACGAAGTAGTCATCTAGGCCGATATACTTCAATTCTTCATCCGATTTAATACATCCGATTTAATCCTTCATCTAGGCCGATATACTTCAATTGGTAGAGAAAAAGATTCTGACAATGGAGAATGCAATTCGAAAGAGAGATGATGATTTATTGTTACATGAATATGAAGATCAAAAAAAGATAAACTAATCAAGAGAGAAAATGAGCTTCAGAAGCAAGAGGACAAACTTCGAAAGCGGATTGTAAAGAATAGGGGTGCACATATATTGCTATGTCTGTAATGGATCATATCTATTGTAATAGTTTTTTATTGGTTCGGACTATAGTTGTAACATGTTAGTTTTAAATCGTGTGTAGATTGTTCGAACCATAATTGTATGCTATATTGTCTATAAATATAATCATGACAACTTACTATGATAAAAGTGACCCTGTTTCTTAACTTGCATTACTATGAATATATATAGGTTTGGACTTGGAATGAACTGCACTAGTTTATATGCATATATATAGGTGCATGTGATTGCTTTTTTACCTTGGGCAGAGATTGATTTGCCAAGTTAGTAAAGGTGTCTGAGATAAGAGCATCTAAGATCACTTCTATTTTTTGTTTGGATCGGTAGAGGGTACTCTTTTTGAAACGCCAATAAAGAACAAATTGAATTATTAGAAGCTAGCCATTTGCTCCCAATAATATTAATAAACTCTTAATATATAATTGGAAACAACAAACGGGTTTTGCCCCCTTTACACTTCAAAAAGATATTACCCCCTCTACATATCATATTACACTTCTTGAAAATATTACACTTGAAGAAAATATTACACTTCCATTCTAATATCTGGTTAATCACATGTACAAATCCAATACTGAAATTACATTAAAAAATAAACACAAGTCATGCGCATAGACAAGCAACACCAAGTCAGCTAATTTCACAAACAATACAAAATACACGCCCAATCTTCGTTCTTGTATGCTAAAAACATCAATCCTCTACACTCCTATTATGTGGTTTATATCTGTATCAACAATGCAAAAATCAAATAACTAAACATAACCCTTACTAACCATTCAAGGTTACCATTCTTATTAACAGGTAATCAATTGTATTCTTATGAAATATGCACATCCAAGGTCATGAAAAAGGTTAGATGCGAATACAAAATATGCACTCAAAGCAAAGAACAAAATGAAATCTTTGATATGAACTTCAACATTCAGGGTCAACAAAAGGGCTCAAATGTAATGTGATCCTAACAAACTTATTCAAACAATCAACTAATTTCTCCAACTTCATAAAATCAGATGGCAAGATTAATCATTTCAATACAAAGTAGAGATAAAACAATTGTTTAAAAGCAAATAAAATTATACCATATTGCGTGCTAGTACCACTTAGAGAGTTATCCACATTGGAACTTGAGGAGATGCAGCTTCCAATGAACCTAAACTTAACCCAACATCCTGTCCCCTTAGCTTCTCCTTCTTTCTTCTTCATTTCCTTCCATTTTTCCACAACAAAACACCATCTGCAATCCAATATTTCAAAGGCATCCCATTCCACCAATCACCACCACTCCAAGCTTTTATAGCACAATCCCCCAACCACAATAACATCAATCACCACCAAAAAACACTAGCAATCAAAACCCACCCTATAAAATAAATGTTTCAATAGTCCAAATGTGAGACCCATATAAGAAATATACATGCAGGATCAAATAAAAACACCATATGCAATAATGCAAACATCAAACAACTAAACATAACACTTTTGTTTCAAGCTTGAAAAAATCAAATAAAACGTTTGTATTTGTACCTGTACCAACAAAGGATTGAAATCAGTTGTCATCTCCACCTCTAACAAATTAGGATTGTGATGCTTGTACTATATCTCATTTTGCAAAATTTCTAATCACTTTTGTGCAAATTAATGTGAAATGCATGATATGTTTCTCAGGCCTTTGGGTAGCAAGCTGGAGTGCCAGATGATTTTTAGAATTTTGTTCTGAAGAAAAAGGAGTAAAGAAATTTAGGATGGACGATGCATTAGAGGACAGGATTTGTGATCTCTATGACCTCTTTGTTGATGTAAACATTAATGTTTTCTCTGCCCTTTCTTGAAATATTGTTCATTTGTAGAGGAAACCTTCTTATTTTTTAACCACTAAATAAGCTAGGGGCAAGATGAATAAGGGTAGAGAAAACATGACGCTTATCATTGTAAACAAGAAGGAAAGGAAAAAACTCTTATCCTAGATCAATTTAGTGGTAAAAAAATCGTATTGAGCTTTAGCACAACAAAATCATACGGAGCTTTTATTTTCGAGATGGTAGAGAAAGCTTCAAAAGCTTTATTTTGAAGATCTGAAAGCATCGAATTTGGACAAAGTTGCAGTTGAATCTGTAGATTTTGTTGTTGTTGAATCTTTCCTTTAATGCATACTAATGCAAATTAAACAAAGCTATTAAATTTATGCCATTCTCAAATGAGGAAATACCCAAAGTCAACAACCATTAAAAGACAAAAACACAAATCTAACTTACACAACCAAGCATCCAAGAAACACAAACACAAACACATACACATACGAGATGCTAGGAAACGGAACTATTAAGACTAAATGCAGGCTAATCCCTTCATAAACAAAGCTACTAAATTTATGCCATTCTCGGATGAGAAAATATCCAAAGTTAGCAACCATTAAAAGACAAAAACCAGAGATCTAACAAACACAAAACCAAGCATCAAAGAAATACAAAAACATACGAGATGCTGGGAAACAAAAATATTGGAAGTCCAGGAACATACTCAAACCAGAACCAAAGTCGGCAGCCCAAGACGAGTGGTGAGAAGAGGAATTATTGTTGACGAAGCCGTGCGGAAGAGATTTGTCAGTGTGGTGAGAAGAGAA
This sequence comes from Carya illinoinensis, assembly GCF_018687715.1. NCBI lineage: Eukaryota > Viridiplantae > Streptophyta > Magnoliopsida > Fagales > Juglandaceae > Carya > Carya illinoinensis. The sequence continues at coordinate 53,990,347 of NC_056752.1, forward strand.
CGCGTGTTGTGTGAGGATTTGTGGAGAGAGATGGATTTATGGAGAGCTTTGGCTCATGCGCCTTACAGAAGGGATCCGAGCTGGGTGGGAGAAAATCCCACGCTGGGTGGAACCATGGAGGGGTGACCTCGAGGGGAGGGGGCACGCAAGGGAGGGGAAACGAGGGGGGAACGTAGGGATGCGGGGAAATGCCATGATTGTTGATTTAAATTTTTAACGTTTCATTAAAATAAAATAAAACAAAATCCACGTCACTTGGTGTGCGGAGGTTGTATAGAAAGACTCGTTGAAAATATCCCCAAGACAACATGCAGCTGTTCAGAATGTGTAAACAAGGATTAAACGACATCGCGTATAAATAATAAGGAAGTTAGATAGTAGAGGAGTGTAAAGCCACAGCAGTCTACAGTATATATGTTGCCGAGGATATAAATTGCCATTCCGAGCTGAAAGGATGGCTTTATGCTCTTACGTCACAATTTGTTCGTACAAAGGCACAGTTTTTTTTTGGGGGGGGAAGGAGAGATTGGAGATATCTACGGTGCCGTTGGATTCTTCACTTTGGTCGGAGATCCGTGTTTTGCACCGCCCGATCCAACCACATTGTCCTTCCCTTGCCAGTTTATGCTACCTCAAATCTTGACTCGATCCTTTTTCAACGGCTGCTATTTCCTCGAGCTTATTGGAATTTTAGGTATGTCATGCCTGTTCCTCATTGTTTTTCAATAATTTTGAACTTATTCATTCGATTTTATATTCTGCTTGAATTTCTGATTTCGATTTGGACTCTCGTACCATGGAATTTATGATTTCAACGGGCAATTTTGTTGTCTGTTTAGTTGTTGAGAAAAATGAAACAAACAGAGAGAAAATGAAAACCAAAGTTTTCAATATGATACTTTTATGTTGGCGAAGTGTATGATTAAACAAATTAGCATGGGCTAACTTAGTTGAGTCGATGAAATTTTCAAGTGCTGAAGAAGACGCTTTTCTGTAAATAATAGCAATTAGAAAGCTAAATGTTTGAATTAGGCCACTTCCCTGTGAAATTTACCAAAAATCCTTAATTTTCTTTGAGAAATTACCGAGCTTCTTATTTTATGTTACAGAATATAGAGCAGCATTTGCTAACTTTACGCGGGAGGCCATGGTTTACGGACTTCCATTTTGATTTTTCTTTTATACGTAGTGTTCTTTTTATATCTAATTCAATCTTAGTTTAATATTAATATTTATCTCTAATCGCAACCTGTGGCCTTCAAGCGAAGATCTTATTGTAGTGTCACACTTTAGATAGAAATTAATGACTGAAATTCTATGTTTTCGTAAACTGAAATGTTCAATGCCTTCCATAAACTCAACTCAGGTCAACAAAGACCAACGATTCCCGGCTAGTGCGATTAAATTGTTGTTACTTATTAAAAAAACAAAGACCTATCCAACTTCTCGTGGTTGGCGAGACGATTCTTTAGGACCGATCAGCTCATGATTTCTTTGTCAAGCGGTTGACCTTTTTTTTTTTTTTGGTCCTTTTTGTTCTGTTACGTGTTATGTTTTTTAACTTATTCTGGGTCACTATTCTGTCATCTTGGTTCTTCGTTACTGCGATCCCTAATTATTCATAAGAAGGTCAGTGATTTCTTAAATCTCCTACTAGCGATGATAACTATTTTCTCATAATATATAATGTTATACTTAAATAAGTCTTTCCCTATAAATTGAGATATCCAAATTTTTTGTGGGTACACTGTTGCTAGATCTGAAATCTTTTATGTCTTCTTTTTTCTCGTTATCATTGGATGTTTGATGTTTACTGTGATCTTTTTTAATTTTCTAATAAGCATCTGTGAATTATCGGCGGTTTTTGACTGAGATACCTGTTGAAGAGATTTCCAATAATCTACGCGGGTGACTTGCAGACAGCTGGTATGGAAACAGAGGAGGTTAAGAAAGCTTTGGATGTTAGCGATTGGAAATCGGGAGTGGCTTATGACCAGTGGATAGCACTCCCCGTCTCTGGCCGACGGCCACCAGCTCGCTACAAGGTGATTTTTTCTCCGTAGAAAATTTGAACAAGATATTCTGTTGGTTCCAGAATTTCTACCCCCATGGGGGCTTCGGACCATTAAGGTTGATTCCATCTGCATTTGATTGTCGCAAGTCCATGATCATTGGCATATTCTTCTGGTATTTTTCTCTTCAATTATGAGCCAGATACTAATCATACTGCTTTGTCTTTTAACCATAGCATGCTGCCGCAGCGGTTGATGAGAAATTATATGTTGTTGGTGGAAGTCGTAATGGTCGGTAGCTGTCTGATGTTCAGGTATTGGATATGCCCAATTGGCCATCTAATTTTGCAAATTAATTTTTGAATCCTCTCTCGTGTGTCATCAGATGATTGGATATTCTCCAGGTATTTGATCTTAAAAGTTTGGCATGGTCTAATCTAAAACTGAAACTACAAAATGCTGATGAATTTGAGGAGAGACGTTTACTGGGAAATCTTCCAGCCACGTCAGGTCACAATTTGGTAAGAAGTTCATGCAAATTTATAATGTCCATATTTATCAGAAAAAAAAAAAATTGTACTCTCCATTTGAGCATGTGTGCTTTTCTGCTTTTTTTTTTTTCAGTTACGTCGGACTTCTTTCTGTTAATTTACTAATTCTTTGTTAGCTAAATAATTATAAGAAATAGAGGCGACAAGGATGATGAGGTCCATAAGTGAACATTCATAGACTCTTGAGATACCTTAGGCACTTAAAAAAACCATTATCTATTTGTCCTTCTCAGTGACGTGGGATTCACTGAGAAGGACCCAGAGGTTTTTGTTTTGCCAAGTATATATGAGAAGGGGTCAGGGAGGGATAAGTGGACCTTGAAGTCCATCCCAAGACTACTAGATAACGTGGATAAAAGTAAACCATAGTCTGTTCTGCCTTCTTAGCAATTTGGAATTCACGCACAGGGACCTCGTATTTGTTTAGGGACTCGACATCTTTTTAATTAATTACTTAAATTGCTCTTCAATTGTTTGACAGATTAAGTGGGGAAATAGACTTCTTCTTATCGGTGGGCATTCAAAGAAAGTATCTGACAAAATAACAGGTTGGTTTCTCCGAGAGCCATATTGGCATTGGTAAAGGGATTACGGATTTTATCTGTTAATACTGCATTATTATCCTGTGTTGCTTAGAACCTTATTCCGTGTAAATGGACTTGTTCTAGTGTTGTTCATCGATCTCGAAACACATCTCTGTGGTTTCCTTGAGACCTCAGGAAAAGTGCTGGTCTGTAATTGATTCTTCTTGCAACTAATTTTGCTTCTGCCCTTGTGCTTATGCTTCGTCAATTGTTTTCTGAAATTTCATTTGTTATCTATTTATTTAGCCAGGAAAATATTGAATATTCATTTTCCCTGGAGTGGATTTGATTTTCTGAGTTTAATGGTGATTTGATGGTATGCTGATAGATTATACTTCCAGGGAGCTTGAGGGGGAATTCTGCAACTCTTGTTGGTTCCAGAGTGATAGTTTTCGGTGGAGAGGACAAGGGCAGGAGATTGTTGAATGATGTCCATGTTCTCGACCTGGAAACAATGACTTGGGATTTGTTGGAGGCAACGTAAGTATCTACTCCACATTTGTGGCAGCTAATTTCTGTGGTCTCCGAAGAGTTCTTCATCACTTTCTTATGTTATGATAGGCAGACACCTCCAACTCCCAGGTTCGATCACACAGCTGCAGTGCATGCGGAACGTTACCTTTTAGTTTTTGGCGGTTGTTCTCATTGTATTTTCTTCAATGACCTACACGTACTGGATTTGCAGACTGTAAGTGTTTGTACAGAAGAATCTCTTTGCATATATTTTTTTTAATTGTATATATGGATTACTTTTGGGATAAAAAAATATTAATCTTGCTTCAATTCTATGTCAAGAAGTGGATCGCTACGGTAAAATGCATCCTTCACATTGCCAGTAGAATAAAACTTGGTTCCCAGTTGGTTATTATGTGTCACCGACCGACACAAGTGAATAATGCACATGGACTAACACTATCAAACGAACAACACAAAAAACACATGCATAGTGCCAAGATTTTGGAAAGTTCAAAATTATACTATACTTTGGGCTTCTACTTAGCGTTTGCCTGAACTTTTATCACCTGCCCAGGCATTTTTTTGTTTCCTAGTATTATAGTCTGAGAAGCTCCACCATACATGCAGATGGAATGGTCCTAGTATTATAGTGACTGCCAGAGCTGGGCATGCTGGAATAAACATTGATGAAAACTGGTATATAGTTGGTGGTGGAGATAATAAAAATGGTATGTAGAATTATATGCTTATTAAATATAAACCGTCTGTGCCTGCAGTTTCTTATCTGCATTAGCATATTTAAGGATGCGTGATTAAATGTTTTTGCAGGTTGCCCCGAGACTTTAGTGTTAAATATGTCTAAGCTAGTTTGGTCTGCATTGACAACTGTGAAGCCCTGAGATCCGCTTGCTAGTGAGGTCACTACTTTGTTCCTTTTCTTTCTCTCCTTTTTTCATTTCTACCAATTCTGTAAGATGCTTTTGATTGTTTCTAGCAGATTGAGAATGATGGTATCAACACTTGAGAAGCACCATAGTGATATAATTATATGACAAGTTTCTGATGCTAGTGTTGGCATTTAACACTGTTTCCTTTCCTGAAATATGAATCTTTATTTAAGCATGGATGAACCTGCCAGGGTCTAGTTAAAGAACCTACTGCTCTGCTTGAAGTGAGATGAACTGTTGAACAGTCTCGTTTCTTTTTTAGGGTGGATAGTCATGAATATCATGTGTCTTCTGCTATATCTTATTTATGAAGGGTTTTACTGTAAATGTTCTAATTTAGGACAGTGCCTTGCACTTGGAATTCATAGCACATGAATATATTGATTTTGTACATTTTCAAGGATATAAACATGGAAACAGGGACTGAGTGTTTGCTCGGCACTAATTGACGGCGAGAAATATTTGGTTGCCTTTGGTGGCTACAATGGGAAATACAGCAATGAGGTATGTTGTATAATAACTCCTATTGCTTATTAGGAGTTGGGTTAAAAAAAATTCTCTCTTAAGATTGCATTGATTTTGAACACATCAACATATGTTGAAACGTAGTATTTACCTACCAAAAAAAAAAAAAAAAAAGGATACATGGCATTCAATGACATTTTCTATTACTTATCAAAAAATGACATTTTCTATTGTGTCACTTATGAATTCCTCTCATGGAATGGTTGAAGCCTTGAGGATCGTGAACGGATAATGGACGAGATTATAACTTTTTTTCTTCATACTTTATTGCGTTAGTCGATTGTAATAGACTTCAATGGCATGACTGTACATGGTTTCCTTGTATCTTTAGACACTCATGCATAGGTGTTGCTCTTGTATATTTCCCTGTACATGGCTTCGCCTATATTAATAAAATTCTTATTTACTGATAAAAAAAACATATGAACTCTCCTCATAGCTTACAACTCTAGCATTAGGCCTTAAATCCTAAAACTTATTAATCTGCAAATGCTTATTTTCAAGCTTTCCTCGGTTGATTTTGTGATTGCAATTTAAACTGCATTCTGTGATTTCTGTGTCTGTACTTTTATTCCCTAGGTTTATGTTATGAAACCCAAACCCAGGGACTCATCACGTCCCAAGATTTTCCAGTCACCAGCAGCGGCTGTAGCAGCGGCTTCTGTTACTGCTGCATATGCCTTAACCAAAGCTGAAAAGTTAAATTTCACAAAAGCAGAAGATTCAAACTCTAAGGAGGCTGAAAACAGTTTTTCTGAACAAGATGTTACAAATGAGATTAAGGCCATCAGAGAAGAGAAAGATGTGTTGGAGCTGTCACTTGCAGAAGTCAGAGCTGAAAATACTAGGCTTAGGGGACAGATTGGAGAGAAAAATGGCACTCATTCTGAGTTGTCGAAGGTATGTTTTTTTGTGTTACTAATTTAGCTGATTATCAATTTGTCAGCCTTTAAAACTTTCATTGTTTGAACCTTATTTTTTCAGGAACTCCTTTCAGTCCAAGGTCAACTAATAGCCGAGAGATCAAGATGTTTTAAGCTGGAGGTTTCCTACTCATTTATTCCCCTATTTTTATATTTTTTTAATAGATATATTAGAAAGTTTGGCCTACTACCCATATTTTAAATTTACAATGCTTGCAACGTACGTCCACCAACACATAACATGCATTGCATGCGGGGTGACTTCCGCTGCAATTTATTCTATAGTTCCAAACGCCAAAAGATCAAGAAACTAGCTAGTGTATATACATATTTGTATGTATACTCATGGCAAATCGTCATCCCCATTGCCATAGCCTTCACCAAAGCCTTCACCAAATCCAAAGCCAGAGCCATTTCCAGAACCGCTACCACCACCTTGCCCACCTCCGCCTCCGCCTCCGCCACCTCCTCCACTGCCACTACCATGACCTCCTTGACCATCCCCACCTCCATGTCCTTCGCCACTTCCATGTCCTTCACCATGACCAAACCCACTTCCATTTCCTAAGCCTCCACATCCTCCACCGCCTTGCCCGCCTCCGCCACCTCCTCCACTGCCACTACCATGACCTCCTTGACCATCCCCACCTCCATGTCCTTCACCACTTCCATATCCCTCGCCATGACCAAACCCACTTCCATTTCCTAAGCCTCCACATCCTCCACCGCCTTGCCCGCCTCCGCCACCTCCTCCATTGCCACTACCATGACCTCCTTGACCATCCCCACCTCCATGTCCTTCGCCACTTCCATGTCCTTCACCATGACCAAACCCACTTCCATTTCCTAAGCCTCCATATCCTCCACTACCTTGCCCGCCTCCGCCTCCGCCTCCACCACCTCCTCCACTGCCACTACCATGACCTCCTTGACCATCCCCACCTCCATGTCCTTCGCCACTTCCATATCCTTCGCCATGACCAAACCCACTTCCATTTCCTAAGCCTCCACATCCTCCACCGCCTTGCCCGCCTCCACCTCCGCCACCTCCTCCACTACCACTACCATGACCTCCTTGACCATCCCCACCTCCATGTCCTTCGCCACTTCCATGTCCTTCGCCATGACCAAACCCACTTCCATTTCCTAAGCCTCCACATCCTCCACCGCCTTGCCCGCCTCCGCCTCCGCCACCTCCTCCACTACCACTACCATGACCTCCTTGACCATCCCCACCTCCATGTCCTTCGCCACTTCCATATCCTTCGCCATGACCAAACCCACTTCCATTTCCTAAGCCTCCACCTCCTCCACCACCTTGCCCACCTCCACCTCCGCCACCTCCTTCTTGTCCGACCCCATTACCTGATCCATGTCCTTCGCCATGCCCAAAAATGCTTCCAAACCCTGAACCACCCCCGGATCCTCCTCCACCACCTCCACCTTCTCCCATACCATGACCACCTAGTCCTCCTCCTCCACCATATCCAAAACCACACCCTGACCCAAAACCTGAACCAAGCCCACCTCCTCCACCTAGTCCTCCTCCTCCACCACCACCACCACCACCGCCTCTTCCTCCTCCATCACCACCACTCTTACGATCTAAGGCCTTTGGTGATGATCTTGCGGCAAAGGTAAGGTCCACAAGGAGCAAAACCAAGAATGCAGCACCCACCAGCCTAGAGCTGGCCATTTTTGAAATTTGAAGGTTCGACGTAGGTTGACTAAGATAGGTATTGAGTTTGAAACTCCTGTGTGTGTTTCAGTACTCACTATGAGAAATCAATATTTTGTGAGTGAAAAAGGGTTGAAGTAGTAGTGCCTTTATATATAGGAATCGTGAAGGCTACATTTTCCAAACATTCCTGACGTTCTAGACGCATGTCTAGTGGCTTCTTTTAATGATTTGGCTTAGTGTATTGATTAATAAAGGTAATCGGAAATTTATGCGCGTGTTTAGTTTGTTTAGTGGTGATGTTGGTGGGTGGGGGCATGGCGATGGTGCAGCAATTGTGCGTGATCGTGGTGGACTTTACGTCTTCTCGTCGCCATGCAAGTTCTGATCTCCATATACTATAATATTTCCAGTCTTCCACTCTGGGCTAACGACGAGATGGATCCTGGAAAGTATGCTACGGGTATATGACCAATGAGTTAGATGCAAACCCACTTCATCAATCTGTTCATATCTTGAAGCGACTGCACTGTCTGCCCACAGGCGCGCGGCGGCATGTATTATTTTTGGGGTGTTTCTAAGAAAATGTACGTGATCTTGCATTGAAGTTGGATTAGTTTGGGTAGCGTAGTGTTAGGATACATTACTATTTATTATTTTATCATTATTTTTTACTATTTTATACTGCTATTAAATATTATTTATTTATTATTATTATGTTTTTACTATTTTTTTATTACTATTTACAGAATATCTGAAATTATCTCACCATCTAAACGTAATTTACTAAATCTTTGCTGGCTGGGATATGTATATTGTTGTGCATTAAAAAGACATTAATTGGAAGAACATGACAACCATTTCGATGAAAAATTTTAAACATAAGCTCACGGACTATACATCACTTTTTTTTTTTTTTTGCCAAATGTTTAAAATATGGACAATAAGTAGAATAATTTAATTAATTTAAAAAAAAATTATAAAAAAAATTATAAAAATTTTTAATATGTGGTATATGAAAATGATGCGCAACATCCCGATGCATGCCTTTATCAATAACTTGATTGGAATTCCGTATGGAACATTGAGTTTTGTATTCCATCTATGTCATACAGTAGAATCAAATTACTAGTTTTCTGCGTCCTGAAAAACATTTTTTGTTTAAAATTTTTAACCATCATCGTTTATTTTTCTGTTTTTAACACGGTATAAAATAAAAAGTGAAGAATTACAAATAATTTTCTGATAATTTAAAATCATGTATAACAAAATTATTTTAAAAAAATATTAACTAGATTATAATTAATCGTTAAAATTATTTTGATTGTCTATGAGAATCCGCAAATACTTTAGACAAGCTTGGAGAGTGAGATAGAAATTTTATGAATAATAGTAAGATAGTTTGTGAATAGTAATGAGATAGTTTGAATAATAATATATTATGAAATTAAAAAAAAGAAATAAAAATATTATAAAATTAAAATATTATTTTTATTTAAATATTTAAAAAATTAAATTATTTTTTATTTTTGATTTAAAAGTTTAAAAAATTATAATAATTAATTTAAAATTATTTATATTTGAATAATGATGCACCAACAGCTGAGATATTATACGAAAAAAAAAAAAAAAAGAGATAAATTTTTTCACAGATAAACTTAATTATCGCGATTCTGACTATAATAGTACGGAGATTAATGCAATCCTTCGTGTCATCACGTTGCACCAACAGCTGACAATCCACTCGAATTTACGAGGATACTATAATATATAATTTCTCACAGACATTGGTCGAGCCAGCTTCTTCCAATACATATAATATTCGTCAAACTACTCGATCGATCTGTGACTCACAGGCATATATTACATATATTATATTATGAATAAGAAACCTTTAATGAATTGCAGGCTTGAACCGAGCCTACATTTATCGACCCTTCTTCCAATACATATATAGCGGTGCTACCCCCATTATATAATATAACATCATATATATACATATACATATATATATATATATAAATAATTAATTAACTTAAATTTTAGGAACAAATAATAACTTTAATAAATTTTAAAAATTTATGTATAATTATTTGTGTGTATTTTTTATATATTTTATTAATGTGATTGATTATATTATTATTTTTAAATATAAAATAACTGTTTGGATCAATTATATAAATAGAATGTAAAAAAAATATGTAAAAGTGAGTATATATGACATAATTTGTTTATTCAAATACTATTGCTAGTAATACTCATGATGATGATCAAATCTCCAATACGTTACTGGGATGCGTTCCTTTTTCCAAGTGTATGCATGTAGAACGACATGTGGCACCATATATCATATGTGTAGTTTCATCGTATATACTATATAGCTGGCTTCCTCGCACTTTGCCTTGCCTTCAATCATATCGCGCAATACGGCCTAGCTAGCTTCATATATATTAATCTTTCGCAAGCAACAATCATTGTTTTTTTTACTTCGAGATGAACGGCCAGTACACTTACTTTTTACTTGCTAAATTTGAAAAGAGGAATTATATTTATAGCGGAGGGTGAGAGTGTTGTATAATTATTTTAAAGAAAATGAATAAATATGAAATTTATATAAAAAAAATTAAAATTTTAATGTTATTTTTTTTTTAAAACGATTATATAACACTAATGCACTCTATTAAATTAAATTATTTTTATTCAAGATATCAAATAACTAATAAGTGAAAAAATATTTTAAATGAATATTATCGACTTCATTTGAAATAGTGAGATTCTCACCCCATAAATCGGGTCCAACAATATTAATTTATATCTTTTTGATTGAGTCAGTGGACAATATCAAATGCTTAATAGAATTTATAATACTTATTTTATATTACTATTTGTTTCTCATTCTATGCACTAGAATTCAGACTAAATTCTTGCTTCTAAAATTCAAGAAAATTAGGTTTTTTTGGAAACATGGAAGCTGTTGAGCTTATATGAATTGAGTTTAAATTTAAGTTTAGCCCAACATTCAAACACACAACTATTAAATTATTAAATATTATTCAACTTAATACTTCTTTACATATAGTACTCACAACCTTTTTAATTTAAGAGATCTCTTTAAACGTAAAATCCACAATCTTTTTCAACTTCTTATAAATACATTTTATCTTATCTTAATATCTAAATACATTTAAACTTATCTTAAGTAAGTTCCATAAAAGATAAAACTCATTCTACTATTTCAAGTCACTATTATTTTATAAAAAATTCAATTCAACTCAACATCTAAACGTAATATTAATTAATTTAAAACTTAGAGATACATATATTTAGTTTTAGAGCATCCCCATCCGGTTTCCCATCCCCATCCCTATAATTTAACTCAAAATCACATTTCCTCAAATTTATCCCTAAATTTTATTCATCTTCTAAAAACCTCCTACATCACATTCCCCATCCCTATCTCTATTCTATTAAATAATATTTCTCTATTCTTTTTTTATTACTTTATTCTCTCTCTTCCATTTACAATCCTAACTACTAACTCTTTTGTCTTATTATTTTTTTTTCAAATATCACTTTCTACTAAATATTTATATGATTTTGACAACCCAATACAGTATTTTTTTAAATCATTAATCGTATTATAAAAATAGTAAATTTTATTAATAAATTAATCCATTTTCTAACGTGATGGAAATTTTATTTAGAAGAGTACTCTTTATCAATTAAGGATTAATGAGGATCCGTAGTCACGTATTGATGTTTTATTTTTTTAAATTGGTTGTAACGGTAATATTACATGTTCTTTCTCCAACGGTCATATTTTTTGTCCTTTTTACAACGGTAACATTTTTTGTCTTCTCTCAAACGGTAACATTTTTTGTTTGTAGTGTAACGGTAACTTTTTCCTCTATAAATTAGCATATTGCTAACATTCACATTCTCACAAAGTCAAGTCTCATTTCATTTATAGAGCAGAGATTCTATTCTATCCTTTCATCTCTCACTCCCTTCATCAAATGGCTCGTACCTTCTTTCGCAAATTATTGACATACGTATCCTCTGAAGATGATAGCGATGTTCATACTGAGGAGGTCGATGGACAGTCATCGAGGCAGCGTGACAATAGGCACCCACGTAAGTTTATTCGGCGTGATCATGCCCAGGGGCACGAGCGCCTATTTCGTGATTATTTCGCAGAAAATCCAGTATATCCCTCGAATCTATTTCGAAGGAGATTTCGGATGAGCCGTCCCCTATTTCTTCGTATTCTAAATGAGGTAGAGTCTTACGAGCCGTATTTCGTCCAGAGAAGAGATAATGCCGGAAGACTTGGTTTATCTTCTATGCAAAAAATAACCGCAGCACTTAGAATGCTGGCGTATGGGGTTACTGGAGATTTTATGGATGAATACATACGTATCGGTGAAAGCACCGCAATGGAGAGTCTAAAAAGATTCTCTGAGACAATAGTAAATGTTTTTTCAGATGAATATTTGCGTTCTCCAAATGCTAATGATATAGCCCGATTGCTGTTGGTTGGTGAACAACGAGGATTCCCAGGAATGCTCGGAAGCATTGATTGCATGCATTGGAAGTGGAAAAATTGTCCCGCAGCGTGGAAAGGTATGTACTCTGGCCACATCCATGAACCAACTATTATTTTAGAAACAGTTGCTTCATATGATCTTTGGATAACTGAATAATGTATAGAGATTAGAAAAGATATCACCACAATGTTTGGTTTTTGATCAAGGCTCAGGAACCGAATGGCAATACAAAAGATAAGATTGCCACCCACTCATGGCTGCAACAACCGGTTGCCACTACTTGTTGGCCGTCCGGGTTACCTAGCCACTAAGGAGATGGCAATCTATATGATGTATCCCTACATGCGGTTGTCATCATCACAGCCGAGGGGGTTGAGTTTATACATTATTCAGTTATCAGAACATAATACAAAACACCAACATCATCAGCATGCAGATCATGGAAATTTATATAAGAGCATCCCCATCCAGCTCCACATTATTAATATAACATAATTTAATATGACAAAGGGCTCAGAATGGTGTAAATATGCTCAGCATGCGTAAGTAAGGTGGCCACATCGAATGGCTGCAAAACCCCACTCGAACCCCAATTGCCTTTTGTGGAAAGTACCACAAACTGCAATATGGTCATCCGAATGAGGATTACCCCGCCATATCGATGGGTCCCCTAATACACTAGTGACCTACTAGCACTATAACCATCATCATAGCCTATTAATAGGTCCCCTCCCCCGAGATATATGAATAACTGCAAAGAATCCAAAAAGATTGCACAAATTCAAGCAAACTACAAGGAAACTGTCACAACCACAATACTATTATCCAACAAGATTGTATTGATCATAAGAATAGGCAAGAGATCTAGCTGTAGGATCTACACGGTGCAAATGGTGTAATTCTTGCATTAACTTCTCAAGTGTGTCAGCAAGCAGCTTCTCTCAAGGCTTAAATATATGAGATTCCAAGATTTCACCGGCCATAAAATGTGTATCCCCCACATTGTGGAATTTCAAAAAATCTAGTCAAAATATTAGCTGAATGATTTTGAGCAGCAATGTGATATATAACAGACGCACACAAAGGCAATTAAGTTGAAGTCTACACTTTGAATGTATCATAACTTGAATTCTAAACTGCAATGCAAATGGCCAAATTGATGGCATAAGAATTAATAGATTTAAACAACCTAAATAAATTTTTTTTACATTTTTTTTATAAGTACATCAATTTTAAGACATGATGTAATATATATAAAGTAGAAATAATAATGTCCTTTCACAAGGTTCCTGATGAATCAAGAATTATAGAATCAAAAAATGAACATGTGCAATGATCACAAGCTAGACTCCTCAAAGAACTCCTGTAACATAGCATATACACAAACACAAGAATATGCAATAAGAAAAGGGATGGGGATACGTATTTCAAAGGTAATTAACCCACCAACACAGTGATTATGGTATGTGGTTTCAACTAGCAAGGAAAAGACATATTCCAGATCAATGGTAACACAAAAAGTGGCAATGCTCAGAAACATATTCCAAAGTACACACTAGGCATTCTATTCACTTTTCATTGAAGTTTCTTACTAAAAATAAAAAAAAAAAGCACATGCATGGTGATGCTACAGCTTAAACAGCAGTTGAGGAATCACAAGTAATATTCTATCACAAAATGGCAACATAAATAAGGGCAACAGATTTCTCAAGCCTCAAAATCCATTCCATACCAACAAACTCCACCAAATTCTCCTCAAATCCAACAACCCAACACACAAAGAAGTCACCAAAGCCACAATCGCAACCAGAGCATCTCGGCTTGTCAACTACCAGCATCAACAAATTATAAATGGTAAAAGATGAGACAAAAATCCAAAAAAAAAAAACAATCCGTGTGAAACCCAGCAAAATTTTCTCGGCAGCCAAACACCAAATCAATGAATATGCAATACTCAAATAAAATATCCTCAAAACCAACAACCCAACACAGCAGGAAGTACTTAAACCCACAATCGTGTGTTGTATTTTCTCAACATTATTCATCAATCAATGGATCAGAATAATAAGAAATTTTCAAACATGAGCTTCGTCATTTTGCACGGAAAAAAATCCGTGAGAAAATTCTCCACTTTCTCGGCAGCCAAACGGTGAAAGCATGATACAATCCCCAAAGAAATTCGTACCCAACGAGAGAGCTAAATGCATTTATCAAGAAGAATCACAGAGGTGAGGGCATTTTCCAAATATCACAGCCGAGCGAAAGGGGAAAAGAAGACCTCAAGGTGAAGAGAGAGGGTTGTGGAGATCTTACCGTGCGTGCCGATGAAGACCTGCAATCAATGGTGGAGTGTTGCGAGGGAGGGGCCAATGGTTTACCCTAGCAAGAGAGAAGGAAGACGCGGGGGGGAAAGGAAAATCGTTGGGGATGGGGATGCGATGGGGATGTACAGTCGTTCCCCATCTATGGGGAACTCCTGTACAGACCCTAAACAGAAACCCCAAAATGGGGAACCGGATGGAGACACAAAAGTGAGCAAATCCCTAAAATTTTTCTCAAAATTTAGGAATGGAGATGATATAGGGAACCGGATGGGGATGCTCTTAGGCCCAGTTGAAATTGAATTATTATGGCCATTCTCAAATTATCACGAGATAAGGCCCATTTATTCAGGCCTAATATCGCCGGTTGAAAATATCCCCAAGACAACATGCAGCTGTTCAGAATGCGTAAACATGGACTAAACGACATCTCATATAAATAATGAGGAAGTTAGCGGGGAGAGGAGTGTAGAGCCACAGTAATCTACAGTATCTATGTTGCCGAGGGTATAAATTGCTATTCCGAGCTGAAACGACGGCTTTCTGCTCTTACGTCACAATTTGTCCGTACAAAGGAGCAGTTTTGGGGGGGAAGCAGAGATTGGAGATCTCTACGGTGCCGTTGGATTCTTCGCTTTGGTCGGAGATCCGTGTTCTGCACCGCCCGATTCAACCACATTGTCCTTCCCCGGCCAGTTTAGGCTACCTCGAATCTCGACTCGATCCTATTTCAACGGCTGCTATTTCCTCGAGCTTCTTCTTGGAATTTTAGGTATGTCATGCCTGTTCCTCATTGTTTTCCCATAATCTTGAACTTATTCATTCGATTTTATATTCTGCTTGAATTTCCGATTTCGGATTTGGATTTTCGTCCCATGGAATTTATCATTTCAACGGGCAATTTTGTTGTCTGTTTGCTTGTCGAGAAAAATGAAACAAACAGAGAGAAAATGAAAACTGAAGTTTTCAATATGATACTTTTATGTTGGCGAAGTGTATGATTAAACAAATTAGCATGGGCTAACTTAGTTGAGTCGATGACATTTTCAAGGGCTGAAGAAGACGCTTTTCTGTAAATAATAGCAATTAGAAAGCTAAATGTTTGAATTAGGCCACTTTCCTGTGAAATTTACTAAAAATCCTTTATTTTCTTTGAGAAATTATTGAGTTTCTTATTTTATATTACAGAATATAGAGCAGCATTTGCTAACTTTTCGCGTTAGGCCATGCTTTTACGGACTTCCATTTTGATTTTTCTTTTATACGTAGTGTTCTTTTTATGTCTAATTCAATCTTAATTTAATATTAATATTTATCTCTAATCGCGACCTGTGGCCTTCAAGCGAAGATCTTATTGTAGTGTCACACTTTAGATAGAATTTAATGACTGAAATTCTATGTTTTCGTAAACTGAAATGTTCAATGCCTTCCATAAACTTAACTCAGGTCAACAAAGACCTACGATTCCCGGCTGGTGCAATTAAATTGTTGTTACTTATATTTAAAAAAAAAAAAAACAAAGGCCTATCTAACTTCTCGTGGTTGGCGAGACGATTCTTGAGGACCAATCAGCTTATGATTTCTTTGTCAAGCGATTGACCTTTTTTTTTCTTGGTCTTCTGTAACGTGTTACGTTTTTCACTTATTCTGGGTCACTGTTCTGTCATCTTGTTCTCCGTTACTGCGATCCCTAATTATTCATAAGAAGGTCAGTGATTTCTTAAATCTTATCCTACTAGCGATGATAACTATTTTCTCATAATATATAATGTTATCCTAGTAGTTATTTATAAGTCTTTCCCTATAAATTGAGACATCCAAATTTTTGGTGGGTACACTGTTGCTGGATCTGAAATCCTTTCTTTCTTTTTTCTCGTTATCATTGGATGTCTGATGTTTAGTGTGATCTTTTTTTTTTTTATTTTGTAATAAGCTTTTGTGAATTATCGTCGGTTTTTGACTGAGATACCCTATAATCTACGTGGGTGACTTGCAGACAGCTGGTATGGAAACAGAGGAGGTTAAGAAAGCTTTGGATATTAGCGATTGGAAATCGGGAGTGGCTTATGACCAGTGGATGGCACTCCCCGTCTCTGGCCAACGGCCACCAGCTCGCTACAAGGTGATTTTTTCTCCGTAGAAAATTTGAACAAGATATTCTGTTGGTTACAGCATTTCTACCCCTATGGGGGCTTCGGACCATTAAGGTTGATTCCATCTGCATTTGATTGTTGCAAGTCCATGATCATTGGCATATTCTTCTGGTATTTTTCTCTTCAAATATGAGCCAGATACTAATCATACTGCTTTGTCTTTTAACCATAGCATGCTGCCGCAGCGGTTGATGAGAAATTATATGTTGTTGGTGGAAGTCGTAATGGTCGGTACCTGTCTGATGTTCAGGTATTGGATATACCCAATTGGCCATCCAATTTTGCAAATTAATTTTTGAATCCTCTCTCGTGAGTCATCAGATGATTGGATATTCTCCAGGTATTTGATCTTAAAAGTTTGGCATGGTCTAATCTAAAACTGAAACTACAAAATGCTGATGAATTTGAGGAGAGAGGCTTACTGGGAAATCTTCCAGCCACGTCAGGTCACAATTTGGTACGAAGTTCATGCAAATTTATAATCTCCATATTTATCAGGAAAAAAAAAAATTTGTACTCTTTATTTCAGCATGTGTGCTTTTCTGCTTTTTTTTTTTTTTTTTTTCATTTATGTCGGACTTCTTTCTGTTAATTTACTAATTCTTTGTTTGCTAAATAATTATAAGAAATAGAGGCGACAAGGATGATGAGGTCCATAAGTGAACATTCATAGACTCTTGAGATACCTTAGGCACTTAAAAAACCATTATCTATGTGTCCTTAGTGACGTGGGATTCACTGAGAAGGACCCAGAGGTTTTTGTTTTGCCAAGTATATATGAGGAGGGGGCAGGGGGGTATAAGTGGACCTTGAAGTCCATCCCAAGATTACTAGATAACGTGGATAAAAGTAAACCATAGTCTGTTCTGCCTTCTTAGCAATTTGGAATTCATGCACAGGGACCTCGTATTTGTTTGGGGACTCGACATCTTTTTAATTAATTACTTAAATTGCTCTTCAATTGTTTGACAGATTAAGTGGGGAAATAGACTTCTTCTTATCGGTGGGCATTCAAAGAAAGTATCTGACAAAATAACAGGTTGGTTTCTCCGAGAGCCATATTGGCATTGGTAAAGGGATTACTGATTTTATCTGTTAATACTGCATTGTTATCCTGTGTTGCTTAGAACCTTATTCCGTGTAAATGGACTTGTTCTAGTGTTATTCATCGATCTCGAAACACATCTCTGTGGTGTCCTTGAGACGTCAGGAAAAGTGCCGGTTAGTAACTGATTCTACTTGCAACTAATTTTGCTTCTGACCTTGTGCTTATGCTTCGTCAATTGTTTTCTGAAATTTCATTTGTTATCTATTTATTTAGCCAGGCAAATATTGAATATTCATTTTCGCTGGAGTGGATTTGATTTTCTGAGTTTAATGGTGATTTGATGGTACGCTGATAGATTATACTTCCAGGGAGCTTGTGGGGGGAATTCTGCAACTCTTGTTGGTTCCAGAGTGATATTTTTCGGTGGAGAGGACAAGAGCAGAAGATTGTTGAATGATGTCCATGTTCTCGATCTGGAAACAATGACTTGGGATTTGTTGGAGGCAACGTAAGTATCTACTCCACATTTGTGGCAGCTAATTTCTGTGGTCTTAGAAGAGTTCTTCATCACTTTCTTATGTTATGATAGGCAGACACCTCCAGCTCCCAGGTTCGATCACACAGCTGCAGTGCATGCGGAACGTTACCTTTTAGTTTTTGGCGGTTGTTCTCATTCTATTTTCTTCAATGATCTACACGTACTGGATTTGCAGACTGTAAGTGTTTGTACAGAAGAATCTCTTTGCATATTTTTTTTTTTAATTGTATATATGGATTACTTTTGGGATAAAAAAATATTAATCCTGCTTCAATTCTATGTCAAGAAGTGGATCGCTAGGGTAAAATGCATCCTTCACATTGCCAGTAGAATAAAACTTGGTTCCCTGATGGTTAGTATGTGTCACCGACCGACACAAGTGAATAATGCACATGGCCTAACACTATCAAACAAACAACACAAAAAGCACATGCATAGTGCCAACATTTTGGAAAGTTCAAAATTATACTATACTTTGGGCTTCTACTTAGCGTTTGCCTGAACTTTTATCCCCTTCCCACGCGTTTTTTTTTGTTCCCTAGTATTGTAGTCTGAGAAGCTCCCCTATACATGCAGATGGAATGGTCTCAACCACAAATCCAGGGTGATTTAGTGACTGCCAGAGCTGGGCATGCTGGAATAAACATTGATGAAAACTGGTATATAGTTGGTGGTGGAGATAATAAAAGTGGTATGTAGAATTATATGCATATTAAATATATTCCGTCTGTGCCTGCAGTTTCTTATCTGCATTAGCATATTTAAGGATGTGTGACTATATGTTTTTGCAGGTTGCCCCGAGACTTTAGTGTTAAATATGTCTAAGCTAGTTTGGTCTGCATTGACAACTGTGAAGCCCAGGGATCCACTTGCTAGTGAGGTCGCTACTTTGTTCCTTTTCTTTTTCTCCTTTTTTCATTTCTACCAATTCTGTAAGATGCTTTTGATTGTTTCTAGCAGATTGAGAATGATGGTATCAACACTTGAGAAGCACCATAGTGATATAATTATATGACAAATTTCTTATGCTAGTGTTAGCATTTAACACTGTTTCCTGTCCTGAAATATGAATCTTTATTTAAGCATGGATGAAGCCGCCAGGGTCTAGTTAAAGAACCTACTGCTCTGCTTGAAGTGAGATGAACTGTTGAACAGTCTCGTTTCTTTTTTAGGGTGGAGAGTCGTGAATATCATGTGTCTTGTGCTATATCTTATTTATGAAGGGTTTTACTGTAAATGTTCTAATTTAGGACAGTGCCTTGCACTTGGAATTCATAGTACATGAATATATTGATTTTGTACATGATCAAGGATATAAACATGGAAACAGGGACTGAGTGTTTGCTTGGCACTAGTTGACGGCGAGAAATATTTGGTTGCCTTTGGTGGCTACAATGGGAAATACAGCAATGAGGTATGTTGTATAATAACTCCTATTGCTTATTAGAAGTTGGGTAACAAAAATCTCTCTCTGAAGATTGCATTGATTTTGAACACATCAACATATGTTGAAACGTAGTATTTACCTACCAAAAAAAAGAAAAAAAAGATACATGGTATTCAATGACATTTTCTATTGTGTCACGTATGAACTGCTCTCATGGAATGGTTGAAGCCTTGAGGATTGTGAACAGACAATGGACGAGATTATGACTTTTTTTATTTGTACTTTATTCCATTAGTCGGTTGTAATAGACTTCAATGGCATGACTGTCCATGATTTCCTTTTATCTTTAGACACTCATGCATTGGTGTTGCTCTTGTATATTTCCGTGTACATGGCTTTGCCTATATTAGTAAAATTCTTATTTACTGATAAAAAAAAAAAAATATGAACTCTCCTCATAGCTCACAATTAATCCTAAAATTTATTCATCTGCAAATGCTTATTTTCAAGCTTTCCTCGGTTGATTTTGTGATTGCAACTTAAACTGCATTCTGTGATTTCTGTGTCTGTACTTTTATTCCCTAGGTTTATGTCATGAAACCAAAACCCAGGGACTTATCACGTCCCAAGATTTTCCAGTCACCAGCAGCGGCTGCAGCAGCAGCTTCTGTTACTGCTGCATATGCCTTGACCAAAGCTGAAAAGTTAAATTTCACAAAAGCAGAAGATTCAAACCCTAAGGAGGCTGAAAACAGTTTTTCTGGACAAGATGTTACAAATGAGATTAAGGCCATCAGAGAAGAGAAAGACGTGTTGGAGCTGTCACTTGCAGAAGTCAGAGCTGAAAATACTAGGCTTAGGGGACAGATTGGAGAAAAAAATGGCACTCATTCTGAGTTGTCGAAGGTATGTTTTTTTGTGTTACTAATTTATCTGATAATGAATTTGTCAGCCTTTAAAACTTTTATTGTTTGAACCGTATTTTTTCAGGAACTCCTTTCAGTCCAAGGTCAACTAATAGCCGAGAGATCAAGATGTTTTAAGCTGGAGGTTTCCTACTCATTTATTCATTTTTTTAAAACTTTTAATCTGTAATTCCTTTATAGACTATTGGGTCACTGACTTGAATTATCCTGCTGAATTTAATTGTATGATATGCTGGCTTTTTTTTTTTTTTTTTTCTCCCGGTATGGGTGACATCCAGGCACAAATCACAGAATTGCAAAAGGTACTGGAATCAGTGCAGTCCATAGAGAATGAGGTACAAGTACTTCGGAGACAGAAGTCTGCATTTGAGCAGGATATGGAACTAGCTTCAGCTGTTCAGAGGCAAGGTTCTGGTGGTGTTTGGCGATGGATAGCTGGGGGCACTGACAATGCATAAAAGTTTAAGATTTGTGCCTAGAAATTTTATCAGCGAATAATTCAATCGGTCAGCAGTTGCTGCTAAGCCAATAATATGTTCTTAAGCTTTGGCAGATCACAGCAGTTGCTATTTGGAAAACCTCTGGTGATTTTTTACCATGGTTAGCAAGCGCAAAATGGGGAAAAATCTTGGAAGCTCTTGCCAACCATTGATCACCGAAAGGTCTTATGGAGATAAGACTCAACTTTGTACAATAAAATTGACCGTTCTGCCATTTTTGTTCGTTTTTGGAATGGAATCCCACATTCTGTTCATTGCTATTATTTTTTATTTCTTCCCATTTATTCTTTCTTGTTATTCCTGTAGCCTGAAATTTCATCTGAAGATATGGCAAGTCATATTAATCCGTAACGCTATCTCAACATTTGGAAAATTTTTCTGATAAACAAAAGGAAGCTGTTTCAAATTGTATTATACAGACCGTTACACAGATTGACATTCAAAAGGCCTATCTTCTGCTCACAACTGGTCTGAGAAAATTTGCTATATCCTGGGACTCTCTCGTTATTAGTTTATGCACTGCAGAAACATTGTGGTTTATAGATTTTATTTCTCGAACCTCCTCTTTCCTCTCTGGGGGAAAAGAGAGTAGAAAAAGGGGAGAAAATCGTTATAACTTGGAGATAAGTTGCTGTTTCCTTTGTGAAATGAGTTCCTTCCGCAATATTTTTCCAGCAGCTGACCTCGAAATGGCACTAGCGAAAGCAACTCTTGTTACTTTCTTGTACGGGGCCACCTGAAATTCCCATATATCCATCCATAAACTCAGAAACTATTACCAATGGCTACCAAAGAAAGAGAGTGGAAGAGTAACGGGTACGTGACAAAGTACCTGATCGGCCACGAATTGAATTACTTGGTCTTCAGTGAGCTCAGAACCAGCTGCTTTTACCGCGTATGCTATTTGTATCTGTCCTGCTTCTTCATCCTCAAGCCTGCAAAATTTTGATATTTTTCTTTTGATGAATACCAGATTTCGATTTTTGTTAGAGGGAGAAAGAGAGGGATGTAAGATAACGTACGGAATAACGGCTGCATCAAGAATAGTGGGATGACTCAAAAGTATTGCTTCTAGTTCTGCAGGAGCCACCCGTATACACATTCAAAACATTTAAACATTGAACATCCAGAAAGCATTATGGTCATTAATTAATATTTGTCATCTTTTTGGGTTCTGATTCCAACCATTGTTGAAGCCATTCATCCTAGCTAGAAGTTTGGACCATTAAGTTAAAAACAGCTTCTTATATCTATCATTAATTGATATTGGTACAAAAACTGCAACGTATACCTGATACCCATTATGCTTGATGAGCTCCTTTATACGATCCAGTACGTAAAGGTACCCTTCCTCATCAAAATAACAAAGATCACCGGTTTTCAACCACCCATCCGAATCAATTGTTGCTGTGGTAGCTTCCACATTTCCCAAATATCCTTTCATAATAGTAGGGCTCTTCAGCCACAGCTCTCCTTCCCTGTAAGGTGGCAATCCCTTTCCCGTTTCAGTATCTACCACCTCAGCACAAAAGCTTGGAACCAACATTCCTGAGGAGCCCGAACGAGCCTTAGCCTCTCTGCTCGACGCAAAAAAAGTTGCAGCTCCACTGCTTCCTGTTAGTCCATATCCCTGCCTTAGCTCCACCCATGGAAACCTCTCCCCGAATCTATCGGCCACTTCTTTGCTCAGCTGTGCAGCCCCTGATCCCACCCTTCTCAAACACGACAAGTCACTCCCTGCTTTTGTTGCATACTTAACCAGCCCGAGTATCACCGGGGGCACCGCAGGTATGTTACTAATCTTGTGTGCTTGAATAGCATCAAGCATGACTTGGAGCTCGAACTTTTGCATCAACAGCGTGGTGACTCTCGAACAAAACAATCCTAGCGCGAAGAACGCAAGCCCGTAGATGTGAAACATGGGAATGAAACACAAAAACTCGTCTTTTTCGGCTGAGCTTACTTCCACTGACCATCGGAGCAACGTCATGAGGAAAATGAAATTTGCATGTGTTAGAATCACACCTTTGCTTGTCCCAGTAGTTCCCGAAGAAAATAATATAGCAGCTGTGTCCGACTGAGCCGCGAGATTTGTGGCAACTCTAGGGGATCATCACAGCATTCAATCAACTCTTCGATGGACAACAAATTATCGTTGCTGGATTTTCCCGATGTTATATTAGAACTGTGGGCACCCCAGTTGGGACTAATTTGTGGAGCTCTTCGGGCGCTGAAATGGCCAACTTGGCACCCGAGTCACGAACTTGCTTGGCGATTTCTGCCTTGGTGTTAAGTGGGTTGGCTGTAGTCAGCACCGCACCAACCGAGAACACGGCGAGGCTTATGGTTGGGTAGAGAAGCGAGTTCGGAGACAAGACAAACACCACGTCGCCTTTTCGGACCCCAATAGAATGGTACAAGCCTGATGCGAGCGAACGAATTGACCTATGGAGCCGTGCATAGGTGACACGCTGATTAGTGGCTGCGTCGATGAGTGCAATTTGCGATTCGGATTTGTGAGGATCTGGGAATTGTGATAGCACAAATGTGGCAGTGTCAAGGTCTGGCCTACTGGGGATCTGTTTCTGTTAACCAAGTTTGACAAGTGAATGGTAGATTCCGGTTTCTGGGTCGAAACCGCTTTTCTCATCGAATGTTGAGGGTTGGCGGTTTCTTCTTCGCTGGTGGCCGTGTTCCACGCCTCTTCGACTGACATTTTGTCTTTGATCGATGAATTCGCTAAGCTATATCGAAACATATGTGCTCAAGTTACTTGATTCTCGGCTATGGCAAAATCTCTGGACATGAATGTGGGTTAAGTAGGCTTTGCTGTTGGATTTTGTGACAGAAAGGCTCCAACATATGCATTGGTTAGTACGTCAATTAGGAATATTCTGAATGAACGAAAACTAAGATGCCGGCCAAGGCGATTTAGACTAAGTCGTGAACCGTGATATCTTGTTTTGTTTTTGGTTCCCCCCTCTCTTGGTTGAAAGAAATAGGATTTTAAAGAAGAATGTAAATAAGTAAAAAGCCAATAGTTTTGAAGAGGTTGGTCAACTAGTATATATGGCAATGATTCTTTATGGGCCAAGTCATTGTATCTTGTAATTAGAAAATGCAGATCGATTGTCCTGCAATGCTTGATAGACATGGTGCTGAAGGTTCGTACTTCATAGTCATAGTTATCAACGGTTTTGTTGGAACCAAAAAAGTCAGTATACTGTTTGCCGCCCAAGTCTAAAGATATTGTCAGAATATTAGCAATTAGATTTCTGCCGCCCGCAGCTGATGTTTTAATTTAAGTCTATGAGTTGGTTTATAGCTGATTTTTGTCCTAAACAGTCTGGACTTGGTACCTAGCTGCTCGAGCTCGCTCGGTCAGAACTCAGTGCCAACTGCCAAGGGCTTATTGGCCAACCCCAAAAATCCATTTTTTGGGTGACAATTAAACTCAACAACACCTTTTTTCTGGTTAAGTCAAGTGGTCAGGTTTTAATCCGGAGTACTTTTGACACATTGTTATGTGCTTTCCATTTTGATTTGTTCTCCTCTACATCGAGGCAGATGGACTGGAGAGTGCAGCCTCAAGAAATCACATAAATAATTCTTGTGTTGCTATCATTGCACAGGCAGCAACAGCAATGTAATACTAGTGGTGTAAGCGCGTACACGATGGGGATTTCTTATTTTATTTTCTTGAGGAAGCAAATAAAAAGGAAGGGCTGAGAAACCCCCTTGGAATTATGCATTTTGTTTAATATTTCATATCAAGGCAAAGGCAAGATTAATTACCACAACCAAATACATATACTCACCCAAAACTTATGGGAGCCACCGAAATTAAAGACGATGTACGTGTTTTGGATTTTGGCTGTTGGGACTGCCCTTGGCAAAATGCCATGCTTCTTCGTCAAACAAACAAGCAGAGAATGATAGATATGTACGTATTCAACTTGTCCAATTGTATATCTTTGCATATTGCACAAAATAACTCCAAAACTTGTTAATCCGCACTTTTGGGCGTCCTCATATATCACAGTGTTCAAACAATTTGGGACCATCTTTACATGTTACAGTGGTCATCAGGAGCCCCTCTAGAAGAACTTCATATTTAGCCTATTTGAGATTGAGTTTGAAAGCTTAAAACGTACTTTTAATTGTTTAAAAGCTCTTTTAAAGAAAAAATGATGTGTTTAATAAATTTATAAAAGTGCTTTAATTATCTAAAAAAGTTAAAAATCTATTTTTTTTAAAAAAACATCAAATTGAAACTTTTATCGAAAAGCTAATGCAGATAACTGTATATTTTAAAAAAATTAATATAACTAACTTTAAAAGTACTTTAGAGACATGATTACCAAACAGTAAATAAATTTTTAATAATAAAATTTATTTTTTAAATTATAAATTATAAATCTTAAAATTATAAATTATATTTCCTACCACAATTTTAAACATGCACTTAATTTCATGGGACATCTCATCTTCGGCTTATCCACACCTTACAATTTGGGCTAAGATAATGTAGCATGTCCAGTGATTCTAGAGGAGCGGAACGTGCGGAGGTTTGAACTTTGGATGGAAGTAGATCGGGCCATTTTCGAGCATTTACTACATTCACACGTGTCAAATTCCAGCCCATTAAAAGCCCATCAACAAATAGATTTTTCCTGGCTAGAGTTTATCTGACAAGTGTCGTGTGCGCGTCCTTACACTAACGCCTTTTCAAAATAATCCTTGCTTACTCCGACTGCCTCTCTCTCCACTTCCTCTACCACTCGCTCCTCCATATCACAAGTCTTTTTAAGTTCTCAGGAATTCAGAATCTCAACCCCCAACCAGACTCTCCCTCTCCGTAAAACCCATTATGTCTCTTGCTTAGGAGAGCTTGTCTCTCTGAGCTACAGCTCTCTCAAACTTTTTTCCTCCCTCACCCTCTCTTAAAGCGTCTGTCTCTGCTGCCATGGCTGTGGCAGAGTTATCGCTTTCATACACCAAAACCCACCTGCAATCCTCTCAAATCTCATTCTTATCGAACCGTCTCTACAATCACCGCCGCTGCGCTTTTCGACCGTTCCCTCGAGCTACAAGCACCGCAATCTCGTGCTCTGTTGCACCAAAGTAAGCTTCTAGGCAATCCCCACCAATTCTTGCCTGAGACCATAGTCTTATGGGTTTTTTGTTTTGTTAAATTCTCAGTCAAGTTAAACCTCCGGTCGCAGTGCAAGATGAGGACCCCAAGAACAAGTCTGAATGCTACGGCGTGTTCTGCCTCACATATGACCTCAAGGCTGTAAGTTTCCGTCCAGGAAATGCTCGTCTTTTTATGTTAGCACAATCACTCATCGTGAATTTAAATGTAAAATTTCGATTGAATATTAGTTCCAATGCCTACTATAAATGCATTGATATCGTTTTCCATTATGCGTAGTAATCATCTGTGGATGCAATGTGTGAAATCACTATTTATGCTAAAAGTTTAAACTGGATGGAAAGATCTAAATTTAATTATTTGTATTACATTCTTAACACTCCCTCACGTGTAGGCTATTCCCTCTCAATGAGCGAGCCAATGCGTGTGGAATGTATAATTAAATGAGATAAGTGTTGGGTATACTACTTGATTTCACAAGTGTTGATTTCACAAAAGGCGTGTGTTGCAGTAGATTGTAAAAGTTTCCTTTTCGGTTTCTGAAAGATAAAATTCGTTCTGTTTTTTTAAGTTGTTTATTTTCCCCGTATTCAAGAATTCTCTTTCCCGTGCATGTTTCTTTGGAGAGGGTGAGAGTGGGAGAGAGACAAGTCCATATCCTTGACACCTTTTAACTCTTTTCATGCGGCAAAGGCTCATCAGAATCAGATCTTTTCTTCTTCTTTTAATCCGCGTTTCTACATCTAACAAGTCTTTTATTGCGTGATCCCAGGAAGAAGAGACAAAATCGTGGAAGAAATTAATTAATATTGCAGTCTCGGGTGCTGCTGGGATGATATCTAATCATCTGCTTTTCAAAGTAAGAGTTTTTAAATACAAAGCCTAGAATCTTTTTTTTCCCCCTTTGTTCTTGGGAAATCATTATATATATATATCATTACTATATATATTTTGCTTTATAAAAAAACTTGGCACTTGTTATTAGATTAAAATTGACATTGATCGGTTCGCCACCAAAATTGTGCATGGGATACTAAGCAATTAAGATTTAAGCCTGCAGTTTGACCCAATCATTCCTATCATCATTAGTTTGTTCCCATAAGTTTGACGTAGGAACTCTTTTTTGTTTTGAAACTGGAGGATTCCAGTCTACAAGTAAGATTCACCCCAGCCTATTGATGCAATTATGTACCAAAACTTTTATTTTTTGTGAAAAACCTCTTTTAAAATTTTAGCCTTCCAAAATCACAGGCATATAGCATAAAATCATTAAAAAGATAAAATGAAAAAGAAAAAAAAACTTGTTATTTACGTATGTTATTCATCAAGGTAATGCCTCACTCTTTCGGATAACTACTAAAAAGTTGTCATGCAGAGTCCATTAATTAAGCTCCCTTCAACCTCTTATTGGCTCCTTTTGCAAATTCACATAAATTGAATCCACATCCACAGCATTTGAAGCACTAAAACCAAGTCACAACAAACTGCTCAGTGGAGGGAAAGAAGGAAAAGACGCATAACAGAAGAAATAACATCATGACCTGGTAATAACAGGTGAAAGCTGTTTCTTCTGGTCTTAGGATCTGACTTTATATTTATTTTTCCAGCTTGCATCTGGTGAGGTTTTAGGTCCTGATCAGCCTATTGCTTTGAAATTACTGGGTTCTGAAAGGTCCTTCCAAGCCCTTGAAGGTTTGTTTCTTAATTCAACACACTCTGATGAGAGTTTTAGTTGCAAAAGTTAACAGGGCAGCATTGTTCGACCCAAGCAATATATATAATTGAAATGACCTTCCCCTATCACCACAATTATCTGTATCCTTAGAACATGGTTTTTTTTTTTCCTGTAACCAATAGGAAAATCCGTTCATTATAAAGACTGGCAACACAAATGCATGCATGAGACTTTCATCTCACATGTCTCCTGAGTTGTGAAAGAAAGAGGAGCTCATCTTTTTTCTCTCTCTTTATTACCTTCATAGTGTGGTATGAGATAAGATCATCTGGTTTGTATCACATAAGAAAATATATCTTCAACCAAACCAAAATGTAAGGGCATATGCTTTCATGGGTAAAACAAAATATTTAGTTTATTCTTTGAACAAAATGGAGGACATTTCGAAAAAAAAAATTTATTTGTTTTAAAAGTTTACTGTTAATTAGGAAATGTTTAATTTAATAATTTAATTAATATTCTGATATTCCTCTTCACATGTGAATTCAAACTCCCTTCCATAGGTGGGACACAATTGGCGGAATAGTTAACTAAAATTTCTCAATGTGGAAATATATGATTCCTTACTGGCGTATGATCCTTCATAAAGGAGCCGGAGACATATTGGTAGTAACTGAGTTCTCCTTCCTTATTAATCAAGATTATGATAGAAAATCGAATGAAAGGAAGAAAAAGAATCTGTCAGTGGGACTGGTTTGTATATGAGTTCTTAAAAAATATTTTGCTTTTTCTTGTTAAGGAATTGAGCGAACTTAAATTCCAGTTTAATTATCATGCCCAATATTCTATTTTACGCTATTGACAAAGTATAGATAGTACAAAAAAATCTCTCTTTAATCTTTTTGTTTTTTAGTGTAACTATTTGTCTTCAGATTTACTATTTTTTAAGAATAATTTTTCTAGAGTGATGTTCTGACATATCTCCATGTTGAACTAATTCTTGCAGGTGTTGCTATGGAATTGGAGGATTGTTTGTTTCCTTTGTTGAGGGAGGTTAGTATAGGTATTGATCCATACGATGTGTTTCAAGATGTAGAATGGGCTCTTTTAATAGGAGCAAAGCCTCGAGGGCCTGGGATGGAACGGGCTGATTTACTAGACATAAATGGGCAGATTTTTGCAGAGCAGGTATCACTCATATTTTCATTTTGATATGAATCATTACGTTTTCTGCAAGTCTATATCAAGTTGGTTCATGTATTCTGTTTTTATTCCATCGTTATAGGGAAAGGCTCTCAATGCTGTTGCATCCCGAAATGTCAAAGTAGTAGTTGTAGGCAACCCCTGCAACACTAAGTAAGTGGATTTGTTTTTTGTTGCTGGACATACAGTTTTTTGTTTTCATATTGTGCCTGTAACTGTGTTGTGTTTCCTCTCCCATGCAGTGCATTAATTTGTATGAAGAATGCTCCAAACATACCGGCAAAAAATTTTCATGCTCTGACTCGGTTAGACGAGAATAGAGCAAAATGTCAGGTACAATTACCTCATGAAAATTACTGGCAGCAGTTATAACTAGTTATAGTTGTCATGGCCAAAAAAGAATTATTCTAAATAATGGCTATGATTTATGCAGCTGGCCCTCAAGGCAGGTGTCTTCTATGATAAAGTGTCAAATGTGACCATATGGGGAAACCACTCAACCACACAGGTCGTTAAGAGATCCTGTTGTAATAGCAAGCATGAACAAATTCCCTCCCTCTTCTTCTAAAGAATCTCTGTATTTAACTTTACCAGGTCCCAGACTTTTTAAATGCTAGAATCAATGGCTTGCGTGTCAAAGAAGTTATCAAGGATCACAAGTGGTTAGAAGAGGAATTTACAGAAAAGGTCCAAAAGGTAAGCTTTGCAGAACAATAATAGACAAAGATGCAATTATGCAAACATGGTTCAGTGCAATAGCAAGGTCTACTATTGACCACCAGGAGTTTCATCTTTAGGTGCTAAATAGTAAATTTTGATTTGCAGAGAGGCGGCGTGCTGATCCAAAAATGGGGAAGATCTTCTGCTGCATCTACTGCTGTGTCTATTGTCGATGCAATGCGGTCTTTAGTCACTCCCACCCCCGAGGGTGATTGGTTTTCATCTGGAGTGAGTTCAATTTCATTAGAATGCGAGCATACAGATACAAGCTATTTTTGGGCTGTCAGTTTGTTGAGAACCAAATCGAAAATTGCTAAGCAACCGTATTGTTGGGGAGATCCACCAACCCCACTCATACCAATGGTGGGAATAAAGAAATCACAACATATATGATGAAAAACAGAAGAGGCTCTTGGAAATCATTCAGTTATAGTCTTGGGTTCTCGTTTTGCCAACTCCTCTTCTTTTTCTTCACAATTTGTCAAAACAAAGAGTCCCATGTTCTGGAATATATGAAAGAAACGGATCAATATGAAAAAGTCCATCAATCAGTAAGCATAGTATCAGATTTATGAATAGTAACAGTGTGGTGACTCAATAGTGAGAGGTTTGTTATCAGAGAGTGATATTTTGAAATGAAACTGTTAGTTGAATGCCACTTTAACTGGAAACCCCTGCCCAGGTAGCATAAGTAATCAGGTTATTTATTTAATTCAAGGACTATCATAATCATGTTTCTCGACTGACACATTAAAGACTGGCTTTAGTCTCCAGTCTCATAGTTACAGTGTCATTGTAGGTTTATACCAACGGAAATCCTTATGGAATAGCAGAGGATATTGTTTTCAGCATGCCATGCAGATCAAAAGTAAGTTGGAAGTCTGAATTGTTTTTTTTTCATACTATTTATTTGATTTTACCCTCATACGTTATTCTTCCCATCCTCCAGGGAGATGGTGATTATGAACTTGTCAAGGATGTAATATTTGATGACTACCTTATGAGGCGAATAAACAAGGTGAGCTATCTTCTGATTTAAGAGGTGTCCGGATTCAATATGAAAGTAGAACAAAATCCGTTCTCAATGGTGACAATCATTGTAGTATACATATGAATGAATGATCACGCAATGAAGTGGTCAGTTAAGCATGCATCGAGCTAAACTAATATTCATTTGCTCTGAAAATTAGTACTTATCTAGTATATACTTAAACAGAATATGAAGAGAGTTCATTTTGGTGGTAATGTCACTCCAAGTCATGGTCAGTTAGCAAAAGGAATTTAGGATCTTTCCAATCGACATAATATTTTTTCCCTTCTCTGCAGACTGAAGCTGAACTGCTAGCTGAGAAGAGATGCGTGGCCCACCTTACAGGGGAGGTAGATACTAGATATTGTAGTTATCTCACCCTTGCCTCCTGCTGTGTATATGTATCAGCTTCATATGCTCTCTTTTCTTTTGGCAGGGCATTGCTTTCTGCGATCTACCCGAGGACACGATGCTTCCTGGGGAGATGTAACACTTATCAGGCAGCTTTTCATCTCGAGAAGTGATACGAAAGCTACCACAATGAGCCGTATGGAGAGACACTAGATACTGAAATTAAGATCATAGCATTATTTATGAAATAAAGGTTCTCGTTGAATTTTGAAGATAACTTCTTTTCATGGTATAGCTTGGAGCTTTTGTGTTGATGCATATTTTCCTTTGCTCTCCTTGCCTAAGCCGATCTGGCCCAAATATCTCTCTGCTAGTAATTCTATTATGAACTTTTAATAAGTGTGATTGTTGTATATCATTTTTGGGGACCCATTGCTTAAAACTGTGTAACCTGAAAAACCTTTCTATGATAACCGTGTTAATGACTGCCCTTGAGTAGGCAATTGCACTTTAGAATAGCAAAGATGGGAGTTCTTTTCCTTTTGGGCCGGCAGCAAAGACCGATTAGAGGGGAGTTTCAAGTGAAGAAAAGAGCATTGTAAATGTGTCTTTTGGTTGGCGCCTCAATGCGTGGGATTTGGCCTTGTGTTGTTGTTTCTCGGCTTATCCTTTCGATTAGTAACTTATATTTCCTTGCTTATTGTGTTTGCATATCGTTGGGAAGAGACCAAAAAGAAGCGGAAGCAAGCCAACTAACGAAAAGACTTCAAACCACGGGGGCACCCCGAGTCGTACAAAAAGAGCAATACAGCCGTCGTGTTGGGCGAGGACTAGCCAGGCTACTTGAAGGTTTGGTTGGGAGGGCAAAATCATTTTATATTATTTTAATATATAAATATTATAAATATAAATAGTTTTAAATTTTATTTAATTATTATCTAATTATTATAATTTTTTTAAATTTCTAAACGAAATATAAAAACAAATTCAATATTTTTAAATTTTAAAATAAATATAATATTAAAAAAAAGTATATTCTAACAATAATTTAATTTTTTAATATTTTTATTTAATTTTATAAAATTTTATTAAAATATTTTAATTTAAATTATTTTATTATTATTTATAAATAATTTTATCTCATTTAATTATATAATCAAGGACAAAGTGTCAGCAGATGATGACGTAACCTTATAGCTATACAATCAAAAAGGGCAGTGTCTCATGGTAGATATCATCAAAATCAATTGCCACTCTGACATTCATAATAGATATTAAAAAATAGAAAACCACCAAGATCACAGACCGTCGATAGAGGGAAGCAAGGCCTTTAGTCTCACAAGCAAAAGGTTCTGACAAGTCCTTGTAATACGTCTAATTCAAAAGAAAAAATCTACGCAATATTCTAATATTTCACCTTTCTTTAATTTTTTAATATTTTTTTTTTGAATTTATTCTTTTTAAATTAATTTAATTAATTTATTTATTATTTATATATTAAATATTTAATAAAAAATAAAATAATAAAAATTAAAAAAAATTAGTACCCATATCTACTCCACCGAGGCTACCTGCCTAACTGCGCCAAACCAACCAAGGATCAGTGACAAACCCAGACGGCTCAGAAGGCAATTGGGATCCAGAAATGATTTGTACAGTCAGAAAATGCAGTCAGCGTGCAGTCGACGTGCAGTTGGCTATAAAAAAAAATTAATACGGAACCTACATGAAAAAAAAAAAAATTATTTTTATAACTTTTTATAATTCATGTAGGTCCTCCTGAATATAAAATAATTTTTTTATAATTTTTTTTTATTCATTCCGTACAGCCGACTGCACGCCGACTGTATTTTCCGACTGTATGTAGCAAAGCCCATTGGGATCACTCGATTCGTGCAGATCCGACAGACAATCCTAGCCTACTCAGAATGTAGATCAAACCCATGACCTTTAAGCAACGCAGAATGTTCTTTGGTCTCAAATTGTAGTTATGCCGAGGACCCTCCACTAGTTGCTGCGCCGTAAGCAGTTGTTTGTGTGTGCTTTTTGAAAAATCACCGCTTCATATTCCAATTCCAAATATATCCAGAGAGGGGTGAATAGATTTTTTTCAAATTTTCTGGCCTGTTTAAATTAATAATAAATAAATCAATAGGTAAGATCACAAGAAATAATTAACACATCAATTTTAATAATAAAGTGAAAACTTATTTGAAGAATGTTTTTAAAATTTAAAACAACTCAGGTGTAAGTCATCACCTAAAATTCACTATAAAAATTGAATTAACTAATTTAAAAACACTTACAAGACATTTGAAGTAACTAAATCTGGCTTGCAACCCTACAACTATCCCACTTGATCTTTGCATTCTGGCAGCTCTGGACCATTAGCCTTTCTATAATTCCACCACGAGAATCAAATCAATTTTTGCATCAACAATAGTTCCAAAAATCCTTCCAACCAAAAAATACGTAAACACTAATGGACTCAATAATGCTGGAACACGAGTATAATATGATGGAGGTCTGCTTACCAAGAGAGAATAAATCTTTAATGTGCAATGGATCTCTTTAAAATTTTCTCTTAAAAATACAATGAATATGACAATTCTCTCCGACCTAGAAGTTGTGAAATTATTTTATATATACTTAAGATTTGAATAGACTACTTTGAGAGTCCAAATCTTTATGAAAAAGTGAATCTCTAAACTTTTGCTCAAGCAAAGTGTCACATGAATTTTCTATTCAATTTTTTGATTGTGGCATTGTCGAGCTCTTTTGATCTCATAAATATTAGAATCTGAAAATCTTTATGAAACATTAATTTATTGATAATTGAGTTAGTTTTTTAACTCAACCAATATCACTTCAATATGATATGGGAGTCAAGTTATGACAAATTTACTCCAATTAGATTGATCTCATCTTGCAAATTTGCAATCTTTTGTTTGCCTAAAAGTTGAAATCTGAAGATTCTTGTAAAACATGATTTCGTAGATAATTTAGTCTTAAGATCCTTTTGAAACATGAGTTTGTAGATACTTAGCGTTCCAACGACACCAATTTTACCTCAATCAGATATAAGAATAAAAAGTTATGACCGATTTACTTCAGCTAGGTTGATCTCATAAAATCTTACAAATTGTTCTGCTTGATAAGTGAGATGAAAATTTTGAGTTTAAAATAAAATATTAAAATATTATATTTTAATATTATTATTGTTTTGAGATTTAAAAAAATTAAGAAAAAATTAAATTATTTATTATATTTTATATGAGAATATCAGAAAATTGTAATGATGAGATGAGAATTTTGAGTTTGAGATGAAAATTTTTATCTACCAAACGAAGCCTTTAATCTTCGTATTTTTGTTCCAATTGCACCCTAGACTCTATTTAACATATTTATAACCGAATTGGACTAAATTTTATCAAAAGAACATGTCAACTTGCTGCAGGTGCTAAAGGATAAAATTCACAAGAAGGACAATATAAGAAGTTCAATATTTGAATATGCCACGTTCGCACGAAGACACGTATATACAAAACAAAACAAAATAAATAACATTTTGCATTGTTTAAAAACCTATATCTCCCCCTTCAAAGGTCACAACGATTCTTCTGAAAACCATGGGTCCAAAAATGTTCCATCACAATTTTGAGGCACTACTTGATGTATATGTTGCTTGCAAATCTGAAGCTCACAGAAAGAATTAGAGCCCAAAAGAATATTAAGAAGAGCCAGTCCCATGAAACTACGGATGTTGTCTTGCCGGCATGTAAGCCAGCCATTGGCACCAAAGTGGCAGAATTAGTGTCACCTTGTGGTAGCAAAAAGGGCATTGCGAAGTTGACATCACAATTCTTGCCAAGTAACCAGTCTGTCCCATTGCTGGTTAAAGTCGTGTTTCTTATTCTGATCATACCAGCAGTGACATGAACGGAACTGGAAGATTGTGCTGCGGAATGTAACTGAAGAGTTACATCTTTTGCGGGAAACTCTGAAGCAAATGCTGGAGGAGCAGGGATGCTGCCCAACATGCGAGTGGCATGTTTGATGAATGGATTCTTAATATCTACACCATAGATCAGGAATAGAAGAATAAGCCAAGATCAAAATAAGAGGGGAAAACTATACCAGAGTGAATACAAGCCTCAAGAGATTATACATATGCTTCAAACTTCTGTAACTTTCCACATTTATACACAGGGAAATACCAAAAAGTTACTAGAGGAGATGTGATACTTGATCAAATTAAGATAAATCCTACCTGATTCATATATTGCGGCCTCTGGTTTCTGCTTTGAAGAGGATGCATCATTGCTTCCCTGTGCCTCTGATGGCTGTTGACTCTCTATATACACTTTTTCAGTTCCTCCATTTAAGTGCTGTTAAAGAGGTATAAGTTCATTAGAAGCTGCACTTCTAAATTCCAAATCACAAGTGCAACTCCGTGTATTTCAAAGGTACGAATTTACCTCCTGTGTGTGGGTTGCTTCATTAAAAAATGAGTTTTCAGCCCCCATAATTTCAGAGGGATCAAAAGCCATGTCATCATCTGCATTAAGAAATGTTAGGTACTCATCCAGCATGTCAAAACCTGCAGCATCTGACTCGACCGGGTTTAAAAGATCATCAGATTCAAGGAAAAATCCATCACCCAACAGTGGATTATTGGTAGCATCCAAATAAGGCTCATCAAGTGAGTAATTGACTTCAGATGGCTTCATAACACCGCTTGTTTCAACAAAAACTTCATCTTTGATGGGTTTCATATCCATTCCATATTGCTCTGGCATGTCAACCAACTTCTCGTCATGACATAGCTCAAAAGTTTCACCACTGCCCATGATAGGCTTTTGACAGTCTTCAATGAAATTCTCATACTGCTCAACATCGTTGCTAGTATCCCCATAATAAAAGTTCAATGGAGGGGGGGTACTTTCAGATGGATTGCTTATCTCAAGATCCTGGAAGAGGAAAGCACGTTTCAAAACTATAAGAATTCAAGTACTGAAGCAATCAAGAAAGAAAATAGGTAAGACGAGCAGGGAAAAGAACAAGCAGGACTCTGTATAAGACATCCTAAGCAACAATGGAGAGCACCTCGCAGATGTTCACAACTACTCAATATGTTTGCAAAGACAGAGGAACAATATGATGGTTGATATACTAGCGTTAAAGTTTTATCCAGCATCATGTTCAAATCACGTACTAGGATTCAAAGCCAAGCATACGTCATCTTGAATCCAAAGATTGAGATTTAGAAAGGAGGAAAAAACCTTTACCACAAAAATTAGAAACATAAAGCTGAAATACTGAAAGTAACTTTCCAGTTTGAGCAAAAGTATAACTTATATAAAGATCTGGGATGTCTATTGCCACTAGGTTCCACATGACTACTCACATGGAACTCCCCAGCATACTTGAACGAAGCCCCTTTACAATAATGGGGGCCATAAAAAAATGTTTCCTAATAGCCGCCCGAAACACAAAATCTACTTCCGAACAGATGACATCCAACTCTTGACATTCTTCTAATCTTGCCCTCAAAAGAACCTCACCTTACACACCTAACTTATAGCATCAATTAACCACCTCATCCCTACAAATTCTTTTTTTTCGATAAGTAATATTATATTTTATTAATGAGAAGAAGGCGTAAGCCAGGTACACTGGAAGTATACATGTGAATACACCGTTTTAGGAGGTAGAAAAAGTTATAAGGAAATCATGGAAGCTGAGACCATTGAACTCTAAAGCCATGGCCCACAAAAATAAAGTCTTCCATAAAAAAACCCCTAAATTCTTCTATAGATCCTCATCCCTACAAATTCTTATCACCAATATACTCAAAATTGACAACAAATCAACATAATCATTTGTTAATCACTTCAAAACATCTTAACGACACAATTTACCAACTAAAAGAAAGGCACAAAACACAAACCTGGTCAAGTTCAATTGCTTCAACGCATGCACCATCACCAACCACCACATCGTCAACTGCAGCTTCTTCACACGGCAGAAAAGCCGCCACATCATCGTCTTCCCATTCCTCCTCAATAAACGGAGCCCCATACTGCTCACCATTCTTCGGCCCCGTCCCACTCTTCTGAAAAACCCTACAAAGCACAAAAGAATCCTGCCACCAACCCAAAAACACGTCAATTCCAATACCCATAAACTATACGAATCTCGAAAACACGAAAAAAAGGAAAGAGATCGCAATCCTATCACTCTCTTACTATTGCAGTTCCGGTTTTCTCCAATTCCTCGTCGACGAGGCGATACTCGTGCATGACCCAATTGGTACGAGCGCCATGGGGTGCCCGGCCGCTGTGATAAACGAGGGTCTTCTTCATCCCTACGGCGCGCGAGTTTTGGCGGACCGTTCGGTCCTTCCCCGTGGTCTTCCAGTAACCCAACTCCGTGGCCCGGTTGGTCCTCGAACTATTCCCATACTTCCTGTCCAGTGCACTGAAGAAATACCACTCCAAATCCCTGCTCTTGAGCTTCGATTTGACTATATGAAACCGCATCCCCAAAGTCAACAAAAAAAAAGAAAAAAAGAAAAGAAAACAACACAAAAGTAAAAAATATAAAAATAGAGCGAGAGAAAGGGAGAGAAATTACTTGGGAGATCCCAGGGCTCAGACTTGTAAATATCGATGACGGAAATAGGGTCGAAGCGGAAAGGCTTGCCAGAAACCTTGCGCTTGAGGTAGTAGCGTACGAGTTCTTCATCGGTCGGGTGGAATCGGAACCCGGGGGCCAGTGAAGTTTCCGAATGAAGGCCCATAGAATTCGAACTGTAACGATCGAGAAGGGGTAATAGCCAATAGGGTTAGTGTTTCCGAAGATCCAGAGAGCGAGTGCGAGAGAGATTAGAGAGAGTAAAATGAGGGAGGGAGAAATGAGAAAGTCAAGTTTCTTGGAGAAGAAGTTGGGAGTTGGGAGGTTGGGGGTAAAATCTAAAAATAAAAAGAAAAAATAGATAATTTCGAGGAAAGTGCTTGGGTGGATTTCAGGGTTACAGCGTCGGTGAGTGTTAAATCTCACCCGCATGAACGTGGCCGTATTTATGACTCAGGGACCGTCAAAGCTACCTATTACATCACATCAATAATCTTTGCTCAATTAAAAGTGTTAGTTTTCATTTTGGATAACTTTTGAGACAGTCACAGAAATCACTTTCTCTCTAGAATGTTCACTTTCCAGAGTCCTTAGCGAGCAAGTAAGGAAGCACGAAGAATATACTACTTTAATATATTTTTAATGTTTTTTTTCATGGATATGAATGATTACTTTAATTTATCTCAATTCAATCATATATAATATTTATAATTTTTTTAAATATATATATATTTTTTATATTTGTGAGTGTCCGAATCAATTTATATACACCTCAATTAATTTTATAAAATTTTTAAAGTTAAAAATTAGATAAACCTTGAATGACCTTGAAGGGATTTAAATTGGTGACCATTAATAACCAATTTAAGGCTTGACTAGCTGAGCTATCTCTCAATATATCAATTTTATACATTCAAATACATATCTTAATATATTTATATTTAAATATATATCTCAACTTATTTATATTTAAACATATCAACAGAATATACAAAATATTACTATTTACCGATTAATTAAATAATCTGAAATGAAATCAGCATTCAAATTCAGCCTTAATTAGTCATATATGCAAATGAAGTCCATTTGGTCCTGCCCAGTCTCTGACCTAGTAACCATAGAAGTCATCTAAAACCCTCCAAAACATAAGAGTAGGCATCCCTCCAACATAGGTGGAGTGTCCCATATATCAGTCCCTATCAAGCCCAGGAACTTAACCAACCCACAACGTATTTGTTCTTCAACATTGTTGTTACCTCTGGTGGCAGCCGCATAAAAACGGTTGTTTCAGTTCATGTTTGTGTTCGCATTTTGTCCGTCTTGGCTGGTTGGTGATAAAAGGTTGAACAAAGTAACAAAATCCCAAGTATTCACTGTTTCTATTTGTCGAGACTTGTCTATCAAGACGTCTAAGGACTCTTTTTAAAAAATAAAATGAGATAAAAATTTTATAAATAGTAATAAGATAATTTAAATTAAATAATTTTTGAGTTTTGAAAAAAAGGAGAAAAATTAAATAAATTTTTTTTATAAAGTTAAAATATTGTTAAAATATAATTTTTATTTGAAAATTTGAAAAATTTAAATTATTTTTTATTTCAAAGTTTGAAAAAATTACAATGATTAGTTTAAAATTTTTGTTTTGATTTATATTTGAGAATGACATGGGATGGCATCAGATGATAATTTTGGGGCGACTCTAAACTACCCAATCTCCTTTTATTTTTATTTTTATTTTTTGGGATATATTATTACCCCATCCTGGCAAGGCATGGGGATCAAAAACGTAAAACGACCCCCTTGATCAGTTTGATACTCTTACAAACAAAAGTTCAATAAACTTAGCCTGGAAAAGAATACATATATCTCACATTGAGACATGAGGCCACCTCGGGAGTTGCTTAAGACATACAATAAAACAACAGATGACACTACATGCACACTCCCACTAATTTGCATCTCCGATACTCTTCCTCAAATCCTCTTTTTCCTTGTTCAAATGCTCGATTCGAGATTGAAGAATGCGAATCATGGTTTGAGCACTCATCGTTTCAAACTTCAATGTCTCCCTCTCTACTGAAATTTTATGGAGCTCATTTTGCAATTCTTGTATGAATTTCAAGCAACTAGGAGGCACAGATGAACCAAGATTAGCAGGATCAAATGGAGGAGAAACCGAACGACTATCTTTGG
Source organism: Carya illinoinensis (assembly GCF_018687715.1). Taxonomy (NCBI): domain Eukaryota; kingdom Viridiplantae; phylum Streptophyta; class Magnoliopsida; order Fagales; family Juglandaceae; genus Carya; species Carya illinoinensis. The sequence goes on from NC_056752.1 coordinate 54,030,406, forward strand.
GATCGATGGATTCTAATAGAGAATATTCCACAAGTGCAGAGAGAAAATTCCTAGGAGCTGCTGTGGTCATGGTGTTACCTGTCGTCATGGTCAATGTTGTAGCCTCGGTGGTGGTTGTTGATGAACAACGATCTTGACTAATCCTAGTTGAAGTCTCAGAAGCATTTGGATGGTTAGAGTTCGATTCGCAATGACGCCTTCTTTTATATATAAGGGGGGGCCTTGGATCAGCCATGCACAGTGAAAGACAATCATCAATTCTCTCACTCTTGCAGTCAACCGACGCAATTTGAGAATCTCTTGGGACTTCATTAGCACTCCCAAGAGGAGCATCATTAATGGACCGAGTATCCTGAATCAATCAACCAGCATTGGAATGTAATTTTATGTAATGATGGTTGAAGATACAAAGTATAGGAGCTACATAATACATGGTTAGAAGGCATCAAAGATAACAGATATATATATATATATATATATTTATATGAAGATAAGATACTCTATAATCTGTGTCTGTGAATTGTATGCATCCATTCATATCACTAGATCACAACCAATATCTATTATCTATGGTGAGATGCACAATCAATAAGACTCCACCTTGCCGGTGAATCCATGGTCACGTCAACCTCAGCTTATATGTTCTTAATACAAAATCTCTCCTATCAAGCCCATGAACCTAGCAGGAGAGCAGCAGGATCGTAAATAGGGAATTAAGGACAATCGTGTAATCCAATAGAACATTACACCATTAGATCTATGTGCTATGATCATCAGATCTATGTGGCATTCCCAACCAACAGAAGCATATAATACAAAGCACCCTTACCCAAACTTGGAGTACTTCCTTGTGGTGTTACAAATTTTATAAAATCCCTTTTCACATGCAAGAACCAAAGAACATTAAAGTCTTATCCACAAATCTAAGAATAGTCTACTCCCTGACACTCATTAAACCTTAACCTCAAAAGTGCTCCGCTATCAATCTTTCCTTGCTTGTTGATGCATCAACATTTGAAGATTATGGACTTGCGGTCAACTCTTGGGAATTTCAATTTGTGAGAGTTACATAGCCATCCCTCTTAATAAACTGAGAGAATTACAAAACAGCACGTTTCCAATCTCATAATTTTGTCTCCAACTTGTAACAAGTCTTAGACATAAAATATGACAACGGAAGAAAATGGAAAAGGCACCTTCTGTCTCATTGATTTTTTAGTTAAATCAAATAAATGACCAAATTTTTAAAAGTGATTTATTAATTCAGCAAACACAGCGGATATGGAAAGAAATCTCAGATACAAAATGTGCCTATACATGGGAAAGATTTTCAATCAAATCATTTTTTAATCCAACAAATTTCAAACAAAATCTTGGTGTACAATGCACCTGCCTGTTTGAACGTCTGCATATTACTTGCATTATCATTTCATGTTTTTGCAACTACAACATGGTACAAATCAGCATATATAGTACAACACCTCAACGAAATGTTTGCTAAATTAAGTAAAAAAATAAAACTCAGAAAAAGAACATACCTGCTCAAAATTATTCCCTTCAACAAATGAATCCTGGCGGTTCTCAACACACTCACCATAATTCTCAACATATGCACTATGGCTATTCCCTTCAACAAATGCATCAAGGCCAGCTTCTTTGATGCGTGCATCTTGGCTAGCTTCTTTAGCATGTGAATCCGGGTCAGCTACCACTTGAATCCTGGCCTCTTCGCCCTGAAGAAAAGCTGGTATACCATCATCCCATTCCTCTTCAATAAAGGGTGCATATCGATGGCTATTTGGTGGCCCTATGTTATTCTTATGGAATACTCTACACAGCACATAGGCATCCTTCACCAAAAGAATAACGCAAAACATAAAAATTTTGACATTAAAATAATAATAATGGTGATGATTTTGACGATAATGACGACAATCACAATAATAGCATCTATATGTTTTCCCTTTGAACTATCAATATGACTTGTGAACCCAAAAATAAATTAGTAGGTTAGGGTTGAAGGGCTTGATTCCTCTAATTAAACCATTGGGTTGGGGTTAACTCATATATGATCCAAATTGAACCCACACGCTTTAAAGTTGATCATTTTATCATAACCAGCGAATCCGACAGTAAAAAAGTGGCTTGAAGTTGAGGAATCTGACTCTTCTAATTAAATGGCTCATATACGTGAACCCGACTAACCACAACCTGGACCTGATAAACAACCACGAGTTGCCGGCCCTATTTTCAGTTAGCAAAACAGAACAAAACAAAAGTGCTTTCTGGTTGCTGAGAAAGTACATGAAACATATAACTTTTTGAAAATTGAGATTCTCACTTCTAAGAGAACCCCAGATAACCACTCTCTTCCGGTTCCCTAACATCAACTAAATGTCCCAAACGGTGTGATTTTTCATACAGTGAAACCAAAACAGCATGATCCAGAAGCGTTCCAGATCACATTTCACCTCATTTGATATACTTTTCCCGAAGACTAGACAAAGGTATAAAAATGCATAAAACAATTAACCACATTTTTGCCACAACCTCACCTGCGTGACTCCAACCCGAGCCTTCTCCAATTCCTCCTCAACAAGCCTGTACTCGTGCATTACCCAATTGGTCCGTAACCCACCCGGGGCTCGCCCACCATGAAAAACCAAAGTTTTCTTCAGCCCCACTATCTTAGATCCGTGACGGATTTCCCGGTCGTTCCCCGTCGCCTTCCAGTACCCTTTGTTTGTAGCCCTGTTCATTCTCGCCCCATTGCCATACTTCTTATCCAATGCACTAAAAAAGTACCACTCTTGGTCCCTGGTCCTCAACCCCGACTTACCTAAACACCCATTTAAAAAAAAAAATAAAAGAAAAACAAAGTACAAAAGAATCCATTTAAAAAATATACCAATTACAACAAAATCAAATAAAACAACTTGCAAACCACCGAAAAAGATTATTGCTCAGAGAAGGAAACACATAGACAGAAAGGAAAAAAGAGAGCCAAAAAAGATGTAAGCGAGAAACCCATACGGAAACCACAAATGACAAAATCAAGAGATAGCTTCCTAGAGAGGAAATGGCTATTATACGTATATATTATATTGGTGAATATATTTGTTGCAGAACTAGCACAGAGAGAGAGGTCACCTGCGAGGTCCCAAGGCTCGCTTTTGTAGATGTCGACCTCAGATATGGCATTGATTTGGAAGCGTTTGCCGCTGACCTTGCGCTTCAGGTAATAAATCACCAACTCTTCGTCTGTAGGGTGAAATCTGAACCCCGGTGCCAGATATGTCGGCGCTGTCGCGGGCGTTGCTTGTACTGCCGGCGTGTCACGGCCCATAATTGAAATTGTTGGTCCTTGGTAGGAAACGGAGGCTAGGGTTTTTGGGGCTGGCAGGGATGACGCCTTTGGGCTTTGAGTGAGGCTGAAGAAACAAAGGCGTACCTTCGATTACAAGGCACAATGCGATTTTCATTTTCCGTTTTTTGTTTTTCTGTTTTTTTTAATTTTTAATTTTTTTGTCTTTGCTGTTGTGTACTTGACTTTTTTTTCTCAGAAATGGATGCAACTAATAACTGAAAATATGGAAAAAATCAAAAACAAAATCTGTGGTAATAAATTTTGAGCAACGATAACAAGTACGTAACTTTCCTTCCAGTACTTTTTACGCCGACATATAATAATTATAAAAAGTGACGTTACTTTTTTTAAGATAATTTACCATAATATCTTTTATTTTAAAATATAATTATGAAAAATATTTTGAATATATATAGTTGGATATTGTCTATTGACAGCTATGTAAACTTTGAGTAATAACCTCGATGATAATTATAAAAAGAAAAAATTTATTTATTATTATTTTTCTCACTATCTCATAATATAATATTAAATAATAGATTCATAAATAAAATATAAAAATTAATTTTTAATAATGTAATGTCACATTATAAAATAATAAAAAGATAATAAAAATTAAGATGATAAATAACGTTATTCTTATAAAAATTACTCAATAAATTACGCTGCTATATATATATATTTGCAATCTCATATCACATGCCTATGATTTTTGACATTCCTGCCTTTTGAGGGAAAATATATTATAAAATTAGGATCTTTGGAACTATTACCCAACCAAAGTTGTGTAGATTAATGTTTTCAAAGCAATTAGGAATGAAGCTGTAGTGTATGAAACAAATACTAATCTGGTCTTCACTCAAATAGTAGTAGCCTAACAATAATAATAATATCCTTGTTGTAATTGTTGTGTAGAATCTTACTGCAAATGCTCATCAGGAAAGTAATTAAGTTGGGACAGAGATTTACTATGTAAATGACTGACTACAATTGCAGCATCTCTTCCTGCCCAACTTACTGCAGGTGTCATTTTCTCACAAAAATATATGCATTTCCTTCCCTTTTTATCATCTGAAATCCGAATATATTCCATACCATAACGTGTGGACAGTGCACATTCCAGAAAAAGAGAGAACAGTGAAAACTGGGAAAGTGCATTCACGAAGCGAAGATCAGTTTGCTGGCTATTGCTTCTGCATGACCCTGAAAAGCACCAGACGTACGGCTTTGATATTGCCAGCATTTATGTGTGGAACCATTAATGATATATATGTCAAAGATTATACGATACGTACTTTGTTATCGGATACTTGACCCCTAAGGCAAGAAAATTCTTGTTGGCCGGTGACTTCCGAAATTATGATTCGTATCGTTGGCTAATCCTGTATTCTTCTTTTTGATCTACAGTACAACTTGTGTGAGTACCAAACCCTTTATATTTATTAATCATAGTCAGCAACCGTAAAAATAGACTACCTTATAATAATCGGTAAAAAATTAAAATCATTGAAGATCAGGTCTCTAGGATGAAGGCTAAGATCATTTGATCGATGTGTGATGGTATCGAATAGTGTCCCTTTTGTTTTCATGAACAGCATATTCCAAATTAGAATAATCCAGAAGGCCGATGGGTACTGCATGCATGCATGCTACGACTGATCGAGATAAAGTCTTGAGACTTTGATTTCTTTGATCCTTGCCAGATTGCTTATAATAAGTACCACCCTCAAATATCAATTATAGCTACATGGCATTAAACTTGGAAAGCAAATTACATTGCCTTGCATGCCTTGCCTACTAAAAAAGACAAAATGCTGGAGTTCAAACAGCTGAACTGTCTCTCTATATATGGCCGCCCGTGCCACTAGCCTTGATTCTGCATGGAGTCCGATGCCCATCAGTTTCCTTTTTTATTTTTCTTTTTTTCCTTCTATTTCTACGTGTCCATTAAATGAAATATGGAAATAATTTTTAAATTAAGAAAATCTGTTAAAGATCGGGTCGTTGGTCTAACTACGGTATGGTGACGGCGATGTATGGCAGGACCCAGCATGTCGGATTCAGATGATTTTTTACTCTACTTTCCAAGAATTCCACGAAAGTCGAACGTTATATATGGATTAAGGAGATGATGCAGGCAGCTGCTGGATGCTGGCTGCTAGGTGCACTTGCGTGTTGATTGCATGGTGAGCACTTGTCTTCCTGTGGCACTAGCTAGTAGATTTTATTTGCTGAACGCATGCTCCGCAAAGGCATAGCTCAGTACCTCTGTTCCTTTGCCATTGCAGGCGCGTAAAGTAAACACTCATTTCTCTTAGGCTTGGCTCCTTGAGCTGGACCTCCTTGTCCTGGCTCCAGTTTTCCGCTCAAATGTAATTTGGTAGTTCGTTTATACTTGCGGCTAAAGATACGGACTCGTGTACACGAATGGGTAGACACGTAAATAATATTTTCATTTTAGTGAACAGTAATATCACTGTTCATGTACGCTGAATCTGTCTGTGTCATAATCCTTGTAATAATTTTACATCCCTAAAGAAAAAAAATCAATTGCTTCATATGTTGGCCACTGCTGGCTCTGTCTCTGTCATAATCCCTGTAATAATTTTTCATCCCCTAAAGAAAAAGAAGCAACTGCCATTTGCAATGCAAATGATAGAATGTGGACTTTCACCTGCTGGCTTGGCTATTAGTTATTAACCTAAACGTAGCAAGCTGGTCGTAAGAGTGAAATTCTATTGAACTGGGAAGGTGCCAATTATGCACGAGGGTACAAACTACTAAACGTCAAAGCTCTCGGGGTACAAGGCGCCTGCAAAAGCGCGTGGACGCATCGAACGATCCGAATCGCCATTTTTGCTTGTTTAACTATAAAGTCTACAGTGTCTCACACGTACACAACCCGCCAAGCCCACCACCGCTGTCTCATCTGCCCCCACGAAATTTCGCATTTTGTTTCTCGTTCTGAACCCTCGATATCTCTGAACCGTGTTTCTAATTTCAAGGTGGTGTGTTTTGTTAATGATTTAGATGGACGATAAATGATATACAACAATTTACAGAGGACTGAGAAGAGGAAAAGAAAAAGAAAGTTTTCGACTGGTGTAAAGAGCGATGGGCTCTCATTCCAAAGGAAGGAATAAAAGTTATGATTACTCGTTCAAGATACTGTTGATTGGTGATTCTGGTGTTGGCAAGAGCAGCCTTCTTCTCAGTTTCATCTCTAACTTGGTTCATGACCTGTCCCCCACCATTGGTACACAGAATTGTCTCTTCCTCTACATTCTCGTCAACATGAGTTCTTGTGTGTGCTGTTTGAAATTCAAGAGCCAGTTGTGCCAAAAAACATTGCTTATAAACTCTTCGGAAACATTGAAGCTTTTGTCTTTCCCAACTGTAATTCATTTCTTGGTCCTTTAAGAGGTTTAGCATGTCCAGCTCAAAAGATTTTTGAAAAATTTTTACAGGCAGAAACAATATTTTTTTTCATGTGTTCAGTATGTAAATCTTTCTGCATCTAGAATTGGAGATCGGTGTTGTAAGTGGCTTCAACGAAAGGGTTAGAGAAGGTGACTTCTTAAATTAGGATTGAAAAATAAATGACTCTTAATACATGACTCTCATGTATGCATAGTGGTTATTGGGCATCCATAGGGGTCTTGTGAATTGAATTGCAACTAGCAACTATATAGAAATAGGATATTGCACTTGATGGAAGCTCGAGGACAATATTTCTTATTTTATTCGACTGCTTAGTTTCAGTTCTGTGGATAGAATGACTCCTCAGAGTACCATTTTATTTGGCGAAGGGCTTTACATTGGTTATAAACTATTCTATGGATGCCCATTGATCTTCATTATATTGTCAACTACTTCCAGGTGTGGATTTTAAGGTAAAGCTGCTCACAATTGGCGGAAAAAGATTGAAGCTTACAATTTGGGACACAGGTAACTTGCTAAATCTATTTGGCATCATATCTTCATTTTAACTTCCTCCAAGGAATTTTCTAGATGGTTTTTATTGTTTATATATTTGTAAGTGAGAGTTTCATCGGAATAATTCACCACTCTCTTCCTTCGATGCAGTCATTGGTTTTCATGCATATATGGAGTTTTTCTGTACATTAACCAATCTCCCCATAAAGACCTTCTATGGCTAATTGATTATTTCTCCCAAGCAGCAAGGATATTATCACTAATTGAAATACCCGAATGATCACAAAAAATTGATTGCTTTCACAAGTTTTGCAGAGATATTGCACGAAAGACATCCTAGGTAAAAAAATATTGCAAATTTGTGGCGAAAAAATGCTAACTGATGGGCATCTACACAAATCTGTGAATTGCAATGCACTTTAAAGTCTACACTTGATGAAGCGTTAAATAGGATTAAATTTGCATATATCATAGGCCTACAAGGAAGGCAAGTTTTCCGGTTATCACATCCAGTACTTCTTTTCTTATATGGTTTAATGCTGTGAAAAAAATTAGCCCTACCATATTCAGAAAAATACCAAATTTGATTTTGATTTTTCTGTTGTCAGTTAGCTGCAATCGGCTTTCTAATCATCTGTGTTGTGTTTGCAGCTGGACAGGAAAGGTTTGGAACATTAACAAGCTCTTACTACAGAGGTTCTCACGGAATTATTCTCGGTATGCCACTTTAATTGTGAGAACATATTGCTTGAGCATATGGTTTATGTTGGCAGTTAAGTAGGATTATATAATAAAAATATTGAAATTTCTTGAGCACAAGATCTTGTAATCATTTCTGCTATTTGCTCCAACGAAATACTCTCACTTATGCATGTAGATATTCTGCTTTGTTCTTTTCTTGTCCGGCATTGTATAGAACTCCTTGACATTTGGTTCTCGTCATGAGATATGGCACATGGCAGTTACCTAGTATTGTTAGCCCCTGTTTCGTGCGATACATAACTATACCAGGTCTTAATTATGTATTTATTTTTTCTGACCTATGCACAGTTTTATTAACTTTACATATAGTAGGATAGTTTCTCAGTTCCACATCCTCATTCCCTTTTCTTGCTATCACGTTGGTCTTACGTTTGGGCGCCATAAAAAAAAGGAACGAAGTTGTTCAACACATTTTCATGTAGTCATGCTTATCAACTAATGAACTTTTTAAATTCCATGAGTTCGGGATCTTGCTCTTGCTATGATGATTGGAAGTCTAACTGGTCTGTGATATGTTTTCACTTTAGTGTATGATGTGACACGGCGTGAAACCTTTACAAACGTGTTGGACATATGGGCAAAGGAAGTACAGCTCTACTCCACTAATCATGAGTGTATCAAAATCCTTCTTGGGAATAAGGTTGATAGGGTGAGTTGTATGTACACCATCTTTTCCTACTGCAAAAAGACAATTGTTTGTATGTGAATAGCAGTTCAGTGCTCTAAGAACAGATATAAGCTTCATGTTGCCAAGCAGCTGGGGTTTCTTGGTCTTATAGCGTGAAACATATTCTCAGGAGACAGAGAGGGCTGTAACAAGAGAAGAAGGATTGGCCCTTGCCCAGGAACATAAATGGTTTTTTCTTGAATGTAGTGCAAAAACTAGAGAGAATGTTCAGCAATGCTTTAAAGATCTCACATTAAAGGTATTCCATTTCAAAAAAGCTTGCATTGTTTAACTGTCATCTTGTACAGCAATGTGCATCAATATAGCTTGTGCCACACAATGTTCAACCTTTTTATTTTTTAATGTTCACGATTCTATTGGAGGACAAAACTCTGCCCTATTTGATTGATGATAATGGATTACAGTTTAGATGGGATTAAGGCGTATTGAGTTGAGCTGTTTTGATTGATAATACTTCATCTAAACCATCCAGCCTATATACTTCTAGAATGACACCTTTCAACGAATGGAAAGAGTAATTATGTCCATTATACACTTTTGATACCTTACTACAAGAGTTTTCAAGATTTCACTAGCTTACAGCAAGATTACTTTACAACCTGAAGGGTCTTCACAGTGGTTCTTATAATATTAAAATAATATGCATTATTCTATGACCAAGAGAGTTGCTTACAGATTTCTAGGGGAAAATGTACCTAAGTTATATAAATTGACACCAGAAGTTTACCACGTCGATGTGAGCTCTTGGGGAAGATCAGCCTGTTATACCACTATGAATGTCCTATTGATTTGGTTTGACCCCTAAACATCAGGTATCTTTATAATGCAGTTGGACAAAACAAATGTTAGGTCTGATATGGTCTATTATACAATGAAAAACAGGTTAGTATTAATGGTAATGCCATCCAAAGCCAAAGATGTTAACTTGATTTCTGCTGAGGTCAGACAATCGTATTTTCATGTTCTCCAACCTAAGTTAGAAAGAGGGTGATTGATGATGAAAAATGAACATTTAGTTTTTTTTGCCTGGAATTGTTTTAAATCCATTTGTCATCCTCATCAATTTAATTCATTGGCTGCCATTTTTAAGACAAATGTTTCATGGCTTATTTCTCATTTTATTCTTTACACATTTTAACCAGACTAACCAGTTTAGTTACAGGTACTCGAGGTTCCAAGTTTATTGGGAAACGGATCCGCAGTTGTGAAGAGACAAATTTTAGCACAGAAGAAGTTAGACCCAAGATCTAGTGGTACTGGTGGTTGCTGCTCCTGATATACATTGATGCAATATAAAGCTACAGCACAACAACTTGAACTTGCTGCTACAAATTAGAAGACCTCAAGAAGTGGCTGAATGCTATCAGATGACTGCACCGTCTCAAGACACCTTCACAATCAGACGAGCAAGCTTTTTCCAAATCTTTTCCCCACTTCTTTAATAGTTTTGCAAAATTTTTGGGATCTTGTAGTTCATGTAAATAGGTGGTGGTCTTGAGTTTACTTGGACGCATTTGGATTACTTGTAAACATGTGAATGAAATACATGAAGTAAAGTTTTGGTTGTCTCATCCGAAACTGTTTCTAGTATACATGTCCAGATACGAGATACTTTGCAAGTTACAACATCATCATACTGGCCTTCTACTTTTCCTAAAGACTCTGATTACCACTCACTTTTTTCTCAAAACTGTTTGCTTTTCTCTCAAGTGAAGTCATTTATAATTATTCTTTTTTTAAATGAAGGAAATTACTGTTCATGCTAACAGCACGTGGCAGTACCACATCAGCATTTACAAAACTCCCGGTTCATACGAGAGTTGAAGGATTCATTAAAGAGAACTCGGTATCTAGAACTTTAAAGTTTCCTCGAATGCTCCACTGTCAATTAATTTCGATTCTCCTGTACAATTGTGTCGTGTCGTCTTCTATATGCTCTGTAAACAACTGTTTTAGAAAGCGAACTTTTGTCATTCACAAGTCATCCAAATGGACAATCGAGAGATCATGGGAAGCATCAAGAAACAGAATATACTCCGGCCAAAATCAACGAGGACGCCTGGGTTTTTACGTGGGGGCCCTGTACATAGGGCACTAGACAGGCGACATAATTGAACAAACCAAACCAATGATTTATAAGAAACAAAGTTATGTTATTAGACAACTGTCTGCCGGCTTGCCTTCTTTGAAACGATCCCATTGCTAACAAGGCCTTGTTACTAATGCCATTTACTGTTCTGGTTGTTTTATTTGCTTATTTTCTTAGGAAATCTCACCTCTTTAGGTCGCCTATTGCTATATAGATCTAGGGCTATATGGTCTATTTCCATATCTTGGTGGGGGGGACTGCTGCGGGGCCAAATGGGAAAAGTCCTCGTTGTTGCACTTCCACCATTCTAATGGCTTCAACCGGCCATCACAGGGGCCTAATTGCCTATGCAACGTTGATCGCCATCTTTGTTGCCTGGGCCAATGCCATTGATATATTTCTGGAGTGGAATGTTGCCCTTGACAATACCATCCAACCCGTGTCCCAAGATCAATCTGTATGATGAACAACTGTAACGCCTAAAATTACTTTACTTTGACCTGTGCAAAATGTGTATGTGTGTGGTATCGCGGGCTTTTGACTAACGATGAGAGTACAATGCTTGTGTGAACAGGTTATCACTATCAATGGGAAGTTCCCAGGACCCCTTATCAATGCCACAACCAATGATTTTGTCCACGTAAACGTCTTTAACAACATGGATGAACCTGTACTCTTTACATTGTATAGATTCGAGCTTATTCTGATTTTTCAGAGCTTCATGGTTCTGTAAAACAATGTGCATCGAAAGGCAAAAGAGCAATATCGCGAATTTATCTAGCCTTTGACAAAGAAAACCGGCGTTGATTGGTGTTGCAGGAATGGCATACAGCAAAGGTTAAAATCATGGCAGGATGGAGTGTCCGGCACAACCTGCCCGATCAAACCGGCACAAACTGGACTTACGTGTTCCAAACCAAGGACCAGATTGGCAGTTTCTTCTATTTTCCCTCCATTAACTTCCACAAAGCTGCCGGAGGGTTTGGACCCATCCGTGTCAACAACCGTGACGTCATTGCTGTTCCGTTCCCCAAGCCTGAAGCTGAATTCGATCTTCTAATTGGTGACTGGTTTTATGATAACTACAAGGTGATTGGCTTGAAAATATCGTTATAAGCGAGCATTTATTTGGTCAAGTTTCTGTATATTGTTCTAACTCATTTTTCTGGAAAATCAAATTTTGATAAGAGTGTCCGATCTGTTGCGCCTCCGGCCGCCCAGAAATCACACCCACAATAGATAGAGACAATATTTAAATGGTTCGGCAACTTGCCTACATCCACTGAAGCGGAAATTCAATTTTTCAATATGTTTGTACAATTTTACAAACACTCACAATAACTCTCTATCTCTCTCAAATGGCCTCTGTTCTGGGTTTTTCCAGAACTCAAATTTCGCCCTCAACCCTCTGCCTGATCGCTCACCGCAGTGAGGATAATTTAAGCTTCAAACATCCTCTCCTATTTATAGGAGAGGATGAGCTCCTCTTCCTCCACATATTCGCTGGATCCATCTGAAATGCAATGCTCACTTCACATGGAAGCACATGTGAGGAATATCACCACATGGGCACATGCACACATGGGCAATCTATGGGCACCACATGGAGTGGAGTGGACGGCTCACATGGGCAACCTATGGGCAACACATGGGGGGACCTTCAACAATCACCCCCTCCACCCAAGTGTGCCATACTAGGATGCTACAAATGGTTGCATCCTTCAAATGATTGCACTCCTTCATTGAAATGCTTGTTAGCCATGAGAGATCCGCTATCAAATGCATATGCAGGTACGTCTTCAAATGGATGTCCAGATGCCTCTCCAAATGCATCTTCAAATGCATTAGCATCGTCTACATCCACAGAGCTTGCAAGGGATTTTCTTCAGAGGAGATTTACCAGTGCTCAATTGCACAATCTCAACTCTCTAGGATTCTTCTTTTGCTCGAGTTCATGAGTCCGCACTCATGTACACCTTGAGCAAATTGAGCTTCGCTCTAGGCTCATCCGAGCGAACAATCTGCTTCACTCTAGCCACATCCGAGCGAACAATCTGCTTGGTGCCTTACAGCTTTCAAACCAGGCTCCATAATCCTACAATCACACCAATCTCCAACTTGGAGATTGGTTCTCAACATGCCGAGCTCTATCTCCAGCATGATCCCTTATACAATTTTACAGCTCATGTCTTCAAGTCAGAAGACTAACTAAAGTGATGCATAACTTTAGTTTATCACGTACAGTGCCCTTAATCAACACATCTACATAGGGCAACACATCTCCCACTGCACTGGGAATCAATGGTCTCGCACAGACCTTGACACATATCAGAGAACCTGTTGCTGAGGTCTCATCTCTGATCTGGGTGACTGACCCTTCATCCTGCTGCTATTTTCAGTCGCATGTGTCCATCTTGTGTGCAGTCTCCGACTTGCATAATCTCCCTTCTTGCAAGATTTTTCTTCATACCGTAGTTCACTACCTTCATTTAGCAGGATACATTTTAAGGTAGTAACCACCATGGAGGTCTGATCGTCTTGGCAGTTCTTTAGGTGTAGATATCCCTGGAACATCTGACGTTTTGTTCCCATCTCTCACACTTATACTTCATGTCGTGGTCTAGGGAGATTTCTTTAGAAAAGTAAAACTGGGTTCCTTTTACTTTCTCTAATTCACACGACAATTAACCCGAGCCAAGACCAATTAATCCTTCGTGACCTTCCAACACCAAATGCTATTGGCAACAATAGCAACAATCTCCACCTTGTGACTTTGACTGGTCCCACAGCCAAGCTCCACCTCAATGAAGATCTTCATAGCTCCCGCTATCATGCTTCACCATAAAAGCATATCCACTCAGAATAAACTAATTCCAAGTATTTCACTTCGGCCCATGTCGAAAATAACCTTGCTGAAAACTATGGTGTAACTTCCACGTTTGGCTCTTCTGGAAGTTCATCAGCCATCGACATGAATTTCCACTACACACCCTGCATTAATGCCAAACCAATGCTTGTGTGTAAACTTGTGGACCTGCTAACATTAACACATCCTCTATCATGGCAACTCTGGGAATTAGCGGCATGAGGATATACATGTCTCTTTTTTTTTTTCATGGAGAGAGACACAACATTAGCATCAATACCAGTATCTCCATTTACTGACTTGGAGCCACTTGCCGAAACTGCTCCTTGTACTAGCCGTTTCACCAGTCGCTAGTATCACTGTTGACTTCAGGAATTGATTTGCCCTTCAACGCCTTTGAGAAAACACTACTGAATGACTGCTGTCTTCAGGTTGTCCTTAACAGCATTGTGCACTACAAGAAATGCAATGCCATGTATTTCTTCAGTCACCATATTCACAGCATCATTCTCAATTTTCTCCTGATTTTAGCAGTCTCTTGTGGCCTGTCTTGCCACAATTTCTAGCGAGTCATCTGTTGTCCAGATCTTGACTTGTCTCTGTCCTTACAATCAACATTCAGGACCAACAACTTGAAATCTTGCCAGAATCTCTTCTGCGCACCTCCTCATCCAGGACAAGATCTCTTACATTTAGAAACTTCAACTTTGACTTCTTTGCAGAATTACTCATAGCCATTTTCATGACCTCCCAACCTTTTGACCACAATGCCAAATGCTATTGGGCAACGATAGTACTTTCTGCCTTATCTGAAATTGAACCGTTTCTCCACCTCAAATCTGACAAGATTTGAAACCTTACTTCCTGACATTGCTTTAATGAATTTACCGTAGAAATGAATAGTACCTCACTAAGTCAGTTCCCAGGAAAGATTGGAGGGTCACAATGGACACACTTAAAATTTCCAATCTCCTAGACAGAACCTCCTTAGACTGTACGTATCCACACTACCACACCAAAGCTTCATCTGCACTTTGTTATTTGCAACTGGCTTTTCAAAGAAAGCCACAACGAGATCCGATGCGGTTCTCCTCTTAATAACAATATGCTCCATGAGTTGTATGACTGCCAAAACCTGCTGATATAACAAGTTAATCAGCATTGTCCAATGATCTGAAATTTGCTCCATCAAATTTCACGATCCCAACTGACTTAAATTAAGCCCAAAACCAATGAGTCCATCATGACTCCAACTGGCTACGATCAAGCCCACAACTGATCTGCAACACGTGGACGGTTCAGATCAAATGTACCGATGACGAATCTCAATATTCCCACCGTACCGATGAGTCCAGAATGATCCAAATAGTTTGCCACCACTATTTGATCATCGCGATGGAACTCCAACTGGCTACGATCAAGCCCAAAATGATCTACAACACCTCGACAGTTCAGATCGACTGTACCGATGGCGAATCTCAACATTCCCACCGTACAGATGAGTTCGGAATGATCCAAATAGTTTGACATCACTATTTGATCATCGCGATGGAACTCCAACTGGCATAGATCTAGCCCAAAATGATCTGCAACACCTCGACAGTTTAGATCGACTGTACCGATGGCGAATCTCAACATTCCCACTGTACGGATGAGTCCGGAATGATCCAAATAGTTTGACATCACTATTTGATCATCGCGATGGAACTCCAACTGGCATAGATCTAGCCCAAAATGATCTGCAACACATCGACAGTTCAGATCAACAGTACCGATGGTGAATCTCGACATTCCCACCGTACGGATGAGTCTGGAATAATCCAAATAGTTGGAAAGCACTATTTGATCGTTGAAATCGGACTCCGGATGGCTTAGATCTAGCCCAACAAAGATCTGAAAATCAGACGGTCCAGATCTCTCTGGCGCGTGTACCACACGCGCCGCAGTAGGGCGTCTGAGGCGCGTCTGGCGCGTGTCCAACACGCGCCAGAGTACTCCGAGTGCACGTGGGGGCGCGTGAGCGAGTGCCCTACACGCGTCTTCAACCCCCACCGCGCGTGAGGGCGCGTGGACGCGTGTCCCTCACGCGTCTTCTTCATCTGCCGCGCGTGGGGGCACGTGAGGCCGTGTGTTCCACGCGTCTTCTTCCTCCAGCCGCGCGTGGGGTGCGTGGCGCGTGTATCCCACTTCGTCTTCTTCCTCCAGTGCGACTGAGGCGCGTGCATCGCACTCTCCGACTTCCAGGGGCACGTACGGGCTCCTCCGACATCCGCTTTCGATGCCGTTTGCGGCTACGGATCCGTCTTGATGAGAGGAACATTGTGGTGTGATCAAAAGTTAATTTTGATCAACTGTAATTTTCTGGGTAGCACGAACCGAAGCTCTGATACCATTTGTTGCGCCTCCGGCCGCCCAGAAATCACACCCACAATAGATAGAGACAATATTTAAGTGGTTCGGCAACTTGCCTACATCCACTGAAGCGGAAATTCAATTTTTCAATATGTTTGTACAATTTTACAAACACTCACAATAACTCTCTATCTCTCTCAAATGGCCTATGTTCTGGGTTTTTCCAGAACTCAAATTTCGCCCTCAACCCTCTGCCTGATCGCTCACCGCAGTGAGGATAATTTAAGCTTCAAACATCCTCTCCTATTTATAGGAGAGGATGAGCTCCTCTTCCTCCACATATTCGCTGGATCCATCTGAAATGCAATGCTCACTTCACATGGAAGCACATGTGAGGAATATCACCACATGGGCACATGCACACATGGGCAATCTATGGGCACCACATGGAGTGGAGTGGACGGCTCACATGGGCAACCTATGGGCAACACATGGGGGGACCTTCAACACGATCAATGATGAGCAACAAGCTAACAGCATTTCAGGCCATCCCTGATATCACTTTGATGAACGGCAAAGGCCCTTATCGGCATCCATTTTCAAAAGCCCATGAATCTTTCAATGTCATAAAAGGTACCCCAAAAAAGAAAACAGATGTTGTCCATCTGGATATTTTCAAAGTAACATGGTACATATCACACTGAGATGGCCCCCCTACAACTCGAGCAGTTGCGCGGCGCCCAGGGTTCATATATATTATAGACTGAGTTTTAAATGCATGTCATGCAGGCAAGACATATAGGTTCAGGATATCGAATGTGGGAACGACATTGAGTTTCAATTTTGGGATTCAAAACCATAAGATGTTGTTGGTCGAAACAGAAGGATCTTACACCAACCAGATCATATTGGAGTCCTTGGACGTGCACGCTGGCCAGTCCTACTCTGTTCTTGTCACAGCCGATCAAAACGACGCTGATTATTACAATGTGGCAACTCCTAAGCTGCTCAACAACACTCTTCATGAAAGCCTTGTGGGTGTTGGGGTGCTGCACCATTCCAATTCTAATACAGAACCTAGTGGGCCTTTGCCAAGCGGACCCGACCCATTTGATCTGGACTTTTCATTGAATCAAGCTAAATCCATTAGGTAATTGTGACGATTTTCATTTAATGATTCTTACTTTCAACACAGACCCAACATTTGGAATGCTCCATTTTAAGATCTCACATCCCTAATTGATTCATGGGCAGGTGGAACCTGACCACAGGAGCTGCCAGGCCCAACCCACAAGGAACCTTCAACATATCAAATGTGACACTGTCGCAGAACTTCGTTCTCCAAAGTTCTGAGGCTGAAATTAGTGGCGCACCACGTTGTGTCATCAACAATGTGTCCTACTACACTGTAGAGACCCCACTGAAACTAGCCGATCACTTTCTCAACGGGTCTACTGTGTACCGACTCGATAAATTTCCTGTTAGATCTGTCAATGCTAATGCAGCATATGGAATTTCTGTCGTTACTGGGATTCACAAAGGCTGGATAGAGATTGTTTTTAAGAACACGTTGGGTGTCATGGATTCTTGGCATTTTGATGGTTACGGCTTCCATGTGGTTGGGTAAGTACTTTCACACATTTCAAACATAAATCTTCTCGATCCATGTATACTACCGTTTGATGTTTTGAATGAAATGTCTGCTTAGGTTTGGTATTGGAGAATCGAAATCAGATTTGCGCAGCACTTACAACCTTTTTGACCCTGTTGTCCGCTCTACCGTGCAAGTGTACCTGGGAGGGTGGACTGCAGTGTATGCATACCTGGATAACCTTGGAATGTGGAATTTGAGGTCACAGCTCTTGAAACATTGGTATTTGGGCCAAGAGCTCTATGTGAGAGTTCATGACGCTGATCCTAATCCTGCCAAAGAGCAACCACCCCCTGAAAACCTCTTCAAATGTGGTTAGTGCATTTCTATTAAGCTCCTCCTCCTTTGGCTTTATAACATCAATAATCCGAACAGACTTAAATTTGTTCCTAAAATGACTCGTTTTTCTTGCTTGTTTACTGGTAAATTAGATCCTTCTGACCCCTCAGCTCCAGCTGGTGCACCATCTCCTGCTCCATGGACAGGGCCTTGATATAGTACTAGACCCATTCCTGAACAGTATTCATGATGCAATAATGGCTACGTATAGACATTGTAACCTCACTGTATTGAATTCTCTCATTTTGTCTGGCACCCAATATCCCTGCTGCTAAGTTTAATACTAATCGTTACTTTGTCATGTTAACGATTATGACCTAGTAATGAGAATCTTTACCATGTTTTCATTACATACTAATCAACCATCAATGTGATGAGTTTTCTAGATCGCACCATATAATATTGGCCCCAAGAGTCAAGACAATTAGAAGAATGCTGATTTCTTCGGTAGCACCAACGTCTATCCCATTTTCTTGATCTATATATTCATCTTCTTATGCATGGCTCTTTGTGCTTCCTGAATCTACACTTGACTGCTTTCTTATTTTTGGTTTTTGTCTCAATCAAAACCAAGTTGGGAACTTAAGGCTATAAGAAGTATTATATTTTCAGGCTCCTAAATGTACTGTAATTAAACCAGGCCAGCAAGAGGGCAAGATAATCACATGACAAACAAATCCCATGCAATGGTCGTGGCTTTGTGATCTAATTCCATGGCTAATCGTGTGGGTAGTTGCGCTTTTTCTCCTTCAAGTAGCCAATGGTGCTGAGATTTTTCTCGAATGGCATGTCACGATTAACACCACAATCAAGCCAGCGTCTGTGGACCAACCGGCATATATGTATATATATGATATTTGCATCTTTCTCCTCAGCTAAAATTGTTGACCCTAAATTGTTTTTAGTTTGATCTTTACAATATCTTAATTATAAACCTGAGTTTTGATACAGGTTATTACCATCAATGGCATGTTCCCTGGACCCCTTCTCAATACAACGAACAATGATAATATCCATGTCAACCTGTTCAATGATATGGATGAACCCCTGTTGATAACATGGTATTACGTACCCCACTTCTCTCTCTCTCTCTCTCTCTCTCTCTCTCTGAATATCGTATCTCCAGCCACTTCTCTTGTTACCCAAAAAGAAGAATTGGCCAAACTAGATAGAGAATAAAATTTTGTAACGCAATTTGACCATGAGGAAAGAACATAGACAATGCATCCAAGTTAACAGATTGTGTTGAGGATTCTACTATTGAAATGAAGAATATAAGAAAAAAAATGGTAGTAATGGTGGTGGTGGTGCAAGAATGGCATACAACAAAGGTTGAACTCGTGGCAGGATGGAGTGTCTGGCACAAACTGCCCAATCCAGCCTGGAAAGAACTGGACATATGTGTTCCAGACCAAGGACCAAATCGGAAGCTTCTTCTATTTTACCTCCATCAACTTCCATAAAGCTGGAGGTGGGTTCGGGCCAAGTTGAGTTAACTATTGCCAAGTCATCCAAGTACCATTTCCGAAACCTGAAGCTGAGTTTGATCTTCTCATTGGTGATTGGTATCAAACAAGTTTCAAGGTAATTCCGCTACTTCACACCAGCTAATTCTCGAGTTTCACTTTTAGATTTCCAAGTTTACTGCTGGATACATGTTCCTATATAATTCTCTTCAGATATTGAAAGACAAACTTGGTTAAAAAAAGAACATGTAACAGGATGTGAGGTCCATGATGAAGACCAATCTTGTGGCCTATGAGAGTCCTCCGATAGGATGCTGATGAATGGCAAATGTTCATATGTGGACCCTTTTGCACCAACCCATGAATCTTTTACAGTCACACAAGGTACAGAATAAAGGAAAGTGAATGCGCCATTGAGCTGAGCTTTTATAGTCAAATTGGGCTATTCCGCATAGTTCTTAACTTCTATTTGGGTATATTATAGGGAAGACTTACAGGTTTAGGATATCGAATGTGGGAATTGCGTTTCAATTTCAGGATTCAAAATGATCGAATGGTGCTGGTTGAAACAGAAGGATCACACACCAAACAGATAATGTTGGATTCTCTGGACGCGTGCATGTTGGACAGTCCTACTCTGTTCTTGTCACGGCCGATGGAAGCTCTGCAGATTATTACATTGTGGCAACTCGTAAAGAGTATGATGTCAAGGAATCAAACGAGGTTGTGGCCGTTGGTGTGCTACATTATGCTAGCTCTACCACACCTGCAAGTGGGCCTGATTCATTCGATCTTCATTTCTTCATCAATCAAGCTACATCCATTAGGTAACATTTTTTTTTTAATTATATATGAAAATAAGACTCTTGTTTGGGAAAGAAAAATTTATACACCACATTCTCATCACATTTTCATCTCATTAAATAAAATGTAGCATATTTATTATTGTTGAATGATTATTTATTGTATGCTTCTTTATAATCTAATAATAATAAATATGTCATATCTTACTTAATAAAATAAAAATAAGACGAGAATAGTGTATAGCATTACTCGTTATTATTTTTATTTTTATTTTCTACATGAAGATGGAACATGTGTCATAACCCCCAGGAGATTTGCCCAGGACCACACCTCGGCACTACCCATGGAGGGTCAGGACAGTCACATGGCTAGTCTGCTTGCATGCCTTGGCTCAAATCATGACACGCAGCGGGCGAGCATGGAGGCTACTGACCGCGCGCAGACCATGCGTGCAGGCTTGCGCGTGCCCTTGAGCGTGCATCTGCGCGCATGCATGCGTGCCCCCACACCACCTAGCGAGGCCAGTGGCGTGCCCTCACAGGCACGCCATCCAGCGCACGGCTCTAGCCCGTGCCTTGCAGAGCAAGTTAGTGGCATGTCTCGCGGCGTGCCATCCAGCGCATGGCTCCAGCCCATGCCTTGCGGAGCAGGTCAGTGGCATGCCCACTAGGCATGCCATCTAGCGCATGGCTCCAGCCCATGCCTTGCAGACTCAGCGCCCAGGCCACCAGCCTGGGCCATGCTGCGCACCATCATGGCTCACCTTCAGCAAGCCATGCCCACCATGTCGTGCACCACCATGGCTCACCATCAGCTAGCCATGCCGCACCACCCTGGCTCACCATCAGCTAGCCATGTCGCGCACCACCATGGCTCACCACCCAGCAAGCCATGACCGAACCACCTAACCATGGACCAACTTGACCACCGTGCACCACCTAGCCCACCATGGGCCATGCATGCCACGGCTAGCCTTGGTCCATGACCATTATCTTGTTATTTATTTTATTTATTTATTTTCTAGGGACCTATTGGGGGTTTCCAATTTGTTTTTCTTATAAATAGGACCTCCTTCATTTGCTTTAGAATTTTTTGGCAAAACTCCTAGAGGGAAGACTATTGTTTGAGAGATCATAAACTGGTACCTTTGCACTTAGGCTTTTTGGGTGCAATTTGTGAATCCCAAAGAGAGAATAATACTTTACAATTCTTTGAATAAGTGTGATTTAATCTATCTTATTCTTGCAACTTGGTGCAATTCGTGAATCCAAGTTGTGTTTATCAATATATGAGGTTGATTCATTACTTGTACAATCCGTGAATCAAGTATTGATTCATCATTTTATGTGTTTGTTCATTCAAGTTTATTAGTATTTTGCTATTGTTCTTGAATTCATTTTGTTCTTGAGTGATCTTCATTGTTCATGCATGTTCTTCATTTTGTTCATGCATGTTCATCATTGTTCTTGAGGTGTTCTTATTGAATTTGGCTCATTCAATCCGCCCAAGCCCCAAAATCGCCCCACACAAGTGTTAGTCCACTTTCCATATTGGGTTGCTCCATCTTTCATGCCTTAGCCGCCCACCCCAATTGCCAATCAAGGTTCCTATAATTTAGAAACCCTAGTTGACCCATTTCATACTCTATAGCCGGCCATACACATCATCCATCATATCCCAAGATTTTAGGAGAGTCATCTCCAAGATTTGAGGGAAATCATCTTCCAAGATTTTAGGAAATTTCCTAAAATCTCTCCATCACCAAAAATTTGGCCGGCCCTAGCTATTCCCTCCACATCACCCATCTTCAATCCTAGCCACCCATCTTACTTTTTCCAAACCCTAAACACAGCATCCAAACCCTAAGCCTATCTTCCAAGTGGCGCCTACACCATAGCACTCATTAGTGCCGTGCGCCCATCACCCTTGAACCATACCATCACTCTTCATCTTCCATCACTCGATACACCCATCTTAGTCTAAACACTTAACCCCACCATCCCCAAGTGGTCATATTAACCACCTTTGCACGTGAGCCAAGCAAGAGAGGAACTAAGGTTCAGTCATTACAAGGCCACCATTGGCGTGGAAGACTTGGTGTTTTGGGTCTAGACCGAGAACCTCAACAACATGACCATAGGCACAGCGAGGCCTAACCCACAAGGAACTTTCAACGTAACAAATGTGACTGTCGTAGACCTTTGTTCTACATGCATCAACTGTAGAAATTAACGGTGCTCCTCGCTACACCGTTAATAACATCTCCTACCTGACACCTGATACGCCACTCAAATTGGCGGACCAGTTCCTCAATGGGTATGGGGTTTACGCACTCGACGAATTTTCAACTAATTCTACCAATCTTGAATCCATGGGAGTTTTTTTTTTTTTTTGCAAGTGGGAAGCACAAAGGTTGGATAGAATTGGTGTTTAAGAATGATCTAGACACCATGAATGCTTGGCATCTTGATGGCTTCGGCTTTTACGTTGTTGGGTAAGCATTCTACCTCGCCAGTACTGATGATTGAATCATATCACCAGCCTTTGCGTACGTTTTCATGCATAACACGAACAATGTACCAGAGAGCTGTATATACGTTAGTTGTTTACTGATAATTGTGCGCTCGTTTAGATGACTATCTCATGCTCTATATATATAGTACTTTGCTTTATGTACTAATTTTTTCTTTGAATGATCTGATCTAGCTTTGGCAAAGGAGAATGGTCGCCTGAATCTCATAGTAGATACAATCTTTTCAACCCTGTCGTTCATTCAACCGTTCAGGTTCTCTCTCACTCTCTCATTCTAGTTGTTAAGGACGTGTCTCACTTCCCCTCTGCAACTGTTCAACCATGTACTGTTAAGAGACTCCGATGTAATCCACTGAGAAAATTTTGATGCTTAAGTCAGTAAATGCGACCAAACAATTCAGAATGGAGAAAAGAGTTCGATCCCTTAACTATCAAGGGTTACTTGATATATATATGCTCGTACATAATACTTATCTTATTTAGAATTTTTCGGTGTGGATCATCACTTGATACTTAGAATGATCATGTAACTGCATGAAATCTCTATCTTTTTGTGAAAGATGGCGTGGTACATGTATAACTTCGATGGTCTTTGGACTTCCTTACTCTTTTTAAACAGCCAAAGACCTTTCCTATGAGTTTTTATGATAGAATGAGCTCTCAATTTAAATAAGCCATCCACTAGTTTAAATTAATTTGTAGTCGTTTTTCTCTCCTGTCCAGGGTACGTAATTGCAAAGAAGAGTAGGAACGTCCAAATCTCCGATTCGATTAGAATTAACTTAGTAATTTCGTTTGAAGTACTAAGATAAAAATGAGTGATATATAGTCTCTATTAGTGAAAATAATAATTAATCTACTGAAAAAACCAAGGTAATAATAATAATAATAATAATAATAATAATAAAAAGAACTAGTTAATGATGGCTTGAGCAATAGGATATATGACGAGACAAATTAATTAAGAAATATGTTGAAACGTTTAGGTGTATCCAAGAAGATGGAGTGCAGTTTATGCATATCTTGACAGGGACGTGGAACTTGAGATCGCAACTCCTGAAAAATTGGTACTTGGGCCAAGAACTCTGCCTAAGAGTTTACGATGCTGATCCTGACCCTGCCAAGGAGCGCCCCCCACCAGATAACATTATTCTTTGTGGTAACTGCTAGCTGCATCCCTAGCGGCCTCCCCATGCATGCTTTATTTATTTTACTCTGATCTCTCCCTCTCTCTCTCTCGAAACTCTGTATTTTTATATCTGTTTTGTCCAAATTATGTTATGCTATCTAGCATTATTTTTTTTCTTCTTGTTGTTTGCTGCAGGAAAGTTGGAAAGCATAGCACCGGCCCCCACACCCGCAGGGTCTGCACTGTCTCCACAAATAGCATGGTAATGCAATATATATCATGTTGAATCAGTAGTACTAGTGCTTGTATAAATATGACGGTCGATCGATCGATCTTACATTAACTTATTGCTTGTACTTGGCATGCAGGTTTCACAGCGCCGTAATTTTTCTTGTTACAGTACTTCTCTACATATTCATGATCAACATACAGTAGCCAGTAAGAGATGCTGTACTTCTTCACATGATTCGAAAAACCAAGTCATTGAATTTAATTGGTTGTAATGTCATGATCAACTACTCTTTCTCTTTCTTGAAAACGATGTATTAAACGCAAGATCTAGGCATGATAATACCAATGCAATTAATTACCTAATTTTAATTTTCAGAAATGCTCTTTATAATATCAAAAACTTAATAATTTTGCTCATTTTTGTGCTCATTTCAACTCATCTAAAATAAATAATGAGTTAGTCTACATATAATCCATATTTGGGAACTACTCATGCAAGCTCACGTAATTATACTTAAAAAAAATTTAAAGTTATACTAATATCATATTTAAAATGATATTTTTTTCACACGCAGTCCTCCACTTAAGACTGTAAATAAAATTTCTCATTAATAATTAATAGAACTCATTACTTTTTCAATTTCTCATAAAAATTTTAAACCCATCTCAATAGAATCTATAAAATATTACTATTTACAACTTAATTCAACTTATCTTAATTTTTTTTAGGATAATTTAAGTACTTAAATTAGAAAAGATAATTAGGATTATAAGTTTATTCAATATTATAAACAAATTTATTTAAATATTTGAAAATTGGTCCAATCGGTTAAAAGGTTATAGTATTTAATTACTCTGTTGTGAAATTTTGCAAGCTAACAGAGGACCACAAGCTGGCCTAGCTAAATTAATTCCCTCTTCCTGTCAACGAATAGTTAATTAATTAAAATCACATGACTTTGATCTCTTACGTGCAGAATAAATTAAACTACTGTATGATCGATGAAAACTGCTATAAATATAAAAAAAAAAAAATTATACAAAAGTAGATTTAAAAAATGACGTGATGGATCTATTTTATAATAAAATTAATTTTATAATCTGACATATCATATTAAGTGATATTAGTTTGTAGTTTAATGAAATACATCACTACGATAAATACTAAATAGGATATATTAAAAATAATAAAATTTATAATAAAAAATAACTTTAAAATTTCAAAGTTGGAGATTCATAAAATTGTTAGTAACATTATTCTTCTTTTTTAGTTAGTGAATCTATATATATATATATATATATATATCACACTTTATATTCTAAATCATCAAAATGGAAGAGATAGATCATAGATAAAATCAAATTTTTTTAATATTATTGAATAATATTTAATATTTTCTGCAAGATTTACACAAATAGTTATAAATGACGTAATTGTATAGTTTTACATGATCATGTAAAACTCTACAAGATCATGCATGGCCATGGTCTATGATCAGCCCGTTAATTATGGCTTAAAACATTAATTTTGGGTTTTGGAAATGGGATTAATTAATTAAGACTCGACCAAAAATAAATGGAAAAGATCAATAATATTCCAAATTTCACCATCTAATCAATTAAACTGCTGATAGAATACGTAAGAGAGGTAGTAGTCTAAAATTTCGTAACATCTATCGTGTCGTTGTCGGGAATGGCAAAACTTCATGAAACACGCCAAAACGAATACATGATGATCATGATCATGTACGTTATATATGGAGGCGTGAACACCATGCGCCGCGCAATGCGTTGCCCTGATTGCCTTGATTAATGTTAGTTAAAGGGGATCCCTCTTACCAATTTCCACCTTTTGATGATCAGCTCGATATATATTAATCGTACGTGGCGTTTACGGAATTTCATCTTTCACGCAATTCCTCCAGTTTATGATGGAAAAAAAGAACTTATCTGAGTAATTAAGAATTGAGTTTGCTTGTAGTACTACTGTTAATGCTATATATGTGATTGTTTAGGCAACCAATTAACCTCACTTGCACATTACAAACTCTGGGAAGTTTCAAACAGTGTGAGATGTCAAAGCTGCATGCATCTTGGATAATTGTTACAAATATGAATAACTAATTAATATTATTAGAATTAGATCAAGTGCTTTTTAAAATATATATATATATATATATTAGAAAAAATGGGTCCAAGTTTGTCTGATTCTTAACATATATTATAATCTTCCTTAACATATATTATAATCTTCCGAAAAGACACCTCGAAATACCATAATGTCTTTCTTCTTTTCGGGTCTGTGTACATCTGATTGTCAAGATCTGCCACTCTAGTTTTCCCAATTTGGTAACTTTGTACAGGAAAAGAAGAAACAGAAGTTTACAGTTGTAGGAATTGAGGCATTGCTTTGCGAGATTCTAGTAATTTTTTGGGAGTACGTGTTGGAACCATTGATGGGGAATGCCAAAAATAATAGCCAGAACAAGGACATACTGTCATCATAATAACTCAAATCTAGCAGGGATATTTAGTATACTCATCAACCTTTCCATATATTCTTCTCATAATTTAATCGTAAGGTATTGGATTAGAAAGAAATTAATGTACCCTTACACCACGAAATTTGCCAAACTGCCAGATTTTAATTACCATCATGATTGCCTAACTTGGCACTTTCATCTGTAACCTCACAAGTTTGTATATCCTATTTATCTCAATGAATCGACCAAACTCCCAAATTAGCACACTGCTCAACAAGGCACAGTCATTGGTAACCTCTCAAATTGCCCCTCTCTCTCTCTCTCTCTCTCTCTCTCTCTCTCTGAGGTAAACAGACACCTAAACTTACTCAAGAACAGCTAAATTAGCTTATAATGAGGATTAGCACTGCCACAAAGATGGGACGAGAGTATTAATTATCTCATGAAAGACATATTATTCCCTACTTTGTGCTAACAAGCTCTTACAACAAATTCTTTACGTACAAATTAGCATCTGTACTTGTTAAATATGAACCACAGTGGTCAAGAAAATAACCCTCTGCCCAACTTAATTGCGCTTTTAACTTGAACGTATATACAGTTTTCTACTACTCATCGGCATATATATCTGATAGCTTAGTTTCAAAACAACACTTGAAATCCCACTTACTTCATAAAAAAATGATTTGATGCAACCTAACTTCACGTACTCTAAATGTCAGTAGTTGAATCAAGTGGCACGGGAAGATTCAGAAGCCATGGGAGAAATTTAAAAGTATGTATGTGGGTCTGGACGACAGCAGAGGTTTGCTTAGGTGTAAATGAGTAGGGTGTTAACTAACAGAGAGGTGGACCAAACAAAGAAAAGAACAAAAATAGGTAGATAAGAGCATTTCTTTAGTATCACTTTGTTATGGAAAGATAAAAAAGGAAAGGACAATAAGTGGATTCATGTGGGAATTGCAGTTACTTACTGGCTTTCTATACTTTTATTCTATTCTTGTCACTGGTTAATATGTGATGTCAGAGAGAGAGAGAGAAAGAAAGAGAGAGGCTTTCTTGTAATTGAAACAATGAAACCTAAACCATGACTTGTTGGTTGAGGTGGTGAGTGTTGACATCCGAACCGAACGCCTTTTTTTTTTCATTCTCTAAAAGTGTTTTTCACATTCCTTCCCACTGAAAGAGTGCCAAAACCCAATCAAAAGAAGACGAAAAAAGCGCCGATCATGCACTTTTCATGAATTATAGACCTTTCAGAACACAGCTTTGCTGATCTGAAACAAAGAGTTTTAACTTGTCCATGAAACAATTGCTTAAGACGGAAAAAAAAAAATTTAAAGAATCTTATGGTTTTGTGATGAATGGTAAATATCAGGAGCAAAAGAAAAGAAAAAAAAAAAAAAAAACAACTAAGGCAATTCGCCTCAAATTAGCTTCGAGGTCAATTTTGTGGAAGATAAACGGTGAAACAATTAAAAAGTCTGACCCTTTTTAGTAGTGACAGTCCACCAAAGTCCTGGCGGAGAAGACAAGAGGCGGTTGCTGCTGTTTTTGTTGTTGTTGTTGCTGCTGCTGCTTTGTTGCAAATGGGAATTTGTGTTCCCGGTGATCATCTTCTGGGGCCGGAAGGTTGAGATCCAAATCCAACGATAGCACCGTACGTCTTGGCTTCTTGGGTTCCTGATCTGGCTCCAAAGGTGCCATTGGTGGAGGAGTCAAGGTCAAAGTGGTATTGAATTTGTTACCAATAATAGGTGCCCTGTGCCGTCTCATATGGCCACCTAAGGCCTGCCCGGACGTGAATTCCGCCCCGCAAATCGAGCACTCGTGAACCTTGTTGGACCTGTTATTGCCGCACAAACCTCTACTACTGGATTGGAAAGATATAGAAGAGAGATGATCATTCTTCTTGAACTGTGCTTCTTCTTCATCCGAGGATAACAAGAATTGCTTCGATGACTTTTCCTCGGCGGACATGGCTGCCTTGGGCTTCTTGTGACTAGCCCTGTGCCCACCTAGCGCTTGGAAGGAAGGGAAGGTCCTGTTGCAAGTCTTGCACTCGTAAACATAATACCCGGCCTTGCCCGTGCCGGTGGCTGCCGCCTCTAAGAATCTTCGACTGTTAAACTTATAAACACCGCCACCGCCATCAGCGTGATCTTCTACGACTTGTTTCGGGGACTCCCGGGATTGGCCTTGAGCAAGAAGGATAAGGCAATTGGCCATGTCCTCTTCTTCCTCGGTGCTCTCTTGTAGTGTTTCAGCCGAAGTGGCCGGAGAGAAGCTGGTCATAGTGTCATTAACGATATCATTATTTTGATCACCACCATCGCAACCGCCGCCGCCGCCGCGTCCTTCTCCACCAGCTGCGTCTACATGACTGGGAGAATTAGCAGTGACCGTGGGAAAGGGAATAGGGGATTGAGGCCTTTGGCGCTTGGTGCGCTTCCCTTTGATCACGACGTGGGTATTATTCTCCCTAGACCTCAGGATGGCTTCCTCTTGAGCAGCCTCCATACTCCTCCAAAACCACGAAGAGAAGAGAGATCAGCTAACCTCAAAGAGAGAAGGAAAGGGAGGCTTTGGAGGTACGGAGGAAGCAAGAGGGAATAAGAGAGAGTACTGGCCGGGCGGTGTATGTATGTATAATAATATATATATATATATATATATATAATATTAATGTTATATAGTGATCAAGGAAGGTTTGGGAGTGAGAAAGCCACACCCATGGATAGAAATTTTAAGAGTAACAGCGAATTAAAGACTCCTAATCTTTATTGGGTTTGTGGCCTCTAGAAGCTGTGATGCGTATATGTGATCATGTGTATATTTATATTAGAAAAGCCTAATTAATTGGAGGTGGAAACTTTGGAATTGGAGTGTAAGGGAGAGAGTTATTAGGGAAATAGAGATAGATTTACACAAAATCGAAATGGAACGAACAAGTTCAACTAAAAGTAGCTAAAATTAGAGGTTTAGACAGTTTGGATGGGAGAGGTTGTAATTAGTTAAAAAGCCTAAAGGTATAATACTCCGTCTCACACTCTCTTTCTCACACTTCGCCAACGCACTTCACCATTTGAAAACAACCCCCACCTAATTAATTAAGCTTATTATCCTAATTAAACCTTCCCCCTACTCTCCTTAATTTAATTAATTTAATTGTCCTTAAAAATTCATAATTCTGGTTTTGGGGCATTTTCCTAGAGGTCAGTCTCCTAATTATAATATATGCCATTAATTATTCATTAATCACGTACGTAGTCACTTGTTACCGTAGTAATGAAGATAAACCAGTTTCTAACGTGATGTTAACTTAATTTCCACGAGCTAGCCTTTTTTTGTCCCTCTTAAACAGAGCAAACATTCAAAAAAAAAAAAAAAAAACAAACAAACAAACGAACGAACGAACAGGCGAACAGCTCCCAGAACTTGAAGACAGGAGTGTGTGTGTGTGTGTTTTTTCTTTTTTTTTTTTCTTTTTTTGGGTTGGAACGCCTGAGAATAACAGAAGGAATATATATTAAAGACACATGTCAGTAACAGTCGCAGATGAGTTTATAAGTTATTCGCACGTCTAGCTAATATTACAAGAAAAGATGGTGCAAATCACAGAGAGATATATGCAAGTGTTACAACCTATTTTTAGAGGGATATATGGAAGGTGATTGAATGATCAGTGGGACATATTGCCAGCCAGCAGGTATGAGGAGGGGTGGAGATGTGAAGGCAAGCATGCAAGCAAGAAAAAACCTCCCCATTACTTTGCCTCAACGATTCTCATGTATAGAGATGATTGGAGTGCAAGCTTGGAACCCCGGAATCTGCGCTGCTCCATGCCTTTCCTTTCGGTCTCAGTGTTTTTTTTTTTTTAATATTTTACAATTTAAAATATAAGAGCTATCTTAATTCTGATCACTGTAATTACATTATATACTAGTTTCTAATTATACAGTTCATGTGCTGTTGATCCACCTATCCAATCTAGCTAATTAATAATTTCACGAGTTATTGTGTCGCCTCTTAGTCTTAGATAACAAGATATGATCTAATCAATTGCGGTTCATTTGATTGGATCATATACAGTATAATATGAGTGAGAGTAAGCCGATGATTGACATGACATGACAATAATGGTATTCGAGAAAATGCAAAACAAAGCCACTAAAAAATTGCAGGTTCTTGTAGATCATGTGGCCTCGATCGTGCATTTATGTTGAATGAAGAAACAGTGCTATTCACTCAACTGCTTACCACCTTAACTACATAAATGAAAGTTCACTTTTTCAACATAAAAGTCGACGGAAATTAGGGGGACAAAAAAAAAGGCTTGCTAGAAGTCGACCGACATCGTTGCATATATACATATATATATATATATAGGATTATTCATCTTTATGCACTATTAATAAGCAGAGAATGCCTTGATCACTCAATTAGAATTTTACAAAAAAAAAATAATTAATAATTACAGTCGTGATTATGCAAGTGTTGTATAATTATTTTGAAATAAATAAATAAATATGATATCTATATGAAAAAAATAATAACTAATTTTTAATAGTGGATCTCACTTTTTTTTAAAACGACTATATGATACTTACACACTCCACGACTGTATGTAACATTACTCATCTATTTCATTTTTTTTTATCTAGCAAATAAGAGTTATACATGATATTAATCAAAAGGCAGAAAAAGTAGGAATTTCATCGTTTATAAACTCATTCGATTTATATTTACCTTTTAAAGTATAATCAACGTAGAAAATTCCATTTTACCAACATATACAAGTACTTCCTCGTGATGCAAACACATGTAATTAATTGGGTCCGGCCCTATAAATTTTAATTTTTTTAATACATTTTTATTTAGAAAAAATATAGTTGTAAGCATAATTGTGCATTAATCAGTACACCAATTTGATGTGATTGGTCAAAAAGTAAATTTTATTGAAAACAATATTAATTTAAATTTTAAATATGAATGAATCATATTGTTATACAGATTAGTACGCGAATGTGTTTATATATAGCAAAACTCTTTTATTTATAACCAATTAAACACATGACCGTGGCATGATGCATGCATATTATTGGCGGTTTGTGGGTCATATTTTTTTAAGGTGGTGAGTCAATGGGGCCGGGTGGTGAGTGGCCGGGCAGGTTAAGGAGGGCATGCATGCAAGTTCTTGGCGTGATCAACAAAGTATTATTGGCATCAGGATGGAGTTGTGTGCGGCACGTTACAAGAGGCAAAAACAAAAACCAACCTCCCTAGAAAAAAAGTAATGATTTTGGGAAGCAAAGGATCTCTTAGCTAGACTACTATACTCTTTAGTCATGGGTTCCTCTCCTCCTCGATCAGTTTAATTTCTAAACCCTTCTGGCTAGGCCACCTCGATCTCTTCCTTTACCACAAGACAAGCATTTATATATATACTCTAATTAAGCCATGCATGCAGTAGTACTACCGAGCAAGTATGCCCAATATTTCTTTATTCTGTAGAGAGTATTAACATACTCACTTTGTACGCAAACTTAGAGATAGAGACAGAGACAGATGGGAGATTCAGTAGCTTCTGAGCCACTCAATACCTGTACGCATGTTTGTTGCAACTAAGCATACACAAAAACCCCCCTTAAATTAAACCGATCCATCATCAATTCGAGGTGAAACGTACGTACGTAGCTGATAAAAAAATATATAAAATTTGTTAGCATATACGTACATTTATTAATTTCTAAGTGGCCGTCATGACTCATAAAATTAATAATCATAGTTAGTAGTATTTAAATGTAAATCGCATCCACCACACTTCGTTAGAGTACTTAACATCGTTGACAACGTCTCTAATAAGAAATAAAAAAAAAAATCTGGTATTGAAAAAAAAAAAAAAACAAGAAATAAAAAAGAGGCAGCAGTACCGAAACAACATGCCTGAGCTGACTTGGTGGTGAAGTTACTGTACCTACTAAGAAGGAAAGATAATTGAAAGAAATGAAATTAATATTATACCAATAATAAGAATGCTACGTACATTCATTGCATCTTGATCTTGCCTCTACCAGGAAGGCTGCAAGATGGCATGGGGAGATCTCCACCTCTTGCATGGTCCGTTCACTGCCACTGCCACCACATGGCTAGCTCACTGGCGGTTGCTTTTAGGTGGCGGACCAGCCGCTCTTTTTTCTAGAAGAAATTATTGTTTGTTTGGTTGTTCTTAAATCTGGTCTCTGGTTCGATTTTAAATCCTGAGATCTTAAAGTGTGAAGTTTTTATGAATTTAGGGGCTGAAAATGCCAACATGGCTGCATAATTGAGCTCCCATAGAGTTCGATCAAGAACTTTGGTTAGAGTGATAAATACATGAAATAAATCTTATAATATTTATTAAATATTTAATGTTATCTAAAAAATTTACTCGAATTACTATAAATAATGTGGAGTCCACTTAATGTGCCCATCTCTCTCCGACTCTTGAACCTTTGATTGAACTCTAAGAATCTAAATCCCTGCTAGCAGTGATGTTCCTAAATCAGCTTATTATTTCAATATGAAATTAGGGGTGAAATCGAAATCACTCAATTAATGTGTTTAGCTCTCCATCAAACAAACGTGCTACTTGGTGGGTTCGGTCTCGACAGTAGTGGCAATAATTTCGCAAGTTTTACGAGAAATTGAATTCGATTATGATTGTATTAATTAAGTTTTATATTGCAGAACTTGAAAATGTGTTTTTGCTTTAACAAGATAACGCCCTTATGCCTACTCCACCCGAAATGGGTTCTTACTAATTTTAATGCATCTGGTCCAGCCTCTCCTTGTGAAGTAACTATTCATGTCCGACTCACCCAACAGCAACCCAACAAAATAAGAGGCATTCGACCAACTGGTGAAACAAGGTAGGAATGATGTGAATGAAAATTACTCTAACCACAAAAGAATTACACAAAAACATTCTCATAAGTTGATGTGACTTAATATGATTCGTTAGATTATAAAATTACTTTTATTATAAAGTAAATCTAATAGATCAAATGAAACCATGTCAGTTGATAAGATTATTTTGCATAATTCCTTTGTAGATGTAATAGTACTATGAATAAATATGGTTACCATTTGTAAATTAAATATGGGGTACAACACCCACAAATCATCAAATAATTACTTGCACACTACTTGAATTATTGGTATTGATCATGCATCATTGTTCTTTTAACCCCACCTAAAATACTTCCGATAAT
This sequence comes from Carya illinoinensis, assembly GCF_018687715.1. NCBI lineage: Eukaryota > Viridiplantae > Streptophyta > Magnoliopsida > Fagales > Juglandaceae > Carya > Carya illinoinensis. The sequence continues at coordinate 54,064,354 of NC_056752.1, forward strand.
GAAACATGGGCTTGCACTAGTCACACTATTTAAAAAACATCAAATCTCAAGTTATTAAAGGTCAAGCATGAGATCAACCTTGGTGAAAAATTATGTTTACAGGCTTGTTTATTGCCATATCAAGCACACAATTGATGCAAAATTTTGTCAAATCAACTAACATAAATATAACATTTTTGTTTTGAGAGACAGTAAACGGTTTGCTCCTAGTAAAACGATCAACACGCCAACATTCGTAATCGGCCATGGAAACCGAAAATCCTCTATGCCATATTGACAACAAACTGGTTCACATCACAAACGACAAAAAATTAAGTTAGAAAAAAAATACAATTTGGTGTTAATCTTCACAAGATCATAAAATTGACCACCTAGAATAAAATTTAGGTTGATATTAACACGCCAAGGGCATGTGGCCTGATGGCATAACACCCCAATCTCAAGAATAGAGGTCTTGGATTCAAGCCCCCTCCTCCAATGTATCCGAACAAAAAAAAGGGGTTGCTATTAACACAATGGTATCTTAACCTATCATACGTTGTATAAATTCTTTGTTTCCTTAACTTTTGGAGAGGTCTATTGGACCTTTAAATACAAAATTTATTCACTGGAGGCCTTTACAATATGAGGTTACGTTGAGGGAGCGATAGCCCAACCCATAAAAATTGAACATGGCTGAACGTAATACGACAATCACAACCTCAACTATTACCTCATAATAAACTCAGAAAACCCTTTTTGAGATCTTACTATGAGGCAAAAAGAAAGGTTAAACTCTTGTGGTTTCGAGGTCTATTCTACCCAGCTTCTTATTAAATATGGTGCCATCTTGGAATGATCATATGCGACTAAAAAGTTGAGACATACATTCCACAAATGCAACCAAAACATTACTTTGTTGGTTGTTTTTTTGGGCGCCCGCGCGGGGGGGGGGGGGGGGGGGGGGGGCGGTGGTGGTCCTCAAGAACAGCTCCACATTGAGAAAAACAACTTTTCAGATTGTCTCAAGGTCGGTGTTGTGGAATCGGAATGAACTGATAGACAGAATTTTAATTTTGCACCTTTTAACAAATGAAGTGCAGAGTGAACAGCCACATTCATCTGGCATCAGAGCCACTCAAACCTCACGAGGCTCAACAAAAACAACTGTTGTCCTTGGGGGCACAGCTAAGCTCCCAGAAGATGCTTCATATGTTGAACTCTTGACCAGTTCATCAGTCGACATTGCCTGCACCAAGTTTCCAATACAGAATAGCCATTAGTGCTAACGATCATTAAAAGATCCAAATAGTTGCATTGGGTAAGATGCATTTGGAAGAAACTTCAAGGTACTATACTTCAGTGACCAAGACCTACCCTTAAAGAAATGATGGTTAAAAATATGAAATCCGATTCCATACGAACATAATTAATCTTAGTACACAATTCCAGAGAACCTTGATGCTAAAAATGTTCAGTTCTAAAAGATAAAAAACATATTACTACGTGATACTATGGTGAAGAAAACATAGTGCTATGGCATAAACTTCAGCTAGTTAATCCCCTTTCAATATTTGCAATAGCCTTTTAATCAACTTTCACCAAAGCTCATGCACTCTACAAGAACATAAAATGAGAAGCTATCGGGAAGTAATTCTGTCTCAACATCAGATGGTATGTTACCTGAACTGGATGCAATTTAAGAGTTCTTGCCCGCAGTGCAGAGCAAGCAAATGACACCTTAGTCGGACATGCATTGATGATAACCACAATGTATGAGTACCTGTGAAGAACAAAAGGCAACAATTACTTCGTTGATTATATTATTCACACCAGAAAAGAAAAATAAAACACGATTTATTTATACCCACGTGGGATCCAGTTGAGATAACCCTGAGACACCTTCACGACCATCTTGAATGCTCATGACTATCACACCAGGGGCCCCTGATGGTCCAGTGTTGTGGAAATGTACCCTTTCCTGAAAACGTATCATTTATCACAAGTCTAGAATTTGGAAGTAACATTGCTCTGATGAAACAAAGCCTTTTCCTGAAAAAGATATGACATATCACCTGGATAGCATTTGCGGTCCTCAACCGGAAAAGTGGTGAAGAGTATCTTATGCGCAACAGGTTTAAAAAATTGTCCACAGCAGCAAGAATGTGACCTGGCTGAGGCTTGAAGGATGGATCTGCTAATCTAGGTTTAATTCTAGAAAAGGGAAAACAAAAACAAGATTAGTAGTAAATATCATAACACGTTACAGAGGGAAGAATGATATCCAATAAACTATTAACAATAGCTCTCTGCATCAGAAATTCAGAATAACAATTTCTTTATGAAATGGGCACTGTTGAAAGCTACAAAAACTGAGACGTCAATGAAATGATTATATATGTTTTCGTTTAATAATTAGCACTAAAATGAAATAAATACAACATCAAACAATGATAGGACATAAGTGACTGCTTACAGTGGCCAGGTCTTTTCGTTCTTCTCTTTTGGAGGAAGGCCGACACCCCAATTGTTAGAATTGTAAGTAAAGTCAAGCCTAAAAAGCATGAAAAAGAAATCATCAAATTTGAAACATATTACTTTTGGAATTGAGTCCACAACCATTACCAAAGATAAAGGAATAATTCATAATGATCACACAAAGATTCTAAGTTATGACCTACGTTGTTTAATTATCATGAAGGAGATCAGATGCCCATTTTTTTTTTTTTGATAAGTAATAAGAAATTTTATTAATAAGCATATTCCAGGTACACTGGAGGTATACATGAGAATACACCTATTTAGGATCTAGCAACTGATACAAGGAAATCTTGGAAACTGAGACCATTCAGCTCTAGAGCGATGGCCCACATAAATAAAGTCTTCCAAAAAAACCTCCTAAACTCTTCTATGGAACGTTCTTGGATGCCCATTTACAAGTCATAAGAAACAAATACTGTACAATAATCTTGGATAACAATTACTATTAAAAAAGGAAGTTGAGAATGAGAATCATAGGGGACCTGTTGAACCAATCACCAGAGTTGTATGAATCACGATCAAGAGATTTTGAGCGAAGAATCTCATCGCCAGAGTGGAAAAAAGGTATTCCCTAAGAAAAGATCCCATCCCAACTAAAGTAAGTCAAAGTAGTTGGAAAAGAGTAGCTGTAGTTTGCAGGTATCAATGAGAAACTACACGAATTGAGGCACACAATGAGGATAGAAGTTTCAGCACAGAATATAATTGTTAATAGATGATCAGCTACTGTCGCTACTGTTACAGAAATTTGCAACAGAATTATCTAATAGTAAATATGTTGATGGATGTATAGCTAAACTTCAAGAAGAAACAAAAGGAAATTGACCTTAAGGAATAAATTATATTCAAACTCTGCACTGAGTTTATATTTTGGTTACAAAAAGCAAGGCCATTGATTCTGCCACATTTCTCATGAATAGGTGTTGAATTCAACAGTCTTCTGCACTCAGTCACCTACATTTTAACCCCATCATTTTGAACTAATTTCTATTTCTGAAATGACTTTTATGTCAAATAATGTGCTATTTAGTTTTGACATTATCATAGAATAAAAAATATAAGATGATAGTTTTACTTATGATTTCGGGATGACCCCTAACATATTAATTTGTAAAGTCAAGTTAATCTGTTGAAGTCGTTGATCTCATTATGAACAGGACATGTTCAAGGAAGCTAGTTCCTGGACCAATCCATATAATGAGTTGCCCCTCACTCCACAGCATACCGTACCATTTCTGAACACGTGAAGGATAACAAGGATTACAATAAGAGCAGAATCTGAAAATGAATTACACACACTTTGTTTTCCAAAATAATCTATCTATGCTTGCAGTGAAATATGCTTATTACAAATCATAAGGACTTATTTATAATATTACAAGCTTAAAAGGATGAAATTCATCTGTCATAAGTCTCAACAAACCATGAACTACATTTAGTTTAAATACCATGGTTAATGCATTTGTATGAAACAAACAATAAGATAAATAATAAGATTTCATTGCTATTTAAATTTTAGGAATTGTTGAAACCTGTGACAGAGCTATTACACCTGTTGCCAAATGATTTATCCTGCACCTCTCATCTACAGAAATTTCCTTTGGTGTCTACAAATATAAGACAGATCAGAACTGAACATCACGAAAATAATACAACAAATTGCAAGAATAAATTGAGCATACCTTCAAACTCACTATGTCAAATAGGGTCTCATTGTCATGAGCAGAAACATAATTAACCTTGAAAATGGAAAAAAAGTTAGTGTCAATTGTAGGGCAGCTGTAACAATGATATCTTGCAGTCTCTTGTTCCAAAAGGCATCAATTTTGTAATCCATAAATTGATTTAACGGTGATTTTGTTCAAAATCCACAATAACAAAGATCAAAATTATTCCAAAAGGCAAGAACCCACAATATCAAAGATCAACATTATTTTTGAAAATCTGACGGAATATCTCATAAAATTCAACTTCAACAAATAGACGAGTGTTGCTTTTTAAGCATGTTCTTCAGCAGCATACTTAAAATCATAATTAAAATTGCATCTAAACTGGCAATGTTGTATGAACTCACAAGAAGCAAAATATTTGCCAATAAGGTGCTTACAGTTTCTGTGGAACATAAGGCATATGCAACAGGTGTCCCATCATGAGTTAATACTTCTGATCCTTTTACCTGAGCAAATCATCATCATGAAATGTTATTGGCATTGTATTTCCCAGTTTTACAATTATTGTAAAGTAATAAATTATATTGAGACAGAGTTTATACTTTGAAGTTCCTATGTGCACAGCAAAGCAGGATGCTGTTATTAACTGTAGTTAGTCAGGCTTGACAAATGCGAGTGTCAAGAGTGTGTGCATCAGTGTCTGAACCCATGAATACAATAAAGGAACAGGGCAAAATCACAATCATAAAATTATTTTTGCTCCCACTTCAGAGGTTTTCAAGGCCCAGATTCTGCAAACCTTTTCTGCCATTCAACAAATTGTGAATTTATGATTACATTTACACGACATACGTCTTTGCCAGTTGCAACTGATCTTTCTTTTTTTCATAAGTAAAATAAAGTTTTATTAACTAGGCATAGCCCAAGTACACACGAAGTATACAACTAAGAATACCTAGATACAATTAAGAGCTAGAGGTTGATACAAGGACATAAGGTATGGAAAAAGAAACATCTATGGTCTTCAACAACCTCAGTTAGATCTTTTAAATTATTAAATTCTTTTGATGAGCAAGTTAGATCACTTAAATTATAGACATGATTTTCCTGCAATTGCTTTCTAAGCAGACAAAGACATCCCTGTATCAGACTATGCCGAAATATATATATATATATATATTGATATAGAGACTCCAGATAGACAGGGAAAAACAGTATCTTTAAAAGTCATGCGGCAAGTAAAATAAAGCTGCATAAACCGAAAATTTATATGAGAAGTATGACTTGAAATATTATATGACATAATGCAATGGTGTAAAATCACATACCTCTTCCCCTTGATAATTAGTTATCACAAAATCCCTCAAGTTTGCAGCCATACCAACCTGAATAACGTGAAATTAATATTGTTAGTAATAAATCCAAGAAAAATAAAAACATAAGTTAGAATAACTTGAAAAGGTAACAAATTGTGCACCAGTTACCTCATATTTCCATGCTTAATGCCACTAATTTGACTTCAAAAATCATCTATCCAACACTATAACATAAATGACTGCACTGAGACAATTAACCTGGATGTGATCCTTCGCCACAGCAAGCATGCATTCTGCAACGGCTTCTGTACCCTGATCATGTCCATTAGGCTGCACAAAAATAATGAAAATGATATATATTAAACAGAAATTGCATAAGAACAGAAACATTCTCCTAGCAAAAATCAACCTTTAGCAACAGGCATCACTGTGACTACAACAGCAATATAGAATAATTAGTCAATGGCCAAGGTAATGCAGGCAAGGTGCAGATCATGCAATTGCAAAGATATAATAACCAAAGCAAACAAGAGAGAACTTGAAAAATACTTCAATGTTCTTATGTGATCTTCACCAAGCATTTAAAAAATCTACTGTAGAATAAACATATTCCTACTTATCAAAAAGAATAAACATATTCCTTTAACCCATTCAATAAAATTTCTCAATAACCACGAGTAGTCCATATTTTAATGGAGTTATTTAAACATTACAACAAAAGTCTCTAACTGTTTCTCTATTGTAGCAAGTTTTTCTCTGAAAGAAAAATATACGAGAAAATAGAAAAAGAAACGAGATCAAATAAAATGCATTTTCACAGAAGAAATTATAAATACCTGCAATAATAGACCGGTCGCAAATCCTTGCTGAAGAGGATGGCCAAATGGAGATCCACCAAGAATTGCATCCCGAATACGATCATTAAAGCTGAATCAAATCCCAAATAACTCATAGAAACTAAATTCCTTATTCAGATGAATAATAAGACTGAATTGACAGGATCAAAGAGTATATAGTTTCTACTACATTCACATATAAATAAAAGCCTTGCGGGGTCCAAAGCAAAGTACTCTTATATTTTCATTTTTTGAATTAGGAGAAATGTTGCCAACTATTACAAGTCAATCTGAAAAGAAAAAAGATGCTGATCGTATCCTCTCAACATCCAGCAAGTCAACCATGTAACGTTTATTACAGAAATAGACCTATTTCATGGTTACTCCTGCATCAGGTTTGTTTTCACACCTAGGAAAGATAGGTATATGAGATATGATGGCAAATAACAAATCTTTTTTTTTTTAAATTGAAGTAAAATAAAATTTTATTGAAACAAGTAACAAGGCATAGCCCAAGAACAAACCTTACCTCCCGATTCCTGTTCCACCGAGATTAAACTGTGATGCATTCACCCCACGTCCATTTTTGGCAACTTCACCAAAGTCCCATCCTTCACCATATCTGAAAAAAGTAACAGTATAGAGCAAAAATTACAACACAGGTGAGTGCATCGAAACTTATGTATAGCAAAGCCATGCACAGGAATGATCAACCCTAAAAAAGAAAAACAACTTTGTGACTCCAAAGTTACATATAGATACTCGAACCATCAATCCCATCCATTTCCTTTGTTAGGCTGTGGAGTGCATCCTTTGCTTTCACCTGCCCATAGAACATAAAGTTATCTTATACTCGCATCACTCTTGCAGATCTGCTCATTGCGCCAGGCAAAATTTCTGCTAGTTCTTACAAGTAATTGGAGAGAATTGAACTTAGATCTCTTTACAATTTAGATAAAATCACCGAACTTAATGCAAATATAGAGTTGCTTACCATCGTACTTTTCATTATATGACCCATGAGGTCAAACCGGAACCCATCAACCTGGCACAACAAAGTACTATTATATTAATAGTTACCAACAATTTATAGACCTCCCAATTAAAATATTTTTTATAAGTGTTTTTTATAGGTGATCTCCACATTAAAATCTTAAAGCAAAACTGGAAAAAAAAAAAAAAAATCATGAACCTACCTTAAGTCACAACGCATTAGTGCCTACTTGGGATTGTGTTAGGAAATAGAGTTTCTCAGAGCAGTGCTTTTAATTGTAGAGCTTTACTTAAAAGCTCTACTATTAAAAAGTTGTTTACTGTTTGGTGAACATGCATCTAAAGCACTTTTAAAATTAATTCTAAAAAATTTAGAATTATCTGCAGGACCTTTTCAATAAAAGTTTCAATTTTGTGCTTTTTAAAAAGTCGACTTTCAGCTTCTTTTAGGTGCTTAAAGCACTTTTTACAAATTTACCAAAATTTCCATTTTTCCTTTAAAAGATCTTTTATGCTGCTAAAAGCACTTTTTAAGTTTCCAAACTCAAAAACCCAAACAGGCACTTAGCGTCCTAACAAAATGAAAATAATGAGCTTTTTGATTATATTGATATATCAAAGACAAAGTTGAAGCACTCAACACACCATAACACTGTACAAACAATCACCTTATGATGAATTGCCCAGTGAAGAAGATCATCGAGAATCAGTCGCTCAACCATAACATGCTCACTGGCAGTGTTGTTCGTGCATGTACTATGCTCAATAAAACCATCTGTGTTCCGTCTCAGATAGTAACCTGGAACAATCTAGAGAGACGTCTAATATGACAACAGAAAAGAAGACAACTTTCCATAAAAATAAAATACATCAAGAAATCACTGGTATATACAAGGTAATCTTACAATTATGACTTAACAACTATCCGGAAACAAGTGGATACAGAACATTAATTATAGATCACCACCTTATCAAGGACAGAATTCTCATCAAAGGGCCCGCTTCCTTGCAAATGATTGTAGACGACATCCAATACAACACGAAGGCCAATACGGTTAAGTGCCTAGAGTGAATACACGGTGTTTTAATAGCAAAGCAATGAAAGCATTACCTAAGTTGACTACAGCTACAACAACATGCCTGAATTTTAATTCTACCCATCACAAAATAAATTAAGCACAAGATCCATGCCACTCAAAAAAGAAACGTACAATCCATACCTGAATCATCTTTCTAAACTCAATTATACGGCAAGGACCATTTGGGTTACTTGCATAACTTCCTTTAGGGACACCCCAGAGAACAGGATTGTACCTTTGTAAGACATAGAGAGACAAAATGTAAACAAGCAAACACAACATGAATAGACTTGATAAATATTATCCTAACTTGCCTGCTTACCCCCAGTTATATCCATCATCATTTTGGATTTCAGTAATTAGAGCTTGTTGCTCATCTGAATCAGGAGGTAATTGCTCCAGCATCTTGGTATCTGCAAAATCCCAAATAGTACAATGATAATATCATCAGGCAAACAATCAAAGTACTTTGAGCCCCATTAATATGTTTAGTTTGAATTTGAAAGAGAAAAGAGAGAAGTTTCAAGTCAATCAATGTCTCCCAAAATAGGGTGCAACTAATTATTGAGATGCTGCCAAAGAATTGACTGGGCCAAACTTGAACCCTTAAAGCAACTAAAATTGTGAGAATTAACAATTTATAAAACTAGATTAGTACGTCAAGGCATCCATTTGTCACTATGATACACTTCTCCTTTTTTTAGTAAAGAGAAGGACAATGTTTTAAGAACCAGAGGGCCAAGGCTGTACTGAGAAACAATCTTACCCACACACTTCCAGTTCACCTTCTCATCATCAACACCAGCAAATTGGAAGGTTGGAAGCAGATGGACATGAGTGATACCAGCATCTGATAGTTTCTTCAGATGAAGCACACCTGATGAACCCTTCAATCAATGTATCTTACCATTAGATAATACATTAAAATACAATCTTTCCTTACACCTATTTAAAAGCCACATGTGTAACCGAATGAGTATGCTTATGTGTAATCCCTATCCACTTTTTTGGATAAGAAAAAAAAAATTCCTATCCACCAAACTTATTATTAATCTTCTGCTTTTTAGACTAAAATCAATTGTTTGGCAAAGATCAAGAAAAGCATACGGGAAAAGACCACGTCCTTTGTTCCAGAAGCATAAAGTTTTTCTAATAGTGACAATTTCACTGTTATCATCCTTCCAAGGCAATCACCACAAATTTTTTACTGGCACAATCACCACAATTTCACCACAAAGGCTATTGAGCAATATTAGATCTAAAAATAATCTATGTTCAAGTGTACGGATGATATTTGTTATGGCATAGAAGGGCGGAAAGAATTTTTTTTATTTTTTAAAGAGCAACTTTGTCTATAATCAGGACTGACAGAACATAAACACCTGCAAAGTGAAAGCCAGATAACCACCACGAAATTCAGGAGGCACAGTATGGTCATTAGCACTGCAATAGCAACACAGAATGTCAGAGGAAGACAAATGCGCAACACTCAGGAACAGATAATATTAAAAATTTTGAAACTGCAACAACACCTATTGATTGAAACCTGAATTAGCATTCTCAGATGTTATTTAGATATGGGTAGCATGAGAATCTTAGTCTTTTTTTGTTCGGTCTTCTTGAGTAAGACAGGATAGGAAATTGGGTTTTCTGAGTACCTCTCTCTTCCGGGCTGCTAATTAAAGTAAATATATTGTTTTCATGAGGTGTTACATCAAGAAAAAATAAAGGGGAAAACTTAAGACCACCCCATTACATTCTGCCGTCAGAAAACAAAATAACTGATAGACCAAGCAGGCTCCATATGCAAGTTTGAAAGTAACAAGCAATGAAAAAGTTATGAGCACAATAAAAATCAAGTTCGCACCTGAAATCCCTTATATGCAATTCATAAATACTTATGTCTGAGAAAGAACTTATTTTGGGTTTCTCATTTGCCAAATCATCCCATCCTTCAGGTTTTAATCTATCGGAATCAAAGTTCACCAAAAATGTCCGCCTGCCATCTGAAGAGAGCCTGTTTTAACAACCAAAACAATAAGAACATAAGGGAAAAGTGCATATATGTATGTATCCACATACACATGTACAAAAAAAAAAAAAAAATACACACATACATGTATAAATATCCATTTTTTATGGTAAAAACATACACACATACATGTGTAAATATCAATTTTTTTTATGGTAAACCAGTACTACTTGAGAATGTAGATACACCTTGGCAATTTTAGTAATTGTAGGGTAACTGAGACAACCAGCATACCCTCTAGCATATGGATCATTTGCAATGCATTTTTCAACTCGCAACGTGCTGGGATGGTATACAAGCACTTCATAGACATAGTAACAGCCTTCCCATCTTTTTGGTCCTTCAGTACTCCAAACACCGTTAACCTCCTCAAGCTGGACAATTTCCAGGGGATCCCCACCTGATGGATCCCTATAAATGCAAGCGCGTACTGCCTATTTTGCAAAGTTAATAATTAAGAAAAATATTGAGAGATTTTGAGAATAACAACAGTGAAACTAAAGAATTAAAGTTTTGGTTTAGAAATAGATATACTTGAGCAGTAGGAGCCCAGAGGTAAAGCAACACAGATTCTTCAAAGAAAAGTGCACCAAGAGGACCATTATATGAGAATAATTCATCAAGGACACCAGGTAACTGCAAACCAGTAGCATTTGTGCATTTCCCATCAGCTGTAAGAAAAAGAGGTGAGGATATGTATACATTTCAATAGAAACCAGTAAAATAAAGTGAGTAAAATAGAAGTGTTACTTTGACTCAGGTCTATCACAAATTGTTTTTCAAACAAACATATACTTATGCATGCATGTACGGTCAAACATACATACATATGCAGTATGCACATAAGTAAATGAGTATGTGTGTGTGTGTATATCACCAAATGACTTAATCATGCCATAAGTTATAGATATATTTATATAGCATCATGAGGTCATTTTCACATGGAAGACTAGTCAAATTTGTTAAACAGATCAATTCTTTAAATGAAAACTTGTACAAAAAAATGTGCTTTAAGAGGATTTTATACCACTTATTGAAGTTATATGTAGATCATTTGCATGGTGAAGTGGCCAGGAAATTAAGGAATGATATCTTTGCTAGAGTGGGGTTACTTTGGGTGATGCTGAGAAGGGTGCTCGATTTGCTAGCAAGTTGGAGAGGCATCCAAGCTAATACTCAAATCACAGCTATGCCTAAGATGGTCCTGATTTGCCTTTGGTGCTGCATATTGATGGACTCTGATGGCATATTCATGATTTTCTTAATACTTTATTCCATTGGTCGATTGTTATAGACTTTGATGGCATGAGCATTCATGATTTCCTTGCATCTTTAGACAATCACGTATAGGTGTTGCTCTTCTATATGTCCCATGTACTTGGCCTCTGCCTATTCTCATTAATAAAGTTTCTTTTTACTGATAAAAAAAAAATATATATGTAGATCATTTATTCTTATCATTCCCCAATAAAGAATTGATCGTGAGTGACCAGGAAAGAAACAAACACAACACAATGCTTACAATTATGAGCAGCAACTGCTAACTGGCATTTGAGTAGAGTTTTGGTATCCAAACCAGGAGGCACTTTAAATGCCAGGTAATCTTGGATGTGAGGAAACTTTTCAGTCACCTAACAATATTATGATCAGAGGAGCAAGTAGTTATTAGTAGTCCTTCATCTACATAACATGAAACCACCAATTGAACGTCATGCATAAGCAAACCACAGAGAGACCATAAATACTACTTGCGCTAGGTCTAAAAACTATAATTGTTTCTACAAAACATGTTACATTTTCTGGAAGACCCTCACTGTCCTCTTCGAGCTTAATTTTGAAGTCCTCACCTGTTACAATGGAAATCTAGTCAAATTTCAGATTCTATTCACTTGCTTTCAAAGCCACCTAAACTATCACAAAATCAAATCAGGATCATATTTATGGAGGCAATAGCTCGTAGATTATTTACCTCTAATTTTATCATCTGTAAATGATAAAGTAGCAGATTTACTGGCGAATAAGTAGCAAGAATCATCTCCAACATCCACATTCCACGCAATTGTAGACTCACTTACCCAGTATGCTCTCGAGTACAACAAACTGTCCCGCAGCTGATCAGCATTTTAATCAAATCATAAGCTTATAAGTTACAGTATAATCACTTCAAGAAAAATATTTAAATTCAAAAGAAAGGCAAAGACCCCTATAATAAACAATTCCGGTAATATTTAGTATCTATAGACCAAAAATCCTTCTGTATAGATAACGATGACACACCAATATGATATCATCATCAATCTCCAGGAACTCAAATATGAGTTCGACCCGAATCTTCTCAACTTATACGCAGGCTCAAACTTGGGTTTTATAAACGTCAAGTATATATAGTTTTAATTCAACGGCATAATATCCTTATCATTGATAGACCAAATTGTTCGACTACTCCCAACGCACGATCGCCATTTGCTCAAAGACCAAAAACCTCAAACTCGGCAACTTATCCATCTCTTTGCCATAAAATGGATAGCATTCTGTCACTCCAGTTATGATACTTTTAACGATCGAAGAAAAAGGACCCTCGCGAGAAGAAAAAGAATCAATTAGAACAAACCTGGGTAGTCGTAGAAGTGGACTCACACACGGACATGGAGGAGCATCGAAGGTGGTGTCTGGGGAAGGTTGTGGAATGAGACGGAAGAGAGAGGGGAAGGTGAGGGTTTGGTTCGGGAATGACACGAAGTCGAGACAGAGACGAAGGACACGAGACGGGAGGAGGAGGAAGGAAGTGAGCAATGGAAGTTGGAGGCGAAGGTGCTGAGGAGAGAATACTGAGGGGAGTGGAAGAGGCTAAAGAAGGAAACATGTTTGATCTTGAATTTCTTTGGATCCAATGCTGAGAGAGAAGAAAGAAATCTTGCTTTCTGTGGCTGCCTGCCTATAAATAAATTAAAGAAGAAAAAAAAAATATCTCTCTGTGGCTCCCATTTGGATCAAGTTTTTCTGCTCTGCTTCCTGTATCGTCTCTATTCATTGAGTCACTGCCGACTACCGAGTTTATACAGAACGTCCGCCCGCTCCAGGGACAAGACGAGTTGTAGCTTTTGTAACCCGAGACTATACGGTTTGTCGTTTTGTTTGGATTCCCAAGTCCCAACTCCTCATCACTACAGAGTGATTTTGTAAGCGTTCGGATCGACTTTCAAGTTAAAATGATTTCTTCTATTCAGCATGCTTGTACCATATATTTGTAGAAAGAAAAAAAATAAAAAATAAAAATAAGTTAGCTGCATACGACTGTTGAATAGAATTGTACCATATCAATATTTTTTTAATAATACTATATACATACAATCATAAAATATATAAATATTATACAATTATTTTAAAAAATAGTGAGATTTAATATTAAAAAATTAATTTTCTTTTCATGTAAATTTTATGTTTATTTATTTTTTTTAAATAATTACGCGGTTCTTGAATACTCACTATTGCAAGTATCATTTATCATATTTTTTAGATTTTTATTCAAATTTTTTGGCCAACTAGATAGAAATAGACTTATAAACTGAATCTTATAAAAGAAATGATATTTACCTTCGTGGTTGTGCAAGCGCCTCACAGTCTCTTTGAAAAAATTATATTAATATAAGACCCACATAAAAAAAAAAAAAAAAAAAAAAAAAAAAAAAAAAAACTAATTTTTTAATTGTGGACCTCACTTTTTTTTCAAAGTGATTGTGCGACGTTTATACACTCCACGATTATATGTAGTATTACTCATCTTATAATACTTTGAAGTAATTATTTAACATATAGTACATCACAAAAAATTCACATAAAAAATAAACAATAAATTCTGTAGAAATTGTGTCCCCTGTAAAGATGGGGATCAGTGGATTAATATGAAGCCATTGCTTTACTACAACTACTTTCCTTATCCCTTTTCTGTTCGGTTATAAGTTGGTCCAAATAACATTAAAAGAAAAAAAACATTTATACCATTCTCAGAAAAATAACATTTATACTAAAGTTAGTCCAGAAATTCTGGAGATTCAAGTCCGCACTGGATCTACAAGCTACATATTTTAACTGTCTTTCTTATGTTATTATTATACGAGTCAAAGCTTGCATAGTGAGTCCTTTGAAAAAAATTACGAGACATATCATAAAACAATTAATTTTTTCAAGATATTTTCTTTATAAACATCATTCAAATATAAAATATTTAAATACTTTTTAATTTCAAATCTTCAATTTTTTTGTCTAATCATTACAACATTTTCAAATTATCAAACGAAAACGTTAAAAAGCTATTATTTTTTTAAATTTTAAAATAAAAATTATATTAAAATATTTTTTGAACTTTATAATAATTTTCTTAACATTTTCTTTTTATTTTTTTAAAATCTAATAAATATTTGAATTTAAACTATTTCACTGCTATTATTCACGGATATACTTATAAGCTTGAACTTGTGTAGGATAAATCCGTTAGGATTTTGAAAGACCGGTTTGAGAGTGAAAAAATAAACATTTTTTTGATTTCACGTTTCTCTAACGACCCAGTACTCAGATGGAATTCTTTTACCAACAATCTTGTAAGCTAAGCCGATGTCAGAATTCTAAAATCTGGTTAAAGATTATTAAACCCCGTCAAAAGTTCTTGCTTTTTGGGCCTCTCTAATATCACACGCACACATGCCTCCCAGCACGCATGAAATAAACCAGCTTGGAGGATAACGTTCGTATTTGAAGTGATTCTACGAGGCTACAAGATCCTTGCTTGCCCTTATTTTGATTTTGAAAGCTTGCTGATTATCAGGTTGCTTGAACATTTTATCATAATTTGGTCTGCTGCTAAAGTTAAGCTGTGAGCAGTAAAGAACTTTTGCAGTGTCTGGTGTGGTTTAGATACTGGTTTAATCAGTTTGATCAGAGAAAACAACAAAAGTAGCCGAAACCTTGACCTTTAGCAGAGGTGCGAACAACGTTCTTGAAAATGTGTGTGGTGGGTGGGACCAAAATTGGTAAATCTCGAACACACCGGCATGTTCCTCGCACAACAATGGCTGAAACTACTCTTTTAAGATTGAAACATTTTGTAGACTTCTCAAGTAGCTACAATTTACATTTGACTTGTTGCATTAATGGTCTATATTAATCAATAACCAAAGCTGATCTCCATGTGAACATTGGGCATAATTTCAAAGCCGGTTTTACAATTGAAACTTGATCAATTGCTGCTTTTATTGGTGGGCATATATGCATAAAGTTCTGATGTGGATCAAGCCTGATGTTTTTATTTTTATTGGGTCTGGCTCAACTCATTAGTTATGCTATTGAAATCTAATTGGATGTTCTTTTAGTGGCAGACACTAGCCGTGAGTGGTAGGTGTGCTTCATGGAAAAGAAAAAATCCGTGGGAAGATTTATGATTGATTGTCTTGGTCATACTTGCCATCATTATTCTACTTTATTATAATATAAAAAGACAAAAGCAAAAAGCAAGATATAAGCACATGAGCCCAACAATATTGCTTTTATTAAATTAATCCATCTTCTGAGACTTGGCCCCATTTTACAGACACAAGGATATGAGTGTTTAGATATTCCCGGAGGTAATGAATTTCCAGACTTTGTGTCAAATACAAATCCATTTCACATTATAAACAATCAGTATGAATTAGAGTTGTCAGAAGAAGGTTCAGTTCTCTATCCGTGATGCTTGATAAGTTAGAGGATTTTCATTTCTAAGATAAAGCTGTGTACAGATTTTGGAAAGTAAATGCATAATAATCGCCATCCATTTCATGCTAATGACCTTTTCATCTTTTAATAGTATGAAAAAGATGGGCATACTAGAAAACTAGGAGAAAACGCTAGCTAGGTGTTGGTCAACGGAGGGCAACCTCTCAATACTTGGCCCTTGGGGGAAGAAACAGAGCTATCACAGAGCATTAGACTTGTTATTAAAACACCCATTGAAACTAATTCCAGAGTCTTGGTGTACAAGACGTGGTGAAGGGGAAGAAATTGCCACTGGTGGAATCTCAATGGAGTTGATTTGGGGAGGTGGGTGCTGCCACTGGGGGAGCGGTCCGGCTAGGAGGAGGGTATGCAAGAGTGGTCCAGCTTCCATCACTGCCTGCAGGAGCTTCCCTTTTTCTGGCAGTGGCTTCCCGGCTATTAACTGCATGGCGGCTTCTGGCAGTGGTTGTAAACCTGGGTCCGAGTCCGGAGAGGAAATCATGCTGCCGTGGGAGTCGGAAGAGGCAGAATGCTTGCCAGAGTCGGTGCCTTTTGATTCATCTTCATTGTTTAAAGCAGCGACTTGCTGCTCTAGTACTTGCTGCTGCTTTAGTTGTTGTTGGAGCATGAGTTTCTCCAAAGTTAGTTTCTGGCATCTTGCCTGTGCTTCATCCCTCTCTTTGATGGTCCTGCTCAACAGATCTTTGATACTAATCAGCTCATGTTCTCTTCTGGAGATCTCCTCCTTAGCAGCTACAAGTGTTGTCTCTAACTCGAAGGTTGTGTACAAGAGAGAACGTCTCAACTCTTCCACTCCCTGCCAATTTCATAGTCGTAACAACTATTACAACCCCTAAAAAACAAACTACAATCACGAGAAACAGAAAAATGCCTAGCCAACAAAAGACAGCAAGCACAGGACTTAAACATGCTTATAGATTGTCTCACCTCTTCGTGGTGGCACAATTCCCAGCCAAGAAGACTGCATTGAACCTCCATTTCTTGCAGTTGTCTGAGCCCAAAGTTGAGGTGGAAGGGATGCAGGGGGGTTATTTAGGTGTGGTTTCTTGAAACTTTTTATAGAATTGAAGCACTTCGTTGCTGTTTACTTTCCTTTTATTCTCATAATTTTAATTCTTTTATTTTCACGGGACATGAGTTTGTACAACAATACAAAAGGCCAAAAAGTATACGCAGGGCAAATTGCGGAGTGCGTTTATCTTTATGTATTTGGATGCTGTGCGCACGACTTGAAACAAGGAGGGAAGGAATGTGGAAATCTGCAGTAAAAAGTGAGAGCCACTTCCTTTTCATATTACAACTTTTTGTGTGACAACCTGCGGCGGGCACGTGCTAAAAAGTAAATTAGAAAACGTTAATGCTTGACGTGTGTCCCCTTAATTAGCATATCAAAAACTGACGGAAATCATTAAGTTTACAATATACGTTGCTTGTTTTCACACACATCAATACTATTTCAAGCCATATATGTTTACCAGCATATGACTCCATGTAATTTTATAAATT
This sequence comes from Carya illinoinensis, assembly GCF_018687715.1. NCBI lineage: Eukaryota > Viridiplantae > Streptophyta > Magnoliopsida > Fagales > Juglandaceae > Carya > Carya illinoinensis. The sequence continues at coordinate 54,082,075 of NC_056752.1, forward strand.
GACATAATTTTATATAACTTTTTGAGTTTCTTTCTTAAAGAAAAAAAGAAAAGAACACAGCCAATTAAACCAATCCTAGTATTAGTAAAGTGTTGGGAATATCTCTCCACTATCAGACTAAAAGAGAGTGCAATTTGATGAATGATTAAAGCTAGCAATCTATCATGATCCAAGATTCCAAACACCCTTTTTTCCTTTGAGCTTGTATGGAGAGGTTCTTCTTTTGACTCTAAAAGAGGTATATACAATGGACAAGATCGCTGTACTACAGCATGCAACATTCTCTCTGATCTTCATTTCTCTGTAATAAAGAGGTAAAGAAGATGATGAATGGATGTAACCCTCGAGCGTAACTCCTTAGTGCATCTCAAAATTAGTATTTTTTCTTCGATTATGCTATTTATAAATCGGGTGTTTATTATCGGACTCATTATTTTCATAAAAAAATAAAAGTACCAATACTCTTTCATATGGTTAAGTTGATGGGACAAATTTTCACACGCTAAACACATTGCTGATGTTGAAGTGAAAGGAAATCAATGAAACTAGAATCTTAGCATCGATTCATCTCTTATGTCTATGTAAGCAAAAATTAAGAATTGACTGCTGTTTTGCATTATTTAAGAAGAGAACCCGGGTAGCAAGGGAAACGACCTGGAGTTTACTGTCTACAGATATCAAGTATCGGGACAAATTTTGAAAAACATGGTACAATCGAAAACATCCCTGCTCACAACTGTCGTTTGGCATATATTTAAGAACTGAAACCGGATAGCAAGCTGGGAAATGACCAGGAGTCTACTGTCTACAGATATCAATATTGTATCGAGACAAACTGTGAAAAACATGGTACAATCGAAATTTGTTTCATATCTATTTACTACTAAACACAAAGTGAGCCACCAACATTGATCATTATACAGACTCTAAATAAAACATCACTGCCCCCGATCCTTCGAGACTGCTGCATGCACCTTTGTCTCTTCCTCTTTCACATATATTCAGTCAGAAAAGGGAGCGGAACCGAAAATCATAAAAAAATATGGCAAAGCAGATGCTGGGTAGGGTCCTTATGGAGCGGTTTTGGACAACAGGTGTTATCTTTACGTGGGGGGAAAAAAAGAAAAAGAATAACGGCTGTCCAATTTGACCCGTTCAAAACTCACTGTTTTCGGAAACTCGGACAAGCCATGCCTTGCGTGTGGGTCTGCCATTAATTTCCTCTCTTTCCAACGTCCAAGATCAACATGCGTTATTGTGCAATATGCCACACCAACATGTTTATTAGGCTTGGAGTTTCGGTTGAAAAAAACCTCGACGGCCTCCTCCTGGATCTTTGTGTGGCCAAAGCAGCTTGTGCGATGCAATCACCATGTTATTGTCCAAATAATAATCACTGCATGCAGACCCACATGCATATATAGCCATCACGATTCATGCATGCCATCATTAATTCGATACTTCGAATCAAATCATTGTATAAATTTTAGTATTTCTTACGAATTAGAAACATAAATCTATATACCATCAAGATTCAACAATTAACAACTTTACTAGCGCATCAGTTTCAACTTTTACTGTAACAAATTGCTTTGCTCGTGCGCTAACGCGGTTTGGAGTTGTAGGAGTGACATACGATATTGGATTCAATCTTTTCAGCTAGCGCTTTATTTGCCTTTACATGTGCGAGGGGTGAAAGATGCCGGACCCACACGTCAAAGAGCTAGGAGGGAAGAATGTTGATTGGATAGCAACCAAGAAAAACGAACAAGATTACTGTGAAGGGACAAAGGCGTTATTGACTTTAGTAGTACTGGATTGTCATACATAGTCAATGATTAGAACGAGCCAGTTTGAAAATGGAATGCAACTACCATACCTATAGTTGTACCTATTTGGTTTCGATGGATTGGGGGTAATGAATTCCAGTCCTTATAACCATTAATTATCTGTGTCTTTTGTGGGGTTGGAGTCGAATTACGATTGAAGTCCATATTCAGCTATTCCTGGGATGCGTTTGGATGTTTAATTGAATTTTTTATAAATAGTAGTGAGTTGAATTGGTGGAATAAGTTATGTGAAATCTATCTAAAATAAGTTTAAATGTGTTTAGATGTTAAGATAAATTTATTTATGAAAAATTGAAAAAGATTATGACCCCACCTATAAAGATGTGTTGAGGTAAAAAATGTTGTGGATCCCACGTATAGAAAGTTTTGAGCTGAAATAAATTTAAGAATTTAAGAATTAGGTATTTGAATATTAGATTCAGTTTAAAATAAAACTAAACTGAATTAAACAAAGTTGAGTTCAACAACCAAACAAAACTTTATCCCTATTGCGACAGATGTGAAATGCTATATATATGATCACATCTCTTTGATCTCTCCAACATTTTGTCGTAGACAGATAGATAGAAGATATCAGTATTTGATCTCCTCTTTGTCATTTTTGTTAAATATTTTTTTTACTGTTCAATATGTCAAAAGTATAACATGATTTTGTAGAATTTGTATATAATTCTCGATTAAGTGATGAGTAATCCACGTGAAATTGAAACTCTTGGGAGAGACCCCCGATGAAAAAAATCAACGGTGAGTGAACCCCAACAGATATAGTCACAATGACCAGGAAGTAGGTTCATAGGTGGTAGATATGAACCTATTGCCCTCTCCTCACACTTTTTACTGGAAAACAAAAAAAACACAAAAAGGAAAAGGAATGCAACTGTGAGAAAATCTTATATTTTTTAAAAATTTTGCTATATATAAATACAATTACGCACTAATCTGTATACCAATATTGATTTATTCATATTTAAAATTTAAATTAACATTATTTTTAATAAAATCTACTTTTTAACCAATCACATCATATTGATACACAGATTAGTGCATAATTATACTTGTAACTATATTTTTCCATTTTTCAATACCCAAAATATGATTTCGCAACCAGCTTGTACTTAATTGTCAACTCGACAGTGAGAAAACCTTTGAAATTGAAAGACTTTAGGGGAATTATCCGACAAAAATTAATTCTGATAAAAGTCTTATGTAATGCAGAAAATACACCGAATTTTCCGACAAGCGAACCCCACAATATATGTCTTTATCCTATACATATACCATGCGTGTCATGTAAAGGCCACCCCATGCATGTCATGCATCCAATGTGAACAAACATTTTTATAATCGTCTGATATTATTTCCTTGGGTTTTTTCTCATCTTTATTTTATTTTAAATATTTTTTTTGTAAGAAATTCGATTACCTATCCAAAAAATATTATTTTTAAATCTTTTAATTTATTTATTTTTCCTGTCAATCATGCTCATGCGATAATAATGTCTCTTTAGTGTATATATCTTATAAATTAAAGAAGCGACATACCGTAGATTTGGAACAAATCCACCTTTAATATATATACTACTTGTATTTCTTTTACTTCTCTCTCAGTTTTCTTAGAATCCACTGAAATACGGTGAAATTTCTTTTGGAATTAATAGACAAAAATTACTCTAATGAAAGTCTACCCAATGAAATTAAACTGTCTCCCCGTAAGACCGAAATTACACCTCTTCCGTAAATCAACACCACCATAGTAACGGTAATCAACCATCTCAATAAGTTAATAGTTCTACTCTAACAACTTATCACCTGGGTTCAAAGAGAAACCCCTAACACATACAGATTAGAGAGAGAGAGAGAGAGAGAGAGAGAGAGAGTTTAGTCTATTCAAGTGCAACTCAATGAGCTAAATTGAGTTAATTTTTTTGTTGCATCCTTAGGATCATCTGCAAACGATAATAAAAGGAAAAAAATATAGCGGAGTTAGGAGCATGTATCCAGAAAGATATAAGTTGTTTAAACAGAAGGTGCAAAACGTGCAAGAACCAAGAAAAACAGAGTGCAAAAAAAAAAAAAAGGCACCAGGCATACAACCAAAATAGGAGTTTGGACAGAATGGACTCACTCCTGCCGTCGCATCTTCACATTGATAGGAGTTTCCTTGTAGGACTGAACCTTCTCAGCTGCTCGGCGCAATGGCCTTCCAACAGAGGATCTTCGCATTTGTTGTGCTTCAAATCTATGGGAGGTATTTCCTTCATCTTCTTTTTTGGCTGACAATCCAGACCGCGTTCGACCAATGTCATGCACCAGATCATCAACTACAGGAGAGACAGGAAATTTAGCATCCTCTATCTCAAACAAGTCTTCAGCTTGTTCTGGCTCTTCAGATTTAAACCTTGCAGACTGCCTTCTCAGACAATGCCTGATAGAAAAATGATTTGAGTATATCTAAGGATCCTTTAATTCTCTGGATAATTTGTAAAAATCCATTGGAAACATTAACCTACAGAGAGCTATGAAACATGCACGGACAAACCTCTTATTTCCAATATTCTCTTTAGGATGGACTGGTCTAAGAGAGGTAGGACCAGAAGCGTCATCTATCTCAAACATGTCTTCCGTTGGCTCTGGCTCTTCAGTTTTAAGCCTTGTAGATCGCCTTCTCAAATTACGGCTGATGGAACATCAATGCACGTGTGAGGAGCCTTTCATATTCTGGATCATTGTCAACAGGAACACTGACTACAATTTAACACAAAACAATTAAACAGGCATAGACAAACCTCTTAATTTCAACCGTCTCTTTGGCATGGACTTGGTTAACAGTGGTAGGAGCCAAAGCTGCATCCAAAACATAAAAAGAAAAAAGTTGGTACCATAAACAGATTCAAATTCTCAAATAAATGTCTAGTATGACGATTACATTGACGTTTGGATTGCCGTCTCCTGTTGGTGTGGCATGGTTTAGTGTCCCTCCTATCAGCTTGAGACAATTCCCCTGCTTCATCACGCTTAGTTGTTCCTACCTTAAAGCAGTGAATGAAAAAAGTAATTCAGTATACAGCAAAAGATCGAAGAACCACATACCTCGTTTTCTGTATTTTGATGTGTTAGTCTTTTCACTTTGACATTGAGAGGGAAAAAAAAACCTAGGTTCTTTATAATATGAGTAAAAAATTCTAACTCAACAACATTCTATTCTAATAACCTCACATGAAGTATCAGTGATAGTAATAGAAATTGAGTAATTTATTCCAAAGGAAATTTAACCATAATATAATGAGAATCCTAATTGGCACTTTAAGTTAGTAGAAATGATTAAGCAGTACATCTCACGATTCCAATCCAGAATATGGAATTGATTAAATGAGATACCATTTAAACTAACCTCTAAGTCTAGTTTTCTTGCTTTGAGCAAGCCATTTTTGCATCCAAGCTCATGCTGAAGTGCTTTTAGCTGAAAAAGGAATGAACACAGTTATTATGGATAACAAAATAAGGGATCAACGCATCGAGCAGTAACACTCGTTCACTGATGAAAAGATAGGTATTGCCCGAGTACCTACATGAAAAACACCTACTAAGAGAATGAAATCAAGTTTTACCACTTTCTTGCAACAGAATTTAACTTACCCTGTCTTTACCTGAATTAAGCTCCTGCAGGATGAAAATGATATGTCAGTTTCATCAAGGCATCAACACTCTGATTCAGAAGTCCCAGAAAATAGTTAACTGAAAGTTTTAAGAAAATTGAACTGAGAATTAATATATGTGAAGGTACCGCCAACATCTGGCTGTTTGCTTGGGCAAGTTGCAAATTCTGTTGCTGCACTTTCAGCAAATTGATTCTCAGTTTCTGTAGCTCAATTACGCTCAGTTCAATAATTTTACTGCCGACCAAAGTCAAGGAAAGGAGAAAGGCCAGAACCATATTGCAAAAACTAATGTGAGAAAATGAATAAATCAGTAAGCCAGATTGTTCATGAAGGATACTTTCTTTCTACAAGAAGCTTCATAAGTGTCATGTTTTCCTGAAAATCATATTCAGGATTACCTCATTAAATTAAACTGAGATCACACATTTGAAGATCATGAATATCCAGTGACATATAGTAGACAAAATACGGAAACAATATAAACATACCTTCCGTAGCTTTTCGATATACTCTTTAGTTGTAAGCGAAATGGTCAGCTGCTTCACATCTTGGTTTACTGCTTTTAGCTGCTGCTGCTGCTGCAAGTTGGTTATGTCAGCAAGCCTTTTCCTTGGAGCACTTCCAATTTTGGGTCCCTTCACCATTCCTTTTGCGTTACCATCTGCCACTCACTTTTTATCACTAATTGAACAATCTAATCACAACTAAAGAACATGAACGCCTAATTGGGTGCCAAGAAAACTAGAAAACTGAAGAAAAAGAACCCTAAAACAATATATTGAATCTCGTGAATGGTAAATACGTCGCCCAAATTGAACCAGATAGCTGTACTAGTTGGAAATAAGAGGAAATCCATTTTAATTTACGTCTCTTCTGGCATTTTCTCAGCAACAAGACAGACCATATGATGAGATCCCACCCTTCCTGTGTACTGAGGTAACATCCTCTTTCATAATTAATAAAATCTTCATCTTGCTCATAAAAAAAGGTTTCTCAACTCAATTCCCAGCCAAACTGTAATTCTACCGAAACCTATCCGTAACAACATCATGCGCATGCAAAGCCCTTCATAAGATCAAGCAAACCCTAATCCCCAAAACCCACCCGGAACCACATTTCGCAGTCATGATATAATAGACTCTAACCCTAGAGACCTAATAGGTAAACAAGAAATGAACATCAAACACAAAAATAAAATTCAAATCATGAAGTTCAACTAATAGTACGGCCATTATAGTGTTTATAAAGATCAAGAAGTAAAGGAAAAATTAGGTCAAGAGCGTTTTGCTTACCACCGGCAACACAATTTTCTAAATCAAGTATGATGTCACCGTCCATAGTGGAGTGCAAGCTTAAAACCCTAATTCTCTCTCTCTGTTTCTGTGTCTCTCTCCCGAAACTAGCAGTCTGTTCGCCTATGAAATAGGAATTGAATCTGAGAACTGAGGAGGGAAAGAGAAGATTGAAAAAAGAAGGGTAAAACCGTCAATGAGATGGATGCTTTGGAGACCCCAACGGCTTCCCGAAGCACATACCGAACCTGTTTTCAAAGTTCAAACTAACGTCAGCACGGACCGGACTGGACAACCGTGATAGAATAACAGCCTGTCACATAAATTCGTGAAAGGGCAAATCAGAATATGATGTCTGAAGCAGGAAAACCCGAAGACGTACATAGATTATAGAGGCCCCCGAACATGGATTAGCTGCCCATTAGGAGAAGTTGTTGCGCTGACTGGCCCATGAATACGAAGAGATAAATCATCACTCTCTCCGACTGTCTTTGGTCATCTTCGTAAGGTATATAGGTCATATTTAATCCTTTGATTAATACTATACTCCATATTTTCATTTTATTCACATTTTATTATATAAGAGCATATTTATCATTATTAGATGATAAATAATCATTCAATAAAAGATTATCTAATGGTGATAAATGTGTCACATCTTATATAATAAAATGAGAGTGAGATGACAGTGTAGTATATAGAATTTTTCTTTATCTTTGGACAGTGCTAACCTACTAGGGGCCGTGTCTATAGTGCATTTCTAATTCTTTTCAAAAAAAATTTAATATATTTAAATATTTTTTTAAAATACATACATTCACTAGTAATTACTTTATTAACCATTAAAAGAAAATTAAAACATACAAGCAATCAAACTAAGGGGGACAAAATCAAGATGCTGCTTAGCATTTTCCTTTATCTTTATCATGAATTTTATAGGTGGAATTTTTACTTTTTATTTAAGTATTTAACTTACAAAACTAATTAAAATGTAATAAATCAATCGATGTGATTGAAAATTATAAAATTAAGAAGGAAAATTAATTACAATATAATAAATTATTTGTGTATAGAAATGCGGTGAATGGAATCCGACCTTACTTAGAAGTAAGAAACTCAAACCCTTCTATAACGACTACAAGGGCCTCCAATTGGGAAGGAGAAGTTTATGTTTGACACCAAATTAAGATGATGTCTTTGCTTTATGATATCTTTGTAGTATATTGATGCCTTTTGTGACATAATTTATTTGTGGCATATTGATAATTTCTTATGATCTTGTGGTCATGGATAATGTGTTTGATTAAAACATATTGTTTGAGAAATTTATTTATGATTAAAATAATACAATTTTTAACAACCTAAACAAAGTTCAAAGTACATATGGGCCTATAATCTTAAGGGACTAGCCATTATTGCAATTGGAGCACTTTGAACTCATTATAAAAGGCTTGAACTTTTCTCTCCTTTGAACTCATTATAAAAGGCTTTAGGGATATAACAATATGTAGCTCTTTTGAAATCTCCAACATCCTCTTTAGGTCAAGTTTATTATAGGTGCTATGACTCGAATCTTATACTTTTAGTCAGGTGTAACTCTGATACCATTTCACTACAACAAAAAATTGATTTTGGGACGATTTTGGTTGGAACGAAATGAAAATCATCCCAAAAAGTTAGCATATTTTGTTTCTAAAAAATGATGGATTGTCCAGACCGTTCGAACGGTCTAGTTAGAGACGAAATATTTTGTCCTAAATTAGTTAAACGTTCAAACACTAAATATATACCATTCGAACGTATAAATTTTACCGTTCGAACATAATTTTGGCTCGTTAAGTAAAATTTTTTTAGAGGGAAACTGATTTTATCGTTTGAACGTTAATTTTTTATTTTTTATCGTTCGAACGGTGACCAAGGGTAACCAATTTTTTATTTTTTATTTTTTTGCAGAATTATATTTATATTAACTAGTAAATATAAGAAATAGGTTAATTAAATAATATGAATAATATAAATTAATAATTAGTTTAGAAAATATAAAATAATACTATTTCATAGTTAAATACTGAATTTAAAATACAAAATATTGTCCATACTTAAAACAAAAATTTTTTTAAAAAAAAATAGAAGGTACTAATTAAAACCCAAGTCTTTGCAATCTTCCTCGACTGCAGCTATACGTTTCTCTATTTGTGTCAGTCGAGTACAGATGGTGACCTGAGTCGCAGGCATGGCATCAATCTGTGTACGAAGCACAGACACAACAGAATGGATCTCCGTACGCACTGCATCAATCACCGCTGATATCTGTTCGTTGATTGCTGCACGCACAATCTCGTCCATCTCCTCACGAGTAACATTGTTTATTGATGCCTCGGCCTGTGTGGATGTCCCAGTAGCTAATACTCCATGATCTCTCGGCTCTGCATCTCTTTGAGGATCAACCTGATCTGGAACATCTCCACGAAGACGCAGTCTTGAGTGTCCCGTGATGCATGAGAGGGTGGTGCTGTTTATCAATCTCATCGGCTCCCGTTTACGCTCGACAACATCAGGCACAACACCAGCATATAGTAGAAATCAGGTGATTAGGATCCTAAATGGCAGTATATTCATCGAAATGTACCGAGACTCTGATCGAATCCTATCGAATATATACCCCACCAAGTCGATAGGAATGCCACGAGCGACCCCTATCATAAATTTCGTTCGATCAATGCCAACCTCTGTCTTGTGCGGCCGATGGTCAATGTTGTTGGTAATTATCAAATTCAAAATCTTGAAGAAAGAGGATAAATCTGCCTGTTTGATACTCTTCATCCCGTCATACAGTGGAACATCTGGACCAACAACCAAATCCTTCACCTCATGATCAGCAAGGGTATCGACCTCATCAGTATAAACTGATGTTTCCTCCTCAGTTGTCTCCGCCTCAGTTGAAGGATCAGACTCTCTAGGCACCACATTTGAAAATGCATCTGGCAACATAGGAATACCGAGATACTCAGCAAGTAGTACCCGTGAAAATACAATAGGTACTCCTCGGACGGAGATCCTGTAGGCCCCTCCGTCATCGGGGCTGGCACTACCGAGCTCTCTATAAAACTCAGCAACAATATCAATATAGGAGACTGGCTCCCATGCTTCCTCTCGTGCGTCTAGAACAGGTCCCCAACCACGATCGCTGAAAACTGCTGGTAGTGAATGACTCTCCCAGACAAGACTCTGGAAATCAGAAATCTTCATTGGTCTCTCCAGTGAAACAGTCCTCTCCTTGACCGAACCACTACTAGTCTCACCAAGATTGCGTCGCTTACGTCCTACCCTAGAAGAAGACATTATAATCAACATGAAATTTACAATTAAAAATTAGATACACAATATTAATAATAAAAATACATTAAATAACTATTCACAGTATATATCAAGGAATAGCAATTTAATAAAGTGAGGCATTGTGAACAAAATAACTTTTAATACATAATATCACTTTATTTAATATTAATGTGATTAATATTAATAGAAACATTAATATTAAATTTTATATTTTTAAATTATGACATTAATTGTATTATAATATAGAAATTATTTTTAATTAAAATTGATTGGAACTATAATATGGAAAAAATAATAATTAACAAATATTACTAAAATAGTTTATACCGTTCGAACTTCTGGAATAGTGATCGAACGGTAAAACTGTACCTTTGAACGTGTAAAACAACGTTCGAATGTTTAACATTTACCATTCGAACACTCAACGTAGAGGTTGAACGGTCCATCTAATGTTCGAACGTATAAATGAACGGTCGAATGGGTTATTACTTGGCCCAAACATTTGAACGTCTCAAACAACGTTCAAACATTCAAATATTGTTTGAACGGTTTGGATTAACGGTCGAACGGTTGGGATGAACGTTTGAACGCCCAACCAAACGTTCAACCGGTTAGTGAATATCATTCGAACGTTTTCTGTAGCATTCGAACGATATTCGAGTCGATTTGGATTCCAGGTCAAGTTGACTCATCCATTGAAATCCATGGAATCCTTCAATTCCATGGATTTTTCACCCAAATAAATCAAATGCAAAGCTAAATAAACATTCATACAAAAGATTAAAGCAAATCTATGATGAGTATTGATGGAAAAATGAGTTTATCATAATTCAAACAAATAATCCATCAAAACCTAAATCTAAATGGTAAAATGCTTTGAAAATGAAGAATACCGGTGCCTAGATCGATTGGCTTCGAGTGGATACTGTTTACGTCGGAGAAGACGGCGTTGAACGGAGGAGAACCACGTAATGCACACGTTTGGCTTCCGTGAAAATTACTTCCGCAACAATTTATATATGCAATACTGTTCAAATGGTAAGTTAATACCGTTCGAAAGTATTAACTGTAATTTATTGCCAAGTACGGTTATTATTAAAAGATTTGTTTATTATAGTAATAATTTTTCATTATTGCTATATTTATTATTTATAATATAGTATATAGTATATTTTCATTTAGGTAATAATATTATATTATATTATATTAACTTATATATAGTATTGAGAATATGATGTAGTATAATATAGTATACTATATAGAGTTCTCTATATAATAATATTAGGTAACATATAATAGTGTTATGATAAATGCATGTTATGAGTTGTTTAGTATATTAAGCTAATTATATTTTAGTTATAAGCTAATTAACTAACACTCTCTATTCTAACACTATAGATGACATTATATTATATGATAGTATATATGTTATATATATTAGGATATACTAACATATTAACATATATAGTAATATTTGATTATAATATATAATCAAGCATATATATTATAGTTATTGATGTCAAATTGTTCATTAAATTAAACTAAACAATCGTATGTCAATTGTTCTTTAAATCAAACTAAACAATCACATGGCAAAGAGACTCTGCAGTGAATAAGATATGCATTTTTTAAAAATAATTCTTAATCATTGTCTCCAAGATCAGAAGCTTGTAAGCAGTTTCTCCGTCTTATTTAGCAATTTAACATTATTATTTTACTTGACATATCAAATTTGTAAACCTAATCAGATAAAAAATAGTTCATTTCGATTACATAGAATGTCTTAAGTTTTGTACTCTCGGAAAGAAATACACTTTAATTTGATTCAGTTTGGCTTGGAACTTTTATAGGACATCAGTAACTATAATCTAGTGCAAATCTAATTTTTAATCGAATAAAAATTTACACTGAATCTGAATTTGAATATCGTTCGAACGCGTACTATTATGCGTTCAAACGTTTTTGTACCCGGGATATTAACATTCGAACGAAATATTTCACGTTCGAACGTTAAAATCACGGGGGAAAACTTTCCCGCAAAATAATTTCATGTTCGAACGGTTAGTAAGTTACCGTTCGAACGTAAATGTTCTACATTTAGACCACAAAACCTCACAATCTCGCACTCATCTCACCGCTCCCAAAATAGCTCCCAGTTCATTTCCCATATAACCAGCGCCATTCTCTCTCAATCCAGCCCCCAAATATTTTTTGCATTCATCCATCTCATATATTTTCGGATTAAGGGGTTATTTTTACTTTTTTTGAAGAGCTTTTTCAAGGTTTTGGGCATTACGTATACTCTTGCAATTTCATCTATCAAAACCAAGTATTTATGCTATCTTTGACTCATTTTGGTTTGAATATAACTGTTTTCGTTTGCTGCACTGAGTTTGTGATATTGTGTGCTGTCGTTTGATGTAATGAGTTTAATATATGTTGGAGTTTTCGGAGGTTGAAGACGACTGGAATCTGTTCCAGACCCGTTCGAATGGTACACGTTTACCGTTTGAACGTTTGTCATAAGTTCGAACGATCAAGTTAACTGTTTGAACGTTATGCTGGTCAGTGTTAAAATGTTAATTACAAATTAGAATATTCAAGTTAATCTTGAAATCTATCAATTTCAATATTAATTAAACTACAAATAATTAAAATTCAATAATACTTAAATACTTAATCTTTAAATTATGATCTGACAAAATTATATGCTGCATCACATACTAATCGTAATGGAGAGTGGAGTCATCCTGATGCCCATGAGAATTATATAAGTATTATAAATTGTTCTAAATAAATATATTAGAATATTTATGATGATATTAACTATTTATCTTATGTGTAAGATAAAATGATTGACATACCTACTGAATCTGCGTTAGATCAAAACTCCTCAACAAATGAAGTTGAGATTTTCACACAAGTTCTGGGTCAACGTTCAGGATATTTGAAGGGTTTGGGTCGCTGTGTCAAACATTCCCCCTCTTCCTCTTCTTCCGGGTCTGCTTCTGCGGCATCTATAGTGTAAGAGAATTCGAATCGCATAATCGAATAATTGGTTATAAGGCAGTATGAGTTAGAGGCTCAATTGGCAAAACAAGGAGAGATGAAGACGCACCTCAAACAACATGAAGAACAACAAGAACAATTCAAGAGAGAAATGCAACTCCAAATGCAGCAGCTTATGCAACAGTACAGGCCTCCAAGCAACTGATGGTTTTTTACGTATAGATTATGATATTATCTAATTATGTATGAACAATGTCAGCCTTGTGGTTATTTATTAGTTCGCACTTATTATAAAACTTTCGTGAGTACTAAATTATTTCTAATGTATGTTTTTCAAATCTTATGAATATCAAATTAGTTTTTCATTATTATTGGATTTTAATAAAATAGTTTTCATTCGAACGACCATGTAACGTTCGAACATTATTGATATAGCCGTTCGAATGAAACCAGATTGGTCAAAAAATGTTCGAACGCAATTCATTAGCGTAACGTTCGAACATAACTCAACACCGTTCGATCCATTTACCGTTCGATCACTTCTTTTAATGTTCAAACGAAAATCTCTTTTGTACCGTTCGAACGTTATCAAAATTTGGGATCGTTTGAACGTGTTTTCATAACCGTTCAACCAATATAATTTCGTTCGAACGCCCAATGTATTGCCATTCGAACATCATTCAGGAACGAAATTGAACCGTGACAAATAACTAGCCCGTTCGAACAGTATCGAACGGTCAATTTCAAAATTGTTTCTAAAGATATTTTCTGGACGAAATGGTGATTTTCGTCCCAAAATACCTTTTGAGACAGTGATGTTGGGATGACCTTGGAATGATTTTTTTTCATCTTAAAATATTTTTTGGAACAAAAAACTTACAATTTGGGATGAAATTTTTTGTCCCAAAAACCGTTTTCATTGTAGTGTTTGTAATAACCTAAAAAATATCACGGACAAATCTAGACCTATAATTTAAAAGGATTAGTCATTAGTTATAATTAAAGGTCTTTAAAATAATACTATAAGAAGGGCTTAAACTTCTTATCCCTCCCAAGGAATATAAGAATTCATTCACTACCATCCTATAATCAAATCATCCAAAGATATTCCAATAACATTGCTCACAAAACAAACTTACTTCCGATTAATACCAATCAATTAAGCAAAGGGTGTTTCTTTTATCCCTTATCCTCTTTCTGAATATTTTTGAGACGTACGGATATAAGCAAAGGATGAGGTACTTCGCCTATTAACCAATTAATTAGATTCAATTAGAAGTATGAGACCCACGTACGCACAATTAGTGATTATAATACGAGTCTTGATCAGGTGGGCCATGATCCTTACTTCTATCGAATCAAATCTAAATGGATTGTCAATCTCCATTGTCGTGGGTCCTTGTCATCTCAAGCAAGCCTTACCTTTCCTTCATTGCTGGTTTAGCATCTATCTACTAGGAAAGCTAAGGCTTTTCCCCGCTTTTTTCTCGATGCGCTTTCGTATATAGCTTTCTTTGAATGGTGCGTTGCTTTGGTTAAAATGTTGCATTGATCAAAGCAGCTTCTTTCCCGTCAAGCCTCAATTTGCATTTTCCGATCTGTATTTTGCTCAAAAAGCAGTACATGAAACGTCTGTAAATATCCCTTTTTCATATATCCGACTTTATGACTCATGCAAGACTGGGAATCACAGAATTAAATATATACGCCAAATTGATCTCTTCTCTAAATTCCGCAAGTTTGGTACTTTCGTCGACCCATGATGCATGCATAGTACTTTAGCGGCGCCCTCCGTTTTCATCCTCTACTTTCTCCTCATCGAGGCAATGAATCGGGGCTTTTTCCTCCAACCAAGACAAAATCCACGTAGATTAAGCACCGCAAGCCTCCCCACCTCATATAATTTCCTTATCAAAACAAAAAAACTGCTGTTTTTTTTTTCTTTTTATGTTTTTAATAATTTGTTTTTCGGCCTTAATGGTCAATGAGCTCGAAGTGTATCCATACAAGGAACTAGAAAAGTATAAGACTAGAGTATGAACGTCACATGCAAGTTGATAAAGCATTCGAATTTTTCACCTTATCGGATACCATTACGTACATGAGCAAATTAGCATGAACTCATTACAAGAAAAACGGCATTTTACGATTAATTTATTGTAACAAAAAGATTACTAGCAACTAAAAAATTACAAGCAATTAATTTTAATTGCTAGTAATCTTTTCGTTGCAATAAATTAATCGTAAAAAGTCGTTTTTCTTGTAGTGACTGTTGATCGGAAAAAGTGTCAAAGAACATCTTTGCAAGCTAGGTGGACCTAAAGTACATAGTCTACATCTCTAGCTATCTAGCTTTCGGTCCAATCTACCGAGCATGCATATATCGGGGGAACCACGATATAAAGAAGGGGAAAGCTTCCATATATGCCGCTTATGTTTGATCGCTCTAGTGGACCGTTGGTTAAATTTTTTTAATTTAATAATTAAAAAAATGATTTTAAATGTATTAATATATTTTTTATTTTTTAAAAATATTTAAATATATTAAAGAAGTTGATAACAGCATTCGAATTTTCACCTTATCGAATATTATTACGTATATGAGCAAATTAGTATGAAGGAAAAATATAGTTGTAAGTATAATTATGTATTAATCTGAGTACCAATATGATATAATTGGTCAAAAAATAGATTTTATTAAAAATAATATTAATTTAAATTTTAAATATGAATAAATCAGTATTGGTATACAAATTAGTATACTAATGTGTTTGTATGTAGCAAAACTCTAATATGAAATGTTGATCGGAAAAAGTGTCATAGACCTAATTGCTAGCTAGGTGGACCTAAAGTACATAGTCTAGATCTCTAGCTAGCTTTCGGTCCGGTCTACCGAGCATGCATATATCAGAGGAACCACGATATAAAGAATTTCCAAGTAATTAAGACCTGGAAAATATTCTAGGTCTTGCCCCTGGAGTACTCCACTTTCTCTTCGAATTAATTCTCCCTAGCTAGCTACATTAATTCGGACAAATATCGAACTATGTATGAAGGAATCGTATCTGAGTAAAGTTAGGCAAATTACATTGCATGCCAAAGGTGTCTAGCTATATATATAGGCCGGTTGTTGGCACCTCCGGCCACCCATTCTTAGGGCATCCTTATCGGCCGGATCTCTAATATGGGCCGGTTAGTTTGTTATGACAGAAAAAGTGGATTTGATAAACAGAATAATTTGGAAAAACACTAATTATTGGAATATCCGGGGATTCCAAACTCACGAGTTACATGATTTAAGGAAACATTAACCTTTTAATTAATTATATATTTTCTCGATCGAATGACGGGACACAAAACCCACCAAAAAAGAAGAGATTTTTCAATCTGAATAGGGAAGTACGTATATTAGCTAGCACTAGCTGGGCCGCTTGGCCACTGGGATTAATTAGATGACGAGTTTCTTTGATCATGACAACTTGAATCATGTGAAGGCATTTAATTGCTGAATCAATTAGGTTCACGACGAGTTCGTCAAAGTATCTTATTGCAACGTCGACGGTGAAAACAAAGCCATTGAGTGCACCATGTAAAAGGTGTGGGCCAGGTTGCAAGGACAAGAGACGGCTACAAATTATGGTAGTTTGAATCCAAGATTTCCAAACCGGCACATGCAACGGCAGTACTACTACTTTGTAACAAAAGTAAGAGAAGAATCTCTTTCATGATCAGCTTGATCTTCAGATACAGACGAACCAAAATTATATTATCTGGGTGTATACAGAGTCACAGACAATGAGGTAAGAACAAATCATTATAATTGATGCCGCTGCATGCTGCTCTTAAAACATTACACATGATGGGACCAAATACCGGCCCTTATATTACACGTTTGGCGCCACTAAGGGATCAGAAGCAGGCAAGAAAAAATCACCTTTAATTGGTTAGTTTTTGAACGGTACTAGCTAGCCAGCCAGTAATTGTTCGAAAAACATCTGCTTTTCTGCTATGTTTCCAGAACGTATATGATTTATAATCGATCCAATCCATTCACGGAAAGCAATTCTACTTTGAAAAACGAAGTTAGGAGTTTGAATCCCCCATTAAAATCAGTGCCCCTTTATGATCATTTAGTTCTTTTAGTGATGATCAGTATCAAACTTTAACTAATTAATTACCTGTTCTTCGCGTTTTATCTCCCGCAGACCGTAACCAAGTCGCTGGTAGTAATTAATTAATTAGGCTAGGATAAATATTTGGAATGTTAAAAGCCCAAGCTCATAGTTTTATTATTATTAATTTCAATAAAAATAAAGGAATCGTTTTATTCATGCATGCTTTCTTTCTTCTCTCACGGCCGATTTTTTTGAAAAGTGTACAAGAATCTTATCGTCATGATGTTCATGTGTTGGATTTTTCTCGATTAAGACATTTTTGGGTTCTTAAGTTTGATTATCGAAAATAGACGAAAAATGAAATCCCATTGATCTATTTGAAAAAAAAAAATGAGAAAAAATAAATTCCAGTAGGCTTCAAATGTAATCTTATAAATTCTTACATTTTATATAATAATTCCAATATATAGATCGATTTCCTGAATTGTTATCCACTAGACTAGAGCCTTTAATTTATTATTATTGCGGGCTGCATGTTCAGGAATATGCATGGATCTCTTGCAATCATGGAAGTTCACTTGTTAAGACAGAAATCTACAAAAGAGCAAATGAAGCTTTAGGCACCAAACGCATGAGAAGCCAATGAATTCTATATCATGAAGGGTCATCGAAGACATGAAGTGACAAGTTGATTAATGTGGGTGCATTGGAATTAATCAAACGGGCCGGCAGTGAAAACAATTTTGAGTGCATTAGTTATCATGCGCGCAGCATGGCGACCTTTTGTCCATTTTAACCAACCTTGTTTGTTTATTATTTCAATATGGAATATTCGAACTTAAAAATATTAAATTCACAAACTCTATTCAACTCTTGTATTATTATCATCATCATCACACTCTAATCTTTTCATTTCCTACTGTTTCTTAGCTATCATTCTCCCACTCTGATTATTCTGCAATTGTTGAAACTCTCTTCTAGACTTCTAGTTATGATTAGGGCGGCCTAGCATTCTGTTCCCAACTCTTTTCATCCATTCATGTCAATGTTTATGGATGCATATAACCTATTAGGTGCGGTTTATATAATAGGAAGAAATGAGATAAGATGATTTTAGATAAAAATTAAAAGTTAATTAAAATATTGTTATAATATTATTTTTATTTTAAGATTTAAAAAAATTGAATTGTTTATTATATTTTATATAAAAATTTAAAATAATTATAGTAATAAGATGAAACAGTTTAAACGGGACCTTATTGTTTCACTAAATAATTCAAACAAGTAGACTCACTCAATATTGCAGTAGTCACAAGTACACAATACCAGCAAATAATATAGAAGAAATGCTTTAATTACAAATAGATTCTATAAAAATAAACTTACCAATTGACATAACTTGATATGATATGTTAAATTATTAAACTATTTTCATTGTAAATTAAATCTAATGTATTTTATGAAACTATATCAATTTATAAATTTATTTTTATAATATTTGTAGTGGCTGTAGCAATTTTTATAATTATCTTAATATGTTTTCCCTTGACCCAAAGAAGCTTTAACTACTGCCTGCAATCTTCAACATAGGAATCCATCCATCTAAGATTCTAAACCCTCAAATCTATTTCTCACCAAGTCATAAAAATAGCTCTTACGACTGGCCGTGACCGATAATTCATTCTCTTTTTTTTTTTTTTTTGTAATATTTAAAAAAAATACATAAATTCATTAATACTAACATTTTTTAAAATTTTCAAAAAATAAAAAAATAAAATGAGCAAAAGTAACATTTTATAAATTAAAAAAAGTATTTGAGAGCATTGATTCTTTGTACAAAATTAAATATATCTCAAGCAATTTTTAAAGGTGATGTTTCGGGAGACATTCAGGCTATCAATAGCAAGGAAGGGACGTGGGAGTGGAGTAGTCAGCTAGTTGAAGATATCATAGAGTTGTTAGTAAATAGATCTTTGTGAAGAATTCAACATATATAAAAGAGTAATAAGTTTGGATAAAAGACAGTCCAAAGGCTTTTTTAATTTCTTTTAACAAGATAAGAATTGTATTGAAAACCGTTTGATGAATAAAGGAGGTAATGTTTTGATTTCAAAAGAAAAAAAAAAAGGGTATTTGTGTTCACACGCGCGGAGATTGTCGGAACAAGAACGCGCGCATCCTTGAGGCAAGGAATCTCGCTCGTAGGCAAAGGCAAATAGGTATTGTTTTGTTCAGGTGAAGTGAAGAAAGAAAGAGAAGGGGCTGCAGCCATTTTAGGAAAAGTACCATGCCTGACTTTTCGGTTAATGATAAATATATGGTTCCACTCCACCTAAAATGATTATCTAGCAAGGTAAGAATGTGAGTGACTGAAAGTGTGTCCTTCCAAACTTCCATCTGAAGGGGAGAGAATTTGGGATACCGGAAAACAATTCCTCCTTCCTCAACTTCCATCACCTCCATAATCACGGCCAAATCTCCTGTATCTTCTTTTCTTCCCCTTCAAATAAACGGAACCCCATTCAAAACCCTGAGCAGAGGAGAAAAGTATCCGCATTTTGCATTATTAAGAAATCAATCATTATTATATTCTTGCTTATTATATAAATACATCACATTTTGTAAAATTTTCAGCTTCCTGAGTTTGTAATTGGATGCTGCTGCGCATAATGCATTCAAGAGGCTCAAAGAATCTTAAGTTACATAAGCTAAGATAAAAATAAAAATCCCACGGTATATATCCCCAGATTGTAAATTATTATTCTTCGTTCGAGGATGCTGCTTCTTACCACCTGCATTCTCTTAATATGTTCTCTCTCCACCTCTCTGTCCTTCCTCGCCAACGCGACACCCAATCTGACGCTCCCTCACCAACACCCCGATCCTGAAGCTGTTGTCCAAGAAGTCCAAAGGTAAACTCACCCCAACCCTGTGTTTACATTCCGGAGATGGCATCACTTTCTAAGATTTTAGCCTCAAACATTAAATTCCCCGTTTAGGATTTCCCAATTGTTGAACCCAAAAAAAAAAAAAAATCCCATCTTCAGTCGTTAGAGAATTTGTTTTTACTTTTATTTTCATCCATTTTATTCAGAACAAACAGAGCCCCCATCGGAGGTTCCCTCATTTTCTTCACTTTCCCCTGCATTTCTCAAGAAGCAGACAGAGTACTCCTTTCCAACCATCTCACCCTTCCTCTTTTCTTTGCAGGCGCGTCAATGCCTCTCTCTCGCAGAGACAAATGCTCTCTCTCCAAGCAAAGGACCAAAATTCCGCATGCCTCACCGGAAATCCCATCGACGATTGCTGGCGCTGCGACGCTGACTGGCAGAACAACCGCCAAAGGCTCGCCGACTGCGCCATCGGGTTCGGTCACAACGCCCTCGGTGGTAAAGGTGGTCAGTTCTACGTCGTAACTGACTCGTCCGACAGCGACCCAGCAAATCCGGTCCCGGGTACCCTCCGCCACGCCGTGATCCAAGAAGAACCCCTCTGGTAAAGTTAAATTAAAATGTAGTTCAAACATATTTCACCATGCAGCTCATGAAAGACAAGCTAATGCGTCGACAGGATTATATTCGCGGCGGACATGGGCATAAAACTGAAGCACGAGCTGATCTTCAACAGCTACAAGACCATCGACGGTCGAGGCGTGAACGTCCACATTGTGGGCAACGGGTGCATCACACTGCAGTACGTGTCCAACGTCATCATCCACAACGTCCACATCCACCACTGCAAGCCGTCGGGGAACGCCAAGATACGGTCGTCACCGACGCAAGCCGGATGGAGGGGAAGATCTGACGGCGACGGAATCTCCATCTTCAGTGCGCGACAGATATGGATAGACCACTGCTCCTTGTCTTACTGCACGGACGGATTGATCGACGCCATAATGGGGTCCACGGGGATCACCATATCCAACAGTTACTTCTCGCATCACGACGAGGTGATGCTGCTGGGTCACAACGATCGTTACGCCTTGGACTCGGGCATGCAGGTAACGATAGCTTTCAATCACTTCGGTGAGGCACTGGTGCAGCGCATGCCACGGTGCAGACGCGGGTATATACACGTGGTTAACAACGATTTCACGCAGTGGGAGATGTACGCCATCGGCGGTAGCGCGAACCCGACCATTAATAGTCAGGGTAATCGTTACACAGCACCGGGGGACCCAAACGCAAAGGAGGTAACTTTTTTTTTAGTTGTATGCGGTACTCTTTTTCATATCTTTGTTTGCTTATGATTGCTTAATTATGTTTGCGAAGACCCCACTTTAGTGATCTCTTTTAAGCCCATCTGTCTCTCTGTATCTGAAATGTGTAACACGTTATCCCACTTTAAGCGGCGGCGCGTCTGTATTACTCGCTACGGATTGTGATTTGAAGCAGGTTTAATTAGATTGAGGTTTACCGTTTATGACGGGGGTATGTGTTGAAATTCAGATGTAAATAAAATATGGTTGACAGGTGACAAAGCGGGTGGAGACGGACGAGAGGGAGTGGACGGACTGGAACTGGAGGACGGAGGGGGACATAATGGTAAATGGAGCATTCTTTGTGCCGTCGGGGGCGGGAGCAAGCTTCCAATACGCCAAGGCCTCAAGTGTGGAGCCGAAGGCCGCTGGGCTAATTGATCAGCTCACCATGAACGCCGGCGTCTTTGGTGGGCCCAGGTACTATTATCCTTTATCCGGACCCATTACTCCTCTCCATGACACTCTCAGTCTGTCTCTCTGTGTTTACCTTTTGCTCTGTTTCTCTTATATCTCAAAATAAAAATAAACAATAAAAACTGAAGTGAAGCAACCATCACAATTTGGGGGTGGCTACTAGCTATTTTTATGTCAAGTTGCACTGTTTTGGAGCTATTTTTTTCCCTGGGCTTTGCACCGACAACATGGGTAAACTCTTTCGCTAAACATGAATTGAATGCAATAAAAAAAGAGGGCGGAAAGTGCAATATGAAAAAGGCCATTTTCCACAAGGGACTTGACCATACATCCTTCTAGTTGGTTCATTTTTTTTCAGATTCTCCCTTTTTATCTTTGCCGGCTGCATGAATGGCACAAATACACCCAACTCTTTCTTATATTATTAGAATATATAATTTCGTTTGAATAGCTACCCAGAATTACAGCCAAAACTGCTACGGATTTCGATATTATAACAAAAAACTGTACCGGTTACATAAAAATTTTTATGGACAAGCATAGATACGAGATTTGTATAATTTAATGTTACTTTCCGGATGGGAGCGGTGATCGGTTAAACGAATTATTATGTGTAAAGTAGAGAAAATGTTGTAGTATTAATTATTTGGACTTTTGGAGCCCACTTGTCTGATTTGATATAAAATAATTCACGGACAACCAAGTAGATTATGTATCATATCAAAAATGGGGTCTTTTCCCATGACTTTTTGTAATAGTTGTATCCTATCCTTTTCCCACCTTGATGTATCATCCAGGGAAGTTCATGATGAGTAGCTACCTAGCATTCGCGCCTCTCATATTGAAGGAAACTAACTCATCAGTCTTTTTTTTTTTTTTAAGTTTTTAACTGATAATCTGATCTTTAGCCACTAGCTAGGTAACTAATTGGTCTCGTAGTACTCATCAAGTCGTGTGCTAGCTAGAACTACTTCATCATCAAGTATCAAGTCTTGACAAAAAAGGATATATCTTTATAACATACATGCATGCATGCATAGGTATATCATATGTATTAATGTATATATGATCTAGTCGGCATGACAAAGGGCTAGCTCGATCGTACTTGTTTTGATTGATACTAATAATTGAATGCCTAGTATTAATGTAAGTTTATCTTCACTCATGATTTGATCATGAATGATCAGTAGCTTCATATTATAAAATTATTTATTGACGGCCACCCATATCTATTCATGCAGTTCTGATTGTTATAACTTCTTGTTTGTGATCGATCACTCATTTTTCCAATATTTAAGTTTACGATTATGATGGGTTGTTTGAATATCAAAGATTGCATATATGATGCGTCCCTACAATATTAAAAATGCTATCTATATATTGCAGGGAGGGCAGCGACACACCGTCGACATCAACTCCAGGATTCAATACTGGTGGCACCACATACAGTGACAATAATAGGGGGTCCGGTGGGGGTGGTGACTTCTTTGGAATGATATTCGGGAGCGCAGCAGCACCACCACCGCCCACGTTATCCTCAACTACTTCAATCCTTTTGTCCCTTTTAATTATTATTTTAATTTCGTACACTACCACCAATCGCCATCTCCTATTATAATTATAAAAGTTTTAAGGGCGCAAAATATCATATGTGAATATATATATATATATAAATAGGTTAATCTCGTAATTAGATAAAGTCAGATCGAAGAAATTAAAAGAAAGAAAGTTTCCCCCATCAATTTGACTTCTTGCTCCCATTCATATTATTATTCATATAAATAGCATAAACGAATCGACCGATAAAGTATTGTAAAAATTGAACTAAAATGTTTTTTTTTTTTTTTTTTTTTTTATCTTTTAATTTTAAGGTATACTGTACCGTTAGTTTTGAATTTACATAAAATACGTTTTAGACAAATTTTTCTTTTTTTTTTCTTCTCTATATATATATAATGAAATTTGCTAAGGGACAAAGTAGACCCAATGCATATAAGAAGAAGGAAAAATATAGTTACAAGCACAATTATATATTAATTTGTGCATCAATGTGATGTGATTGGTCAAAAAGTAAATTTTATTGAAAATAGTGTTAATTTAAATTTTAAGTACGAATAAATCAGTATTGATATGCATAATTATACTTGTAAAAAAAAAAAAAAAACAAAAATCTGTTCGGGATGGGATATGGGTGGATGAGGTGGCATTTCGGACGCCACGTCAACTTCAAATAAAGCTGCCCCCTTTGTTCTCTAATCAACAACTTTTTTCTATCTTTTGTCGGTGGTTTCATAGTACTAATAGTGGATTTAACATCGCCTGTCTCCATGGCGGAGAAAATTGCCAAACCGTCCAATAATAAGGGTTTCATGATTAAAAGTGGGTTCTTTGGATAATAAGTTGAATTGAGATAAAAGTTAAAATTTGAATAAAATATTATTTTTTAATATTATTATTATTTTAATATTTAAAAAAATTAAATTATTTATTATATTTTGTGTTAAAATTTAAGAAAATTATAATAATTAGATGAAATAAATTGAAATAAATTTAATATCCAAATATATGGTTCCCACAATAATAGAATCTAAAATGATTTCTAACATCCTAGATTATGACCTCTCTCCCACTTTTTGTCCTTTCATTATCTATCCATATTTGTAAAAGGAAAAATATAATTGCAAGCATAATTGTGCACTAATCTGTAAGTCAATATGATGTGATTGGTCAAAAAGTAGATTTTATTAAAAATAGTGTTAATTTAACTTTTAAATATGAATAAATCAGTATTGGTATACAGATTAGTACAAGACTGTACTTATATATAACAAAACTGTTCTGTTGTAGAAATTAAGGTGCATCATAATTAAATGACCATTCACCTTAAACGTGAAAACAGGTAATCTTAGAAAGATTGACACTAATATTAAATATGTCATATGTGGTTGTAAGCAGTGGCTCTTTTGGTGAAGCTATGGCAGCAAAACTTGCAATTGAAGAAGCTGCCTTCAGGAAGATCCCCAGCATTACCATTGAAGGCGACAGTCAAATAATCATAGATGTCCTTCTGATTCCATCCTCCTCACCGGACTAGTCCATCTTCAATGTACTTAATGATATAAGCTACTTGTTGCAGTCTTTCCAGAACTTGTCTCCTATCAAAATTCATCGTCACCAAAATCAATAGGCGCATAATATGGTGCAATAGGCCGCTACAAATGAGTTGTTTGGCAGCATACCCCTTATAAAACTATCTCAATGTCTTCTAGATTTCCATAGTAGAAAAGACCCACCTATTTTGTAATGTTCTGTATTTAATTTGTACCTATGCTTTCCTGTTTAAAGTCTCTAGTTTGTGTAAAACTCTTATTCAGTTCTCTAAATATGATCAAGCTTGATTAGGGAAAAAAAAAGCGGTGGCTCTTTTGGTGGTGAATTTGTTGAATCTGTCTTATTCATATGGCCAATATATTGCAGAGGATCAATCCTAGTAGACGCTAGACAATATTGTCCTTTAGAATTAAACCTACACAAGCAGCTCCAAAAACAAAAAATATATAAATAAACCCTAGTTGTTGCATTAAAGAATCACTTTTGGCTCATGAGCCCATTATGTTCTTGCCTTGAAGTCCGACCATTGATGTACAACATTTAAGGTATATTTTCTCTGGCTTTTCTTGTGATCTGTTGAATTGATTTGATAACTCTCCACGCAAGACCAAAATTAAATATACTATCTTCTTTTCTATGTTAGCTTAATATTTTAAAAATATTTATATGGATAAAACTAAAATATAATCCATCTTATATCAATACTCATCAAGTTATCATATGAGAATTTGGGGGGGAAAAAAAAAAAATATATATATATATATATGCTATTTATGTCCACTTATTCCCATCGTCACCATCTGATTATATGGCATGGATATCAATTAAGCTCGCTTATAGTTTTCCCTTGAACCTACAATGGAGGAAAAAGGAGATTCAAATTTCTCTTACCCAAGGGAAAGCTGGAGGTTTAAAGAAATACAAAAGAAAGAATCCCATGACATGCGCCTCTGCTAAAACAAAGAAATGAATCACAACAAAATTGGCATCAACAATACACAACATGCGCCGGGGGTGGGGGGGTGCGGGGAAGATTAATGAAATTGTTGACATTTAAAAATCCGATCAAACATATTGAAATTGTTTCGTTGGAGGTAAAAGATCAAGCACTCTTGAAGATATGATTCTATAACCGCCAACTCGGTGAGGCTGGTTGAATATGACGTCTGTACAGGGACGAAGTTCAAAATTAATGCCAACCAAATCCAGGTTTTGACCACCTGAAGGCATAAATAAATAAATAAATTTAGATCCTAATTTTTATAACTTCAAGTGATAGATATAGAGATATAAAATGGGTCTTTTATAATATTTACTGTGCCTTTAATAGCACTTGAGAAATTCATTCAAAGAACTTTAAGAAAAAAAATTATAAGACCTAAGTCATTGTCTATGTATCCTTTCATAAATATTAAAATTTGAACATTCTAAAAGATTTTCATCCAATCAAAAGGCAAAGACACCAAGACACCAAATGATGAACAAGCAGCCACAAAAATGACTGCAAAAAGGGGCGATAATCCCACGAAATCTGAACAGCATCAATAAGAAACACGTAACGGCCTCATTTTGAACCAAAACAAAGGCCGGTCAATAACATCACACAAAATTTTTAATGCTGCGATTCAGCATCCAATGCCATGAAAAACATGAACATCTCTTGCTGTGCATGATGCCAGTCCAAAAACTGCCTACACCAGCAATATGGTTCAAAATGTAAAGCCATACAGTTATTTTAAGTATAATATCGGGTTCCATACAGTTCACTTAGACCCTTCCCGTGTACACTTGAAGTAGTACCGATATCTACAGGAAAAAGAACTCTGAACATAGGTCAAGCTAATGCTTTAGTGCATTTTTACCAACCTCCTTCCCCTTGCTGATTAGTTTCTTTAATCTCAGTGCCTATGGTTGATTTGTCCCAGCTTGACCACTGGTTCCCGCCAGAGGCTTCTGTTGATCCTGCATTGTTTCCCTTGCTTCCACCAGCTTCATTACTTGAACCGGATCCTTTGTTCCAGCCACTACCAGCAGCATCTTTAGCTGCTGTTGGCTGGTTCCAACCCTTGCTATTCCACCCACTGGTTTGATTGCTAGTTCCACAGCTTCCTGCATTCCAACTCTGCGATTTATTCTTATCACTGGCTCCATTCCAAGTTTCTACACCGTCATTTTTCTTCCATCCCTCGCCTGCCTCTTGGTTCCAGTCAGAGGGCTTATCCTCACTACTGTCGTTTCTGTTATTCCAACCACCACTTTGATCCCACCTTCCACGGCCTCTGCCTCCAAATCCTCCTCGGTCTGATCTACCACCAAAACCTCCTCTGTCTGATCTACCTCTACCTCCGAAACCCCCCCGTTCTCTGCCTCTGCCACCAAAACCCCCCCTGTCTCCACCTCTGCCTCCAAAACCCCCTCTACCTCTAAAGCCTCCCCTGTCTGAACTGCCTCTAGCTCCAAAACCTCCTCTGTAATTCCCATCACTTGCCCTTTCACTGAAACTCTCCGTTTGGTCTCCACTTCCACCAGCTATTGACTGATTGCCACTTGCCCAATTGCTTTTCTTGCCCCAGCCTGAGTCCTTGTTTGCATCACCAGATTCAGAGTTCCAGTTACTTCTTTTGCCCCAATTAGAATCTTGGTTCCCATCTTCATTCCCATCACTTTTTCTTCCCCAGCTTGAATCCGGGTTTCTAGTGGCATCACTTGATCCGGAGCTCCAACTACTTCTGCCCCAATTAGAATCATCATTTTTTCCATCCTTTGATCCACTTTTCCAACCAGAACTTTGATTCCATCCACGTGCCGAACCATCAGATGATGTTTTCCCCTTGTTCCAATCACCCCATTGATCTTTATGGTCATCCTCTTCATTGTTTCCAGTAGTAATATTATTCCAGCCAGAGGACTTACCTCCATACATTTGGCGAGTATCCCCACTGCCCCATGCTTGGTCATTGGTCCACCCAGACGAATTTCCTGAGGATGTCCCATCATTTGTACTTGTGTTTTCTTGAGCTCCGTTCCAACCAGAAAGTCGCTGACTGAATGATCTTCCCCTGCCAAATTGATCTCTACCTCCCCGGCCACCTCCTCTCCCCCTTCTCCCACCAAACCCACTATCCTTATCAAATGCTTTTGGCCTCGCCCAGCTATCTCGCCCGTTTGTATCCTCTTTATTTTCCACCCACCCTTTGTTCCAACCACCAGAACCTTGATCCCCGCTGGAATTTTTGGATCTATTCCAAGAGTCATCTTGATCCCTTTTGCCTTCAGATTCATCTTCCAAACTTGCAGCAGCTTGTTTACTCCATGTCGACCCCCCAGCTGGTTTACCCCAGGAACCTCCATCTTGTTTATTCCAAGAAGAACCTCGATCCCCACCAGAACTTTTGGATCTATTCCAACAGTCTTCTTGATCCCTCTTGCCTTTAGATTCATCTTCCAAAGTTGCATCAGCGTATTTACTCCACGTTGACCCTCCGGCTGGTTTATTCCAAGAACCTCCAGCTTGGGTCTGATTCCCACCAGCATTACCCCAATCCCCAGCCTGATTCTCAGCCACAGGCGTCGAGATTTTCCAGTCAGTCTTGCTTCCACTTGATCCATCCTTAGTGCTCCAGTTTTTAACAGCCTTGCCCCAAGAATCTTCTCGAAATCCAGAAGCGGTGCCTTTAACTTCACTGTCCACAGGTTTTCCCCAAGGAGATCGCTCACCGACAACTGCATCTTTGCCTTGGTCCCATGAGTTCTGTTGATCCCAGCCAGATCCCATATTTTTCCTGTCATTCCAATCGTTCTTTTCCCTTTCCCACAATCCAGCTTCAGCTGGATCTTTACTTTTGCCCCAAGAATCCAGTTGAGTCTTTCCAGCAGTCGAATTACCCCAATTGCTGGTCAGATTTGCAGCAATACCCTTACCTTTATTCCATGGTTCCCCTGATGTTCTCTCACCACCCTGATTATCAGATGCAGTTTTTTTCTCCCAGGTGACACCAGCATCATTTGAAGAATCAGCCAGAATTCCAATTTTGGGGTTTCCTTTGCCCCAATTGTCTCCAGAAACTTTTGGAGAGCCTGGCAGATCTCTGTCAGGTGCTACTGATTTATCCCAGTTGTTAGATGAACTGCCCCCAAATCCAGTTTTTGAAATAGTTTTGTTCCAAGCATCTTTGCCCTCTACCCAGCCTGCAATTTGATCAACAGCCCTATCATTGGAAGCTGCAGTACCCCAAGAAGATTTTTCACTAGCTGTGGAAGCACCCCAGGATGATTTTTCATTAGCAGCTGCAGCACCCCACGATGAATTTTCATTAGCTGTGGAAGCACCCCAGGATGATTTTTCATTAATAACTGCAGTATCCAAGGATGGATCTCCATTAGATGCTGAAGCACCCCAAGATGACTTTTCATGAGTTGCCACAACACCCCAGGATGAACTTTGATTAGGAATCACTTTGCTCTCCCAAGCAGCATTTTCCACACCTACTCATTATAACAAGAATTCACACAATTGATTAGCTTAACATAAAATTCATTGCTGATATACATGGTGTATGAATAAATACCTTTTTCGGCATCATTACCCTCTAAAGGATTCGCAGAACTGGACTCCAGCTGAAGCTGAAACCATCAGTAAATCCATTAAATAAGAAATGGTCACAGATGAATGGAGAATTAGATATTCCTGCATAATACTCATATAGGCACACGCACGCGTGCCGCATGCGCGCGCACACACACAAATGAGCTGAAATATTTAGAGCAAGTTCAAAACCAACCGCTGACCCAGAGGCAGGGAAGCTAGGCCAAGAGCTCCTGGAAGAAAGTGATTACCAGTGTCAGAATATGGCAAAGCCAGGGTTGAAATATACTTTCATAGTAAAATGAAAAGGTAGAAGCAACAGTACCACTAATATAAAAAGTAGTCAGACTTTAGATTGTTTGCTACAAAATTTATATTAAACCTATATGTAGAACAACCTACAAGAATATATGAAACCCAGTTGCAGTCATATTTTTCAGTCTTCCTCTTGTTATTTCTAGGTTGTGCCCATCAATTCGAGCATTTTTATTTCCAACAGGTACTGATGTCATTAAGAGAGTGACTTATTAAGCAGTAATAACAATATGATATAGTCCAGAAGTAAAAATCAGCAATTACTTTAAATAATCTGCTCAAAATTTAACTTCCTTTATTATAATACAGCCAAAAGCAAATAAAGAATGGTAAAGATCCAACTACAAGAACGTCCAGAAATATTTTAGATCAAAGTGAAATCAGACAGTTTCCATCCAACATCTAGCACTTGGTAGTATCTGAAACAAGAAATTTTCAAGAAATGTTAAGATATGACCTATCCCATCTACGACAGGGATAGCTCCAACTTTCTTTGGAGCTCTGATTCTAGACAATGGATATACATATTAAATCATTACAAAAATATAAATGGGCGCATTCAAATTAATGGGACAGAAAGACGAGCACTTAAAATTTACAGATAATTCACAACAGCATTGTTCTATGAGATCTGGTAGCCATCAGCCCATCCCCAATATATACTTCCTCTATTTCAAAAATTTTAAGGTATAGAAAGTGAATGAGTATCATTGATATCACCATAATTGTACCTTCCAGCAGACAGCCCCCCAGAATTCCACCCATCACTCCCTGCTGATGTTCCTGCTCCCTGCATCCAATCTTCAGGAAAAAAAAAAAAAAATGTCTAATTAACATGAAGGCAATCTCCATAAACAAAAGGTAACAATTTGAATAATAATTTGTACAAATAAAATAAAAAGTTAACTTGAAGAACAAAATTAAGATATAAAGAAAATATATATCTTAATATGAAACAGAAAATGATAGGTGAAAGAAACCATTAGATAAATTTGTATGCAGAATCTAACAACATAAGATAAATTTGTATGCATAATCTAACAACTTAACCTCCACGCTATACACATAGATTCTTCTACCACGTGCAAATTCAATGATCTAATAATATGCTGTTCCAGCATCAATATTCAAACTTGGGCTATACCTTTTGTTTTCATTGATAAAATCATTTACTACCTATATAAAATATATTCAAACTTGTAGTATAATAGGTTCCCACCTCTGGAGCAGCCTTCGGTTCCAAGAAGATTAAATGGCTCTAAAGAACTGGACTCTGGATTCTCACTTTTAAAGTTAGAACAAAGCATGTCAGAATGATTATTACAAAACAGAAAACAAACACACTGAAACGCATCATTACAGTTGTATATGAGTACCTCATAGATATGGTAGAGCTCTTTCCTCGAACCTCAGAAAGATGCTCGCTTTTAACTGCAGGAATACCAACAAAATACCGAAACATGGAGATACATCATAGCAGTGACAAATTTATAAAAAAGAACAAAAACATCATAATAGTCGCATATCTCATGAGATAGAATAAAAGCAGGCCATAGTTAACAAACCTGTAAGAACCTTGTGCTGTGAATCCAACTTGACTGTAACATCAGAATGACGTAAAGCTAAAACACGGCAGAGGTATCCCTTTAGAGGACCAACACGGATTCTCAAGGTTTGACCAATAGAGAACATTCCATCTTTATCCCCACGATTGACTGCATAGAAAACATTTATTAATTGCCAAGACATTAAACGTTGGTATCTATAGCTCAGAACTTAAAAAACTGAACACCAACACATACATTCACGACTATTTTCCCTAGCTTGCCATGGCATTTTCGGAGAAAGAGGTGATTTAGGAGATGATGCGAAGTCCTCAAAACCCAATGGACCCGATTCACCACCCTGAATGAGGGAGAACAAAGATCATTTAAAAGAATGTTAGGAGGCAAACACACCCCCCCCCCCCCTTCCTTTTCCAAACGCAAACAAAAAGAGAAATGTAAGAAAGGAAACTACGGCTGCTTTTTAATACTCACAACCTTGTCATTAGACATATCAGTGAATAACTTGATTTTCTCACACGAGTGGGATTTAGCACAGAGATAACCACCATTTTCTGTCTCATTCTCATCATAGAAAAAGATTATGCCTCTGTAGATTTTCCTAACAATCCCTTGCCTACCCTGCAAAGTCAATAACTAGTATATTAATCTTAAACCTCTAAAGCCAATTATAATCAAGCAAACTAAGTATAAGACACCTTTCCATTTATAATAGTGTCAAACCTTTATTGGTCCTTCCAAAACCTTTATAGTATCAGTGACAGATATGGGCTTCATGCGCTGATCCAAAGCAGTGAATTTCGTATCAAAAGGCCCACTCTTTAACTCAGGAAGCTGAATAGTCACCACATCAGGTCCTGCTAACCCCTCTTTCAAAATCTATAACAATAAATACAGGTTAAGTGACCAATTTAAAAAATGTGTATAAAGATATAAACCACATCAACAAATTATCTACCTTGTAAGAATCATCTTTCTCCATGCCTACGATAACACCAAAATCTTTACGCCTGAAGTAGCAAACAAAATAAATGCAAAGCAGTTGGATAAATATAAGAGATATGCACGGGATCATGAATGCTGCATGAGTTTGTACAGGACTCACCCAAAACAAACAAAATCATACAGTTCAAAACCATTCACATCACCAGATCCTGAAGAGCCCTCTCCTTTTCCACCCCCTTTATCACTTCTTACAATCCGCTTTTTCTTTTGTTCACCATAAAGCTGTGAAAGCCACTCCAAATTATCAGATTCAGTATTCACAGAAGGTTTAAACTTCAGGAGCTCCTCTTCTGATGGCTCAACGCCCCAGCAACTTAAAGAATCTGTTGGTATTTTCTTAAACAAATATCCACCCTTGAACATCAATCCATCCAGAACCTCGAAAACTGTATCGGTGTCACGATCACGTTTGAATTTAATGAGAGGCCGAAACTCCCTTCAAAGTTTGAATACAAACGTATATGTAAGAGAAGCTGAGACTTCGAAAAGATAAATTAAAAAAGAAAAGATTATGCATATTACTCAAGTTCACTTGTGCTCATCAATCTTGGTGCCGGAATTGAATTTTTCTTGAGCTTAACTCCCCCACCCTGTAAGAATGATATGCTAAATAGATTATTAATGTTACACCTACCAAGTTCATTAATCCCAAAGGAAAAAACAAAAAAAAAAAACAATGGCAATGAACAAAGCACATAAACTTCTCAACAATTAAAATTATAAACCCGATTTCCTTTCTCCCATAATTAACCCTATTTTCCTTTAAATGGCTACAAAAGCAACATGTCTTTTATCCAGTTAAACCCCAAACACTTACAGCAAGCCCACTATAAGTGCCCACATCACAAGGATTAAGTAGATTATTGGCTTTTACCAATGCAATATGGCCTCTAGAAATTACTTGCACCCAAGGGTTCAAATCTTAGACAAGGGAGCATACCCCAAAAACCAAAGCCCTTACCACTTCAGCCAATCCCTAGGCGTTAAGGTTGGACACCATAGATTAACCAAGCAAGAGACCGTTGTCTTTAAACTTATGAAGAGAATCAAGAAACTATCAATTTTTTCTTTCACAAATATGTCAATTAATAGTTGATTCAATCTGATGGAATATAACAAATACGAACTCCACAATTGAAAATGCAATAAACTATCATTTTTTAATCTTCTTTAATATTTTCATTAAAGATAGTAAATCTGAAAAGCAACTACACAGAAAATGCAATTTTTTTCCAGCAAAATCAAAATCAACTTTGAGATTGTATATAACGAAATTATGTATTATATATCAGATGATACATGTAAAAAAATTAACTATCACCAAGAAAGAGAAAAGGGAACCAATATAGAAATAAATTGCATTACATATTTCGCAGCCAATGCTTGTAGATCAATTCTTGGAATAAGCTTCACTGTTGCTTTTTTCCGTGCAACGTTCACGGCTACAATCTACAGGTAGAAAAAATTAAAAAAATAAGAAATAAAAATTAAAAGCAACTGGTGGACAACTACGTCAAGTCGAGACCACACCTGTGCTAGGTCTCCTCTGTACTTTCCATTCTTCACACGAGCCCACGTGCCCTCAGAAACTTCATTGCACTTACTTCGGGCAGAGAACAAATGAGAAACTTCATTTTTTGGCACTGGCATTACCCGGGTAGGATATATACTAGAAATGCCTTTGCATGCCTAAGCTCACAAAAGCATGGTACAGATATCAGTCTACTAATAATAAAATTGTCTGCAGTAACGAAAAATTTTATGAGTACAGTTAATCACAATATCATCAAAGTTAATCCAACACATTACCTCATTGATGTCACATTGCTTCTCAGCTTCGATACAAATAAAACCCTTCATCTGATCAAGAGCAAATGCAGAAATTATCTGGAGTTTGGAACCTAATAATTTCAAGTCTACATATTTCTGCATGAGACAAAAAGCTGACTGCCTCTCACGTCCAACCTACAGAAAACAAGTTTCAGCAAGACATAAGGTAAAGGAGAACCAGAGGGGAGGATAGGCTTCAACAATCACCAAAACAATATTCCAGGTACCATACCATGCATTTAACTTTCCAGATGGTTGGATCCTTAGCAGAAGGTATGAGAGAATTTCTTTCAATTGATCTTTTGTTATCATAATCGTCCCCAGCAAATGTAGAGAAATCAGAACCAGTCTTATATCGTTCCTCCATTATCTTATCGAAATCATCTTCATTGATCTCCTCTTTGGGCACAAGAGGAATGTCCTGGGCATTCTCTGTTTCTCTCTTGATATTCGGCTCTGAAAAAAATTCTTCCTCCATAAAATCTGTTACCAATTATTGGTAAAGGAAGATTAGTTTATAATACTTGCTGCATTGATCAAATTGTGTATGCTGGCAGATCAAACCATTTTTTTCTTTTGGATAAATAATGACGATAGATCTAAGATAATCAATAATTGCATTGTACCATCAGCACTGTTGGCCAGACAAGTGACCAACATCTGGACACACCAGAAACCCATAACTCATGTAATTGAAGTATGGAACCCAAAGTTCGACAGCAAAACAAAACAGTCAGAAAGTCAAGAGGTTGAATATATGAAAATTTTCTGCAACATGGTGGAAGGCAATAAACGTAGACACAATCATTTCAATATGTTCCTCTGACTTCAACAATTGTTAAAAAAATGGCTTAATGAACCCTTCATGGACAATTTACTGACATTACCACAACAATCTAACAATGTTTAGACTGCCATAAGAAAATCTTGGCAGAAACTAGGAAATTAGCATAAGTCCCTTAAAGTATATCTCAAATGTCTGAGGTTGTAATGAAAAAGAACAAATTTCCCATTTTTATCCTTTCCTGTAAACAGCAAAACTGAGACACATAAAACATAAAACAATGTCATGCAGTGCAAATTCAGCATCATTGCTGCCAAAACGCGCAGGTTAGACCTACAACTCAATCCATTGTCCACCATATCCAAAGTCATTTCAATAAAAACCACTTAGTGATTTTATTTTGCCAATAAGCTCTAGCTACATTGGTACCTCCTCCCCATAAGAAGGGATGGAGGGCGTAGCTGTGGCAAAAAGACCCATAGGGTGCATGTGCCAGTTAGCCAAAAAAAAAACCCTACTCATGCACAATCCTACCCCCCTATATATTTTCCACCAAACAGCACATAACCTGAAAACACAAACATATACACCATTTCATGCAACATACCCCAAAATTGAAACAAAATAAAATATTTGATGGAAAACCCCTTAGAGCCGAAAGATCAAAACTGACTTCACAAACCCTAAACTAAACCCCAAAAATAATTTAAAAACCATCAACAAGCACCATTTTACAATACAAGCTCCGAAATTAACATCCAATTCCCTAAAAGTCCCCATCGCAGAAAAAACAAAAGCACCCATAAATTCCACCTAGAACAAAATCAAAGACACGGAGAAAATGAGGAAGTATGTCCATTTCCACAAATTGATCGCCAAAATTCATCAAATCCAGTAAATCCCCAAGGAAACCCTAGAACAAATACAATGTACCACGAGAAAACATAATGGAGATAGATTGACAAACAGATAGTGAGGTAGAGAGAGACAGAGACAGAGACAGAGAGAGAGAGGGAGCACACAATTATCTATGTCACTGTCGTCGCTAGCATCGGTATCGTCGGCCTCGGCAACAACGTCCTCGAAGAACTGGAGGACCTCGCGATTCCTCTTCTTCCAAATGGATCCAGACTTGTCGTCGTCTCTGCCGCGCTTTCTTTTGCCGGCGGGAGCCTTTCCGGCCACCTCCTTGCCCTTCCTCGCCATTTTTTCCACTTTCTGGGGGTGACACTGACGGGGGCACACTGACAGGGCTATTTAAGCAGTATCCCCGTACTGTGCTTCCCGAGTCAGCATGTGAAGGCTCACCAGCGAAGGTTGGCCGTGGGATAAGCCACAAAAATTTATTTAAGAGTCATATTACTTACTGTGAGTTTTATATACAGAAAATCTACACAGCAGTCTCATATATTTTACATTATTAAAAAATATAAATTTATTATTTTACTTTCTGTTATTTTATACTAGTATATTAGATATGGAGCTGCTGTGTAGCAGTGCTCTTTTATATATTCTCTAGATTCTACTAATATAATATGTTGTATGAAT
Source organism: Carya illinoinensis (assembly GCF_018687715.1). Taxonomy (NCBI): domain Eukaryota; kingdom Viridiplantae; phylum Streptophyta; class Magnoliopsida; order Fagales; family Juglandaceae; genus Carya; species Carya illinoinensis. Next base: position 54,118,756 of record NC_056752.1, read on the forward strand.
TTTTTTAATATTTAATTAATTATATTAATAAAATATATAAAAATAACTGTAAATAAAAATTTTATTTTTTTAATCACATCTTATTTTATTTTTAAACATAATTTAAATATAAAATTTATAAAATAATCATTATATTTTTTTTCCTTCCTTTTCTCAAGATGCTTCAAGTCTTTTTTTTTTTTCAAATTTTGTTACGTATAAACAAAATCACATATTAATCTACGTATTAATACAGATTTTTTTATATCAAAAATTTAAATTAATATTATTTTCAATAAAATCTATTTTTTGACCAATCACATTAGATTAGTACACATATTAATATGTAATTATATTTGTAACTAGATTTTTCCTATTTCTCTACCCCAACAATAATCTCAGCGTTGTTCTAGTCACACAACTCTTGCTTGGAGATAACCATCACACTCGATCCCGTTTGATGGCTATGGTTCTCTCGACGAAAAATAAGTTAGGTTTGTGGTATGTATGATTCTCAAATCAGACTTCACCGATTCTCTCGTTTATTCGCAGTTGTGTTGTAATGTTATGGCAATTTCCTAGATTCTTAACTCGGCTTCTCCTAACATGTATGCTAGTGTATTGTATGTTATTAGTACTTTTGAGATTTTGATCGATTTAAATCAACGATTCTCTCAAAATAATGGTTCTAAGATTTTTCAAATCTAGAAATCAATTTCATTACTATCTCGAGGCCAACTTTCAGTGAGTGCTTATTTTACTCATCTGAATGCCCTTTGGAATGAACTGGTTAATTTTATAATATTTTTTATTAAACTTTATTTATCTCCTTTTCCAAAATCTAAAAAATACTTAATTTAAATTATCTCATTACTAGGATTGCAACCCAACAGGTCACGATTAGGTTTGTGACCGACCCGACTAACCCATCCCATTTAAGGAGGTAATCCTATCCGAACAACCTCGATTAGAATAAAACCGTATGCTCCGATCCTGCACTCTTTATTCTTCAAACAAAAGTGTATCAAGATTTTTCAAAACACTTCATAAATTCTTCAAATATTATTTTATTTGAATTACTAACCCTGCGAATAACATTAAAGAAACTCCCAACTCTTCTATTTCCTTTAATTTTTCAACTTTTCGATTCCCTTTACCCCTTCCTCCCAATACTATCACCAATACTGCCACTTCTACTGCCATCTCTGTCTTCAACCACGAAAAGCTCAAGTCCTTGGCCATGGCAATGGTGGCACCGTCTACAAAGTCTGCCACAAACGCACCCATGATGTCTACGTCCTCAAGGTCATTCACACGTTGTTCGCTGCCATGGTATATTTGAGAAGTCATCTGAAGACATCGCGATTTTGGTGTATGGAGTACATGAACTTGGGTTCCCTCAAGTCGTTGCTCAAGACCCATGGCAGAATTGAAAGAGGCTGCTCAAGTACATGAAGAGATTGTGAGAACTAAAAGAGATTGGGGTTATTCTCAATATAAAGACGTAGAATCGAAGAAACCTGTGATGTACTAATCGGATGAGGTAGATGGAGAAGCATCGTTAGGTTTAGAGAGTGTGCAGATCTAGCCAGGGGAGCAACAACGGAAGGTCCACGGCTAAAGGTGATATAGAATGCCGACAGAGAACGCTGATGGAGACGGCAACGAAGAACGCCATTGGCTAGGATTTCTACGGGCAGTGAGGAGAAGAGAAACGAGTTCGACGGTTTCAAATAAAAACAACCCGCTATTATATGTTGACCCGATGAACCCGATTTTGTTCAGATTGGACAGATCGGTTAATCGGATGGATCGTTTGGTTAGTTTGATTATATAAAATTAAACTATCTCATTTCATCTTATTTCATATAATTATTCTAGTTTTTTAAAATTATTATAAAAAAATATAACAAACAATTCAACTTTTTTAAATTTCAAAACAAAATTACTACTAAAAAGTTATATTATGATAATATTTTATTCAATTTTCAACAAAACATCTCATCTTATATCATCTCATATGAACTATGTAGCTAAACAAAACCTAAATTAATAAACATATTTGGGAGCCATATAAATTTTGCACTCTTTTTATAAAATATATAATTTACTATTAAAAGATCATTATTTTTTATATAAATCACATATTCCCAATAACATCAAATATGCACGCATGAGTACAACAGTACTGCTGGAACTTATGTCTCTCTACTTTCTTATATTTACATAGAAAAAGAGTTTTATTATGTACAAACAAAGTCGTGTATTAATATGTATATTAATACTGATTCTTTCATATTAATGTACAGTTGTGCTTGCAACTAAATTTTTCTTTAAAAAAATGCTACTATAGATTGGTCTAAATAAAATAATAATAATAATTATTATTATTATAATTTAATAATTAAGAAAATAATTTTAATGATGTTGTGAATTTATTTTTAGAAAAATTAAAAAATATAAAAAAAATGAATAAAAAAATAAATAAAAAATAAAAATTTTCATTCATATATATGCATGATCTATCAATCCCTCTCCTCCATTAACTAAAACATTTCGTTCAAACGGTAATCCTTGCATCGGGTCACGTACGTGTTTCGACAGTCTAGCTAGCTCCGTCGTCTGTAATAGCCTTTCAGGTTTGACCGGATTACCTCCTCTCGGAAGTAATTCATATAGAATTTCCAGTTCTGATGATCACTGAAATAGGTGAAAAGAGCCAGCTGGATGGTACTGCCATGGCAGCACTAGTTTGTTCACAGTAGAAACACTGATAACGAGAGAGCTAGCGTTTAAAGCAGTCAGCTCCGGTACTACAATCGATCGCGAGTTCCTCCTCAGACTCCCTGATCTTGAGCCCCAATGCTGATCAGTTGCTTCTCAGCCTCCCTACCAGACAAATGCGTACCCTGTCACGGTGTCACCCTCACCCTCTGGGCTAGCCACTGCCTCGATATTGTACGTACAGATCGATCGTGTTTAAGTTCAAAACGTTCTGAGATTATGACGAAACTTAGTTGCCATTGTGCTAAAAACAAAAGTACTTAGGTACCGCCATGATGATTGATGCAATGCAAACTAAGGGCGTTCTGCAATAATAGGAGGGTTGGAATGACCATGAGAAGACAAGGGAACCTGCACTTGGTTAGAAAAGAAAAGACTCTTAACACCAAACCTGCGACGACCAGTCCGAGATATTTCCATACGCCAGACCATAAGGGCCGAACGACGAAAAAGTGCTTCAATTTCAAGAAGAATATCCTTATAATGAAATTCCAAGCTTACCCAAGTTGTCCATCACCGCTGAAGTGTCCCCCAGGCTGCAAATTGTGGCCAAGAACAGCAGTAACATGTCAGTGCTAAAAACCGCTTGTATTATGGTATGATCCATATTTTCTCCCCTCTATTTGGCGGCTGAGACGTGGATTTTCTGCAGGAAGCTTGATTTTCTGCACTTGGGAAGCAAAAATGTTTCTAAATTAAAAGTAATGCTATTACAGATGGAGAAGGCTCGGGGTTTTGTTTCAGATCAGCCCGTCTTTCTGAACGAAAAATGAAAGATATGGCCATCAGAAGAGATCGCATTAGGAAAATCAATGACTTTGTGTCTTCATCATATAAAATAGGAGGGGGTTCCGCGCCAAAGAACCCTTTCTGACTCTCTCTATGTTGCAGATCATCAATCGTCATCAACACGTACACCGGCTGGAATTGGGAAATATATATGCACCTTCGTTTGTATTGATCACAATTGAATTTTATTATTTAGACCGTATCCCACTCGAAACATGATGCCGTGGAAATTGCGTAGTTGCACGTGTTCGGATTTGATTGATCTGTTTGATGGATTTTGTGGCACCGGATCCTACAAAAGAATCATCCTAAAAGCTGACTGAATGATGTAAATGCTTGTAGCATGACTTGAACGTGCATCTAATGTAATGCATATACAGTTCAATTCTTCATATTTCCAAAGAACTCTTCGTTGGAATTCCGCTATTTTTATTTTTTGCAGCTTATATCTATATATATATATATATATATATGATTAAAAAACAAATATCTCCACCCTCCCTCGTCTTCGGAAGTATATTGATAGCGCAGTTAAAGCCTCCCTGCATGTAGTCCAGCCTTTTGAAGGTTTGACCCTGCAATCTCGGAACTAATTCACATCGAAATTAAGATCAAATAGATTAGTAAATAATTGCATGCATTATATCATGTTTTTTAAATAAAAAATCAAAAGTAAACTGTCATGTCTGTTTGCTAATACCAGCTACATGTATTATAAATTATCCTGAATAATTTATGGGAAGAAAGCTGGACTAATGGTATGGTGCGTACGTAAGATCAGTTGAAATTTTCTTAAATTCATAAATATATAATTGTCGCTTTGATTCCAGTCTATTTCGCCGAAGGAAGAAGATATATATTAATTTGGAAAATATAATTAAATTATAAATTACGTAAACCCATAGATGATAATTGAACTGATAGATCATGAAAGTTGAATCTCTCCTCTCTTCTCATCACTTGGCCTATATATGTATTGTTAGTAGTAACACCATAACAAGCTCGTAAAGAGTCTTGCTACGACTCAGAGAGCTAGAGAGAGCTATCACATCCAATCAGTGGAGGGGCCATGGCTAGTAAGAAGAGCGTCATCCTCCAAGTCCTCCATGGGCCTTGGCTCATGGTGTTCGCCTCTCTCATCATTATGTCCACCGCCGGTACACCGTATGCATTCGGACTGTATTCCGGTGTCGTAAAGTCGGTGCTCGGATACGACCAGACTACACTCAATTTGATCAGCTTCTTTAAGGACGTTGGTACCAACGTCGGCGTCCCCTCCGGCCTCCTTGCCGAGGTCACTCCTCCGTGGTTTGTTTTGTCTGTCGGAGCATTCATGAACTTGTTCGGGTACTTAATGATATGGCTGGCCGTGACCCAAAAGATGGCGAAGCCCAAAGTATGGATGATGTGCTTGTACATCTGCCTCGGTGCTAATTCAACGGCTTTTGCCAACACCGGAGCAATGGTCACCTGCATCAAGAACTTCCCTGAAAGCCGAGGCGTCGTGCTAGGGCTTCTAAAGGGATATGTCGGTCTCAGTGGTGCTATTATAACACAGCTATATCATGCTTTCTACTATAAAGATTCCAAGTCTTTGATTTTGCTGGTGGGGTGGCTTCCGGCAGCCATAAATTTGGCTTTTGCACCCTTTATTCGGCTCATGAAGGTCACTCATCAGCCAAACGAGCTCCAAGTGTTCTATAATTTCCTTTATATTACATTTGGCCTTTCTGGGTTTCTGTTGGTTATGATTGTAGTAGAGCAAAAGGTTGCGTTCACGCAGAGCGAGTATGGCGGTAGCGCAGCTGCAGTGCTTTTCCTGCTCTTTCTACCACTTGCTGTATCTATCAGGGAAGAGTATAGGCATTGGAAGAGCAAGCAATTGACATTAAAAGATGGTTCGCAGCTGAAAGTAATCACCGAGACCCCAAACGTGCAAACGCCTTCACCTCTTCCACAAGCATCTCCTGCCTCACCAAATTTGCTCCTCGAGCCGAGCACAGAAAAGCAAGTTTCTTGTTGGACAAACATATTTAGTCCCCCAGAGCGAGGAGAGGACTATACTATACTACAAGCGGTCTTCAGCATTGACATGTTGATACTATTCTTCGCAGTGATTACCGGCGTTGGTGGTGCACTAACGGCGATAGACAATTTGGGACAGATGGGAACTTCTCTCGGATACTCGCCTCAAAGCATAAGCACTTTCGTTTCACTCGTAAGCATATGGAATTATCTTGGACGAGTGATGGCGGGTTTGGTCTCTGAAATTCTCTTAAAGAAGTACAAGTTCCCTCGGCCTCTCATGCTCACTATAATCCTTCTAATTCTATGTGTTGGTCACCTTCTAGTCGCATTTCATCACTCTGGAGGTCTCTACGTTGCATCAGTAATAATCGGGTTTGGTTTTGGTGCACAATGGTCAATAGTTTTTACTACAATTTCTGAGATTTTCGGCCTAAAGTACTACTCCACTTTGTATAATGTTGGGTCGGTGGCTAGCCCGATTGGGCTGTATGTACTCAACGTGATTGTGACGGGTCATCTATACGATAAGGAGGCTAAAAAGCAACTGGCTGCTTTGGGACTCAGAAGGAAGCCTGGGCAGGCATTGAATTGTACTGGGGTTGAGTGCTTCAAATTGTCTTTCATTATAATCACTGCCGTGACATTCTTGGGCGCCCTCGTTTCCATCGCTCTGGTGATTAGGACCAGGAAATTTTACAATAGTGACATTTACAGAAAGTTCCGGGAGGAGGCTAAGCTGGCAGAGAAAGAGATGGCGTTTGCTGGACACTGAACGTATCTGACCCGGAGCCCGATCACTTTATTTTAATATAGCAACTTGGAAAGTGGCATATTATATATATAGTTTTACTGGTCTTTTAGACCTTGATCATGATAATCAACAATATATGGATTTTAAAAGAAAGGGAAATTAAGATAATGGTGGAGACTTGTTTACTGCTTCCATATGTCACGGACTTAGAATTTCTTCACTCGACCCGTGCGGCCTTAGAAGGCTTTCTCTCCCACAAAGCTCCTAAGTAAGCCTTCTAAAGGACTCAAGACAATAGAGAACAAACTAGAGAGAGAAGATAGAGAGAGATGCTCTAGAGAACTTGTTTCTCTTATTGCTTGGTGATTTATACAAATGAGAGCCCCTCTATTTATAGGGAGCTCTTGGTACAAAGAATGGTTAGGATTGTGACACTTGTCATCAATCCAAGGGTAAAGAACTTTCTAGATTCCTACTCTAGAATTGTCTATAACGCCCTTTCTAGAACACTACTCTAAATTGTCTATAACGCCCCTTCTAGATGACTCTACACAATTCCACAAGATTACAAAAGACTTGGAGGCTTCTAGAAGGTTAGGAAATTCTCTAAAAAACCCTAGGTGGTGACATTCTCCCCCACCAAGCTTCGCGACGTCCTCGACGCGGTGTCTTCATGGAACCTTCGGATGTGATCTTCAAACTGCCACAACGACTCATTTGGTTCCCAAGTTGTCTCACTTTCGGGTGATCCCTTCCACTTGATCAAGTATTCTTGGCGTGGCATATGACTCTTTCGCCTGATGACACGGTCCGCCAAGATTTCTTCTACTTCTTTGTCGAAAGTGGTAGTTATGCCCAATGGTGCACGCTTGGACTCTCCTCGTGTTGGCTCCTCTTCATCGCCATGGTAAGGCTTCAAGCAGCTGACATGGAATACTGGATGAAGTTTGAATTTGGAGGGTAAGTCTAACTTGTAGGAGACCTTCCCTATTTTCTTGATGATTGGGAATGGTCTCTCATAGCGTCGTACAAGCCCCTTGTGTAGCTTTCTTGTGAACTTGTGTTGGCTCGACAAGATCTTTACTAACACCAAGTCGCCTATACGATACTCTGCGTGCCTTCTTTTTTGATCAGCCCACTTCTTCATCTTCTTGGTTGCTTTGTCTAAGTAGGAACGGGTCACATCCAATTGCTCGTTCCAAGACTTAGCAACTTTGAAGGCTGTCGGACAATTCCCCGCGTAGCTTGTCTCCAATGACTGGGGAGTAAGTGGCTGCTGTCCCATTACAATCTCAAATGGGCTCTTGTTTGTGGACTCGCTCCTTTGTAAATTGTAGGAGAATTGAGCGACATCCAATAACTTGGCCCAATCGGATTGGTTGGCACTCACAAAGTGCCTCAAGTACAACTCCAACAAAGCATTCACCCTCTCGGTTTGCCCATCTGTCTGAGGGTGAAAGCTGGTAGAGAAATGTAGGGCAGACCCCATAAGCTTGAATAGTCCTGACCAAAACTTTCCTGTGAAGCGAGGGTCTCGATCACTAATGATGCTCCGTGGTAAGCCCCAATACTTCACCACATGCTTGAAGAATAACTTTGCAGTTTCTTCAGCTGAGCAATCCTTAGGAGCCGCGATGAAGGTGGCATACTTAGAGAATCGATCCACCACCACAATGAGGGTACCGCAACCCTCGGATTTAGGTAGAGCCACTATAAAATCCATACTCACACTTTCCCATGGGTGAGAAGGAATGGGTAGTGGTTCTAGCAATCCTGCAGGACTTTGATTCTCCACCTTGTCTTGTTGACACACAAGACAAGTCTTCACGTAGAGTTCCACCTCATCTCTTAATTGAGGCCAATAGTAGGAAGCTTCCAGCAAAGCTCGAGTACGTCGTTGGCCCGGGTGTCCAGCCCACAAGGAATCATGGCATTCCTTGATAAGGTTCCTTCGTAGGTTTCCCCACTTTGGAACATAGATTCGCCGCCTGATGGTGTAGAGAAGACCGTCTTCTACCCAAAATCTCTTGGTTTTCCCTTCCTTAGCCATGTTCACCAAGTTCTTGGCTAAGGGATCATGCTCTATGCCTTCACGGATCACATCGAGTAGCTCCCCTTGAGCTTGAGTGATAGCAGCAAGTTCACCCTTCCTACTTAATGCATCAGCAACGAGGTTGGCCTTGCCCGGTTTGTACTCCAAGACGAAGTCAAATTCTGCCAAGAAGTCTTGCCACCTAGCTTGCTTTGGGCTTAGTTTCTTCTGACTTTAGAAGTAACTAGTGGCAATATTGTCTGTCTTGACCACAAAATGGGAGCCAAGCAGATAGTGTCGCCAAACTCTGAGGCAATGGATGATGGCCATCATCTCTTTTTCTTGCACGGTGTATCTCCTTTCAGTCTCATTGAGCTTGTGACTCTCATATGCAATGGGATGTCCCTCTTGCATGAGAACTCCCCCTATGGCAAAATCTGATGCATCTGATTGTACCTCAAAAGGCTTGGTACAATCTGGTAAGGCCATGACTGGTTTCTCCGTGATGGCTGTCTTCAGATCGTCGAAGGCTTCCTGACACCTTGATGACCACTCCCAGGCCCTGTTCTTCTTGAGCAAGTCGGTGAGGGGGGATGCTCTTGTGGAGTATCCCTTTATAAATCTCCTATAATAGTTGACAAGCCCAAGGAAGGATCGGAACTCGGTAACCTTAGTGGGAGGCTCCCACTTCTTGATTGCCTCAATTTTTCCCTCCTCCATGCTGAGTTTTCCACCTTGGATTTTGTGGCCAAGGAAATGGACTTCGTTTAGAGCGAATGAGCACTTCTCCTTCTTGACATAGAGTTGTTTTCCCTTAAGACACGGAAAACAACCCTTAGATGCTCCACATGTTCTTCAAGGGTAGAACTATAGATGACGATATCATCTAGATAGACTACCACAAACTGATCAAGATAGGGATGGAAGATTTTGTTCATGAGCGTGCAGAAAGTAGCTGGAGCATTTGTGAGGCCAAAGGGCATTACTAGGAACTCGTATGCCCCATAGCGAGTTACACAAGTTGTTTTGGCTTCGTCTCCTTCTGCAATCCTTACTTGATAATATCCCGATCTTAGATCAAGCTTGGAGAAGTACTTTGCATGGCCTAGTTGATCAAATAAATCAGCAATCAAAGGAATAGGGTACTTGTTTTTTATGGTTACCTTGTTTAGAGCTCGGTAGTCGATGCACAGCCGCAACGACCCATCATGTTTCCTTTGGAACAACACAGGTGCCCCGTATGGTGCCTTGGAGGGTTGGATGAATCCGGCATCAAGTAGCTCCTTAAGTTGCCTCCTTAGTTCTTCAAGCTCTGGAGGTGACATGCGATAAGGGGCTTTGGCGGGTGGTTTGGCGCCGGGTTCCATCTCGATCTGATGATCCACCTCTCTCCTAGGTGGTAGTTGCTTGGGCAACTTTGGCGGCATGACATCCTCATAGTCCCTGAGGACCTTTTGGATCTCCTTGGGTGGAGGGGAGGAAATCTTCACTTCACCTTCCTCCATAGAAGCCAAGTATGACACCTCGCCATTCTTCCATCCTTTCTTGAATTGCATGGCGGATAGAAGCTGGGTGGTGTTTGGCTTGGACACGGTGGGTATCATGCATGGACACCCTTCCAAGATGCACACCGAGTTATAGTGGGGAAGAGACACTACATTGAACTGTCTCAAGAATTCCATCCCCAACACAATGTCGAAATCATCCATAGGAGCGACGGAGAAATCCACCATGCCTCTCCAAGTGCCAAGTTGTAGCTCCACCCCGTGAGCTACGCCATCAAGGGGTTTGGCTTCAGAATTCACAGTCTTTAGCCATCCTTGACCCTTCTTAAGAGGAATCCCTAGCCGTGTGGCCTCTTCCTTCTTAATGAAGTTATGAGAAGCTCCTGAGTCGACCATGGCGTGACTCTTCTTCCCATTAACGAACACCTCTACAAACATCAAAGACTCATCCTTGGTGGTTGGCTTCGTGCTTGCCTTGAGAGAGTTGAGAAGTTGTAGACACCCCAGGTGCGACTTCTCTTGAACTTCCTTCTCCTCCAACATAGCGTTGAGGGCCTTCCTCTTGGGACAATCTCTAGCCCAATGTGGGCCGTTACAAAGGAAACAAGCATCCTTTGGCTTTTTGTCCTTAGAGTAGTCCTTCTTGCCCTCCTTTGATGTTGAAGGCTTGTCACCTCGATCTTTATACTGTGGAGGCTTGAACCCCTTCGCTCCCCCACCCTTAGTGTGATTATCCTTTGAAGACTTGGGTTTTGAAGAGTTGTCACTCTTATGGTACTCAAATTCTTCTAAGGTCTCTGCCACGGTCAGGGCGGTGGAGATGTCGTTGACTCCACGACGCTTGAGTTCTTGAGCCACCCAAGATTTGAGACCGTCGATGAAGTTGAAGAGGAGATCTTCTTCACTCATGTTTGTAATTTGAAGCATGAGGGCAGAAAATTCCTCAACATAGTTGCGGATAGAAGAAGTGTGCTTCAACTCCTTTATTCTCTTCCGCGCATGGATAACCACATTCTCGGGATAGAATTGCCTCTTGAGTTCACGCTTGAACTCTTCCCAAGAATCAATGGAGCAAGTACCCTTCTCTATCTCACTATGCTTACGATGCCACCAAGTACCAGCAAGATTAGTAAGATAGAGGGAAGCAGTACGTACCTTGACACGCTCGTCTTGCATGTTCAAAGCTTCAAAGTAGCGCTCCATGTGCCACATGTAGTTGTCAAGTTCTTTGGCATCCCACTTGCCATCGAACTCTTTTGGTTTGGGGGTATCCACCCTTGGTGTCGCCATCATCCCAGCTCCGACGACGCCCCCATTGGCCACTGCACGCTTGCATATAGCCCAATCCGCCTTGGTCTCCTCTAGACCGACGCGGTATTCCTCCATTTGTCCTTGGAGTTTTGTTAGCTCCCCCAAGACCCGGTCTTGGAAAGCAACGTTCTCAACACGTTGTGCTTCGATGGTAGGGTGGATGGTGCTCAGAATGGACTCCCTGAGCGATTCGGATTGTCCCTCCAATCCTAGCTCCTCCATACCTTGCTCCACGATGTCAAGTCGGTCCCTGACATCCGCTACCGCCACCTCCATCCTGGTCACCGTGTTGTCGAGGGTGCTCACCTCCCTGTGAGACTGATCCCATTCTTCGATCTTGGCCAATATCTTGGCCATGGCCCTCTCAATCCCATCGAGACGAGACTCCATAGATGAGTTTGAGTCCTTCGACCTCTTGCTCTTTCTTGTCTCCTGGACCTCCATGGTGATCTCACTTGGATCCGCCATCCTAACCTGGATAGCTCTGATACCAACTGTCACGGATTTAGAATTTCTTCACTCGACCCGTGCGGCCTTAGGAGGCTTTCTCTCCCACAAAGCTCCTAAGTAAGCCTTCTAAAGGACTCAAGACAATAGAGAACAAACTAGAGAGAGAAGATAGAGAGAGATGCTCTAGAGAACTTGTTTCTCTTATTGCTTGGTGATTTATACAAATGAGAGCCCCTCTATTTATAGGGAGCTCTTGGTACAAAGAATGATTAGGATTGTGACACTTGTCATCAATCCAAGGGTAAATAACTTTCTAGATTCCTACTCTAGAATTGTCTATAACGCCCTTTCTAGAACACTACTCTAAATTGTCTATAACGCCCCTTCTAGATGACTCTACACAATTCCACAAGATTACAAAAGACTTGGAGGCTTCTAGAAGGTTAGGAAATTCTCTAAAAAATCCTAGGTGGTGACACATAGCTGTGCTTGTAATGCATATTTGCGTAAAATAATTTTGATATATTCTTCATTGTTTTTGCTTGTTGACCCATGCACGTTGATCTATTCTCAATTAATTTTCTAATATTCCCCACGCGTGGCCAACCAATCTGTCTTGAATCTTTATGTATTTTTCAAGGTTAATGACATGGTTTTCTTAATTAGTTATCAACCACTTAATTTGAATAGAGTAGTAAAGATGCATGTGTGTACTGATAGAAAATAAAATATAAAATAAAAGAAGATGAAGAAAAGAGAAAGAATGAAAGAGATTTTAAACGTTACATCTTTGCTTTCTCAGCTGTTATTAAATACAAGATATACATTTTTATTTATATAAAAATTAGGTTAAAATAAGATAAAATAAATATTTTAAATGTTATGATTCTTATGAAAGTCAAATCAAGATAATATATTATTGTTATGAAATAATCTTCAACATGGGCGTGCAGATCATTTCACTACAGAATTCTTTATTTTTTTTTCCTTAATGATTCACCAATATCTTACAAAAGGAATGAAAACAACTTATAAACAGCCAGTTTCATGCACGCTAAATCATGATCAGGTTATAAATTAGAGTTCTTTACAACAATTCGATCGACTGTTCATTAGAGTATCTAGATCATCTAGTTCGTGGGTGTACACCGGCGCCCCGGCCATGCCAACGGTCCTCATGACTTCCAGTTGATCATGAGATTCTTTTATAAGATACTAACTAATTAATAAACCTCCGAAAGACTTTATTTTCCTTAAGAATTGGAAGTCCCATGGATGCACTTTGATGATCAGGAACCTCGAGGTCGTCTCGTCAAGCTGGATTTCTTTGATATACTCAAAAATAATTGTTACCGACTAATTAATTAAATACGATTCCAATTGACCGTTCGATCCAAGAATCCAAAGAAATTAAAAAAATTCAAATTAGTTGCCGGGCGGCTATTGTTTAAGTTGCGTAACTAATGCCGCTAAGACCATTTAAATTTAGAGCGGTGGCGGTGCTCTATTTGACCGCTACAACATTTTGGTATTTTTATTTTTTTAATTAATTTTTAATAGATTTAAATATTTTAAAAAAAATTAAAAAATATATCAATACATCAAAAATCACTTTTTTAATTATTAAATAAAAAAATTAACGAGCGGTTAAATGGAGCAACCACTTTTTAAAGGCAAATTAGTGTTTTCCTTAAATTAAATACTAACATTTAATTTTTGTTGCCTCTCAAACGAACAGACATTTGTTGCATGCTGCCATCAGTTCGGGCGCGCATTATATATATAGAGGTAATATTATATATAGCCTTAATGTGTGTAGTTTTCACGTATTCTTTTTAAAAAAAATTAGTGATTATTATTAAAAAATAATTTATTTATTTTTACATATTTACCCTTTTTTTATAGGAAATATGTGGAGACTGTAAACTTTAAGACTGTAAATATCATTTATTTATATATGTCAAAGTTTTGAATATCGTTTTAGTAGCCGTTTCAGTTAAGGGCACTGTAAAAAAATATTTTGATACTAATACAGTTGCGGGATAGTCAATATATAATAAATTATATTTCAAAATAGTATCAATACAAGTCTTAAAAAGTTAAAAACACATATTTATAAAACTCAATAATATTTCTAAGCTCTTAGTCCAGCTATTTAAAAAAAATAATCACTCATTTTTATCACGAAATGAGAGTATGGATTTGATTTTTAGTTCTCGAGAAATGAGAATTAAAAAAAATATAAGAAAATAATATTTAGGTGTGAAAATTAGAGTAAAAATTATGAAAAAAATCGAAAATTTTATATTTATTATAAAAATTTACTAATTTCGCTGATACATTGAAACCAGCTAGTATTGACCAAACCATACTAAGACGGCCAGTATTTGACTCGGTACGAAACATATATATTTTCTGTACCAGTCACTATTCCGATACAAGAAATACCGGCCGGTAGGTACAAAATTTAAAACTTTGATATATATATATATGTATGTGTGTGTGTGTATATATATATATATGCAGATGTGGTTAATGGATTAATCTGATCAACGTTGGCTAAAGAATTAAAATTGCTACAACTTGAACATTTAGGAATTGATTATCGTCTCATGAGAGGTTGTGAGGAGGCAAAAGTACAGTATTCTAATGTACGTCTTATGATATATTGGTGCTTAATGATGTCTCCCATATATCATTTGAAAATAAGAAACTTTTATCGTTTATAATGCTTACTAAGAAATCCGGTACCAGTCTTATAAAATTTGTGCGCTTTCATTTTTATAAATTACGGCGTCTCATTGATCAGAGAGAACCCTTAAAACATATTCGAGGGTTTAAACTTTAGAGTTTAGAGCCTCTTTTATGAATGAGTAATACAGGGTATGTTAGGAGTACTTGACTTCTCCAAGTTCTTTGTAAAATGTTTGTCCAAAAAATAATAATAATTTTTTATTATTAGCTAATTGATATTTGAATTTTGCTGATGGGACATGTTACTGAATCTACTGATCATGTAGTATGTATGTATGATCTGAAATAATCTGAATTATCTAAATTTAATACAGAATTTTATATCCAAAATGAGGCAATATAGAGAGTACTTCATTTAGATTTAATTAATTAGCTACAACTTAAATTTTTTTAACTTTAAAAGAATATTTCCCATAACAAAATAAAATAAAAGCAGATTGTACAGAGTGATAATGATTATTCTCAATCTTATAACAATATCTAAGTACAGTGAGACCGCAAAAATTTTAAGAGATGTCAACAGACATTTAAGTCGTTTTGTTTTGCCTCTGGGTTACATGGATTAATGTGGCCGGGCCAGTTAACAATGACAACAGTATGTCTCATGATCAGGCGTTATCGGGCTTTGATTACCTAATCATAGGGTTACACTACAGGAATCCAAATCGATCTCTCTTGTAGTTTTTCCGTTCTCTATGGCAGCAAGTACTTGGCCTTTGGAATCAACAGGTATTCCATGTGTAAAAACCGATATACGCATATCGTTGTAAGTCAAGTACTAGAATATCGGCTGTCGGATATGAAATATTTGACACAGAACATTACTTTTTTTAGGAGCTAGCGTCATGCATGCATCATGATGTAATCGTAAAATCGACCCCTGAAATCTCATAAACATGTAAAACAAGTACACAAGATCTACTTTTGCAGGATAAAAAGGCCAAAAAAAAAAAGAGGCTAAATGACAACATCACAAGAAGTATAAATATAGTGATCCAAAAGGACCAAACTGTCGGTTATGGACATAAAGATCCATGGGTCATAGATGGCTCCCAAATTTCTTCCTTGTCCCTATGCGGCCTTCATTATTGTTAGTTACGCGGTGCTAATTCTGTCCGTTGAACATGAGTACCTTTTGCAGCCATTTCGGTTTCAGTCTCGACCACATGATTCGCGTCCTCTCGGAACTTCTTGTAAATGTCGCTCTTGTAGAACTTCCTAGTCCTAATCACCAAAATGAACGAAACAAGTGTGCCAAAGAAGGTCACGGCGGTTATGATAATGAAAGACAATTTGAAGCAGTCGACCCCAGTGCAGTTCAAGTCCTCCCCGGGCTTCCTTTTGAGCCCCAACGCTGCCATCTGCTTCTCTGCCTCCCTATCGTATAGATGCCCAGCGACCCTCACATTGAGCAAGTATGACCCAATTGGGCTAGCCACCGCCGCAAAATTGAACAGCGTAGAGTAGTACTTAAGCCCAAAAAGTTCGGAGATTATTGAGAAGAGTAGTGGCCATTGTGCACCAAAACAAAACCCAATAATCACTGATGCCACATAGATGCCGTTCGGGACGTTAAAGGCGATTAGGAGGTGACCCACGCAGGATAAAAGGAGGATTAGTGTGAGGATGAGAGGGCGAGGAAATTTGTACTTTGTTATGAACATTTCCGAGGCAATACCTGCGACGACACGTCCGAGATAGTTCCAAATGCTTACCAGAGACACAAAAGTACTTATGCTTCTCTTCGGGTATCCCAAGGAACTTCCTATCTGATTCAAGTTGTCTATCACCGTTAATGAGCCCCCAAGACCACAAACTGTTGCAATGAAAATCACTAACATGTCGATGCTGAAAAGTGCTTGTAGTATTGTATAGTCCTCCCCTCTATTCGGTGGCTGAAACATAGTCTTCCAACAAGAAAGCTCTTTTTCAGCACCTGGTTCCGCAAGCGAAATTGTGGAAGTGCCATATTGTGGTGGATGAACAGGGCTTTTCGTCGGGGTTGCCTCCTCGGTAGTAATTTTCAATGATCCGGGATCGTTCAGAGCTTCTTTCTTGCTCTTCCAAACCTTATACTCGTCCATAATAACGACGGCAAGTGGGAGGAACAGCAAGAAAAGCACCACGGCTGCGCTTCCTCCGTACTCGCTTTGTGTGAAGTCGACCTTTTTCTCTACTATAATCACCACCATCAAAAACCCCGCAAGACAAAGCGAGATATAGAGGAAATTATAGAAAAGTCTGATCTCGTTTGGCTGCCGAGTAGCCTTGATGAGCCGAATGGTTCGAAGGAAAACCAGACATATAGCAGAAGGAAGCCACGCTATGAGCAAAATCAAAGACTTGGCGTCATCGACGTAGAGAGCATGGTAAACCTGCGTGATAACTGCGCCACTAAGACCCGTGTAACCCTTCAAAACACCTATGACGACTCCACGGCCTTCAGGGATGCTCTTTATGGCGGTGACAAGTGCTCCAGTGTTGACGAAAGGTTGGGAATTGGAGCCAATGCATATATACAAACACATTTGCCAGACATGGGGCTTGGCGATTCTTCCGGTGACGCTGAGCCAGATCATGAAGTAACCAAAAAAGCTGAAAGACGCGCCCATAGCTAAGACCACCCACGGGGGTGTGATCTCGTTAATAAGGCCGGAGATGACGCCGATGTTTGCGCCCAGGTCCTTGTAGAAGCTGATCAAATTGAGAGTGGTTTGGTCATAACCGAGCTTGGACTTGATCTCGCCAGAGTAGAGGCCGAAGATGTAGCTCAAGCCAGCAGTGTTCATGATTAAAAGAGACGCGAACATCATGAATCTCCGCCCCAGGAGCACTTGGAGGGTAAGGCTCTTCATGTCCGCAAACCGGCCTCCACCACCGCCCCCACTTCCACAGCATCCGGGAACCACCATATTTCTTTCCCTTTCTCTTTCTTCCTTTCTCACTCGCTACTTGATTATTGCCAATCAAGTCTTTCGCTCACTTCTCTGGAGACTGTACTGCCATTTTAAATACAAAGTCACGAGTCACTTCAAGCAAGGTTTTTGCCTCTTGCGAAGAAATACGGCTAATTAATCAATTAAAATTAAAAGACATTATCCAGTTGATACATTATTGATATTGATTCATCAAACGCAACATTAATATAACGAAACTCTGCCATCAACACGCGTGCAGTACTAAAAGTATTGATATATATAAAAATATATATTTATAATTATAATAGAACACACAGTACGTAATAAGTAGGTAGTACTGGTGATTTTACACATGATGAAACAAAATTCATCAATAAACTGTACTCGTCTAGTCAAAGTTCGGATTATATGTGTGTGGTGTAGGAAAGGAATTGAAGAAAATTAAACGGCAAGATCGATCATATCCTTTCAAGTTGGACTTTGGACGCGCAGTACCACTTGAAACTTTATAATCTTGGAAAAATCCAGTTTCGTGTATTCTCTAATTGTTCTTAATTAATATTGAATGATTTCGTGGATGCCCATCGATTTTGACCAACAACTAGAGCTAGCCATCTGCATTATATGACAGCGACAACACGAGCGGATATATAATTCATCACGAATATATCTATGTACGGTATTTACAAGATATTATCAAGACTAATATATATATAACCGGCCGTGAAATATAATGAACACGGCAAATTAGCAAGTGAATATAGATATTATCAAGTACTCTTGCAGCCAATCTTGCATTGAAAGGAAAAAAAAAAAAAAAAAAGTACTCTTGCAGCCGAATGCATGAGTATTACTGGATCAGCCCCAAATCTAGCTATGTAAGTATTAAGTACGGATAACACCGGCCAAAAAATAAATGGAAAAGTAGCAAGGGTGGAAACTTAAAACGGATGCAATATTTTAGGAACAAAATTTATTGGATTCAACCCATTGAAAACCTATTATTGAAACTAAAGAAATAAATAAAACTAAGAGATGATACAAAAAAGAGATAAGGCAAAGAAGAGATAAATCAAAAGTAGTTATCTCAAATTTCTAAAAGGAAAATACTTCACAAGATAAGTTAGATTCAATTACTTTAAGAAAATAGACCTCTATTAAATGAGAAAACTCTCCCCAAGCTCTCTAGGTACAAACTTCACCACACATAACGACTCCACCAAATCTTTTTCAAGGGAGATATCATAATCTTCAACCTCCTGAAACTTTAGCTTTCTTCATTGTATTGAGTGATATGTGAAATCATGAGAAATTATAAAATTATCTATCATAGTGATTTTTTTTTCCAAATAATCCATGGACTTAGATTTTTATGCTAAACCACGTAAATCAGTATCTTTATTTATTTATTTATTATTTGGTTATTTATTATTATTTTATAGATAAATGTGAATAGCACTGTATTGATACCTGAATCACCATCGTGAGTAGACTGGAATAATTCCTTCTTCCAGCCCGACTTGTTATGCACATTGTCACAGAATGTACAAACAAGTTGAATAAACTATTAAAAAATTAAAATCTTTTTATGTGTCTCATATTTACTAGCTCATTTTTTTAAACGATCACATTTACATACTATATAACTATAAATATTATTTTTTAAAATTAAAAAAGGTGAATCGGTGATCATGAAATTTGAAGGGGCGGGTAATTTATTTAACTGAAGATTTAGTTCCTCCAAATTTCGATGGCAAACGTCGTAGCTAGAAGAGGTTATACAAGTTGCGAAATTAGCTAGAATATTATTTTTATTTCCCTGGAGGAGATAGCTTTGGATATATAATTGCCCCCTGCCTGCGGTCTCGACGATCGTACTTAATTCACGCCGATTTCTGTGGATCCAAATCCAGCGATTCCACATGGTTTGAGTTGAGCATTGATTCATGACAATTAACAGCCCTGATCTCTACTCTACCTAGCTACCACTCATATTTTATATCTCAGAACTTATTATATGCATGCATGCTGCAATAATTTGCGTGTCTCCAGCTCGTCCACACTCCACACCAAATCAGTACTAAAATAAGTATATGTACTTACTACTTAAAATTATCTAGCTAGCTATATATACGTATACGTATATATATATAATTTGTATGGACATTATAATCGATGTGTCGAATTGTCAAGTTCGCCCTTCAACTTTTTAAAACTTTCGCAATCTCCTCATACATATATATTGAACTTAATTTATATGAACTTCAATGCGTCAGAACGGCCCTTATAAGTCAAAGACTATCACCACGGCCCGTTGGTCATAACTAGCCAGCCAGCGTACTGTCTATCCAATGACCTTTCTATTTTTTAAATAATTTTGATTTTTGCTTTTTGAAAATTTTTAAAAGAATTTTAAAAGGGTAATAATACACCTACAACTACTTTACAATTAGTTTATAATTTATTTTAAATCAATTAATATAATTGTGATACGTCATTAGAAGATTGTTTCAAATTTACTTATCTACCCTTCATTAAATGTAATAAAGTAGTAAACTAGTTGTATAATAATTATAAATTTATCATTTCCCATTTTAAAAACTTTAGTTCGTGCTTCCTCCATTTATTTCAAAGGAATGAATTTATAATTGAGAGGCCCAATCCCGATCCAAAAGTGTCCTAAATTGTAATATATTATGTACGTCAATATATATGAATAATACTATATACTACACTTTTATTTTATTTTCATCTTATTAAATAAGAAGTAATTTATTTATCATTATTAGATGATAAAATACATACAATAAATGATCATTCAATAATGATAAATGTATTACATCATATTTAATAAAATAAAAATGAAATAATAATATAATATATAAATTTTTTTATATATGTATATATATATATATAGAGAGAGAGAGAGAGAGAGAGAGAGAGAGATGAATGAGCTGATCGAGACAGCGAAAGTCCACAATTCACCCCAAATTTACAATGCATATCCATAAGACAATCAACAATATAGCTCATATTCCTAGCTAATACAATTAACTTGAGACGACATTGACTTCAGATCTGCTTTGAAGTCCAACCGACAATAGTAAGATGTGGTATTAGGAATTTGTCTGGGACGTCACTTTTTAGTTTTTACAATATTTTATATAATAATATTTTAAAATAAGAGGTATTTTTGTAAAATATTTTACAAAAGACTTAACATCATTTTATAAGAGTACTCTTATTTTATAACATGTGTTGTGAAATATAATATAAATGTATCATTACTCATTCAACGGGGGGCAGTAAACATACACATGATTTGACATTACAAATTTTTTAATGGATTTACGATAAGTTGAGGCATTGGTTGGAATGTGCTTTAGCAGCATCAAAGGGGTAATTTTTCCCACGCGTTTTCAAGCCGTCTGGAAGGACATAAAATTGCGCATTGAATTTTGCGTGCGTTGAGTAATTTTCTATATTGTATCTATCATGCTATATATTGAATTATAAAAGTTTTATATACAGTTATTTTTATATATTTTTTATATATTATATTAATATAATTAATTATATTATTATTTTTTAACATAAAATAATTATTTTGACTAATCACATCAATGAAACATATAAAAAAATATGTAAAAATAACTTGTATATAATATATCTCATTGAATTAAGGATGGAATTTTAAACAGGTACATTAATTCGCTTTTATTTTCTAAACCGCTAAAGAATTCTAATCCAAATCCTTGTGCATTATCAAAGCAGACTCGTCGAATCAACCCAAATGGCCAGCCCAAGTTGTTACCGAATGGCCTAGTAGCCTAGTTCATTGCGTAGTAAAAGCAACTTCGGAATGTCGCTTTAACAAGTCTTCATCTGCATGACTAGCATTCCGCTTTAGCGAATGATCAACTTTTATAGAGTGCCTGCGTGGCCGATTGAAAACTTCATTTTCGAGTGTGGGCCCCCAGCTTTGTTGGATCAATTATACTTATTAGTCAATTATGAATTTTCAAAGAGCCTTAGTAGTCAGTCAATCCGACAAGTACGTTTTGTAGTCAGACTCAAACCGTCCAATATTCCCGCTGCCATTTTCTTTATTTAACGTCAGTGCAGTTAGGTTAAGATAAGAAAATATCTCCTATCATTTTATTATTATTATAATTTTTATATAAAATATAATAAATAATTTAATTTTTTTAAATATTAAAATAATAATATTATTAAAAAATAATATTTTATTTAATTTTTAATATTCATCTAAAACAATCTCATCTCATCTCACTATCCAAATAATTCATAATATTATTTATAATTAAATTGATGTAAACATATACCTCTGTTATATAATCTATTATAATCCTAATAATAATCACAATAATAAAATTAATTCTAAGAAATGCGACAAACTTTCACATCAATAATATATTTTGTGAATAAAAAACTTATAAATAAATTTCCTTTCTTAATATGAAGAAATAAAATAAAGAGCACATCAACCCCATAACATATAGACAGACAACCTTTTCAACTCTTATATGAATTAAAATTATCGTAGACAATAGAATTTTATACCTGAAAACGAGTTGATGCAATTTCTTTTCCTTAAAAAAATGGAAACTACAAATGATCAAACAGTAAAAACCACAAAAGCCGATGACTCGATCTGGCCAGCTCACCATCTGTCTCCTCGTAACTTCCACTGGATTAATTATTCGCATGTACGTAGACCTGGGTCTAGTCATCCTTCTGGATTAATTATTCTTTTATTGTCGATAATAATTCTGAATATTCAAAGCATCTTCATCCGTAACTTCCACTGGATTAATTATTCACATGTTCCACGATCCATCGAAGTTCTCTTATCTAAAATAAACAAAAATAGTGGCACAGCGTGGTTGAGGTATATTTGATGTCTAAGTCAATGATACGTAAACTGAATTACTATTAAGATTCGGTTTCAATGAGTAATTAGTTGCACTCTTCACCATTCTTACTGTATATATAGGTACAATATTCATTTGACATGATTTGATCTAGTTGCCTTTTTTACATTATTCATTTGCCATGATACTCACCTTAGAGATGTAGGGTTTATATCACTTTATATGTTCTGTTATACTTGGTGGTTACCAAATAGACTCGTGCTGGCCCTCAAGATCTGCTCAACAGCCTTGTTCCCGATACTCACTGGGCTTCATGGTGCTATCACGTTCGTCGATTAACCTTCCTATAATACGGGCTATAATATCGCTGACAATCTACTGCATTGTCCTCCTCTTGGTGTGTAACTGTCCACGCTTCACGGTAAACGTAGCGGCTATTAAATGCATGGTTATTAACTGAGTAACACTCTCTTTGGGCGTGAATCTCGCAAACACCCCTGTTCACAAAACATTTCTCTATTCTCTCTTTCTCTCTCTTATTTTTTTTCCTTTTCAGTCAAATAAATACTTGTTTCAACTGTGGTGTTAACTATGATCATTGATCATCATCCACCAGCCACTACATATATACTTTATTCCGACTAAAAAAGAATCAGATTGTGTAAACTTATAAAATAGTACCAGACAGCTTTTATATGAAAGGAAACTTATGAAATAAAGGCCGAATCATATAGCAAATTAAATGATTTAATTAGAGAACATCTCTCTCGTTTTCCAAATTAAATTCTCATCCGGAGAAATAGTGTATATATATGTAGAGAAAAATTTAGAATAAAAGGAATTTATTTATAAGACAATTAAGAGATAATTCTACTTCATATGTCACTGATTTTTTTCCCCTTTGCGGAGGATGTTTGGAGTATATAAGTCGTATAGGAAAAGCAAAGAACTAAAAGGAAAACAATATTCATATTAAAATTAAGAGTACTGCTACAAATTATATAAAAATAATTTTACAAACTAACGTAATTTTATTTAATTTTTTAGTTTTATTTGATTTCTTATATATGCTTTATAATAAAAATAATTATATAATTTAACAAATCACATTAAACCGTATCAATTTGTATGATTACTTTCGTATATTGTCATGGTGTCCACGGCTATGGACAGTCCCATTGGTCTCCAAGGATTTTCCATCCATCGCCACCTCCTCGGCTGCTGGCGCATTCTCCCGGAACTTCTTGTAAATGTCACTCTTGTAAAACTTCCTAGTCCTGAGCACCAACACGAGGGAAACAAGCGAGCCAAGCAACGTCACTGTCGTAATTATAAGGAAAGACAGTTTGAAGCAATCGACCCCAGTACAGTTCAAAGCCTCCCCAGGCTTCCTCTCGAGTCCCAAAGCGGCCAGCTGCCTATAAGCCTCCCTGTCGTATAGATATCCAGCTACCCTAACGTGGAGTATGTATAATCCAATTGGGCAAGCCACAGACCCAAAATTGTACAAAGTCGAGTAGTATTTAAGGCCAAAAAGTTCAGAAATTATTGCGAAAATTAACGGCCATTGTGCCCCAAAAGTAAACCCGATGATTATGGATGCCACATAGAGACCGCCAGGAGGATTAAAAGCAATCAGAAGGTGACCAACGCATGCGAAAAGGAGGATTAGAGTGAGCAGCAGAGGGCGTGGGAATTTGTATTTTTTCAAAAGAATTTCGGAGCCCAAACCCAACACCACCCGCCCAAGATAATTCCATATGCTTACAAGAGAGACAAAGGTGCTTATGCTGCGATCTGGGTATCCGAGCGACTTTCCCAACTGTCCCAGATTGTCTATGGCCGTTAAGGTGCCTCCAACGCCACAAATTGCCGAGAAAAATAGTATCAACATGTCGATGCTGAAGAGTGTTTGGAGTATGGTATAGTCTTCCCCTCTATCCGGCGGCGTAAATATGGTTCCCCAACATGAAACTTGATTTCTTGCATCTCGTTCAGGGGCCGAATTGATTGTCGCAGGAGTACCACTGCAAGCTTGGGGAACCGAGAGTTCAGTACTAGTTTCCGTGCTCGGCTTCTCGGTGATTATTTTGAGCGCCTTGGAAGAGTTATTGACCGATAATTTCTTGCTCTTCCAAAGATTACTCTCCTCCACGATAACGACAGCAAGCGGAAGAAAGAGCAAGAAAAATACCATAGCTGCACTGCCACTGTACTCGCTCTTCGTGAATGTAGCCATATGCTGTACTACAATCATGATCGTCAGAAACCCGGCGAGGCCAAGTGATATATAGAAGAAATTATAGAAAACTTGGACCTCGTTCTGCAGCTTATTGAACTTCATGGTTCTTATAGTTCGTAGAAAAGCGAAAGATATCGCGGCCGGAAACCATCCGACTAGCAAAATCAAAGATTTTGAGTCGGTACCATAGATAGCATGGTAGAGTTGGATGAGTATAGCACCACCAAGGCCCACGTATCCCTTTAGAAGGCCTAACACGATCCCGCGGCTTTCCGGGAAGTTCTTCACGCAGGTGACGAGTGCTCCAGTGTTAGCAAAAGCCGTTGAATTTGCCCCAAGACAGATGTACAAGCACATCATCCATACGTGGGGCTTCGCCATTCTCTCGGTCACGGCCAGCCATATCATAAAGTACCCAAAAAAGTTGATGACTGCACCCAGTGATAAAACAAACCACGTGGGTGTTACTTCGGCGATGAGGCCGGCTGGGACGCCGACGTTGGTGCCAACGTCCTTGAAGAAGCTGATCAAGTTGAGGGTGCTCTGGTCATATCCGAGGACGGATTTGAGGACGTTGGAGTATTGTCCAAACATGTAGGGTGTGCCGGCGGTGAACATGATTAGCAATGATGCGAAAACCGAGAACCATGGCCCTGTGAGCACTTGGGTAATGAACTGCTTCTTGCTACCCAGGCCCCCACTACCGCCATTGGTTCTAGCGGGCTCCATTTCTTTCAGTACTCTGTTAGTCGCACCAAACAGTACTACTTCTTGCGAGTTTTTTCTTGAAGGAAAAACTATAGTTATAGACACAAAATACTAGCGTGTGCGTATGCGTTTGCGTAAGAGAATGAGACATATATAGATAGAGATTGCAGCATTGTCGCTTTTAAAAAGGAAAAAACAAGTAGAGTTTGGATTGATCGAACGGCACTTGATTGCTTAATTCTCAGCTTGCTTTGTCATATATAGTAATTTTTAATTATCAATAATTTACGTGTAAACTTATTTATTTGGCCGTGTGTTTTTGGACTATGTCATCTTTTCTTCTTAATTTCATCATATATAGCTTAACGAGGCCTCGGAATAGAAAAATGTTAAGAGCCAACTGTCAAATATTAATGTGGTTTCACGAGAACTAACTGGAGTTTGTGCACTCGTGAATTTCCAGTACTATATTATATTAATGAATGGATGAACCAAGGAATGGTCAAATGACCCAAAAGTAACAATAAAAGTACAGATCACCAGACCATATGCATGCAGGTCACAGATCGAGATGTTGGAACTAAAGGAGTCGAGCATGTTGGAACTTCATGCGATATGGTTCTAATTAGGCTCCTTAATTGAGTCTTGGTCGTCAAATACTACTGACCTTTACATAATCTAAAAGTACTCAGCAAAGAAGGCCAAAGCATGAGGAAGCCATAAAAGTAAGACCGAGGCTAATTTCTTTAATTAGTCATATATAATATATATAATGTGTAGGAAGCCATGCAGCTAACTAGGTCTTTAGCCGAAAAATAAAACAAAACTATTTATACCTTATATTTGTGACTATACACGATTTTTCTACTATATAAGCTAGATAGGTCCAAAACCATCTGTCACTAATTTTGACTATAAAATAATATATGAGAGAATGAAGACGGCCTAGCTCATCCGTTCAACTCTTGCACTTCATCACAATTTTCTTGACTGGGTAATGGTCTTAGATTAAAAGAAGTTATATACGGGTCAGGAAATCCATTCATTGGACAACCATGGATAAGTACGAACTTCGTAGATCACATTAATAGAAAACTTTAACTTATATTAAATATAGTTTTAAACTATGTAAATTATGCATGTACACTCGTTTTAAAAAATAATAAATCTATTATTAAAAAGTAAATTTTTTCATGATTCTAATAAATTTATCTAAATTAAAGAAATATATATATACGACAAAGTAACCCGTGCCACAGGATATGGGGTTCTATTTTATCTTTCTCTCACCATAAACTGAGCTGTACGTGCAAGAGCTTTCCGGAAGTTGATGCGAGGGTACTAGCTAGGGAAGGTGACATGCATACTCTGACTAACTGCTAGCCTGGGCAGGTTTTATCTGTGCCACTATACCAGATTTAATTTGTCTTGCTCCCCTCTCATTTTCAGATGCTGCATGTCAAGTTGGCTAATTTAATTACGACGATTATGTACAGTGATTATAGAAAAGTAATTTTATAAATTAATATAATTTATATAATTTGTGTTAGATTTATTTTATAATAAAATTAATTTTATAATTTGATAAATTATATAAAAGACATATTAATTTATTTTATATAATCTCTATGTGACTAAATTATTTCATTTTAATTATTAAAAGCACACTCGAGAGAATACATTATCTTTAATTATGTCTGAACATCAAGTTAATATAAGTATCACACTTCTTTTCTCTTCTTTTTTTTTTTTTTTCTTGGAAACAGTATAACACTTCTTCTAGATATATTATTTTATATATAAAAAAAAAAACCGATACAGCTAGTCACATTAACGAAATATATAAAAAAAAAAAAGTAAAAGTAATTACATATAATTTTTTTTAATATTTATATATCTTTAATTACATGATCTGAGCATCAATGATATATAGCCGCGCAACGTCCAACCCACCGCCAACTAATTACCTAATTGATCGCTATCATCATTTATATATATATATATATATATATATATCATCGAATAATTAAGATGCATAAATAAAATAAGAAATATTTGTTTCCAGTTATTTGATACAACGTCAATACAAATTTATAAAACGATAATGCTAATTAAAATCATGAAGACGCAAAATATTTTTCATCGTAAATTCCAAACACAATTAAAAAAAAAAAATGCCGCGCGTACGTACCTGATCTAGAAATAACATGTATATATTGCCTCGCCTAGATAAAGAAAAATAAAATAAAAAGCATGAAATAGCAAGAAATTAAACTAAAGAAAAATATCCCAATATCACACCGAATTAATACATGTGTGTTACATTACATACAAACCAATGGGACTATATATACTAACGTACTTCCAGGGCCGGCTCCAAAATAAAAAAATAAAATTAAAAATGAGATATTTTTTTTAATTTTTAAAAAATAAAATAAAATAAAAACCATTTCATTATATAAAATTTTAAATAAATTTTTTAATTTTTAATATGTGCAAGGCCTTATAATACTAAATTTAATATCCAATACAATAAATTATTTATATTTTAAATAAGTTTTTAAGATCTTACTAAATTAATGTGCTAAATTTACATTGAGGCCTCATTTTAAGTTATAGTATTTAATATAAATTCAAAAAAAAACTTTATTTAAAGAGTTTAAATAAAATATCATTTTATTGAAAATTTTAAAAATATTTTATATAATAATATTATATTTTATTGTATTATAATTACGAATGACTAACTCTAATTCCGTTTAAGGCCTCAATTTATATTGAGCCGCCTCTGCGTACTTCTCCATTTTACATTTTCGTTACGTTTATACCTATACATGATGATTATCCTTTTGCAATTTTTTTGCCTAATTCTTATAATTATGTGCACCCGTTTTAAAAAATAATAAACCTATTATTAGAAAGTAAATTTTTTCAAGATCATTCTAATAAATTTATCTAAATTAAAGAAATATATACGCCAAACATACACGTACATCTACGACTTTAATTATGTTAATAGATCATATCCAAACTAACCCGTGCCTCGAGATACGGGTTATCGTTTATCTTTGTCTCACCATAAACTGAGCTGTACGTGCAAGAGCTTTCTGAAATTAAGTTGATGGGAGGGTAGGGAAGGTGACATGCATACTCGACTAGCTGCCAGCCTTGTCCGGCCGGTCTATCTGTACGACTATTCGAGATTTAATTTGCCTTGCTCCCCCTCTCATTTTCAGATGCTGCATGTCAAGTTGACTGATTTAATTACGAGGAATATGCGTAAGAATTTTATTTTAATTTTATGTACCGCACATCCATATTTAATGGATTTAAATTAGTTCAATCTTATCATTTAATTTATTAAATTATAGTAAAATTAGAATACCTCTATATCTAATTATAATGAAATACAAATTCTCTAGATTTTCTTATAGCTGGAAATCTATAAATAGCATCAAGGAGTTAAAGGATTTTTACCTACAACATTATTGTGTCTCTAGCCATTATGAGATACTTAAAGGTAAAGTTGTTAGTGTGCTATTTCTCTCGTAACCAAGTTAGATTCTCTATCAAACAGATGAAAAAATATATATATTTAATTATCATTGTGGATCATAAAAAATCGAAAATATAATTATTAATGTTCATGTTAAAATATTTAACATGTGGTATCAGAGTCAGATTGTAGATTTTTTATGATCTCAATAAAATATACAGTAAATATGTGCTTTCATATATTGTGATTTTACTATGTTGCGAAGGACTGAAAATATTGGTTTTACAATCTAAGAGAGAAATTTTTACAATGGTATGTTCCTTTTACATCTATTATGTGAAAGATCCAAACAATAAAAATACGCACATGCATTTCAATGTTCTTATTTTTACTTATGCCAAATTATGTTTGTGTTGGAGGAAGAGAATCTCTCATAAACCATTCTCAATTCCAACAACATATTGATATATCTTTTTCGAAGCAGATCTTGCTATGATTTTATTTTATTTCTCCCTTACTTTACATACACTGTAATTTATATTGCGTATTGTAATGGAGAAAAGTAGCTGAAGTATATTTGTAGAGAAGAACCTCGCCGTGAGCCGTTGGGTAAGGGAATAGCCTCGTAGGTGGTGGCTCAATGCATAGTGTAAAGGAGTGGTTTTGAAGGGTCACGCAAAGGGGCTGTGAAGCCTAGAATGGGCGCCGCCCATGACTGTTCATGGTTCTCGTAGAATGATGGGAAGGTCAACGCCACGAAGAGGCTGAGAACCTGCTCGCTAGCATCCCTGTAAAGAACCTGAGTTTGTGTACTCCATGCAGGTTGATGAGAACAGGTGTATGAGAAGCTGTTTTTGGGTAGATGCAAGATCAAGGTCTGCATATCAATATTTTGGATATGTGACGATTGATGCAACGTATCTCACAAATATTTATAATATACATTTTGTGCCGTTTTTAAGAGTTAATCATCATCACCAAACCATAATATTTGGTTGTGCATTGTTAGTCAATAAAACAACTGAATTTTATATATGGTTATTAAGAACATGGCATGCAGCAATGCTTGGGCGTGCCCCTTCAATTATTATTATTGATGATGACAAAGTCATGGCTAAGGTTATTGCATAGGTACTTTCAAATACAACTCACCGGTTGTGCTTGAGGTATATTTTACAAAAATTTTCAAAACATTTGGCACATATCTTTAACAAGTTTCTAGACTTTTCGAAAGAGTTTCGTCATTGTATTCATGGGACAATAACATGTGATGAGTTTGAGGAGGAATGAAGTTCAATAATGATGAAGTATGGTCTAGTTGGTAATGATTGAATGCAAAATCTATATAATCGACGGGAGAAGTGGGTTCTGGTGTGACGCCCCCAAATTCCGTTTGGGATTGGACAGACATTTGAAACGTCAAGACATGCAACACAAGGTTACCTACCTCCGTTCATGACATATAAGATGCAATGTTCTTAACATGCATCTAATATTATGCAATATTCGCAACAGATAATTTTTTTTTTCTTTAACAATACTATGCACCAAATTGAAAATATACCAAATGCTTAAAACATACTTCATATATAAAGACCCATTGAACAGATCACAACACTAGTCCAAAATGGTTATGATCTAAAAAGTACTAGAGATGCAACTCCATTGTGCAAGTAGTAATTTACGTTAACTACTATATTAACATTGACGTCGCACCGTAGCTTAATCAATTGTGTCTAGTTGATCAACTCCTGATTCTCCTTCAGGTCCTGTAACAAGATATACCATTCGAGGGGAATGGTAGTTGAGACTACCAAAATGAGATTTGATTACAAATCTCAGTAAGTTAACAAAAAACTTCCACACAAGCTAATGATGCATGGATGACAGTAAAAGCATAAATGCATAATCAAATTCATAAGTAATTAAAGCATAACTTGGCGTACAACATAACATAATTGACATAACTTAAATTGAAACATGAACTGAACTTGATTTGACATGAACTTGATTTGAAACTTGAATTAACATGAAAAATACATACTCCACAGTTGTTGTGGCCCCATGTATTCTACGTGTAAATACATACTCTACATTTATTGTAACCCCATGTATTCTACACAAACTTGACTTAACATGAAAAATACATTCTCCACAGTTGTTGTGGCCCCATGTATTCTACGTGTAAATACATACTCCACAGTTGTTGTGGCCCCATATATTTTACGGAAACTTATTCTTTAACTGCTTAAATACACACTCCACAGTTGTTGTGGCCCCATGTATTTTACGTGTAAATACATACTCCACAGTTGTTGTGGCCCCATATATTTTACGGAAACTTATTCTTTAACTGCTTAAATACATACTCCACAGTTGTTGTGGCCCCATGTATTCTACGTGTCACAATCGCTGTGTCTAACGTAGTGTATACGTCATAATTGCTGTGACCCCATACATAAGTAATCAAGATGAAACGTGACTGGAATACGAAATGACTGAAACCCTGACGTAACATAACGTGACTTGAATATAACTTGAAATACATGACCAACTTGAGATAGAAACATTTCGTAACATGGCATAACATATAATAGACAACATATTTAACATGACATACTTGCAACAATAAATGTTATATGACGTGACATACATGTAATAGATAGTATACTTAGCATGACGTACTTGTAAGGTACAGTAATACATGACAGAATATATTATGTAACAGATAAAAATTGATGACAGAATAAATTCTGTATAATAGACAATTACGTGATAACTTGGCATGGCATGACATATGATAAAACACATACATACACTGTAGTTCTTTTACTTAGCACACATACACAGTAGACTGCTAGGTGTTGCTTACTAACTTGCTGTCTATCCCGTATATATTTGCCTTTGAGATTATGTCATTCCTTAACTCTCTTACTTTAATCAACAATTATATTATACTTCTTTCCACAAGGTTGGCCAAGTTGTATCGACACAATCTCCAAACCTAAAACTTCAAGTAAATAATCTTCTGAAACTCTTCTTTAGAAAAACATAGACGATATACTTTAAGTGTTCTTATAAATACCATAATTAGTAGAGAATTCATCAAAATTAAGCCGTTAACCTCTCTCTCTTTCTTTTTGTTTTTTTTTTTTTTGTTTTTTAACAAAATTGGTGGCCCTCTGTTTTAGACCAGACAACTCTGATCCGCATGATTTTTATAGGTCTTCTGTAGCTGTCAGGTGTCGCATAGCTATGACACTACTTTGCTCTTCTGTAGTTGTCAGGCGCCGCAGCTATGATACTACATTGCTCTTCTGTAGTTGTCAGGCGCCGCATAGCTATGACACTACTTTGTTTTTCTGTAGTTGTCAGGCACCGCAACTATGATACTACATTGCTCTTGTCTCTTATAGAGAAATGCTTCACGAGAGATGATTTGTCATAATTTTCTCTATAAAAGAATTATTCAATTTATCTTCTTTCACATCTCATCTTCTTCACTTTTATGAAATTAATCTGCATTCTTACTCTGCAATCTCTTTCTGCTTACTCACGTTGCAATGGCTCAGCAATCTTCTCATTACCAAAACATGAGATATTCTGCACCTCGTTCACCAGTTGTTTATGCTTCTTCCGTAGGTGCTATAATGCAATCCAATAATGATCTGACTAATAAGTCAGATAATGAACTTATCTACGAGCTTGTGAGTCTCGGTACTCGATATTCATCAGCCATTGTCGCATATTCTCAGCGGCTACAATCCAGGACTGGTGAGGTTGACAAACTCCATGAGAATATTTCTATCCTTCAGAGGCTTCTTATGGAATCCAACATGAAGATAAAAGCAGTAAAGCGAGAGAACAGAGATTTAAAATCTTTACTTAACTCTTCTTTTCGAGTGGCTACTCCTTTAGATAGGAAAGACATGCAAA
The DNA here is from genome assembly GCF_018687715.1 of Carya illinoinensis. Lineage (NCBI taxonomy): Eukaryota > Viridiplantae > Streptophyta > Magnoliopsida > Fagales > Juglandaceae > Carya > Carya illinoinensis. The sequence continues at coordinate 54,151,334 of NC_056752.1, forward strand.
TTTTTGAAGAGTAAGAGCGTTTAAAGATTGAGGCAAAGAGTATCAAATTTCTGTAATTTTGCTTTATGATAATAAAATAATACTTCACAAATATTCATATTTGTGTTTCTATCTTCTGGTAGATGTTTTATGTGCTCCATTTTATTTCTTTTAGGGATTTTCATAAATATGACATGATCCAATGACTCATATAAATATGCATTTAATCATGCATATCCAGACTCTCAGTAATCTTCAAGTTAATAAAAACCTCAAAGAGTTCTACTGGTCTAGGACTAACTTACTTCTTTATAATCGCAACAATCAGTCATCTTAATAAGTGGTACTTCGATAACTGACCAGTTAATAACTTAAACTTGAGACTTTCTCTCTTATGATTGTCATAACTCTTCTATCCATCATGAGTTATCAATTATTCTAGCTCTAAATGATTTGTTCCTAATGTTCACATAAATTCTCAAGATCAAGATTTTACTCCCCATATAATAGTCTTCAAAAGAAGATCGATCTATGTATCCATAAAGATAGTGCTTTGCCAGAAATCATTTACTGGCGGCGTGGTAATACTATTCTCATAAATGAATCCTACTAAGGCTAAAGTTTCTCCTAATCAAATTACTTTTCCAAACACAATTTCTATCGTATTCTCAGAATCAAAACAATTCTCCAAATATGTGGAATACCATTCATCAATCCTACACATCCTTTCTCATATTACTAAAAGGTATTCTATATCTACATTGGTATGAACAATAATACTTCTAATGAAAATTGTTACTCTTACCACTAGGGTAACAATTCAACTTCCAAGCTGAATTCTCAAGCACTACCACAATTAATGAAAACAATGACTCGTTTGAATCAAACAATGTACAATTTACCAATCCCAATGACTTGACCTACTCCAAAATAACAATAATGCAATACTACCATAAATTGCAATCAAATCAACGTTAACTATGTTTACCTCAACTAATCCTTCATCCATCGGAAAATTCTGATCCTCTTGATTGTTATCTTCCTTAGGATTTCGAGATATTCTATCACGAATCATGTGTCCCTTCTTGAAACACACGAGTATATGTATTAAAACCACATACTACCTTTCATACCTTAAGAAATTCAAGCCTACTGACGACTAAAATTTCAAGCCTAATGTTTGGTGCATTTCCTAAGGACATGTTGATTTACTGCCCAGAGACGTATTACTCTGAGACCACCCTGTGACGCCCCTAAATTCCGTTTGGGATCGGATGAACATTTGAAGCGTTGAGACATGCAACACAAGGTTACTTGCCTCCGTTCATGACATATAAGATGCAATGTTCCTAACATGCATCTAACATTATGCAATATTCGCAGCGGATAATTTTTTTTTCTTTAACAATACTATGCACCAAATTGAAAATATCCCAAATGCTTAAAACATACTTCATATATAAAGACCCATTGAACAGATCACAACACTAATCCAAAATGGTTATGATCTAAAAAGTACTAGAGATGCAACTCCATTGTGCAAGTAGTAATTTAAGTTAACTACTATATTAACATTGACGTCGCACCGTCGCTTAGTCAACTGTGTTTAGTTGATCAGCTCCTGATTCTCCTTCAGGTCCTGTAACAAGATCTACCATTCCGGGGGAATGGTAGTTGAGACTACCAAAATGAGATTTGATTACAAATCTCAGTAAGTTAACAAAAAACTTCCACACAAGCTAATGATACATGGATGACAGTAAAAGCATAAATGCATAATCAAATTCATAAGTAATTAAAGTATAACTTAGCGTACAATATAACATAATTGACATAACTTAAATTGAAACATGAATTGAACTTGACTTGACATGAACTTGATCTGAAACTTGAATTAACATGAAAAATACATACTCCACAGTTGTTGTGGCCCCATGTATTCTACGTGTAAATACATACTCCACAGTTGTTGTGGCCCAATGTATTCTACACAAACTTGACTTAACATGAAAAATACATACTCTACAGTTGTTGTGGCCCCATGTATTATAGGTGTAAATACATACTCCACAGTTGTTGTGGCCCCATGTATTCTACACAAATTTGACTTAACATGAAAAATACATACTCCACAGTTGTTGTGGCCCCAGGTATTCTACGTGTAAATACATACTCCACAGTTGTTGTGGCCCCATGTATTTTACGTGTCACAATTGCTGTGTCTAAAGTAGTGTATGCGTCACAATTGTTGTGACCCTATACATAAGTAATCAAGATGAAACGTGACTGGAATACGAAATGACTGAAGCCCTGACGTAACATAACGTGACTTGAACATAACTTGAAATACATGACCAACTTGAGATAGAAACATTTCGTAACATGGCATAACATATAATAGACAACATATTTAACATGACATACTTGCAACAATAAATATTATATGACTTGACATTATATGTAATAGATAGTATACTTAGCATGACGTACTTGTAAGGTACAGTAATACATGAGAGAATATATTATGTAACAGATAAAAATTGATGACAGAATAAATTCTGTATAATAGACAATTACGTGATAACTTGGCATGGCATGACATATATGATAACACACAGACATACACTGTAGTTCCTTTACTTAGCACACATACACAGTAGACTACTAGTAAGTTAAAAGCTAACTTACCTCGATCTCCGCGTTTCTTATAAAACTTTAAGCGCGATCACGAGGAAAAATTTTTCGAAATGGGCTTGCAAAAGAACTCTTAAAAGCTGTCCGAGAGATAGTGTTTGATATTCTTTTAATGGAAAGTATAAATAAATATAATTTCGTGGGGAGAGGTGGCTGGAGATACTTATGGATGAGATATGGAAGAGATGAGGCTGGAGTGAGAGTTAAGTGTAGGACTCTCTTATCTGAAGTGAGAGTTAAGTGTAAGACTCTCTTACCTGGAGTGAGAGTGGAGTGTAGGACTCTCTTACCTAATAATATCTATGAAATTAGTTTAAATATTTTTATCTAATAATATCCACAAAATTATTTTAAGATATTTTTATCCAATAATATTTACAGTTTTGAACAGACGTTTTGTCCGAAAATATGAAAAAATGTTATTACGCCATAAGACCTTAAATAACCCCCCGAGTCTAATGGCACAAACCATAATAGATTTTGACACTTCTAACTATCTCCAATAATCAAAAACACACTTCTGATACCATAGTAAATAATAACACTAACTATGTAGTTAGACAAAAACCTATACAATTAATGGATTCGTGAAAACTTATGGGGTCTTCACGAGGTTCCTAAAGTTAATAGAAATTTCACAATTGAATTTCTAGCGGGCTGTTACATCTCGCTTATTTGCGAACCACGTTTTTTGCTAGTATGTCAATCACGAAAATGAGTGAGAGTATGAATAAATTTTTTAAGGATTATGTTCGTTTAAATTATGGTGAGTGACTTTGTGCATCAGTACGAAAAAGCCTTAGATGCACGCTATTTTAAAGAGAAATGGAAGGATGTGAGAACAAAATCGACTAGGGCAATTTTGAAAACATATTGGAAAATTGAAGAAGAGGCGGCCAAAGTGTACACTAGGAAGTCTTTCGAAATATTTCAAGATGAGCTATTTAATAGCTAACGGTACAAAGCTTCCAAAGGTTAAAAAGAGGGTGAAAGTAAGATGTATGAGGTGACATCTAATAGCAAAAATAAACGTGTTTATTATGTGACTTTGGAGAGTAGAGAAGTAAAGACAATATGTACATGCCATATGTTTGAGCTTTTGGATATTGTTTATAGGCATATCCTATGTGTCCTTGTAAAAAAATCAAAATTAAATGTGTTGCATTCTCACTATGTGGTAGAGAGATGTACAATCAATGCTAAGAGTTGAGTAATACTTGAAATACCAGTTTCTGAGGGACATGTAATGACACAAAAAGAACCGATAATGCTAAAAAATAAGTTAATGATACAGTTTTACAATATTGTAGAACTTGGCTCACAATCAAGTTTTAGAATGAATCACCTTTTTCTTACCTTAGAGAAGGTACACAAGGAGTTGCTTTTGATGGAAGATGTTGGAAAAAAAATTAGAAGGTGAAGACATGTCACGTAATGATTCTCCTATGTTAAGATCATTTCTCACAAACTGTACAAGATTCTCAATGAGTGCCAACGAAAGGAAAACCAAAATTGTTGAGAGTAAAAAACCAGAAAGAAACTCAAGCAGTAAAGAAAATGCATTGTAGCATTTGCAAGATTGAGGGCCATACAAAGAACAACTGCCCTTCGTTGGGATATAGTACTTATCAGAAACTTTTGATTTTGTTTTAATCTAATAAGTTTAATTTTTATACTTTTTGTTTAACCCAATGTTTCAAATTTTGTGTAATTTTATATCTACACATGGATTTTGATGATAACAAATAAATTCAAAGAATAAAGGAGTCTCAAGTTCAAGTTGTCTACACAATGGAGTCAAGCACATCAAGGAAACAAGCATGAGCAAGAAGGGAACGAGTTCACATTAAAGTCATAAAGTAATGTTGTAAATCTCTTAAAAATTTGAAATTAGGATTAAGACTCAAAATTAATATTTTATCATAAAACATTAAAATACATTTTCCACATGTACATGAATATTTTAAAAATTAAATTTAAAAATTTTGAAAAATGATTGATTGTCATCTTTCACATGTGCATACCTTGATTAAAGGGTTAAACTTTGAAAATATTAAAAATGATTGATTGTCATCTTTCACATGTGCGTGTTTTATTTGAATATTTTCAAAAGTGATTGATACTTTTTTTGACTTATGCAAAAAGTAGATAATTTTGTTTGAAAAATTTGAAAAGTAAAGTATGCTCCTTTTGTCATATGCAAAAAGTAAAAGATTAGATTTAAATTTTTTGAAAAGGAAAATGTGCTCTTTTTGTCATATGCCAAAAGTAAAAAATTAGGTTTGAAATTTTTGAAAAATAAATGATGTTGTCTTTGATAATTAAAAAAGAAGAACCTTTTATTTAAATTTTTTGAAGAAGTGAATGATGTTGTCTTTGACGTGTGAATCTTTTTAAATTTGAATATGAAGTCTTATATGCTTATAAATAGATTATTTGAGAGTTTCACATTTACAACATTCAGAGCATACAACATTCATTCAAAACTTTCATTTTTTCTTCTCTAAGCATTGAGCCTTAATCTTTATTCATTTTGAGAGATATAGTTTGCGCTATATTGTTCTTATTTCACTCATTGATGATTGTTTTCTGATAACCTACCCACTATCAGCTCTTGTATCAGTAAAATGGTGTGTATAACCCTTACGCGTGTAGAAAGTGTTCTACACAGGGAATAGTTGAATCACCACATGTAAAGTGATTGCAAGTGTAGAGGGTGTTCTACACGGATCCTTTGAAGCAGTGTTGTTCAAAGGTGTAATAAGTTTCTATCTCCACCTGAAGGAGATTGAATAGTGAATTTAGGAATTCTCAAGGGATAGCTTGAGGCGAGGACATAGACAGTGGAGCCGAACCTCATTAACATACTGAGTTTGCTTCTCTTACCCTTATTCTTTATATTTATTGCTATTTTATATTTTGTTTATATTTTATATTTTATATTTGATTTATAATTGTTATTTTTTTTAATACAACTCAATTCACCTCCCCTCTTGTGTTAGTCATCTGAATAACACTTTTATTGTCTTCCATGTAGGAATCTTGAAAACATAAATGAAGACACATCACAAAGGGTGGATCTTGAAGAACATATCATATGATGGTGAGTGAATTAGTTGGGAGTTGTTGAATTTATGTGCTTATTACCATGTATATTTATTTGATATTTTTAATGTTACAGGAGTTCAATATGGAAAGTGATGGTGCTGTTGAATTTTTGACGTCAATGTATTTGGAGCTATTTATTTGGTACTATGTATTTGGTATTATGTATTTGGAGCTATTTATTTGGTACTATGTATTTGAAGCTATTTACTTGGTACTATGTATTTTGACCTCTATGGATTTGGTACATTTGATTTCAACCTATGTATTTGGCCAACAAAGAGAGGAAGTGATCTAATTTCTACTCAGGGCACGAGAGCTGTATAAAATTTTGTTACTTGGGATTCAGAGAACATGGCAGATGTTCTTCGCTTAATTTCTTGCTCAGATCATGTAATTAGATATGGTTAGATATGAGGGTATTATAGAATGAAGATTCCAAATTGATATTTAAAGCTATATAAAATTCTGCTACTTGTGATTCAGCAAGTACATAAATTCTTGACTTAATTTCTTACTCAGATCATGTAATTAGATGTAGTAATTAAAGTATTTTTGTGAGAACATCTTTGTTGCCATACTCAGCCCAGGTGCTCTGTTTAATAGCTGGCTATTTGGTTAGCTTTTGTACAAGGAATTATATTTAGCAAGTGACACAGATTTATTTCTAAGCTTTGTTTTTGGTGTAGTCAACCCAGGTGCTCTGTTTTTTTTGCTCAACTCAGGTGCTCTGTTTCTTTGCTCATTTGGTCAAGGACTTCATAATATTTGAGCTAAAAAAAGCTGCATTTGGTTTGCCTAGAAGCTAAGATTTTTTGCTATTATTGGTCAGGGACGGTCAAAGACTCGAAATATTAAAATAAACACAAACTAAATATTAAAATATTAACCCCCAGATTTTGGTACAAGCTAGCTAGGCTGATTAACTAAGCATTAAGTAAATATTAATATATGATACTTGTAATTGGCAATATATACTTTAAAGAATCTTATATATGGTTTTGGACATTGTCATATGAGAGTATTCTGAAAAATGAAAATGCAGTTTTTGTTCATTTTCAAGAACCCCCTGTTTTGAGCAATATTCACAAGTTTCCAATTTGACAAACATCTCCAAATTCACCAAAAAGAAAGTTATAGACCACAACCATCAAGCAAACAACATCAAGCTCATTTTCAAGGATTACATCATCAAGTTCATTTTCAAGGATTACATTCATTGAGCTGATTATCGTTCAAACTTCAACATAATTACAGCACAAAGTACAACAATACATAACCATGACAAGAATAATGTTCCCTTATACTTCTTTTCCATAACTTTAAACTTTGCTTCTTTAGCCATTACACGTTCTTGGTTGATCCTGTTGTTCCTTCTTTGAGCTAACTCAAATGTCATTTTGCAACAACCATTTTGCCTCAAAAGTTGAACCTTGAGTTGCCTATTTTTGTGGATGGACAACCCCTCTTGTCTTGCACAAGCACAAGTCTAACCACAGGTCCTCCACCTTCAAGGGTGGCTGACCCATTCAAGTCACACTACTCCGACTTCCTCCTCAACTCGCAAACTTCAATAATCAAATTCACAATCTAATAATAATAAACAATGTCGAGATCCTCTGTGGATCTCCCAATCAAATTCACAAGGGTTGACTTAGTGCGTCGTTTACCTCTTGGAGAAGTGAGAACTTCTCAAAAATTCTACCAATTAAGAGTCTCCCGATGAGACTCTCAATTAAAGCACCAGTTTAGTGTTGGAGACATCAGTCAAGCCCTCACACACTAAGGATTTATCTTCTCCTTGTTGTTCCTCAAATGATCGATATGACTCATTGTTTGGTCTAGATCACGTGTAGCCCGAATAGAGCGTTGGTGAATTGAGGCTAGGCGATCTCCAGTAAGGTGGTGATGGTGCACGGCCAAAAGCTCAATGGGTATGCTAGGCGCCACTTGTGTGTTAGGGTTGATTGATGAGTGATTAAGGCTAGGGTTTAGTGTGAGTTTTGGCCAAGGCAAATGGGGGTACATAGCTAGGGCAAATGTGGCATATAGATCTCCTACAAGTTAGGGATTTTGCAATTCCTAAAATGTAGGAGTTTGAGATGTGAGATCTAGATTGGACAAGGCTAGCCGAAAATGGATAGGAGGAAATGGGATTGATTTGTTTTGGTGGGAAATGGAATTTGAGTAAGTCAATCAAGGGCTATTGACCAATCACACAAATTATGAAAAATTAAGATGAGAGAAAATAGGATCTAGGGTTTCGTTCAAGCCAAGGAGGCTATGGCCAAATGGTTCAAGTGAGATCTAAGGTTTTTTGTGGCTCATTTGGATATGGGAGATAGGGAATGGCGTGTAGGCTTGGTATGAGGCTAGGGTTTTGTGACTTATGGCAATTAGGGGTGGCGTGAAGGGCAAAGGGAAGGGATGGCTGAATGGTGTTTGGAAAGAGGGAAACTTCAATAAGTCTCAAGAAAAACTTATGAACATGTGAAAAAATTACATAAACAGAATAGATCTTGAGATCCACAACACCAAGCCGAGAATCCCAATGAAGGATTCGGCTCTTCACAACAACAATCCAATCCAACACACTCGACAACAATTACAAAGAGAAAATGCAAACAAACAAAGGAACCAAGCAATCTTTGATTCACGAATTGCACAAAAATTGAAAGGAAATCTCAAGATATATTAAAAAATAAATAGAATCATACATATTCACGAATTTTAAGGTGTGATCATTTTTAACGATTCATGAATTATACCCCAAGAAGCCCAAGTACAAAAGCACCGAATGATAAATCCAACCCTATGGCTGGCCACTCAAGTGTTCAAAATGACAAAAGATCCTAATGAAATGACTAAGGGTCATATTTATAGAGTTTACAATTTAGAAACTCCCAAAAGGTTCCTAGAAAATTAAAATAAATAAATAAAACAAATAAAATAATAAATAAACAAGTAATTAAATAAAACAAATAAAAATAATAAAATAGATAATTAGCCCATGGTGGGCTATGGTGGTGCATGGCCCACTACTAGACTAGTCATGGTCTAGTTCGCAGCTCGCTGCATGGCATGGCATGGTGCTATGCATTGGTCTGATGGTGGGCACGACATGGCATTGTGCGCGGCCTGCTGATGGTGATCATGGCATGATGCTAAGTCTAATCTTGATGGTGGGCACATGGTGATGTCGTGATGCTGCTGTGGTGCCCAGTCAAGTGGCCTGAGCTGTGGTCCTGCATGGCTTGAGCTGGTGGCTTGGGCTATGGGCATGCATGGCCCTAGCTGATGGTTTGGGCACTGGGACTACAAGGGGGCTGGAGCCGTGCGCTGGATGTCGTGCCCGAGGACATGCCACTAGCCTCACTAAGTGGTGCTGGGGCACACATGCCTGTGCGCAGGTGCATGCTGAAGGGCATGCACAGTCCTGCATGCATAGTTTGTGCATGGCCAGTAGCCTCCATGGGTGTCCGCTACGTGTCAGAGCCTGAGCCAAGGCATGCAAGTAGGTTAGCCATGTGACTGTCCCGACCCTCCAAGAGCCATATCGAAGTGTGGTTCCGGCAATCCTCCTGAGAGTTGTGACGGTATCTTCTATGTCTAAATCAATGATATGTAGACTGAATTACTATTAAAATTCTGGTTTAATGAGTAGTTAGTTGCACTCCTCACCCTTTCGTATTGTATATATAGGTACAATAGATTATCGATAAATACTAATAATAATTATATCCTTGGATCTAATCTCGTTGCCCTTTTTACCTTATTTATTTGACATGATACTCACCTCAGAGCTGTAGGGTTTATCCCAACTATCGTTTTATATGTCCTGTTATACTTGACGGTTACCAAATAGAGTCGTGCTGGCCTTCAAGATCTGCTCAACAACGTCGTTCCCGCTACTCATTGGGCTTGACGGTGCTATCCCGTTCGTCGATTAACCTTCTTATAATATGGGCTATAACATCGTTGATAATCTGCTGCACTGTCCCCCTCTAGGTGTGTAGCTGTCCACGCTTCACGATTACGTGTAAACGTGGCGCCTATTAAATGCATGGTTATTAACTTAGTAACACTCTCTTTGGGCGTGAATCTAGCAAACACCCCTGTTCACAAACATTTTTCTATTCTCTCTTTCTCTCTCTTATATTTTTATCCTTTTCAGCCAAATAAAAACTTGTTTCAACTGTGGTGTTAACCATGATCATTGATCATCATCCACCAGCCACTATATATATACTTTCTTTTGACTAAAAAAGAATCAGATTGTGTAAACTTACAAAACAGTACTACGAGACAGCTTTTATATGGAAGGAAACTTATGAAATAAAGGCTGAATCATATAGAAAATTAAATGATTTAATTAGAGAACATCTCTCTCGTTTTCCAAATTAAATTCTCATCCGAAGAAATAGTGTATATATATGTAGAGAAAAATCTAGAATAAAAGGAATTTAATTATAAGACAATTAGGAGATAATTCTACTTCATATGTAACTGATTTTTTTTCCCCTTTGCGGAGGATGTTTGGAGTAATTCGTATACGAAAAGCAAAGAACTAAAAGGAAAACGATATTTGCATTAAAAATAAGAGTACTGCTCAATCTATAAAGAAATAGCATAAAAATAATTTTATAAATTGATTTAGTTTTATTTAATATGTTAGATCAATTTTATAATAAAAATAACTATACAATTTAATAAATTATATTAAAATATTAAGACACATCAATTTATAAAATTATTTTTATATAATTTTTTTATAAATAAAATATTTTCCTTCAAATAAACTGAAGTATCTGTTCCGATCCTCAAATAAACGTACGTGCCCATGATCTGTGATCTCTTCCCTCTAAGATCTTTTCACTTTCGTACATTGTCATAAAGTCAGCGGCTCTGGACAGTACCATTGGTCTCGAAGGATTTTCCAGCCATCGCCACCTCCTCGGCTGCTGGCCCATTCTCCCGGAACTTCTTGTAAATGTCACTCTTGTAAAACTTCCTAGTCCTGAGCACCAGCACGAGGGAAACAAGCGAGCCAAGCAACGTCACTGCCGTAATTATAACGAAAGACAGTTTGAAGCAATATACCCCAGTACAGTTCAAAGCCTCCCCAGGCTTCCTCTCGTGTCCCAAAGCGGCCAGCTGCTTCTCAGCCTCCCTGTCGTATAAATGTCCAGTTACCCTAACGTTGAGTATGTATAATCCAATTGGGCTAGCCACTGACCCAAAATTGTACAGAGTCGAGTAGTATTTAAGGCCAAAAATTTCAGAAATTATTGCGAAAATTAACGGCCATTGTGCCCCAAAAGTAAACCCGATGATTATGGATGCCACATAGAGACCACCAGGAGGATTAAAAGCAATCAGAAGGTGACCAACGCATGCGAAAAGGAGGACTAGAGTGAGCAGGAGAGGGCGTGGGAATTTGTATTTTTTCAAAAGAATTTCGGAGACCAAACCCGACACCACCCGCCCAAGATAATTCCATATGCTTACAAGAGAGACAAAGGTGCTTATGCTGCGAGCTGGGTATCCGAGCGACGTTCCCATCTGTCCCAGATTGTCCATGGCCGTTAAGGTGCCTCCAACGCCACAAATTGCCGAAAAAAATAGTATCAACATGTCGATGCTGAAGAGTGTTTGGAGTATGGTATAGTCTTCCCCTCTATCCGGCGGCGTAAATATGGTTCCCCAACATGAAACTTGATTTCTTGCATCTCGTTCAGGGGCCAAATTGATTGTCGCAGGAGTATTACTGCAAGCTTGGGGAACGGAGAGTTCAGTACTAGTTTCCGTGCTCGGCTTCTCGGTGATTATTTTCAGCGCCTTGGAAGAGTCATTGACCGATAATTTCTTGCTCTTCCAAATATTACTCTCCTCCATGATAACGACAGCAAGCGGAAGAAAGAGCAAGAAAATTACCATAGCTGCACTGCCACTGTACTCGCTCTTCGTGAACGTAGCCTTTTGCTGTACTACAATCATGATCGTAAGAAACCCGGCGAGGCCAAGTGATATATATAAGAAATTATAGAAAACTTGGACCTCGTTCTGCAGCTTATTGAACTTCATGGTTCTTATAGTTCGTAGAAAAGCGAAAGATATCGCGGCCGGAAGCCATCCTACTAGCAAAATCAAAGATTTTGAGTCGTTACCATAGATAGCATGGTAGAGTTGGGTGAGTATAGCACCACTAAGGCCCACGTATCCCTTTAGAAGGCCTAACACGATCCCGCGGCTTTCTGGGAAGTTCTTCACGCAGGTGACGAGTGCTCCAGTGTTGGCAAAAGCCGTTGAATTTGCCCCAAGACAGATGTACAAGCACATCATCCATACGTGGGGCTTTGCCATTCTCTCGGTCACGGCCAGCCATATCATTAAGTACCCAAAAAAGTTGATGATTGCACCAAGTGATAAAACAAACCACGTGGGTGTTACCTCGGCGATGAGGCCGGCTGGGACGCCGACGTTGGTACCAACGTCCTTGAAGAAGTTGACCAAGTTGAGGGTGCTCTGGTCATATCCGAGGACGGATTTGAGGACGTCAGAGTACAGTGCAAAAGCGTAGGGTGTGCCGGCGGTGGACATGATTAGCAATGATGCGAAAACCGAGAACCATGGCCCTGTGAGCACTTGGGTGATGAACTGCTTCTTGCTAGCCAGGCCTCCACTACCGCCACTAGGTCTAGCAGGCTCCATTTCTTTCAGTACTCTGTTAGCCGCACCAAACAGTGGTACTTCTTGCGAGTTTTTTCTTGAAGAAAAAACTATAGTTATAGACACAAAATAATTGCGTGTGCGTATGCGTAAGAGACTCTGAGACATATATAGATAGAGATTGAAGCATTGTCGCTTTTAAACAGAAAAAAACAAGTAGAGTTTGGATTGATCGAACGGTACTTGATTGCTTAATTCTCAAATTGCTTCGTCATATATAGTAATTTTTAATGATCAATAATTTACTTGTAAACTTATTTATTTGGCCGTGTGTTTTTGAGCTATTTCATCTCTTCTTCTTAATTTCATCATATATAGCTAACGAGGCCTCGGAATAGAAAAATGTTAAGAGCCAACTTTCAAATATTAATGTGGTTTCACGAGAACTAGCTGGAGTTTGTGCTCTCGTGAATTTCCAGTACTATATTATATTAATGAATGGATGAACCAAGGAATGATCAAATGACCCAAAAGTAACAATAAAGGTACAGACCAGACCATATGCATGCAGGTCACAGATCGAGATGTTGGGACTAAAGGAGTCGAGCATGTTGGAACTTCATGCGATATGGTTCTAATTAGGCTCCTTAATTGAGTCTTGGTCGTCAAATACTACTGACCTTTACATAATCTAAAAGTACTCAGCAAAGAAGGCCAAAGCATGAGGAAGCCATAAAAGTAAGACCGAGGCTAATTTCTTTAATTAGTCATATATAATATATATAATGTGTAGGAAGCCATGCAGCTAACTAGGTCTTTAGCCGAAAAATAAAACAAAACTATATATACTTTATATTTGTGATTGTACATGATTTAATTTTCTCCTATATAAGCTAGATAGGTCCAACACAATCTGTCACTTTGACTATAAAATATATATGAGGACATGAAGAATGCCTCATCCGTTCAACTCTTGCACCCAGTTATCCACTTCATCACAATTTTCTTGACGGGGTAAATGGTCTTAGATTAAAAGAAGTTATATACAGGTCAGGGAATCCATTCATTGGACAACCATGGATAACTACGAACTTCGTAGATCACATTAATAGAAAACTTTACCTTAATTTATAGTAATATTAAGTATAGTTTAAACTATAAAAATTATGTGCACTCGTTTTAAAAAATAATAAATTTATTATTAAAAAATTAATATTTTCAAGATTTTAATAAATTTATCTAAATTAAAGAAATATATATATACGCCAAACTTACACGTACATCTAGGTTCCCTTTTATCTTTCTCTCACCATAAACTGAGCTGTACGTGCAGGTGCTTTCTGGAAGTTAATGGGAGGGTAGGGAAGGTGGTGACATGCATACTTGACTAGCTGCTAGCCTGGTCCGGTCTATCTGTACGACTATACCAGATTTAATTGGTATTGCTTCCCCCCTCATTTACAGATGCTGCAAGTCCAGTTGACTCATTTAATTACGAGTACTGCTTAGCTGCAAAATGATTATATAACAGTAATCTTATAAATTTATATAATTTATTGGATTTATTTTTTAATAAAAATAATTTTATAAATTATATAAAAATACGTTAATTTATAATATTATTTTTATGTAACCTTATATATTTAAAATATTTCTTTTTAATTATTAAAAGCACACCCGAGAGAATATATTATCTTTAATTACATCTTAATATCAAGTAAATATCAGTTTTACACTTCTCTCTCTTTAAACAGTATTATGCTTCTTTTAGATATATTATTTTATATTTAAAAAAATGATACAGTTAATTATATTAATAAAATATATAAAAAATACATAAAAATAATTATATATATAGAATATTTTATATTTATATATATTTAATTACATGATCTGAGCATCAATGATATATAGGAACCTAGCTTGAAAGAAATTAATGGCAATAGCCAAATTGGCCGCAACGTCCAACCCACCAACTAATTACCTAATTAATAGCTATCATTATTTATATATATATATATATATCATCGAATAATTAAGATGCATAAATAAAATAAGAAATATTTGTTTCCAGTTATTTGATACAAAGTCAATAAATATTTATAAAACGATAATGCTAATTAAAATCATGAAGACGCAAAATATTTTTCATCATAAATTAATTCCAAACACAATTAAAAAAAAAAATGCCGCGCGTACGTACCTGATCTAGAAATAACATGTATATATTGCCTCGCCTAGATAAAGAAAAATAAAATAAAAAGCATGAAATAGCAAGAAATTAAACTAAAGAAAAATATCCCAATATCACACTGAATTAATACATGTGTGTTACATTACATACAAACCAATGGGCCTATACTAACGTACTTCCCCATTTTACATCTTCGTTACGTTTATACCTATACATGATGATTATCCTTTTGCAATTTTTTTCCCTAATTAAATATATATATATATATAAAACTTGGTTGTTATCGGCATGCAGGCTAGGACGGTATTATCTAGGCATCGACCATACTTTTGACTACGATGGTCCTGTACCATTTGTGGTCGTCGCCATCTCCGTCTCGGCCGCCTTCGCGGCCTGTTCCCGGAACTTCTTATAAATGTCACTCTTATAGAACTTCCTTGTCCGGAGCACCAAAATGAGCGATACAATTGCACCGGATAAAGTCGCCGCCGTAATTATAATGAAAGACAACTTGAAGCATTCGACCCCAGTACAATCTAACTCCTTACCAGCTTCCCTTTTCAGCCCCAATGCTGCCATTTGCTTCTCAGCCTCCTTGTCGTATAAATTCCCGGTGACTTTCACATTGAGCAAATATAGTCCGATAGGACTGGCCACCGACCCAAAATTGTACAAAGTAGAGTAATACTTGAGGCCAAAAAGTTCGGAAATTATTGCGAAAAGTAATGGCCATTGTGCACCAAAACAAAACCCAATGATAACCGATGCTACGTAAAGTCCATTTGGGACGTTGAACGCGATTATAAGATGACCAGCACATGATAGTAAGAGGGTCAGAGTGAGCATGAGGGGCCGAGGGAAGTTGTACTTTTTTAGAACAATTTCTGAGCCAAATCCCGAGGCTACCCGTCCAAGATAATTCCAGATGCTCACGAGCGACACGAAAGTGCTTGTGCTTTGCTTTGGATACTTGTAAGATTTCCCAATCTGTCCCAAGTTGTCTATGGCCGTTAACGTTCCCCCAACACCACAAATTGCTGTCATGAAAAGAACCAGCATGTCAATGCTGAAAAGTGCTTGGAGTATGGTGTAATCCTCCCCTCTGTCTGGCGGCCTGAATACATTTTTCCAACAAGAAACTTGCTTTTCGGAGCTCGGTTGATCGGGGAGTGAATTTGTTGTGGCACCGGAAGATGCTGCTGGTGCAGATGGGGCGGCCTGATCTGGGTTCAGCTTCTCAGTGATTATTTTCAAGGGTGCCGTGTTATTCATCTCTAGTTTCTTGGTGTTCCAAAGCTTATACTCTTCCAAAATAACAACAGCGAGTGGTAGAAAGAGTAAGATAACCACTGCCGTGGCGGTCCCACCATACTCACCCTGCGTGAACGTCACTTGGTTCTGTAGTATGATCATAATCATCAAAAAACCTGCAAGACCGAGTGAAATATAGAGGAAATTGTAGAAAACTTTGAGTTCGTTCGGCTGCCGAATGACCTTCATGTACCGAATAGTTCGAAGAAAAACTAAAGATATAGCAGAAGGAAGCCACCCTATAAGCAAAATCAAAGACTTCGCGTCATCCCCATAGATAGCATGATATATTTGTGTGATTATAGCGCCACTGAGACCCACGTATCCCTTTAAAATCCCCAACACAGCCCCTCGACTTTCCGGGAAGTTCTTTACGCATGGGACAAGGGAGCCAGTGTTGGCAAAAGACTGCGAGTTTGCTCCAATGCAAATGTACATGCACATTTGCCAAACTTGGGGCGTTGCAATTCTTTTGGTCACAGCAAGCCACATCATGAAGTACCCGAAAAAGTTGAGGACTGCACCAATGGACAGAACCACCCACGGGGGCGTGACCTCGTTGATCAGGCCAGAGAGGACGCCAACATTAGCGCCCACGTCCTTGAAGAAGCTGAGCAAATTGAGGGTGGTTTGGTCATAACCGAGAACGGATTTGATGTCGTTGGAGTAGGAACCGAACATGTAGGTGGCACCTGCGGCGGACATGATCAGAAATGAGGCAAACACCATGAACCACCGACCGGTGATAACTTGGAGGCTCAGACCCTTCATGTCGGTCCACCGAAGAGGAGAACCGCCACCACCGATACCTGGTCCGGCAACTACCATTTTCTGATCCTTCTCTGTCTTTTAGCAACAGGTACAAGTTTGTTATGGAGATGCAATCATGCAAGAGGTGTGGCAGCCTTTCAGTGAATCAGCTTTGCTACATACATATATAGACACAAAAGAGGATAGTAGCATCGCGCATGCGTGCGAGAGAGAGAGAGAGAGAGAGGGTGGGGGCAATTAATATTCTTCTTTAGACGTCATGGTTGACTTGCAGTCCGTTTATTAGAATAGAAGCCCGAAAAAGCAAGTATTATGAAAATATGCCAATAAAATAAAAACTTTCTATATTTTCTGTGATCTTTTCTAGAAACTGATATTTTGAATATCTTCTAGAGATCTTTTCTAGGAACTGATATTTTGAATATCGGTTATGCTATATTATATATATATATATATCTACCTTTCTCTAAAATTTAGGCTCTATTTTTTCACCTAAATCCAACCCATATCCTTCAATTATTAATTGGTAAGGATCGAGTATATATATATATATATAGGCAAGCTGTGTTTTATGATCTTATCCAAAAGAAAATACTTCAATGAATAGCCATGTTGCTTTTTATTAGTGGAATATTGTGTGGCAGGGTGGACTCATTAGCTAGCCAAGTTTCCTTCTATCAATATCATCAATTAAAAGAGCTTTGCTACATGGAGTTATTTTACATATTTTTTTATATATTTTATTAATATAATTAGTTAAAATAATTATTTTATATTAAAAAAAGTGACATTATCAATCATATTAATAAAGTGCATAAATAAGTATATAAAAATAATTGTATATAAAATTTTTTATATTTTAATTAAAATATAGTTGAGCATTGCAAATTTATTATTTTTAAAAAAGTTTATCCTAAGGATTTTATGTTACTTATGGATGTGAAAAATCAAGCCACCGATTTGGACATGCCTTTCTTCTTTTCTATTTTTGACCGTCGAAGTACAGCTACCGAGTACTCTTACATATGTGACATACAACAAATTAATTAACTGATATATATACGTACAAAAAAATAAAAAGATCAAGAGAAATAAAGTACGTACAGATCGAAAGATCATTGCCTTTCTTGCGTACGTGTGTGTGTATATATATATATATATATATATATGTTGTGTGACTCCTTTACTTAATATTCCATTTCATTTTGAAATCTATTTGGAAAAGAGTTTTAGTGCATATAATCGAATTCGCGTGCCAATTTGCATATTAATATTATTATTTTTATATTTAAAATTTAAACTGACATAATTTTTCTTAAAATTTGATTTTCTAATCAATCATTTTAGATATGTGCATATATTAATACACAGAATCGCTTACAATTAAATTTTTTCTTTAAAAAAATAGAGCCATTTGAAATATAGATCATCGATCGAGAAGTAGTGCTACTACTACCGTTTGATTCTTATAATTTATGATTGAGTAAACGAAGAGGAAGGAGGGACAAGTTATAAACTAGATCAAAAAGAAAACTAGGGTTAATTTTTATTTACATAATAATATATGCTAATGTGTGAAGATTATAAAATTTAAATTTAATAAATATATATAATTAATTTTGTGCATAAAATTATAATAAAATTGAAAGTACATCATAACTCTAAATACTTCATGTATTAATTTCTATCTCTAAACACGATCGAGCGGGAGAAAAAATTAATAAAAATTTTAAGTGCAGTCATTTTTATAATTTTTTTTGTGAACTCTATTAATATAATTTAGTTACATCACTTTTTGTTAATAAAAAATAATTATTTTAACTAATAAATAATGTTGAACATTACTTTAATCTGACGTCATGCATGCCTACAGAATTTATTCTTTTCGGTTATCACAAATAAGCATGTATAAATTAAGAGTTTTGCTACATACAAGTAAAGTTACGTACTAATCTATATATTAATACTGATTCTTTCATACTTAAAAGTTAAATTAGTACTGTTTTTAATAAAATTTATTTTTTGACCAATCACAATAAATTAATGCACATATTCATGCACAAGTTTACTTGCAATTAAAATTTTCCATAAATTAATCGCTTTTGTTTACATGACTTCCAAAATGATTTGGCTAATGAAAGGTGATAATTAATAAATATTCGGATTTGAAAGTGATATATGAATCTTGTAGAAAGATTTTATTATTAAATGGAAAACAATGATGGATAAGTACTAAAGAAATATTCATCTGATAAATCATAAAATACCGTATATAAAAATTCCAGAGGATCTTAATTACTACTTAAAAAAAAATGATAGTTCTAATTCTGAGTTAATGTTACTTAGTTCCCCGCGTGTTCTTATCATGTTATAAAAAAAAAGGCAATAAATCAAATTAATTAGAACCAATTACGGAATAATAATTAGCAATTTATAAATCTTTTAAATGTAAACAAAAAAACATTAAACAATTTTTTGAGTAATTAAGTCACGTTTATATATATAAATTACAAACAATTATTGAAAGATTACTATATATATATATATTTATCAACTTAATAAGAAATGCGTTTGGTTGTTTTGTTTGAAATGTTAGACGTTATTTGCTAGATAAGGAGACCGACAGTAGTAGTACTTAAAGTTGATTGTCCAGACAAAAGGCCAGTGAGTCAGTTTTCTTAAACATTGACAATTATTAATTCACACGAAGCCGTCAGACCCAAAGATCGACATGATACGAAAATTAAAAACAAAATATAACTAATACAAGGAACCATGCATTTCATCACGAGTACTACTACTACTAGCTGTCTCGGACTTTGGAGTGCCGACTCATCAATCAACATGTGCGTGTATGATAGTCAATGTTTTACGCAACACATGTTGTGAAATATTTCACATTCCACACACAACACATGTTTACATACACAAAACACATTTCACAATATTTTAGGCAACATATGTTATAAAATAGGAGTATTTTTATAAAGTGATATTAATTTTATAAGATATTTTACAAAAATACCCCTTCTCTTACAATATTATTGTGTAAGATATTGTGAAATATATTATGTATTTATCATTTCCCAATTACAATTTTTGGGAATCAAATACGTACGACAATTTGGTCACGACTTTTTAAAAAGCAAAGTGCTTCACAAATTTGCATACTATATAATTAAATGCTGCACGGCATGCATGCGTGCAGCTTCAAGCTGTAGTAGTACTACAGATAGATATGCGAAATGACAGATCAACAAGAACCTGGGAGTTTGTCCGATGAAATTATTGGACACTATACGGGAGTTTGAAGATAAAATATTAAGGTATAATTCTACTTTTAAAACATAGAAATTAGTATAATAATATATATATTATTGTTATAATTAAGAGGCTGAAAATGAGTGTCTGAAATTCGATAAGATTAAAAAGTAATTTTTCCAACCATTTTTTAATTTATATATAATAGAAAGAAAATAAATAATATCTCTAGCTAATAGGATAGGCATGCGGCACATGAAAATAAATAATCCTAGTATGTCAACTGAGATTGTTTTCTCATTTTGATCATTCGTGTATTTTAATTTAAAAAAAAAATTATTTAATAATTAAAAAAGTAATTTTTAGTGTATTGGTATATTTTTTTTAAATATTTAAATATGTTAAAAAATGTAAAAATAAAAAAGAATAAAAAAAATGAAAAATGAGATTTGTGCTAGCAGGCACGCCCGATGGTCAAAACTAGACAACACGCTAGCATTTCTCTCGAATTATATTATTACTTTTTTACTACTATTCATAATTCTTTCCAACACTTTTTACCACCCAAACGTACGTAATTAATGGTTGTGATTCTTGTGAAGTGAAAAATATTTGTCATGCAAAAGGCAAGAAGCTGGCCGGTTTCTGTACAGAATTGTCGGCCGACATGAGTCGAATAAAATGATCGGACGAGTTAATATTCTCTCGAATTGTTGTCATTTTATGTGAAATTAGACGTCAAACGTACAATTATATATAATTATATGTGTGTGTATATAAAAAATATATATGTATATATGAGATCACAATGATGTACAAAATGGATTGAAAAGTTGATCGTCTTCTAGAGGGTATCGACGTAGCTTATGACTTTGTTTATATATATATATATATGCTCTCTCTCTCTCTCTCTCTCGCTATCAAATTGTATAGATGAGAATGCAAATAAAGCAGCACGCGGCCAACCAGCTTTCCGTCATATGTCATATTTGAGATGAGCGCATTGAAAATATATATATATATATATATATATGTTGTAGTATCCCAGCCACTGTCCCGTTGGTCAACGTCGATCTACGCTAGCTAGCCTCTCGTACGTGTCCACAAACATGCATGCGCATCTAATTAATTATATTACGATATTATTGCTGCAGCATGCTTGGACGTTTCTTCGTTATATATATATTATATATCTAATCTAGCTGCAGAAATTAATAATAATAATTAATGGAATATTCATGATAATATAAATGTCACACCAAAATAATGATCATATGCAATTAATATAAATGTCATGAGTCGTAAAAAAGGATTCTGATCTATATACCAGCTTCCACTCTCTCTTTATCTTTAATCCCCTGTATATAATGATATTCATCCTTCTTTTTTCTTTTCTTTTTGTGTTTTTTGGTTTCTCTTCATCGGTGGAATTAGAACTTAGGTATATATAGAGTTTGAATATATATGTATATATAGAACCTAGCTAGCTAGCTGTCTAGCATGCTGCAGCTGGCAGGTCGTATATGGATTCCAGACTATCATTAATGGAATATTGAATATAAATAAGGATGAGTAGTACGTACATGGTCCATGGAATGAGGCCATTTGTTTTCCATGGCCTTAACTTATCAGTTAGATCATAAAAATGTACGTGAAAGTTAAGTACTACTTATCACTCAAAAAAGACACAAGTCTAGGTAATTTGCAGTACTCATGTTTCGTCATGTAGAAGTAGCCATCAACATGATGACCAGTATCAGACACGACCAACGTGTAATATATATGTCTGTACTTTCTTAATTTCTTCTCAGTAATTAACTTATGTTAATGTTGCACATGATCTTGCCGATGGACAAAGTCAAAAACCCGCAGCTATATATGCAGCGCCAAAGTAACGTCATTTATTGATTGACATTCAATTTATTTAAAGTTATCACCATCCAACGTATGCATACTTAATTATAAATATGCACATCAAAATGCATTTTTTTCATTTATATATAAGGAACATATATAGTTATAATCAACTCGGCATCAACCAAACTCTATTATACATGATAATTAGAAAAAAAAAATCAATAATTTAAGACGATCAGCATATCATCTTGATCATCATCTTCACGAGTGCGGGCCGGTTGAAATATATAGTAATCGATCAGTTGCAGTTTCTCGGGAATA
The DNA here is from genome assembly GCF_018687715.1 of Carya illinoinensis. Classification (NCBI taxonomy): domain Eukaryota; kingdom Viridiplantae; phylum Streptophyta; class Magnoliopsida; order Fagales; family Juglandaceae; genus Carya; species Carya illinoinensis. The sequence goes on from NC_056752.1 coordinate 54,173,496, forward strand.
ATTAAATCGGTTACCGTTAAGCAAGAAATTAGTAGAGATTTAGATAATATATATATGTATGTATATATGTATGTGCTTGTCATGTGTGACTAATTCCAACAATATTATAGTTGCCATGTGTGACTAATTCCAACAATCTTATAGTTGCCTAGTTGGACTTGGAAATCAAAGACAGCGACACCCATGCATAAAAGAGGGTTTAAAATTCTGTCATCTCGTTCTATGATCTTCTCCCACCTTTTTAAAATTCCTCTTTCTTTGGAGATCATAGAGTTAGAAATTCATGTCTCCTTTATTGTATTTTTTTATTTTATTAGTATTTTCTTGCCAGTTACCTCTTTCATTGGTAACAGAAACTTATAAGACAAGTTATATATATATATATAATATATTAATTATGTTATTTTTATTATATCAAGAAGATGATCATCAGATAATATATATATATATATATCAACCACCCTAGATATTTCATCATGTTCATGATCACTTTCCAAGTACTCCAACTACTACGTACGACGTCGTCAATAAGATTATAATATGAAATGTGTAGTAGGTCATTATTAATGTTAATTGTAAGAAACAGATCGTGATCAATTAACCAAAAAAATCATAAAATCTAGTAAATGTCAAACTTATTGGTAATCATGACTATATTTTCTAATAACTTGGCCACGTTGCATGCTTTGAGGTTCAAGTGTCACTGTCGCCCTTGCCATTACAACACCCATGCATATATTATCTATATATTATATACGTCAATGCCACTCATGATGATCACTATCGACGAAAATCTCTCTATCGCATATAGATATTGGAATCTTATAATTTTATTGAATGGTAGTCATATAATCTCTTCAGGGGGACCACAGTAACTTGAACCATACATTATGCCCACTTGCACATGACTCCCATGATGTAGTGGTACTACTGTTCTTCTTTCAAACTGCGACGTCTTTTGAATATTCAGCAAGAATATTTAAGCAGCTTTTAGGGGGTCCTGATTTCGTAGCAATCTTTAATTCCGATGAAATTTAAGTACCTGAAAAATCCTTTTCATGGTTTCCAAATGTCAATCTCGATCGAGATCATCATCTTCTTGTTCCCTTTTTTCTCCCGCTAACCAATTTATTTTAGGTTTCATGTTGTTGCTTCCAAGTTATTCTCAGTGCATGATGTCAAGTGGCAGACACAATTTTGACATTAATTTGTATTGTATATATAAATTAATAAAGTAATGTTATATACCACACTCTCATCTTAAATTTCATGATTGCACCACCACCACTTTATTCATCATGTGGGGAGCCAAGCTTTTCTCTCCACACATTGGTCTTAATTGCTCGTTTTGCCAGAACTCTAACGAGTCTAAACCCTAACATCTACGGCATCCACCTTCAATTTCTAAAGTTTACTTTAGATGTCGGGCAAAGAAAATGGCCAAAAGGAAATTGTCACTGTCATAATTTTTCTTCTTTTTGGCATGAAGTGTGACAGAGAAAAATCAAAGAGTGAGAAAGCAATTACGAAATCAAGTACAAATTATTTCGATATGCCCGGTTTCCCACGAAGAAGATCATCCCCAGAAGAAGAGGAAGAAAAAGTAGGGAAAAGAAACACTCCACGTGCATCTTCCAATTTAATTAATCAAATAAAAGTGAATCGAAGATTGTTCAAGAGCTGAACATGACGAATGATCATTTTTTGACCTTTCCACTTATGGATAATATGTGCAATTAATATGTACTTTAATCAACTGAAACTGAGGATCGATCGGAAGAAGTCCCTTTCATTCAGCACACATGTTTTGAATTTCTCTTTTGGCTCATTTGAGTGTTTCAAAATATTGTAGGAACGCAACTTTGAGGTTCAACAGTGACGTCTTCGGCGTTGAAAAACTCGTCCTATTGCTGCTTATAATGACATTATATATTAGGAGTATTCTATGCATACGCAGTTTAATATTCCATATTTTATATATATATATATATATCTATGAACTGCGTGATCATGATGAGAGCATGGCGTACTGTAACGACTTTTTATATTAATAATTAGTTTTGTTAAGATAGATCAACTCGCTCACACATGATTTTCTATTAAATATTTACTTAATTTTTCTGATATGGAAATTAAAATGTTTCTCATTTGTAGTTTATGCTATATATGGCGGAGATTATTATAAGAAAATTAAAATGGGATTTTCTTTGGATTATATAGTATTTGAAAATTATTTTGAGACATCAATAAAAGTATGCACTGTTATAATTACAAGGCTGGCGTCCAGTCCGACGATTGTGGGTTGGTGAAATATGTGAATATATTGTTAAATTTTATTTTTAATGTCGATTCCTTGAAATAAAAGATGGACTTTTCTCTTCTTCTATTTTTGTCACCATTATATCCAACTGTTTGCGCACGCCAACGTGGAATTCGGCTGAGCTTTACCTCTTATTATTGGTGCTCGACCTTCTTTCCTCCGCGGGAGGGCTCCCCACAAGTTTATTACTTTGCCCAACAATTGCGTACCTTTTTCTGGACATAAATAATTGAAACAAAATGTTACTAGTTACCACTAACGTATTTTTAATTTTTTTAATTTTTTAATTTTTATTTAATAATTAAAAAAGTGATTATTCGTAGAATTATATATTTTTATTTTTTTTAATAATTAAAACTATTTATAAAAAATAAAAATTAACCATTTGTGCTAGCGGTACGCCCAACGTTAACTGATGCACGGTCCGCTAGCACCATCCATAATTGAATGATCATTATACAGCCGTTTTTTTTTTGTACGGAAAACAAGGGTAATTACCAGACAAAGCGAATTCACCAAACCTACCGCTCATTCTAATTGTAACATCCTGACATTAGAAATAACAAAAACGTAACAAAGCGTTTACACCTACACCCAGGAGCTCCGACGTAACGCAACTGCATGCGAAACATTTAGTATCGGTCAAAGGAAGATGGGCGCCCTGCCCCATCGGGGCGTTCATAAGGTCCTGGTCTGTTCCTGTAACTTCTTCCCTCAGTCCTTGCTGATCCTCCTCCACTTCCATACCTGTCATTGGCCCCGCGTGAGCTACCATCCCTCTCATAGCCTGTGTCTTTGCCATAACCATTTTGAGCGTAACGATCTGAACCACGATACCTATCACTTGCAAATCGATCTCCACCAGAAGGGTACCTGCATTGTTTACAAATAAGTCAGACCACAGATAACAGGATCCATGACACCATGAGGGTACCTGCCCTTGACACCTTGTAACATATCTTCATTACCATCCAACCATATTTCACAAAACAGTACGGATGGCCACCATCATCATAACAAGGAGTCAGGCCCAAACAAAATGCAGAATGCATTACTTCTGTTACTGTTTTGAAAATAATACCACACGTTGGATACCTGTCACCGATAGGGCGATGATCACGGCTCCCATATTTGTTGTCTCTGCTATCAAAGCGGTCCCTACCTCCATCATATCGATCATCCGCATAGCGATCCCCACGGCCACCAGATCTGAATCTAGACCGTGAAGAAAATGAACCCCCACCCCGACCTTGATCACCACCTGCTAAAGGGCAGTCCCTCGCCCAATGCCCTGGGCGCCCACACTTGAAACAGTCATCTTGCCCAGCAGACCTGTCTCCTCCTCCATAGCTGCCTCTGCCACCAGATAAGTAGCCTCCTCCCCTATAACCACGGTCTAAATCTTCTCCCATTTTGGGTTCAGCCTTGTTCACTGAGATTACCCGATCACCTAACTCCTGTCCATGCATCTCCCGGATAGCATCTTCCATTCCCCGACGATCAGAATAAGTAATGAACCCAAATCCACGTGGTCGGCCTGTGTCTCTTTCCAACATGATCTACATAAACACCAGAGTAAAGGAATCATGCCAAGCAATAATATAGAATATAAATGCAACTAATATATAGATAGCATGACATGACTTATGCATCATCTGGCTACAGCTAAAAGTTGGTATGTTTAAGAAATACAATTGAAGTACTACTCACTCCAAAAGAGAACTGGAAGTTCATAGCAACCAACACAAAGAGATCCTTTTAAATAAATAAATAAAAAAGAATTGGCACTTCATGTAAGTATCAAAATTAAAAGGGATAAAAAAATTTCTATGAAAGGGAAGTAAATAAGAGGTATTAACATATCTCTATTCAAACAAGGTGTGCATGCGCATGACTTCTTAATTTGTAAATGCACCTACTAAAACCGATGTATAACACCCAGGAAAAACCAAACGAATGACAGAATTTCACGAGGATCAATAACAAGCAGACAGTCTATGATGTATAAACAAGCTCCAAAAATCGGCGTGAACTAGAATTTCATGCAACCATCTTTCAGTACTCCAGCACTTAACTTCTAAAGCTTGAGCCAATTCTTAAAATTAAGGAAAATGATATTGTCCATAAAATGGTGATTCTATAAAGGAAATTGACTTGAGAGTAGTAACTTCTAATACGACAGCAACTTCTAAACTTATTAGCTTGGAAAAGGTTAATTTAGATGAAAAATTATGTAGAGCTCAATACTGAAACAGATTACTTACGTTTCTTTGCCACTATGGATATGGGAATGCAATGTGTTTCACATTGCAAAGAGTTCTTAAACAACCCAGAAGAGTCGGCCAGATGGTACACGTTCGGAGTATAAAAGGTCTTAACCCACCACATAATCCGGCCTAAAATGATTACAAAATCTCACCTACTCTGGTCAACAGCGACAAACAATCAGATTCAGTATCTTCCAATCAAGAGGCCATCTATTCAATGACAAGCATCTAAAGACGAAAATATTGGATGTACCCATCTAGCTGTCCAAATCAAACTCCCCCAGAAATAAGCATCTTGTGGATATCGAGCAGCAATATTCTCAAGAAACAAACATTTCTTTCAATCATTAATCTTTTCTGGATTCAGTACAATCAATATATACCATCAATATAACTAATCAGATATGGTCTTCATTTTGGAAAATACATCCAAACTTTTCCCACTGTGCTGCTGCCTTCTTCAGCAGTTCATCAACCAGAACAAGCGAAATGATTGCAAGAATCAATTGGATACTCTGTTGAAAGATGACAGAAACTAATAACCTGTTTCAGCTGAAGAAGATAACTGACACGGAGCAAAGATAACTGTAGAAAATAGAGCCTAGGCATTACAATTAATACGGATAACTTTCAATTGGCATGACAATGGGTGATATGTACTAGATCTGTGTACCCTTAGATACTATAAAAGAAGTGCTACAGACACAGACATCACACAAAAATAAACCCACAAAGTGACATAACTTCATATGATATGTTAGATCTACTTTACAATCAAAGTAGCTTTACAATCTAACATATCCCATCAAGCCACGTCAGTTTGTGGATTTATTTTTGTAGGATCTCTTTGTGGCTAAAGCATTTATCTATAATAATACTGTCAAAGAGTAGAGTGGAGTAAGCAGACGACCACAAAGCAGATAGCAGATGCGAGTACCAAGACACCAGATTTGAATAGATTCAGCATCTCAGGCAGCCATACAATGATGCAATACACTCCAAACAATTGTTTTTAGACAAAGAAGTCAGTAATCCGTCCATTACTACCATGTCATGAAGCAATGAAGCATCAATATTTATTGTAGATGTGAGTACAGTTTCAGGCACCACAGCAATCCAGTCGAGACGAGTATATGCGATTTTAAGGCCAACTGTATGGATAGTCTATAGTTTCCCAAGTACAAAAACATGACATGACATGGCATGGCAAAACTGAAACTGATAGTTTGAGGGCTGTAGGCAAGAACTGTATAAGCTCACATACAGAGAAAAGACAAAGGTAAGGCTCATCCACACAACCCCAGCCATGCTCAAACAGTAGAGATGAATTTACTTACTAAAATCAGAGATGTTAACTTGGACAAGGCTCAAAAGCAGGAACCTTGGACACCATGAGCCCACTGCACTAGCAGACAAGTATCTCATTGCCATCTAAACGGGCTTATTGACTCGGACAAACTGCAGAATGTGTGTGGGGTAACTAAATTTGACTTAAAATCTTAAGACCATCATAGATGCGACCTCAATCAAATTATGATTAAAATCATATATATATCTCTTTGATCCTCCGATACGGAAACCAAACTGACATGAAGCACCATCGCTTCGAATCCATAAGACAAAGGTATGGCCAACCTATCCAGTTGCAAAACCTTTCCTTTTTTCACATCCGCTTGGATATTCACAATTCAGTCTTACTAGTGTAAAACTTGGGAGAGCCAACTAATAAAAAAGACCCATATCCTTTCATTTGGCTAAACCAAATAAAAATCTTCAAGCGAATGAGTGAACATATCACTTTCCCAAACAACAATCATTTTATTATTCTTCAGTTCCCCAGCCACAAAAGTCACGTAGGACATCAGTAGGCTCTGCCATGGTACTTCTCAAAGTCAGTCACATCATGTGAATTGTTTTGTCTGCCAGCTCTCACATCATTATATATCCATTCAAAATTTATGAGATTCTCTTATGGATCCCAACCACATACAAAAACCATCTTTCATTTGAGTATATCCTGGCTTGAAAACTTTATAAATCTGCTTAATCTAATCACAAGAATAACATTCAGTTTCAGCAACTTGAATGCAAGCACTCTGACCAAAGCTTCTATAAAAAGATCCATCTACAAAATATCAAAAGATGGTGACCACCGTTTCCAGAAAAGAAAGACAAGGAAATTAATATTATAAAGTTATAGAAGAATGAAGATAATTTATTTACTAAAGAAAACAAAAACAATATTAAAAGCCAGAAAAATGCTAATAACTTGGTAGAAATTGGAGGCAGACGCATCTGAGTTTTGTTTAAATTTAGCATGGGAAGGAATAAGCAACCCAACATCTTAAATTTCAAACAATAAATACAATATTTTCTTACAAAACTTCTCTCGACTCATTCTTTGAAGGGGAAGAGGATAAATGGATTTGCACAAGATTTGCATAAGAGGATAAGGAAACTATTCACCGATCACAAGATTTGCACAAAGAAAATCATTTGACACATCTATACACAATTCAACAGATCAATCATGGTAAGCTGGATAAATGGATGGCCAAGAAAACAGAGAACAAGAAGAGGGTGGGTGACGTGCAACATATATGTAATGCATTCATAACAAGTTTATTTTGAAAACCGAAAAGCTTTGCAAAACATTTAAGAAAAAGATTTTGCAGTTTTATCTACAACGCAAAAACAGACAAAAAAAAAAACAGTGCCAGAGGAATTTGAGTTCTGGCACTCGTGAATCTGTCCAATGGACTGTTTGACTTCAACTTCGAACAAAAACCATTACTTGTAAGTCCAAAGAAAGGCTATTAACGACATGAAGGCTTCAAAACTGTAATGCAATTTTAAATCAACCTCTAATCAGCCAATAGAGAAAATCAGAGATTGCCATGTTTAATAGGCGACTTCTGTCTTTTTATTTTTGATGTTTATTGTTTAAGTATCTGAGGAAGCGAAAATAAATAAACTACATTTACATTAAAAAGAGAGAAATTATGCGAATAAATTGTCGAAGTTTCGACTTCCCCTCTATCTTGCTTTTCCAAGTCCAACACAACAACTCGAATAAAGTCAAGGTAAGTTCTCCGCATCGCTGATGTAAGAGCACTCCAATAGAAATTCAAAAACGAATCATGTCGTTTCCTTCATTTTCTCAGAAACCAACCAGAGGACAAGAACGAAACGATAAAAATATAATAATAATAATAATTAAAAAAAAAAAACGAAATAAGAGAAAATCGTACCTGACATTCTAGAACTTTGCCGAAGCGGCCGAAAGCATGGTGTAGCTGTCGCTCAGTGACGTTCCACGACAACCCCCCGACAAATATTCGGTTCCCTTGCTTACCAGCCATCAATCTCTCTCTCTCTCTCTCTCTCTCTCTCTCTCTCTCTCTCTCTCTCTCTCTCTCTCTCTCTCTCACCAAAAAGAATTACTGAAAGTCTGAAAGAATAATAAAATTCGACGAGCATTCAACAGAGACTAACAAACAGAAACCCTAAATACTGTCTGTTTCCCGGGAAAAATTAGAAATTGAAAGGAAATAGTGCTGACCTGAGTCCTCGAGACTCCACTGCAGAGAGATCGAAGTGTTGCTCTGTACGTAATGGACCAACGGTGGTTAAATAGAGCAATTTTGTTAGCTTTCAGTTTTCAGTTTTCGAAACCCAACTCAACTGGATCGGGTTCTGCTTTTCCGGTTGTACCTTTGGAACTTCAACGCTATCTACAGGTATTGATGTACAATATTTCGCAAGAGAGCCGCAGGAATTGCAGAATGTGGGATTGGAGCAACAAATGGGAGTTAACAGGGCCTGCAGAGTTGTTTGGGTCTAATCGCTCAATGGCCCTAAGTTTAGGCCTATATTAATAGGGCCTCTGAATCAGGGCTTTCTTAGATGAGATTTGTTTACATAATTCTTTTCTTTACATAATTCTTAGATGAGATTTGGGAATAAAAGGTTGCCCTAATCTTTTTTATAAGTAATGCTATATATAATTATAAAATATATAAGTACTATACAGTCACTTTGAAAAAGAGTAAAATTTATTATTAAAAAATTATTATTTTTATATGATTCTTATTCACTTTTTTCAAAATGATTACGATGCTTATACACTCACAATTATAATTATTATTATTATTTTTTTATTTATAAATCCACACTGCTAATATAGTAGAAATTGATTTTCTAAACAAAATTAAAAAGCATATCTTTAATTATTCAGTTTTTTTTTTAATCCATATTAACTTGTAATTAGAATTTTTCAAAAATCACCCTCACAAAAGCAAACAATCAATTCGCAAACTTTTTGGGGCCGTCATAAATACTCGGGAATTTCATATTTAAGCTTTACAGACTACATTTTGCAACCTGATTTTTGAATAATTATGGAAAGGAAGATGAACAATAGGTAAATTAAGAAAAATCTCGTATTTGGGTGCTGAATTGAAGCAACACTCGTACATCTTTGAGAAATGAATTCAAAATGCATCACGTACTTGGCACAGTTAAATAATTACGTCATATGAGATACAGAATATACATGGATGTACATGAAATGGCGTACTTGTCAACCAAAGATTGAATCATGTTACAATTGCAGACTTTGCTTTATCTTATTCGGGCAGAAGGGGCAGCCTAGTAACACTTGTACCCCCACCATTGCCAGTTAGGGAAGCAGAGTCTGTTTCCTTTCGAGAGCTTGAACTAGATTTAGCAGACTTAGAAATGTTTTTCCTGCTTAACCTTTGTGGGAGAATCTGCAGCCTGGGATTCTGCTCGGTACCCGAGTTCTCAGCAGCCAGCTGATAGCTTTCCACCAGTTCAAGCTGCCGGGCTATTATTTCAGAGCATCTAGGGAGAAGCTCCACCGGCTCTCCACCGGGAATCACAATATACTCAATTGCAAGTCGAACCTCCTATGAGAAAAGAAAGAGTACATATAATAAAACAGTCATATATGATCACATTTTTCATATAATAAGGTTACTAACTTAATACAAAAGTGAAAAACGGGAATTGTTGCCTGAAGTGATCATTTAAGTATCTAGACCAGTAATCATCAAAAGATATCTTATGGTTGAGCTGAACCAAATGATGCAATGAATTTATAATGCGAAATAGTTAAATGGGAAATGATTCGCACCTCCAAGGCGTCAATCTCTTCCAGCGATGGTTTTCTTTTTGGGGCATCATCTTCAATTTCAATGTTCAAAGAATTCCTCAGCAGTGGCTTTGATACCAAGCCTACTGATTCCATTTCAAGAATCATGCGAACTGCCTTGACCAGCTGTGCCATGGTATTTGACTGCTGTAGAGAAGTTAAATGTGTGATTGGTGGAGCTTTGAAGTATATTTAATTAAAAAAAATTTTAAAAACAATGAAGCAATAGAAGTCACCTTGATAACAAATATAGGCAACTGATGGAATTTTGCTACACCGCGGATCCATGAGTTCTGCTTCATCTCTGAACTGGATGCTAGAATCGCATCTGCTGTTCCAATGTCGTCAGTTACGTCTATTTCATCTTCAAGCCCCATTACTTTTGCTACTTGTAGTAGATCGGCTTCAAGGACCTGAAGACATCCATCACAAACAAAAATATAACGAAAAGTTCCAACTTTTCCTTCTGACTTAAGTATAAAATTTTAACGGCTTCTGAAATAAGGTGTAATCCTATATTTTCTAAATAATGAATTATTTGTAAAATTTATGTTTTCATCAAAAGTAAATTAGTCTTGACAATTATTTAAAGTAAGTGAATACTTTTTCCAGCGATAAGCAAAATTTTATTGAGCATAAAGTAGACAAAGGCCAGAGTATACAGGGACACATACAAGAGCCTTTAAAGTAAGAGAATACTGAAAATGAATGAATAAAAAACGCAAACTCGAGGAAACTACCTTGTAAGTATAGACTGACACTGGTGAGCTCCTCTTCTTCACAAATCTACCAGTCCTTCGTTTCTTAGACTGAATAGAAGAATGGCCTAAATCATCCTCATCAGAATCAATCTCAGCGCTTATACTTTTACAATCAGTCATTGCAGGTTTTTCTAGAAGGCTACTTTCAAGGATCAGAGTAGAATTCAAAGAATCACTAGCATCATCATCCATTTGACGAACTTCAAACAGAGAAGATTTTCCTATACCCAATAAAAAGTCATCGTTTTTAGTTTAACTGTCGACCAACAAGTTCAATCTTCAGCCAAAAATGTGAGCATAACACTACATAAGAATCAATTCAAATGTGCCATGGAACAAGGAGCACAATACCTGCTAATATTGCATCTACTGTAGCATCTAAACTGTGATGAACACGACACTCAGTTTTAGAGATAATCTCAACAGCACATGTAAATGTAGGAGGCCCTTTCCTTTCAAGTATTGTCTTCTGCACTTTCCTTCTTCTTGCCTCCTCGTCTCCGAGTGTTACACTCTGTTTAGATAAATAACTAATTTTGATCAATAAAATTTCCTTTCTTGGCCAAGGACTACAGTTAGTGAGATCCCCACTCAATGGAATTTTTTACGTTTAGTATGGATCCCAGTGGAATATGATACCACAGTTATCAACTTCAACTTTGCAAGATCAACAGACGATTAACCTTAAATAAAAAAAGAAAATATTAATCCATATGAGTGAATGAAGACTGAAATAGAAGAAATCACTTTGCACCTCTATGCCACCAACAAGGATCTGCAGAGAGGGATTCTTTATTATGTTATCTATTGTCATTCCATGCGCTGTTCCAACAAGTTGAACTCCTCTTTGAGCAATAGTACTGGCTGCCAGTGCTTCAAGCTCAGTTCCAATTTCATCGATTATAATGGTTTCGGGCATATGATTTTCAACTGCTTCAATCATAACCTGAAAGGAAGCCGAAAGAAAATATAGGATCGCTAAAATTAAAGTTTGTCAAAGCTTTACAATTTTTGAAACAGCACAAACCATATGATAGGACACGATGCTTACATTATGCTGCATATGAACGTTTGGAACTTGCATCCTTCTTGCACGACCTATTCCTGTGTGCGGGACATCTCCATCACCTCCAATCTCGTTAGATGTGTCCACGATGACAACACGCTTCCTGTGCTCATCTGCCAACATTCTAGCAATTTCTCTGCATAAGCAAACGCTCTTCAGATATAAAACAGATGCATTTTTTATGAGGATGAAGAAAGGATCATCCAAAATTGCATACGAGAAGCTCAGGTCAAGGCAATTATTTAAGCAGTTACCAAAATGACCATCAATTCAGTAGCTTGATTTTACAAAAATGGGAAACGTAAGGACCTGATTAGCGTAGTCTTGCCGACCCCAGGAGGTCCTATGACTAAGATGGAACCTCCCCCCTCAACCAAGTCTCGTATAATCTCTGCACTTCCAGATACAGCTCGACCAACCCGGCAAGTGAGGCCAATGATTTGCATTTTGCGGTTCCGAATTGCGCTTATACGATGTAAAGAGTTATTGATGCCCGAACGATTGTCGTCCGAAAAATCACCAACCTAAAATAATCATATAAGTCCACATTAAAATCTCTAATATTCAACTAGTATACCATAATCATGTGATCTGAATATTTTTTTTCAATCATTGTTATCATGCAAACTTATTCCAGCATTCTTCAATAATCAGCATAGTCAACATTGACAATTCAATTAAATATAACTTATAAAAGTGCCTCAGTAATATTAAAATAGTTGAGTCGCTATCTTTCTAAACTACTCGAGTCAAACTACTTTAAAGCCTAGTGCAGAAGCACCCAACGAAAAGTATTAAAAATGATGCATTTTCATGCGAGAACACGCTCAATCTCCAGAGAAATGTTCCAAGTAAACAAGACGGATGACTTTGATCACCTTGGATATCGCGTGCCGTAAATCTTCATGCTTCACGGGCTGATCCGAGATCATCCAATCACCCGAAGGAAACCTCGCAAGAGGCTTCCTTCCCAAATCCATCACAACCTCAATCAACTGCCCGAGCTCCTCGTGCCGACACAGCTCCCTCTTCATCCTCAGGGGCAGCAGTTCAAGGAACAGCTCGAGCTCCGAAGCGGCCTCCGACCGCGAAGTCGAAGCGGAATTCGGTGAAATCGACGGCGAGAACGCGTTTCCAGGAACGAAACGATCGGACGGCCTCCGGATTTCCGGGGCCGCCGATTTGGACGACGACGAGATTCCTGTACGGGGGCGAGGCGTTCGACGAAATGACGAAGAGATTGTGGAAATGAAGTTGGAGTTCTTGAGGTACGTGAGGGTGGAGGTAGGGATTTGGTGTGCCGAGTTCCATGAGGAGTGCAGATCAATCAGCACGAAATGCGAATTCAAAGCTTTCATGCTTTGTGCCGTCCCCTTTTTTTCCCCTTGACTCTCGTTTTCCTTTCTGGTTTTTTGGTGGGCAATAAAGAAAAGAGAGAGGATTGAGATTATGGAGAAGAAGAAAGAAGGGAGAAGATTCGGAGGGATCTCCTCTGGGGTAGGAGGATAGGCGGGGGCCACAAAGAGTCCAAGCAAGCAACTGCTGAATAGTAAAGACCGTTGAAGGTAAGACGTCGCACCACGTGGGGGCTGCGGACCACTCATGTTTCGAGAGGAAGAGTTGTGCCCGCAACTTATGTGCCTTGGCATTTGCCAATACAAAAATTCTATGTACAGTTTTTTTATATATTTCAGTGATATAATTAGTTGGATATTAAAAAAAATAATTCAACTAATCATATCAGTAGAATGTGCAAGAAATACATAAAAGTGACTGTATGTAGCGTTACTCTTGCCAATATATATTTTCTATTTTCCCTTTTTTTTCTTTTTTAACTTTTATTATTTTGCTTGAACACCAAGTTGCACGACTTTATTTTTGTATGTATTTTCTTTTTTTCTTTCAGAATATTCGTTACTACCCATTTGCATGAAATTCTTATAGAAAAGAACGGGTTTACGGGCATACTTCTCACCCACTTTATAGCTCATAACTCCGATAAGAAATTTTAAATGATCTAAATCCGATGAATGGTATCCATTGCTAACACTTCTTAGCGGCTAGAAAGGATATTTTTTGAACAGTGACTCACAACATAGTGGAAAGGCATGTCAACTACTTGATAGCATCGTTAAGGAAATTATGCAACTAGGGCAGATCTGCCAAGTCTGTACAAAACAGCTCGCCCTTTGCATAATGCATTTGATCATTTACATTCAGGAGCACCTAACTCGAACAGACTTAAAAGGCTGTAAAAATCTGCTTAACTGTGATAGAAAATATTAGTTAGATTTCTTATATAACTCCTATTCCCATCCCATCAATCTATTTCTGACACCCTCCTCAAGCTTTTTCCTTGGCAAGGAACAACCATCCCCTTCGTCGAGAAGAATTCTATAAACTTCCCACTCCCGACCGCCGATCATGTGTCTCCCTATCTCCACCTGAGAAAAACAAGGCAAAAAAATGGAATTCAGCATCACATTTTGTATTTTTTTAAGGATATCATACCCTATGAAACAGTATAAGAATGTGTTTGAGCTAGTACCGAAAAGATGCTTGTGTTGAGTATCTTGAGAGCAAGAGTGACATCATAAAATACAAGTGGACGACCCCTGCCAGACAATTCTACAGGATTAGCTACCAGCAGCTCGGTGTCAGGGCCCCGGCTCACCACAGACACTCTAAGCGGATGCAAGAGCTCCATTCTTAAGCGAGAGCACAATGAGTTTTGCTTGTTGGGATCAATAATCTTTTTCTCATCTGCCTGCCTTACGAATAATTCTACTTCACAACTTCGTTTTGAGTTTGCAAAGAATCGTCCATAAGAAACCTGGCATAAATTTTACATTAAATCCTCATTCAAATTATATGAGAATGGAAAAATAACATAGGTTCCTAAGTTTTTCCTTCCTGGTTGTCCCACCAATAATAAAAACGCTTCACAAAAAGCCACAAAGGACATAAATGATATAAAGTTCTTCATAATATTTGCTTATAATTTACCTGAATGTTGTAATCCTTTAGGGTTCTCATGATATCATAAATAAGACCTTTGTGATCCTGACAGTGGATTTGAACGAGTGTGTGGGAGGGACTGAGGGTGTTATCCATTGTCACAGATATAGGGTTGGAGGCAATAGATCCACTTGGGTGTCCGTTGGGAAGCTCTAAACTGAACATATCCCCAGTGATTTCAGAGGGAAGAAATGGAGAACCCTGTGAGCATGCAGTAACTTCTGGGCCTACTAATTCAACCTCACAACTCATAATGGTATCCCTTAATGCAACTCTCAAATGATGGATTGTTTCCTCCTGCCTCTTTTTGGTATGAAGAAGTTCCCTGATGAAAAAGAACAATCGGATAAACTACTCTCCACGAAAAAAAAAAAAAAAGCAATAAATGTTTTGAATAAAAACCTCTACTCTCACAAACAATAATCAATGCCTCACAGAGAGACACACATCAGTTGCTGCCACATACAGAGACTTAAACCAAGATTCTGCATGTCACTTGAAACCAGCACAGGCACCTTCTCTCTAAAAGTAAAAAAGTTCGTGGAATTTCCAAGAACATGGAAGAACTGAAAAGAAACTAAAGGCTTCATGCATCCAGTTAAAAAAGGCTACCGACCATAGAGCTCCATCAGTATGTGCCATAATTAGCCAAAAATCAATTTTTGACCTATTTATAAAAGAAGATTTTACCAAATATAAATAGAAATATCATAAGTACAGAAAAACATGGATTCTTTTCAATTTTCAAATAGCATGAGTCAATACCTGTGAATTGATACCAGTCAAATCAATAGGTTTTAAGTAATGAAAGATGAGAAAACGAATTAAACTTCTTCTATACAAATTTCTGCTATCCAAAGGAAAGATTATTGGCAGAAATCGCAGGACAGTATCAGGTGTGTCAGCTATGACAGTGCTATAGAACCAACCATAAGAAATATGGAATCTCTGAACATGGTTGTAAGAAGTTTAAAAAAAAGTTTAAAAAAAATATCAAAAAAACATTTTTTTTTTTTTTATCTCTTAGTTATCAGATCAATAATATTTATCTCTTACTTATTAAAAAAAAAAAAAGTAAAAAATATATATATATATAAAAAAATTAAAAAATTAAAAATATTGCAAGATGTAAAATGGAAAAGCGATCCAGATGGAAGCAGAAATACAAATGGAGGTAATGGGAAAATTTGAAGGAGAGATGCAGCATCATCATTTAAGGCAAAAGCAAGGATGACAAACCTGGTATCTGTCACAAAAAAGAGGTCCATAACTCTCCCATCCGGAGTAGTGGATACCTTCACTCTCTTTATAGTTAGTTCCAGCTCGCAGAGAACCTCAGTTACATCTATAGAGGAAAGGTATAAAAAGTTCAAAGTCAAACAGGGGAAGGAAAGGATCTATTTTTTTCTTCTTCAGAATGACAACTAAAAGCAGACATTTTTCCCTTTATGCTAATTTTAATGTTTAAGTAACAAGTGATACACTAGTAAAGTCAAATCCAATCTACTGCAAGGAATAATTTACAATTGTATACATTTGCATTTACATACTTTTACCTTCAAATCCTACCACTTTTGTTTCCCTAATGTAATTTCTATTAATCCAAACAAGTGAATAGGTAAATTTAACAACGATTTTTCTCCATTTCCTCCTGCAGTGTTCCAAAATCCAAACCCAAAACAAACCAATTCCGGCAATTTCATTCAATTAATGCCTATGAAGCGCTATACATATCAACAAGTGTAGACAATGATGCAGCCATCACTTTTGTTTATCATTGCCAAAAATTAAAAAAAAAAGATGATCAACATCCTTCTTAAGCAATGATCGTCACCATTAATTTTTTTTCCATTAATTCATTATGTGCTACATATCCTTTTTCCAATGGGGAGTTTCAAGGCAGGCACGAAAGTTTCCAAAACAACAAACTTACCATGCAATAGACCCTTCCTATCATAGCAACACCAGAATTTCAAGAGGAATATGTCTGGTTGCTTGGGTTGCTGGTTTTCCGGCCGGAAATAGGATATCCCTGATGTCGACAAATATGAAGGACACACCTCCAACAGTCTCTTCTTCAACAAGGCCCACCTTGTTGTTGGTCTCCCCATCACCCAGAACACAATGTAGCACCATTTTCCATCCGTCAAAGCATCTTCTCCACAACAACAGCAAGCAAAATTAGATGCACAATCACCAATATATTCGTCAACAAAATTAAAGAAGACATTTAGAAATCTAAACGACTATCAGATTCTTTAGAATCTAATATCCAGAGAGACCGCTCGGACAATAACACTTTCTTTTCCACCTTGAATCTTAAATTTCAGCCCGGGATCTCAAGGAAAATAACAAAAAAATAAATAAAGAAGAAGAATCACAATCGCCCATCGATGCTTGTCAAGAAAATAGAACCCAGAGCAAAATTTCCAGGAAGACGGTAGGGAAAAAACGATTAAATCACAATGATCCGTCATTTATTTGGCTACAGATCCCACACCCTGCGTAATGACATACACACACACAGCCTATAACCCTTACCTCCTCGAGAAATGCTAAGGCCGAAGAGCAATATAATCCTGCACAAATCACAACCCAATCCAGTCTTGTCCGGACAATTCACAGTAATGACAGTGGGATCTCCCGCCTTCTCCGCCGGTCTAATCTCCACCAAGTCCTCATACAGAAAGCCCATTCCAACTCCTCCTCCGATTTCGCTTTATTCCTTTATCTCCCGGCACTCGATTCCTTTAGTCTTGTTTCGATTCTCAAATGGCTGAGACTCAGACCCAGGTGGGGAAGTTGTAAATCATCTCTCTCACTTTCGGATATTGTAGATTCCGCCAATAGAGGCCAAGGAAACAAGGAAATAAACAGACAAAAACACGGAAACGCCAGAACAGATTGTATAGGGTTTTGCCCCACCCGTTTTATTGGTGCTTTTTTCCTTTCTCTTTATCGCTCTCTTTTCCTTTTTCCGGTATTTCGAGAATTTCTCGGATGCCCTTTTCGCCAAAAAGGAGGATATTATGGGAATTGAAAGTCCTGAACACTGTGATCTGGTGGATTCAGTATCAACTGAGCTCGATGAGCTTTTGGTTTTGAACGCTGGTGAAATTGGATTCGAGTCATTGGCCCAAAAAGTTAATGAAAAATATATATTATTTATAAATATATTTATTGCCACACTAAATACATCATTTATAAGAAATTATCCCATATTAGAAAAAAATATATAACTATAATAAATAAATATTATGTTTACAAATCGATTTATAAATAATAAAAGGAATTGTTGAAATTAGGAGCATATAGAAAATCGCCAAACCGACTTATATCGATGGAAACCGAACACCAGAACTGGCCGCCACTTGAGAAGAATCGGTCGGCCGGTGGTAGAAAATTATAAAAACAGACTTCGGTCGGCTCGATCCCGATTCGACCTTGCAGAAAATAGCCAAACCGATTGACCATATAATTCTTTAAAAAAAAAAACATACTCAAAACAACATCATTCCACATAAGTTTAAGTGGAACGGCGTCATTTTACTGCTATAAAGCATACGAAACATAATTGAAATTACACCGTTCAGTATTAAATCAAACGGTGTCGTTTTATTTAAAACATATGAAAAAAATATATGGAACGGCGTCGTTTCGAGGTCGTCTTCTTCCCCGGTCCTAGACCTTCTTATTCTCTCTCTCTCTCTCTCTCTCTCTCTCTCTCTCTCTCTCTCTCTCTCTCTCTCTCTCTCTCTCTCTCTCTCTCTCTCTCTCTCTCTCTCTCTCTCTCTCTCTCTCTCTCTCTCAGAGAACTATCATAGTCGAGATGGACAGTTTTCCTCCTCCCCAACGGATAGTTTCTGTGACGCCCCCAAATTCCGTTTGGGATCGGACGGACATTTGAAGCGTTGAGACATACAACACAAGGTTGTCTGCCCCCGTTCATGACATATAAGATGTAATATTCCTAACATGCATCTAACAATATGCAATATTCGCAGCGGATAAATTTTTTCTTTGGCAATACTATGCACCAAATTGAAAATATCCTAAATGCTTAAAACATACTTCATACATAAAAATCCATTGAACAACTAGGATCACAACACTAGTCCAAAATGGTTATGATCCAAAAAGTACTAAAAATGCAACTCAATCGTACAAGTAGTAATTTACGTTAATTACTATATTAACATTTATGTCGGACCGTCGCTTAGTCAACTGTGTCTAGTTGATTAGCTCATGATTCTCTTTCAGGTCCTGTAACAATATCTACCATTCGGGGGAAATGGTAGTTAGGACTACCAAAGTGAGATTTGATTACAAATCTCAGTAAGTTAACAAAAAAACTTCCACACAAGCTAATAATGCATGGATGACAGTTAAAACATAAATGCATAATCAAATTCATAAGTAATTAAAGCATAACTTGGCGTACAACATAGCATAATTGACATAACTTAAATTGAAACATGAACTGAACTTGACTTGACATGAACTTGATCTGAAACTTGACTTAGCATGAAATTGTTTTGAAAATTGAATTAACATGAAAAATACATACTCCACAGTTGTTGTGGCCCCATGTATTCTACACAAACTTGACTTAACATGAAAAATACATACTCCACAGTTGTTGTGGCCCCATGTATTCTACGTGTAAATACATACTCCACAGTTGTTGTGGCCCCATGTATTCTACGAAAACTTATTCTTTAACTGCTTAAATACATACTCCACAGTTGTTGTGACCTCATGTATTCTACGTGTCACAATTGTTGTGTCTCACGTAGTGTATGCGCCGCAATTGTTGTGACCCCATACATAAGTAATCAAGATGAAATGTGACTGGAATACGAAATGACTGAAACCCTGACGTAACATAACGTGACTTGAACATAATTTGAAATACATGACCAACTTAAGATAGAAACATTTCGTAACATGGCAAAACATATAATAGACAACATATTTAACATGACATACTTGTAATGTACAGTAATACATGACAGAATATATTATGTAACAGATAAAAATTGATGACAGAATAAATTTTGTATAATAGACAATTACGTGATAACTTGGCATGGTATGACATATATGATAACATACATACATACACTGTAGTTTCTTTACTTAGCACACATACACAGTAGACTGCTAGTAAGTTAAAAGCTAACTTACCTCGATCTTCGCGTTTCTTATAAAACTTCAAGTGCGATCACGAGGAACTGTAATTAGTGATTCTAAAAGTTAGAACTAAATCACTAATAATTTGAAATATGGAAAATACTAACTTAAAGAGTAAAATTTTCATTTTACTCTCTACATATGGGAAAATGACTGTTTTACCCATAACTTAAGGATTTTGCATACTAATTCCAAAAGTTTCCAAAATTTACATTCCTCATGTAACTTTTGTCCTAAACTTAAATATCAACTCAGAAAAATTTAAAATAAAACACAACTATGAAGAACACACTATGGCTGAAACATCCATAGGCCATTTCCCTTGATTTTTGTTGCAATTCCTTCCAACTTCAAAACTCATGCTTAAACCAAAATTTTGCAACAAACATCTTCCAATCCTAAGTTCAAAACCATACTTAAAACATCCATTTAGAAAAAGCTAATAATTAATACCGAACTTTTTTGTAAAAAAATCAAAGCACTTGAATCACAAGTTTTGAGCTTAAATCAAAACATCTCCAAGAATTTTAAAAATCAAATCTTACTTTTAACATATTCATAATATCATCCTAACATCAACCATGCTTTAAATCATCAAACTAAAGTCGCCAAAATCACAAAATAACATTTGGAGTTTTTGGTTTTACACTTAGTCCAAAAACAGAAACTTTTTCCTCAACTAGTTTTGATAAATCTCTTGATCTATGACTTATAAATATATGATTTTCAAACCAAACCATCACATGGTTTAAAAAGATGTCATAAAACATATATAAGCTTCTAATTCAAGATCACATGGTTAGAAATTAACCAAAACATAAATTTAGCCAAGAATATCCACACTTTGGCTTATCTGAATATCTCTTTGCATAAAATTTCATATCTTTAAAACTAACATCAAATATCTTCAAAATAAAATATAACATGTATATAACATGCTTAGGATCCTCCAATAAAATTATTAAAGTCATTAGAATAGGTTTAGACCACCAAAGAGTTAAACTTTCTCAAAACATAAACTGTTTTTCTTCTTCCAGTTTCTAAGTTTCTAAATCTAAGAAAATCTTTCATCAAAACCTTTAATCATGCAAAAATCCTCAACCAATAGTCACATATACATGTTAACAATACTCCATAAAAATTTCAGACCAATATCTATCCATTAGCTTGGTCAAAAACTCCAAACTATAACATATTCTCCAGTTTATCTCCCAGAATGACCTTTCTATAGTTTATATAATATTTGACTAACCAAATGATTTTCAAATAGGGCAAATAATATATCCATATAAACTAGACTCAAAAAGGAACAACTTATATGAAGGAGACTTTATGATAAAACACTTACAAAAGCTTCAAAATGGGCGTGCAAAAGAACTCTTAAAAACTGTCCGAGAGAAAGTATTTGATATTCTTTTAAAGGAACGTGTAAATGAAGATAAGTTTGTAGGTGACGGCTGGAGCTACTTATGGACGAGATAATGAAGATGATAAGGCTGGAGTTGAGAGTTGAGTGTAGTTTTCTCCTACCCAAAATATCTATAAAAGATTATCTCATAATATTCTATCCAATAATATCTACAAAAAATCAACTTAAGATATTTTTATCTAATAATATTTATAAAAATCAATTCAAAATATTTTTACCCAATAATATTCACTAAAATTACCTCAAGATATTTTTTTTTATCAAATAATATCTACAGTTTTGAACAGACGTTTTGTCCAAAAATATGAAAAAAATGTTATTGCACTATAAGATTTTAAATAACCCTCCGAGTCTAATGGCACAAACCATAATACATTTTGACACTTCTATCTCTAATAATCAAAAACACATTTCTGATACCATAGTAAATAATAACACTAACTATGTAGTTAGACAAAAACTTATACGATTAATGGATTCGTGAAAACTTATGGGGTTTTCACGAGGTTCCTAAAGTTAATAAAAATTTTACAATTGAATTTCTATCAGACTGTTACAGTTTCGATCGGGTTTCCCTCTGTTTTTTCAGATGTTGATCGAAGTCGATTTTGTCTAAAAATCGCATCAACTGTGTCGATTTTCACCTCTAATTGAAAATGCTTATGTTGGGAAAGAATCTTTTACCATAATGATTCTCGAAGAATCATTCTTCGATAATTGTTTGATGATCTTTCGTTATATTTAAATTTCATTGGAAAATGGTCTTGGTCATATGTTTAAGTGAAAGGAAAATGTTGAGAATCCTGCTAGTAGCTCCTGTTAAGGACTATAATTTGATTTTTTTATTATTTCTTTTTACTTAATGATTAAATAAGTATTTTTTTTAATAATATTATGATTTTAAAAATATATATTTAAAAATATTAAAAAAACGAATAAAAATACATAAAAATCAACTAATAGTAGCTAACAACGATGCCTATAGAGCCACCCTTTTGCAAAAAATGCACTGCGATATAGTGTTGGAAACTCTTGCTCTGTTTCCTAAATTCTGTACTTTAATTTCGGCCCAAATTTATGTCCTTTTCTCCTAGTTTGCATAAAGAGAAAGAAATATGGCAAATCATGACATGTTGTCTTATGTAGAAAATTGGTCACAACATTTTATCCCGTCTTCCTAAAAGAGATGGATGTCCCATTGGAGGCAATTGTACGTTTGAAATATGAAACAAGTCAAATCAATTATAATTAATTCAAGTTTGCATTATGGGATTGAGAATTTTAAGCGAATTATTTTGGCAACAATATCAACTAGTATTAGGTTTGCTCGTTTTAATTAGTAACCCTTTTGAAAAATTAAAGATAATTTGCTATTTTCTGATCTTTTTTTACAAATTTTAAAAGGTAATTTAAAATTTTTAAGAGTAAAGGGATAGATTATAATATTTCAATAATACGCGAGATATAGACAGAATTGAAAGTTTCATTAAAGATAACACAATAGGATATTTACATTTAAAAAAATAGCAATGCAGGTCTACATAATTTTATCTTTAAAATTTTTTAAAATTAAAAAAAATACTCCTCTTAAAATGATTTTTTTCTCATTTAATAAAAAGTCTATATATGTATTCTCTAATTAAAAACTACAGATAGAATTTCTCTTAAAAAATATCATTACTTATGATAGATTTGAAAAGCAAGATGAGAATTTTTAATTTTAAATAGAAGTTTAAAATATTATTATTTTTAATATTATTATTATTTTAAAATTTTAAAAAATTAAATTAAAATTTTAAAAAAATTAAATTAATTATTATATTTTATATAAAAATTTAAAAAATTTTATGTCTCCCCTCTCCCGTTCCAAACCTACCTTCCTCACGTGGAAGTGGACCCTAAGGGCCGGAGATATTTTTGTAGCTGAATGGTAGTTTTCGTTTGGGTGTTTATCCAAATCAAGAGCGACGTTGATCTTGACAAAATCAACAGTGATATGATACGAATGGGTCATGTCAATATCATGGATAATTTTTCTTTTTATTTTTTTATTTTCCTTTTTTTTCTAAACAAGTTTCATAAAAACTGGAAATACATTATCAGATTACACAATACAGTGTCATGGATAATTTGATTACACAATAAAGGTGATTCTGATTCACAGAGCAAAAAATAAAAAATAATGTATGTTTAGCCAAGAACAAGTTAGTGTAATATTAAAAAAAATTATAAGACTCGATTTGGCAGTTAAAAATTTTTATTTCAAATTTAAAATTTTCATCTCATTATTATAATTTTTTTAAATCTCTATATAAAATATAATAAATAATTTAACTTTTTTCTTAATTTTTTTAAATTTTAAAATAATAATAATATTAAAACATAAGATTTTATTTTTAAACTCAAAATTCTCTTTTAACAAACAGAATCTAAAGAAATAAATATAGAGTTTTGTTACATATAAGCAAACTCACGTATTAATTTATATATAAATATTGATTCTTTCATACTTAAAAGTTAAATTAATATTTTTTTTTAATAAAATTTATTTTTTGACTAATCAAAATAAATGATACACGTATTAATGTATAAGTATACTTACTACTAGACTTTTACATAAATATAATACGATAAAGTTTTCGAAATTTTGTGGTGTTTGATCATCATCATCATAGTAGAAGTCAGTATATCCGTGTATGCAAAAGGAAAACGCGTGTCGGAAAACGAACATAAGAGATCACATAAAGCACGTGTTCGCGTCCGCATTACGCTCGCTATTGCCAAGACACAACTGACAATTCGTAACCCGTTCCATCCAGTTTACATTCGCGAAAAAACGAATACCTACAATTCAACTACCCCCAAAATATCACGAAATAAACGTTTCCGGATAATATGGAAGATGATAAAATGTGTATCTTATCCATTAATTATTATATCACTTCTCTGTTCCAAACTTGCCCCACGTTTGCTCGACAAAAGTTGTTTAAGCGTGTACAGTCGCAGCGCATTCTTTTTTACTTGATACAAGTCACAGTGCATTCTAAGGCAAAACAATACATGTCGCTTCCTTTGGATTCAAAATTCAATTATAATTATAATTTTTTTTTATATAAAATATAATAAATAATTAAATTATTTTAAATTTTAACATAATAATAATTTTTAAAAATAATATTATAATAATAATTTATTTAATTTTTAACTTTTATCTTAATTTATTTTATCTTAACTTACAATCAAACGGCACTATAAGAATTTGACAATACTTTGATTCATCCAGAAGAGTGAGACTTACATATGACATACCTACCATCGGTTAATAAAACTTAACGAGAAATGCTAGGAGCCAGATGTAGTGGAAAATTCAAATTTACACCCTCCAATAATTGAGTGCACATCAGCTTTTCAATATGCTTACAACATACTCACATACAACTGCTAAAACTCATGTGTTTCCTCTATCTTAACCCGTCTCTCTCTCCTCCAAATAGGAATACTATGAGAAGGAAAAAGAAAACATAATTTAGAAAATGTTAAATATATTTTAAAAAAATTTACAAAAAAAATTATCTTTCTACATGCCAGTTATTGATATATTAAAAATTATGAAATTTGAATTTTAAAATGAAACTAACAAAATGTGTCTTATAAGTAAAAATGTAAGTAAATATAGCACTACTCAACACAAGATTGCTAACTCGACACAACTGGGTAAGGTATACAGAATTTGAGAAAAGAATCAACACAACCCATACTATTTTGCCCATTTATAGGCGACAAAATCCTCAAAAATTATTTGTAAGGTTGATTTTAGTAGCCCGTGTAGAAAAAATGTGAACCTGGTCCACCCAAACGACTCACCCGATGAAACTAGTTTGGACTAACTTTCGGATTGACATGTTAAACATTGGTTCCAACTTGAGCAACCCTTCTTACATTTAAATTTAAGTTTGCAGCAGATCAAACCCTAGTTATTAGCCTTCCCCACTTTCTTCACCATCTCATTGCAACTATATTCGTCATCTTCATCTTCTTCATTTCTCGTCACCTCCATTCATGTTTAACATGATTTGAATGGAATACCATATCATAGATCGTTCCGGAATGGAATACCATATTTTAACATATTGTGCATATGAATTTTCAAAACTGAAAAATCTGAGTTCGAAGTTCTAACCATCTGATTTCACAATTTGGCCATCTTTTTTGGATTGGCCTTGTATGATTAAACTGGCCTGGCAAAACAAAGAAAGAAAATAGGAAATGAAAAAGAACCACAACAGAAAGACACTAACTTGGCTTGTGACGCCTCCAAATTTCGTTTGGGATCAGACGGACATTTGAAGCGTCGAGACATACAACACAAGGTTACCTGCCCCCGTTCATGACATATAAGATGCAATGTTCCTAATATGCATCTAACATTATGCAATATTCGCAACGGATAAATTTTTTTCTTTAGCAATACTATGCACCAAATTGAAAATATCTCAATTACTTAAAACATACTTCATATATAAAGACTCATTGAACAACTAAGATCACAACACTAGTCCAAAATAACTATGATCCAAAAAGTACTGGAGATGCAACTCCATTGTACAAGTAGCAATTTACGTTAACTATTATGTTAACATTGGCGTCGCATCGTCGCTCAATCAATTGTATCTAGTTGGTCAGCTCCTAATTCTCCTTCAGGTCCTGTAACAAGATCTACCATTCGGGATGAATGGTAGTTGGGACTATCACAATGAGATTTGATTACAAATCTCAGTCAGTTAACAAAAAAACTTCCACACAGGCTAATGATGCATGGATGGCAGTAAAAACATGAATGCATAATCAAATTTATAAGTAATTAAAACATAATTTGACGTACAACAGCATAACTGACATAATTTAAATTGAAACGTGAACTGAACTTGATTTGACATGAATTTGATTTGAAACTTGACTTAACATGAACTTACTCTGAAACTTGACTTTAACTGCTTAAATACATACTCCACAATTGTTGTGGCCTCATTTATTTTACGTGTCACAATGTAGTTAAATACATACTCTATAGTTATTGTGGTCCTATGTATTTTACGTGTCACAATTGTTGTGTCTCACGTAGTGTATGCGTCACAATTGCTGTGACCCCATACTTCGTGTGCCACAGTTGTTGTGGACCCCATGAAATTAAATGTAACTTAAAATGAAACGTGACTGGAATATGAAAGGACAGAAACCCTGACGTAACATAACGTGACTTGAACATAACTTGAAATACATGACCAACTTGAGATAGGGTTTTATCAAAACATGACTTAAACATGTAATACAAAATATTTCATAACATGATATCACATGTAACGGAAACATAATTAACATGTCATACTTGCAACAGTAAACATGACATGACATACATGTAATAGATGACATATTTAATATTATGTACTTGCAATATATGACAAAATATCTTGTGTAATAGATGAAACTCATGACAGAATAAATTTTATGTAACAGACAAATATGTGATAACTTAGTATGGCATAACATTTATGATAACACATATACATACACTGTAGTTCCTTTACTTAGCACACATACACAGTAAACTGCTAGTAAGTTAAAAGTTAACTTATCTTGATTTCTGCGTTTCTTATAAAACCTCAAGCGCGATCACGAGGAACTGTAATTAGTGATTCTAAAAGTCAGAACTAAATCACTAATAATTTGAAATATGAAAAATATTAACTTAAAGAGTAAAATTTCCATTTTACCCTCTACATGTAGGAAATGACCGTTTTACCCATAACTTAAGGATTTTGCATACTAACTCCAAAAGTCACCAAAATTTACATGTCTCTCATGTAAATTTTATCCTAAACTCAAATATCAATTTATAAAAATTTAAAACTAATCACAACTGTTAAAACTCCATAGGGCCGAAATTTCCATATGCTATTTCCATTGATTTTTGTTTCTAACTTGTTTTGATTAACCTTTTGATTTATGACTTATAAAGTGTGATCTTCAAACCAAACCATCACATGATTTAAAAAGATGTCATAAAACATATTAAGCTTCTAATTCAAGATCACATGGTTAAACATTAACCAAAACATAAATTGAGCCAAGAACATCCACACTTTGGCCTATCTGAACATTTCTTTGCATAAAATTTCATATATTTGCAACTAACATAAAATATCTTCAAAATAATATTATAACATGTATATAAGAGGATTATGATCCTTCAATAAAATTATCAAAGTCATTGGAATAGGTTTAAACCACCAAAGATTTAAACTTTCTCAAAATAGAAACTGTTTTTCCTCTTCCAGTTTCTAAGTTTATAGATCTAAGAAAATCTTTCATCAAAACCTTTAATCATGCAACAATCCTCACCCAATAATCATATACACATGTTGAAAATACTCCATAAAAATTTCATACCAATATCTATCTATTAGCTTGGTCAAAAACTCCAAACTACAACATATTCTCTAGTTTATCTTCCAGAATGACTTTTATAGAGTTTAAACAATATTTGATTGACCATATGATTTTCAAATGGAATAAATAAGATATCCATGTAAATTAAACTAAAAAAGGAACAACTTGTATGAATGAGATTTTATGATAAAACATTTACAAAAGTTTCGAAATGAGCGTGCAAAAAAATACTTAAAAGTATTTGATGTTCTTTCAATGAAATGTGTAAAGGAAGATAATTTCATGGGAAGTGACTGGAGGTATTTATGGAAAAAATATGGAAGAAGATGAGGCTGGAGTGAGAATTGAGTGTAGATCTCTCTTATCCGGAGTAAGAGTTGAGTGTAGGTCTCTCTTACTCAATAATATCTACAAAAGTAAGCTTAACATATTTTTATCCAATAATATTTACAAAAATCAGCTCAAGATATTTTTATCCAATAATATCTACAAAAATCAGCTCAAGATATTTTTATCTAATAATATCTACAAAATCAGTTTAAGATATTTTTATCCAATAATATTCACAAAAATCAACTCAAAATATTTTTATCCAATAATATCCACGAAAATTAGTTTAAGATATTTTTATCCAATAATATCTACAAAATCAGCTCAAGATATTTTTATCCAATAATATCCACAAAAATCAGCTCAATATATTTTTATCTAATAATATCCACAAAATCAGCTTAAGATATTTTTATCCAATAATATCCACAGTTTTGAACAGACGTTTCGTCCGAAAATATGAAAAAGAGTTATTGCGCCATAAGACCTTAAATAACCCACCGAGTCTAATGATACAAACTATAATACATTTTGACACTTCTAACTATCTCCAATAATAAAAAAACATATTTTTGATACCATAATGAGTAATAACACTAACTATGTAGTTAGACTAAAACCTATATGATTAATGGATTCGTGAAAA
Source organism: Carya illinoinensis (assembly GCF_018687715.1). Lineage (NCBI taxonomy): Eukaryota > Viridiplantae > Streptophyta > Magnoliopsida > Fagales > Juglandaceae > Carya > Carya illinoinensis. The sequence continues at coordinate 54,202,149 of NC_056752.1, forward strand.
TTTATGGAGTCTTCACGAGATTCTTAAAGCTAATAAAAATTTCACAATTGAATTTCTAACGAGCTGTTACATGACTTGTAGTTGTTATGCCCATCTTACAATGGAGACTCATATGCTAATATGAAATCCAAGGTAAATGATCTCTAATATCAATGAAACATCTTCGATGGCTATCATTTTTCGCCATTCTCTATCTAAATATGATGTTAGGTACAAAACTTAGACTCGAGAAGCTTGCAAAAAATGCATTGACCATCCATAGTGATAGTGATTTCTAATGGGTAAAAGCAAATAGGTTAGGTGAAGGCCATAAACTGTTCAATCTTCAATCCCACGTGCTGTTGACATGCTTCTATTTCTCTTAAAGTTGGTAAAATGATAATACTAAACTGGAGGCAGGACAAGAAAACGACCCTGGCACTGTTGATAATGTAGGTTTGAACTCCAATGATGTCCAAAACCTTCTGAATCTCAAATACCCTTATCACATCATGGTATGAGGACCTCTTTATCTGCACATAACAAACGACACCCATAAGCATGTAAAGAGCTTATATTCCATTTCAAAAAGTGTCTTAAAAAAAAAAACTAAATTGACCCAATTTCAGTTGGGTCGTCCATGTCGGGTCGGGTCAGGACATGTCTGTCACAAAACTTTTATGGACGGGTCAAGTTGTAAGCTTGGATTTTAACGTCATTTTCTTCTAAAATCATTTGTAAAATCCAAATCTAAATTTACGTTTGCCTAAATAAACATACACAGGGAAAACTCAAATTATTCGTTAAAAAAAGAAAAAGAAAAAAGACCATTGTAAAAAATCCAAAACTTTCTTCCACTTCACTGCCAAAATAGTCGTACCTAACTACCAAGATATGTTGAGAAACGAACGAGAGAGATGGTACTGGTTGGTTGCACGTGGAAGGGATGGGATGGAATTGTGAGAAAAGCATCGAATGAGGGTTGAAAGCGTCGATAGATATTTGTAATTGTGATTGTGCAAGCGACGTATAGTCGTTTTAAAAAAAAAAATAAATTAATATAACATTCATATGAAAAAAAAAATTAATTTTTTAATCGTAAGCCCTACTATTTTTCAAAACAATTGCGTGGCATTTATAATTCCACGACTGTATATAACATTATTCTTACAAAAATTATCCGTTTCAATATTCTTTCTCTAAGTTTATTGCAATTTTTTTTTTAATTTTTTTATCTCTTCTCTCTCTTCAATCAGTCGCTTTTGCTTCCTCTCTCAAGAAAAGAGGTAATGGGAAGACGTAACAAGTAAATTTGTTCAGTTTAGATCTATGGTAAGAGGAAAATTCTTTTTATCATCCTCACACTTCACATACCATACTTATTTTAATTTTTTTTAATTTTTTTTATAATAAATATGTAATGTGTAGATGATAAATAGAATATTTAATTAATTTAATAAGAATAAAATGAAATAAAAAATAAAAAAAATAAAAAATATTATTTTAATATATAAAGTGTATGGTGTGGGATGATGTGTAGCATTTTTCATGATAAGAATATTAAAAATGTTACGTGTTACCCTCTAATTAGAGGGTGTAAAATTGAACTTTCCACAGCGTCCTATTAGAAGTTTTTCTCAAACTTTATATATAAATTTAGGATAAATATAAATTAGAGTTATTATGGGATGAGAGATCTACTTTCCAGGAAAGAACCAAATTTTGTCAAGATTCTCAGCTACCTTGTTTTGTAAGCCGTGGTTTTGATGCATATGCACGTCCGACAAAATAAATGAAAACAAAAATATTCGAACGAGTTTTTCTACACGTAAGTCAGTTTGTTACGGCATAATTTACAGTGAAATTTATTATAATTTTAAAAAAAATTAAAAAAATTAATAATTTTTTAATATAGTTGTTGTAAAAAGATTATATTAGATGTATAAAATATAAGACTTAAATTTTTTTTTTTTAATTCTAATCACGTGGCTATAAAATTTATATATATTTATATATAGAAATCAAAAACGATAGGAGGATGAAATTAATTTTCAATCAAAGAGGAGGGTCATGTGTTGCCGGCGAGAAACTTCCAGGAAATGTGATAAGAGTGACCGGTGATTTGAAGCCATAAAATAGCATTATCCATGACATCAGAACCCACCCAGATATGACGCAATAAGGTAGCTAGGCATACATGCATATGCGAGATTCTAATATCCCAACAAGAAGTATGAAGTATTTTGTGCTGCTATCTATATTCTATGGCATCTTATAATCACATTCACATAAACTAGATGGCTCAACTGATCAATTCCAATAATGATGTTGGCGGCTGTATGTGAAGACGGAGAAGAGTCATCTCCGATTACAGTTTGGATCTCGATCGGAATGATTTGGGCCCACAATGACGGTTTGGAATTGTGGTACGGAATTCATACGTACATTCATAATAATAAATACGAGCTAAATACAATGAATATAAATAAAAAATAAAACAAATATATTTACACAGTTTGACGTAAAATTTATGCACACAGGATCAGTTGGGGGAATAAATTTATCATAAATAAGAGTATTTTACAATCTCTTATAATTCAATATACAAATGATAAAATTGAAGTTTCCCGTCTTGAGATTGAAAACGCTCTCTCATGATTCTAGTCACCTCCCCCAATCCGGAAAAAACTCTCGAAATCTCCTTCTTGTCCCAGCCATGATTCCATTATGTCATCTCTATCTCTTTTTTAGATTACATCTTCTCTTTTTCTTTCCTGACATATTTTTCTTTTCAGCATTTGTTTCCCCATTTCATCCTCTCTCTCTCTTCTCTCCTAGTGAAACCCCAATTGGACTGGATTTGGAATGTCATTTTGAGTATGAGATATTTTAATCCTTTCTAAATGATATCTTAGGCAATTCCTAACATTAATTAAAGCGTTCGTCGTATTATAAGATGTTTAGCTCATGAAAAAGGAACTTTGGTTGAATAGTTATTTTATAACTTAGATTGATTATCTGATGATACCAGGTGCCAATAAAATATAAAATATAAATTGTAAAAAGATAAAACACTTCATTCAGTAAATTTGAAGTAGCCACGGTATCTCTAAAATTGTTTTTGGAAACGGTGGGATTCCAATCATCCCACTATTTTTGTTGGGGTAGCAAGTAAAAGGTTAAGATTGAATAATTGTGTTCATCATTCTTATATCATATACTTATTTTTATTTATTTTTCTTTAGTAAGTATGTGGTATATGGATGATGAGTAAAAGAATATAATTAATTTAGTAAAAATAAAAAAAAAATAAAAATAACAGTGGTATGTGGTGTAAACAGCCAGATAAAAGAAAACTAGGAAATTTTGATTTAAAAAAAAAAAAATTGGAGTTTAAGACTTGTTAGATTGCTGTATTCCAATGAAACCTTTATATGAGAAAATCAAATTACCTATTAGAATAAATATTTCAATTTCTTTATAAAAATGTGGACTGTCAATGATGCTACAACTCCGAATGCCAATTTTACGATATCTATGGATTGTATTTGATCTATCGAGATAAAAATTATAGATAAAAATTGATTACACAAAAATAAATTTATAAATTAATATAAATTTATATGAATTATAAAATTATTTTTATTATAAAATAAATCTCATAAAATTATATTAATTTATAAATTTATTTCTATTTAATAAGTAAAATGTCTCAAAAGTCCATATGCCTAACTTTACAAGTTCATATTCATACCAACGTCCCTCTCCTTCTGTATGACCCAAAGGCCAAGAGCCCGTATCATACACAAAGCCCACCATCAATTGCCACGGTCGGTCGATCGATTTGAAGTACTGGCTCGAAGAATCCGTACAGTCGCCACCCAGGAGGACCGCAAACGAGCACAATACCACGTAATCGATTGCCTATGACTCCCATGACAGCTTGTTGCCGCGCTATATCTATATTATATAAACTAGAGCTCCACGTGTTCTTCTCTTGCTAATTAAGCTAAGTTCCACGTGTTAAATAGCTAAGACTTGGTCTGCATGCAACCACCGCCATCTTGTCGGCAAAAGTTGTTCATACCCTCTCCAAGATAGAGAAGTCTCCGAGCAAGAGCGCTAATCAACCAGCTAGCTAGGTAGCCGAGGAAGATGAACGGGCAAGGTTCAGCTCTAACGTGCACCGTGGGTGTCGCAGTTCTAACCTGCGCACTGACACTCTCTGTAGCTCTCCATGATACCCCGCAAAACTCAAATATATTCCAAGTCACGGCCAGAAAATTCTTGGATAACGATTTGCTGGGCACCGAGAGGAACTTCAAGATTTTCATGGAGACGTACGGGAAGAGGTATGCCACGAGGGAGGAGTATCTGCACCGCCTTGGGATATTCGGCAAGAACATGATCAGGGCCGCCCAGCACCAGGCGCTCGATCCCACTGCTGTCCACGGGGTCACGCCGTTCTCCGACCTATCCGAGGAGGAGTTCGAGCGGTTGTACACCGGCGTTAGAGGTGGGCCCCACACTAACGTGTTTAGGGAGAGTGTATCTTTGCCGGAGGAGGAGGTTCGCGGTTTGCCGGAGAGCTTTGATTGGAGAGAGCAGGGAGCTGTTACAGAGGTCAAGATGCAGGTAAATTAAATTATTACTTGTAGTGTGACTATTACAATATCAACGTCGTCGTTGTTATTGTTATCATGATTATTATTATTATGTTTGCTTGTTACTTTGTGATCTTGAAGTTAACCTCCCACTGATGCATGGATGAGCATGATGAGCTTTATTTTTCGTATTCGAACAAAATTGAAGCTTCATTGTATACATCTCCCCGTACTGCAGGGTTTGTGTGGATCATGCTGGGCTTTCAGCACAACAGGAGCTGTGGAAGGAGCCAATTTCATAGCAACCGGGAAGCTTCTCAATCTCAGTGAACAACAGCTTGTTGATTGCGACCACACGGTTAGCTACTCCATCTCTCACCCATAATTCTTCTTATTGTGCTTGGAATATGAAGCACATGGGAGTTTATGTTTCTCCTTGTTTATTTATTTTTTGACCAATACTTCTAAATAATATTGCATGGATTCAGAAACATCATATATATGTTGCATACAACAAAAGCGCAAACTTATATATATTTTTTTATTCCAAATGAACGTTTTGAAGTGCGATGCAACGGAGAAGACTGCATGTGACAATGGATGCAGAGGAGGCCTGATGACGAATGCATACAAATATTTGATGGAGGCAGGAGGGTTAGAGGAGGAGACTTCATACCCCTATACCGGGAAACGGGGTGAATGCATGTTTAAGTTAGAGAAAATGGCCGTCAAAGTTGTCAATTTCACCACCATCCCTATCGATGAGAATCAAATTGCAGCATACCTAGTCAACCACGGTCCTCTTGCAGGTAATCTTTCATGAGCTAGCTCAGAAAAATTAAATGGTAATCATCTCTCATGAAAGATATGTTAAATATTTTAACATGAACATTAATAAACAGATCTTAGATAGATTTCTTGATGGTTAGAAATCTATAAATAGCACTGAGGAATTAAAATATTTTCACTTACAACATTAGAGTACTTTTTTTTTTTTTTTAGAGAACTAAAAATCCTTTGCGGCAATGGGCTTTAGAGCCCTTTGCCGCCGTTACAGAAACGCCGGCAAGGAGGAGCTCAACCTCCTCTTGGTGCTTGACCTCCCTCAGCCAATGAGAGCCACGGCCACCACACACACGGTGATAAAACTAGACCCAGCGGCCAAATTTGTGTACTATTTTTTTTTTTAATAAACCTAAAAACAATATTATTCGATTTAATCATAGAACAGTTTAAAGTTTCTAACATTTGAACAATTTCATATACATAAATTCAAATATACAACTATATATATATTTCATATACAGATTATGAATATTAGTGTAATAATATTACATAGAATCAAAAATATAATTTTATGCATGTGTGGCGTTAATGCATAATATCGATAGAGCAGTATATATATTTATCTTTCACGATCGAAAGAAATATTAAAATGATATACGGCATGTGTAATATTATATTGAGATCATAAAAAATCTATAACCTAAAGTTTTGATACCACATGTTAAATATATTAACATGAACATTAATAAACGGATCTTCAATTTCATATGATTTACAATGATAAACAATAATAAATAAATGCATATCTTTCTTCATCAGTTTGATGAAGAATTAGATCTGGTTATGAGATAAGGATCACTCTAGCAATTTCCCCTCACAAGTGTCTAACGATGGCAAAAGGTACTCTAATATTGTAGGTGAGAACCCTTTAATCGCTCAGTGCTATTTATAGATTTCTGACCATCAAGAAATCTAAGAGTTTGTATCTAACTATAATTAGAGATATAAAGTTTTAATCTTATCTTTTAGGATTTTTCTTATCTCATTATCACTCATATTTTATCTGATAAACTTAAGCTATTTCAAATTCTATTAAGATAGATGTGTGGAACATAGAATTTAAATAAAACTCTTACAAGATAGGTGTATGTTAATCCTAAATATACTGAGCAAAACTTGATCCCTGAATTAATGCAGTTGGGTTGAACGCGGTGTTCATGCAAACGTACATCGGTGGTGTCTCATGCCCGCTTATTTGTGGCAAGAAATGGGTGAATCACGGTGTATTACTCGTGGGGTATGGTGCAAAGGGATTCTCCATTCTCAGATTCGGCAACAGGCCGTATTGGACCATCAAGAATTCTTGGGGCAAGAAATGGGGCGAAAATGGCTATTATCGCCTTTGCCGGGGCCATGGTATGTGTGGAATGAACACAATGGTCTCAGCAGTGACCACTCAAGTTTCCTAAAACAAGCTTTCTATACACTAGTACTCCTGCTTGCTCCTTATTGGAAGATCAGGATTAAGTATAAATGTAACTGCATATATATATAGAGGTATTCTGCAAATGCATAAATTTGTGTATATTACTTTTTATCAACTTCTGAACCAACAGCTCGATTTGTATTATGTTGGGGACATATTTTTAGATGAAACTAAACGAACATGTTTTGTATTATGTTTAGGATTGAATAAACTAAATACTCATAACAGACGATCACCTATTCGTTCAGTTTACGCATGATCTGCATCACAGATGAGGTAGCAACGCTGCAACATGTGCCATGGCAGTCCATAGGGTATTTTTTTAAAAGAAAAAGAAAAAAGGAAAGTCCGACCTGCCGGATTCGAACCAGCGACCTAAGGATGGCTTTCAGGTGTTAACCCACTACAGTCCTCCGCTCTACCAACTGAGCTAAGGTCGGCTTGCATACGAACCATTGTTTTTCTTATATAATTCTTGATCAATCTCGATCTATTGCCCATCATAGATAACCATCTATTTTTCGTGTCGAGACCCACTCTCCCCTTTGATTAGTACAAACAAATCTCTTATCTATAAAAGGAAAATGGAATTATTGAAAAATATATAAAAAAGCTGAATTGTGATGATAAATTTGTTCGCCATTTTCTAATTGGCCACATAAAAATAACACCACATGCATCATATAGTTTTTATGGCCGTTAGACGATGTTGTTGCAAGTTCTGTGTTCTTACAGATGTTTCAGAGCAAATACATATCTCGAAACAGAAACGCAGAGATTAAATTTTCCTTCTTTTTATTTTTTATTTTCTGATATAAATTTTTCTTTCTTTTTAGAACCATAAAAATTTACCCATTAATGAAATCTCCAATCTATGCATTTAAGGAAATCTCTTGTCGACTAAAAAAAAAAGAGAAATGATTTGTGTAGTCGGTAAATACAGTCAGCGTATAGTCGCTTTGAAAAAAATGAATTAATATGAAATCTATATGAAAAAAAATTATTTTTATAACTTTTTTTTATTCATTCTGTATAATTATAAAAAAAAAATATTTTTATAATTTTTTTATTTATTCCGTACAACCGACTGCATACCGACTGTATTTACCGACTGCGTCAAGCAAAGCTAAAAAAAAAAAAAACAAGGGGAGTCTCTTGTCGGCGGGTAAAACTAGGAAGTGACCAGATTACCCTCTCACATTTTTTTCAATTTGCATTTGGTGGTGGTAGGTTAAGATATTTCTGTCATTCCGCTCTTAAAAGGCCTACAGGCCTATTTATCCTAAAGCAGATCCACGTCAGGAGCATAGACATGAAACTGTGGGGATTCGGGAACACAGAAATCCGAAGAAACAAGAAGCAGAGGAAACAATAAACTTGCAGAGAAAAAACTTGTCGTTCTAAATCCTCTGTTGCCTATTATCTCACCCACATACGTTTATTAAATATCTGTTATTAGCTTCCTATTCCCTCCCTCTGTATATCAATCTCTGGAATTATCAAGTGGTTTTGTACCATGTGTACAACGAGGTATGACCTTACTGTTTCATTCTTTTTCTTATTTATTTGCTTATTTATTTTTCATTTGTTGCTTCACCAGTAAAAGGCTTCTGTATAATTTTACTTTTGCTATTAAGGTCTAATGCATTGCGAAATTTGGGAGCTTACCTTTTTTTTTGGGGGATGGGGGGTTGAATCTTAAAGAATAATCTGTTGTGGGGAACCGTTGTACTTTTCTTTCGACGGCCTTCGACTCATATTATTCTTCAATCCGTTATGTAATCAATTTCCTGACATTTTGAATGGAATCTCGTAGGAGCGTGAGTGGTTTCTGCAGAATCTTTAGCTCAGAGATTTGTGCTGTATAATTGCCTTTTCTTTTCTTTTTTCTTTTTTTTGGGGGTTTTTTTTGGTTGTTTTTTTGGGGGGGGGGGGGGGGGGGGGAAGTATGTTGTTTGGATAGTATGTAGTTCTTCATCTATTTATTTGGTTTCACCTGATCTATGTATGCATGCATTTAATGTGGAAATTGTCGGCGTATGGGGGTGAAATTTTCACCATTTATTGAGCATTAGGGTCTGTGTTGAACAAGAGATGATTTTCAAGCTTTGATGCTTGTCAAAGTTGGGTGTTTTATCTTCCTTTTGATCTGTCTGTGGCAGCGGATCGTGTTAAAATACATGGGCTATTCCATATAGAGACAGCCTTTGCTTGGGTATTCTTGGGGTTAACGAATGTCTTTCTAGCCACCCTTGAACCCGGTGGGTTGCCTGTGTTTTTTCTTATTTTCTAAAGGATTTATTGGGGGAGTTGTGAAAGGTTTATCTTCAGAATAAATTTTATGTATGCAAAACAAGGGAATTGGTTCTTGCAGTTGAATAATGGTAACAGTTGATGGTAGTTTAAGCATTAAAATTAATGCTCACATATTTCGAAGTGAAGAGAATGAAGGACATGGTACCTTTGGAATTAACTGGAGTATGTCTCTTAAAAAAACTGAAGTCATATCTAGATTGCCTCGTGAAATTGCATTGGTATGCAATATCAGAAATATTGTTTAAAGATTTAAGCCTTGCATGGCCTTGTGGTGAGGGAATGGATCATGTAGCTTATTGTATTGAGAAGTAGCTCTAGTACCTTATAACTCCGGTTTTATCTCAAGAAATTTGTTACCTATCTAAATATTCAAGACATGCTTCGAAATTTGGGATATATTCTGGCCTTTGGAGTCATTTTATCTCATTAAATTTATATGAAGATCTGGTTATGAGTTACAATTAAAACTGATACTAATTTCAATAGGAGTTCTTATCAAAAGGACAAACGAATTTCAATGGAAGTTCTTATCCAAAGGCCTGTGGCCTGATTGACATAACCCCCAGCCTCTAAAATGAAGGTCTGGAGTTCGAAAACCCCCTCCCCCAAATGTATCCAAAAAAAAAAAAATCAATGGAAGTGAATAAAGGGGAATAATTGAGACGGGGAGAACAATAAAGCCTTTTGAAAGAATATAACTCCAGAGGAGTAGGGTACCGGTGATGTTTCCCATGGCCAATGAAATTGTACATTTGTTTGCATTAGCATTTTCTTTTCTCCTTTTTTGGGACAACTAGTCGTGTTATCATGTTTACTTAAAAGAAAAAACTAGTTGTGTTATCATGTTTCTTTTGAGGCTTATAAATCATTAAGCTTCATTACAAGTTTGGATAAGGGAGTGGGGGTTTTTTTTTTAGAGAGAGAAAATTCTCTCCGTACACCTAAAGTTTTCTCATTAGGAAAAGTGAAAACTTTCTTTCTGGTGAAGCTTGAGGTTGCTAAATCTTGAGTGGGATGGGGCTTTCGAAATTTGTGGTTATAGAAGCTAAGGAATTTGAGGTTTTTAGAGATGGGGTCCAAGTGTTCATTATCGAGAGAGGGAGAAGAGTGATAACAGAGATATGTTTGGGTCTGAACACGGTTAGATGGTTCATTAGAGCCATGGAGGATTGTCTGAAAAGTGGGAGGAAGGTGTTCTATTCTGCACATCGAGAAGGAGGAAGAGGTTACACTGCGCAGAGATGCTCCAACTTCAGGGGTGGATACATGGAGGTGGTGGCATATGGAGGAGGTGGCCATAGAAACTCTGTTTGTATACCAAAGGACAAAGATGGTAGGGGATGGAGGATGTTGATGGAGGTGATGAGGGAGGTGGGAAGAAGCCTTGTTGTCCTACCACCACCAGAGAAGGCTGTGCATTATGCCTCTCGGTTGTATAGGGAGGCTCTTCAATAGAGGCCTAGTAATCAGCTTTCCAATGTCAGAATAGGGGACAAGTCGAGAGCTAGGGTAGGTCTGCCGAGAGGAGTTTTTCCAGCTGCTACCCTGAGTGTAGTAGGAAATAGTAGAGAAAATGATGGCCTTAATATGGAAAGGGAGGAAGGCGTGTTACAGGAGTTGATGGCACAAGTCAAAGCCATGCAGGAAAAAATTGAATGGCTTATCAAAAGGGCGGAAGAAAAATGAAACATGGGCTTGGGCTTGGACCTGGGCCATGATGCAGAAGTGTCGTTGGGTCAAGACTTGATGGCTGGGCTGAAGGGTAAAGGGCTGGATCTCGGCCCAAGCCTGAGAAAGAAGTGGGTGGATACGGGGAGGAGGCTACCCACTTCATTCGAAATTTTGGCCAAGCCGAAATCTTCAATATCGGAGCCGATATTTGAGCAAAGGGTGACAAAGTCAACCCAGATTTTATTGGTGGTCTCGGAGGAGGCAGACGATGGTCCAGTGGAGGCCAGCTTAGCAGTGGTTATGGAAGAGGGAGAACTTTTGGGCAATGACGGAGATTTTTTGGACTCTGCGTGTAACCCGACGTCTGTGGATGAGGAGCTGACCTCGCCGATGGGATAGAAAACGCCGACAACTTCAGAACTGACCTTGTGCAACCCGACGTCACTGCAGGAGATCCAGAGCACGCCGATGAGTGAGCCGAGAACTGCTGGAAGGCTGATGAGTGCGATGGGAAGCTTGGGTCAGACACAGACCATGACGTTGGAGGAAGAGGAACCCCTAGCAAGTGAAGAACAGCCTAGGCCTGGGGAAGAAGCTGAAATTCCAGATGTAGAAGGGGTTAAAGCCTCTCGGGTAGGGGAAAAAGTGGCAGAAAGGGAGAGAAGGGAGGTGGAGGGGGAAGGTTCAATGGTTCTGTTTGAGGGGGAGGATTTCTCAGAGGAAGATCCTTCTCCAATAAGTATGATAACTCCCTTACCTCATAATTGGGTCTTGAACAAGGTGATAGAGATGCAGTGTGGTGGGGATCTCGTGTGTGGGCTATGAAGACCAATTTAAGGCAATGCTAACGGCCATTGAGGCCAGTCACTATCAGCATGGTGCTGTCTCAAAAAAAAGTAGGGAGTTGAGAAGGCTTACTTGGTCTATCAATTATGATGGTAAGGATGGAAAGGAGGAGAGTACAAGTTGTAGTAGAAATAAGGGAAGGGCTGTTTCAGTTGTTAAATGAAGCCAAAAATTCTGAGCTGGAATGTAAGGGGGTTGAATGAGGTTAACAAACGCTTCCAGGTATGATCTTTGTTGAGACAATGGAAGCTGGACATTATTTGCTTGCAGGAAACAAAATTGAAGATTATTACAAGAAGAGTCATAAGGAGTTTATGGAGCTGCCAATTTGCAGGATGGTCCTATTTACCTTCGAAAGGGGCCTCAGGGGGAGTATTAGTTATGTGGGATAAAAGGGTGGTGGAGAATATTGATGAGTTTGTGGGAGAATATTCGGTGGGGTGCTTGTTCAAAAACTTTGAAGATGGGTTTGTGTGGGCTTTCGCTGGCGTTTATGGTCCTAATTTGGATTGTGAGCGGCGGATACTTTGGGATGAACTTGCAGGCATGGATTCATGGTGGGAGGTTCCATGGTGTATTGGAGGAGATTTTAATGTGACTAGATTTCCTGGCAAAAGATCGGGGGAGGGTTGACAAACTCTTGCTATGAGGGAATTTTCAGAAATTATTTATGAGCTGGAATTAATGGATGTACCACTAATGGGGGGTGATTATACATGGTCTCCAAACCAAGCCTGGTCAAGACTAGATAGATTTTTAATATATCTCCTTCTTGGGAGGAACATTATACAGATCTCTCTCAGAAAAGGCTCTCTAGGATTTGTTCGGACCAATTTCTCATTGTGCTGGATTGTGGAGGGATCCTAGGGGGTAGAAGGCCTTTTAAATTTGAGAATATTTGGTTAAAACATGAGGGGTTTGTGGAGCTGGTGGGACAATGGTGGAGCTCATATCATTTGCAGGGCAACCCGAGTAATGTATTGGCTGGAAAGTTGAAGGCGTTGAAAAAGGATTTGAAGTTATGGAATGAGCAAATATTTGGTGACGTTACGCTACAAAAACAAAAAATCTGTTTCAAGAGTTACAAAGCTTGGAGGGAGGTGGAGATGAGAGCAATCACAAAGGGCAAGTCGTTGTTGATTTGGAAAGAGTGATTCTTATGGAGGAAATTTTGTAGCGACAAAAGTCAAGGGCTTTGTGGCTTAGGGAGGGAGATAAGTGCACGAAGTTTTTTCACCGCATTGCAAACTCTCACAGGAGGTTCAATACCATTGAGTCCCTAAACGTGGATGGCGGTGCACTTACAAATCAAGCTGAAATTAAGAATCATGTGGCTGGACACTTTGAACACTTGTTATCAGAACCTAATGATTGGAGACCTACTTTAGACGGATTAGCTTTTGAGCACATCGACCAAAGTAGTATGGTTTGGTTGGAGAGACCATTTGAAGAGGAAGAGGTACACATAGTAATCAGGAAAATGAATAGAGACAAAGCACCGGGCCCGGATGGCTTTACTATGACTTTTTTTCAGAAGTGCTAGGAGGTGGTGAGAGAAGATGTAGTGCAGGTTTTCCAGGAATTTTTCACATATGGCAAATTCGAGAAGAGTTTGAATGCTACTTTCATCGCACTGGTCCCAAAAAAAAAGGGTGCTATAGAGGTGCAAGATTTCAGGTCTATTAGTCTGGTGGGGAGCATTTATAAGATAATCTCTAAAGTCCTGGCTAATAGAATGAGCACAGTTATGGATAAAATTATTTCTAAGACTCAAAATGCTTTTGTGGGAGGGCGCCAAATACTGGATTTGGGTCTTATAGCAAATGAGTGTTTGGACTACAGGATCAAGTCGGGAGAGCCAGGTATTTTATTCAAATTAGACATGGAAAAGGCCTATGATCATGTCAACTGAGGCTTCTTGTTATACATGTTGAGTAGATGTGGTTTTGGGACAAGATGGAAAAAGTGGATGAGACATTGTGTGTCAACGGCTCGTTTCTCAGTGTTAGTAAATGGAGATTCAGTGGGCTTCTTTAATAGCTCGCGGGGACTACGACAAAGTGATCCATTATCACCCATTTTATTTGTCATTGTAATGGAGGCCCTAAGTCGAATGTTGTCAGCTGTGGTGGAGGGGGGATTCTTGGCTGGTTTTGTAATGGGAAACATCAACATCTCACATCTATTGTTCGCGGACGACACATTGCTGTTTTGTGAGGCAAATGCAGGACATGTACAAGCTTTGAAGGCCATTTTATTGTGTTTTGAAGCGGTATCGGGGTTAAAAATTAATCTTGCAAAGACGGAGATGGTTGCGGTTGGTGAGGTGAGGAACATTAGAGGGTTGGCCAACATTTTGGGATGCGGAGTCTCTTCTTTGCCTTTGAAGTATCTTGGCCTCCCCTTGGGGGCTACATTCAAAGCCAAGGTAATTTGGGAGGAGGTGTTGGAGAAATTAGAGAATAAATTGGCCGGGTGGAAAATGTTGTATTTAACTAAAGGGGGGCGGACCACTCTTATCAAGAGCACACTATCCAACCTTCCTACATACTACTTGTCTCTATTTCCTCTCCCCGCCAGCATAGCAACAAAAATGGAAAAACTTCAACGTGATTTTCTGTGGAGTGACTTAGGCGAGGAGCTCAAATTCCATCTAGTAGGGTGGAATAAGGTGTGTACTCCGTTGAGAGATGGGGGCTTGGGGGTCCGGAATGTGAGGGCCTTTAATGAGGCATTATTAGGAAAATGATTATGGCGGTATAACAAGGAAAGGGGAGCCTTATGGAAAGAAGCGATTGATATAAAGTATGGAAGTGAACGGGGGGGTTGGTGCTCTAAGGAAAGTAGGGGGACTTATGGGGTGGGGTTATGGAAGTACATAAGGAAAGGTTGGTGTACCTTTGCTAGTAGCACTCGTCTTTGTGTGGGAAATGGCAGGAGGGTCAGCTTTTGGAATGAAGTGTGGGTGGGAGACACGGTTCTAAAGGAGGTCTATCCTAATATTTTCAAAATTGCTCGGGACAAAGAAGCAATGGTGGCTGATTTGAGGGTAATAAGCAATGGTGCACAGGAGTGGAATATAAGTCTTACCCGGGATGCACATGATTGGGAAGTTACTGGGATGGTGGAGTTTCTCAGCTTGCTGTATAACACGGTTATTCATGCTACAAGTGAGGACAAGATAATATGGAAACCTTCGAGGAAAGGGAAGTTTTCTGTGTGCTCCTTTTATGATACAATTACTATGCAGCGAAGACACAACAATTTTCCTTGGAAGAACATTTGGAGGAGCAAAGCACCTAAAAAGGTTGCATTCTTTGTATGGACAACAGCATTAGGGAAGATTCTTACCATGGACAATCTAAGAAGAAGAGGCATAATCATAACCGAATGGTCCTGTATGTGCAAAAAGAATGGTGAAATGGTAGACCACTTACTTTTACATTATGAATTTGCTCGGAAAATCTGGAATTTTTTCTTCAGCAGAATGGATATAGCATGGGTCATGCCGAGAAAAGTGATATAATTAATTGCAAGCTGGAGAGGAATTGCGGGGACACCACAGATTGCGGCTGTATGGAAGATGGCTCCTCTTTGTATTCTTTAGTGTATTTGGAGTGAAAGAAATGATAGACTTTTTGAGGATCAGAAACGTTCCATACAAGAGTTTAGGAGGTTTTTTTGGAAGACTTTATTTATGTGGGCCATTGCTCTCAAGCTGAATGGTCTTAGTTTGAATGGTCTTAGTTTCCAAGATTTCCTTGTATCAGTTACTAGATCCTAAATAGGTGTATTCACATGTATACCTCCAGTGTACCTGGAATATGCTTATTAATAAAATTTCTTATTACTTATCAAAAAAAAAAAAAGTTTGGATAAGGTCCATTTGAAAAGATTTTTTTTTTTGGGCTCTTTCCTTTAAAATTACATGCACTCTTGTGCTGTATTGTCTATCTACAAATAACCTTGAAAAGAAAATAAGCAATGAATGTAGAGTGTTTTTGGTTGCAGACAATGCAGTTCATAAATTGGAGCTCTTGTTATCTGTCTTTTCTAGGGTGTAGTGGGTTGAAATTCTTTGGAGTTTGCAATTAAATTCCACATTCTGTGAAAAAATTAAATTTTAGATGGGTGGTTATTAAGCAAATTATGCCAAATCTGTAAGTAATTGCACGGTTCCTTAGTTTCTCAAGTAAATGAAATAGTTTAAAAAATTGCAGCTGGGAGTTGTGAATTATAAAAAAATGTAATGCTTTTGTGTTATGATTCTTGATTTTGTTTTCCTTCATTTCATCTTTCCTTTACTCTTGGACTGAAGGGCTACTTTACGCCAAGCAGTAGCTGTTTTGGCCACCTTGCTGTATTCCATGAGACCATGTCTGTTAATAGAACCTTAGGAGGACTTCTGGAAAGGAACTCTTGCCAACAGTCATTGTGTCATTGCAGAATGGAATGGTCATTCAATTCAGAAACAATGGAGCTCAATACAGGAGGTTTCTGTTGCAACGGGAAGCAGCCTTCGGGGCATTCTACATCTACTGATAAAGAAAAACAACCCTTGGAAAAAGATTTGAGCACTTCTATATTTGTCAATCATGGTAAGTCTCTTGCTTTAGGCGATCTTGTGCCAAATAATTGTTTTATAATACTAGTAAAACAGAACAAAAGGTGGTATCTTATTTCCCTAATTCCTTTCCTTTCTTCTTTTCGGTAATTATATGTAATTCCTGAACAATGACTGGGCTCAAGGTATTATGCAGCTGCGATTGCTTGGCATGAGAGTAGAAAAAGGTGGGTGGGGGATCAATCTCGGCGATCAAAAAGAAAGGCAAAGGAACCGATTATAAGGTATCTACTTCTCCCAAAGATTCTTAGATCCAAGGGGGTCAGTTGTTCTTGTCAATGCCAAAGATTTTATGCCATCTATATGCTCGGAAACAGTTTACTTTTGAAGGTAGTGGTTATTGAGACAATCATGGGAGATCCTACTTGGATTTGACCCATGTCAGTTAACTTAAGTGGTGGCATGTGGGTTCTGGGAGCTGCATTTATCAAGGCAAACTGCATAATTCTGACTAAAATCTATAAGGACTTGCAAACCCAAAAGAACTTAGCCGGTCTGACGTTGATAAGTTACAAAAAAAAAAGGTGATACAGCTTCATCATCTGATCTATTGTCATAAACTTAGGATATTGTTGCAGATTAGAAAATAAAAATAATAGATTGCTGAAATACCTTCAAGAAAACATATATATTTATGTATATGCTGATGTAAATATATAATGGGTTTGTGACTGTGTCATAGTATTCTTGGCTATCACAGGTTTTGTTCAATGTGGTTTGTGGTTTGTTGTAACTAGTTAGATGATAGTTGAAAGAAAACTGCAAAATTTCTTGTTGCAGCTGGACCCTGGGGTATGAAGATCTGCTCGCAACTAATGAGCCGTTTTCTGAACCAATTCCTCTACCTGTAAGCTTCTTAACTAACAAACATTTAGTTATCTGCTCTTAACTCCTGCATGTTATGTTCTTGTACCAAACATTTAATTACTTATGGAAGTAGCAAAGGGTTTTTGCATGCACTTCTGCATGTGTCTCTGAGAGAGAGAGAGAGAGAGAGAGAGAGAGAGAGAATGGGGGATATGAAGCTTGAGGACAAGGGTAGAAGAACAGAAGTGTTCACATCATTTTTATGTAACTTGTTCTACATAGCGTATAGACCCTCACTTTCCGTATCTTCAAAATCATTTTGTGTTGCTCGTCTAATCACGTGCATGTGCATGAGAAAAAGAGGGAGAGGGAGATAGCTTTTGTGTTGCCAGTGTAGGTTCTCTGTTCAGTAATTTCAATATTCTATAATGTTTTACAACTTCGTTGAAAAAGTTCTCTGTTTGTGGTGATGGCTCTATAGTAGAGTATGATTTTATCTGTTATCTGTCATTGTAATGCTATAAAGTGAAGAGAAAAAGAGAGAAAAGAAATGGCATCTATGCTATTCAGAATTTTCATTTTTAATGCAGTGGAAAACGAGTTAGTGTCACCCTGCTTTCTTGAAGTATCAAAAAACGCCCAAAGTAGTTGAATTAAATTTCGGAAATCATAAATTACAGTTGAGTTTGAGAAAGGGTATATGCTTAAATTGTTCCATAACTGCCACTTTTAAATTCTGAACCTATGATTTTGGAGGTGCTGATGAGGATCTGGTTGATTGCTGACTTGTGCAGGAGATGGTAGATTTCTTAGTTGATATTTGGCATGATGAAGGCCTTTACGATTAGATGGCTAATGATAACGTTGAAGTAGTTGGATGAAGACTGATGGAAAGTGGACAGTACTTACTTGGTCTAATTTCTTGCTTCTAATTCTTCCTTTCGTTGAAGGATGAAAATCCTTGAACGACACTGAAATAGTCAGATTGTCACCAATTCACCATTGCCCCATTTTTTTGGGCTCTTATTTGTAGTAAGATATTGATGATCTCATTCAACAGCTTTAATTTATGAAAACTCTCGAAGGTGTTGTGGTCTTCTCTCTCTCTCTCTCTCTCTCTCTCTCTCTCTCTCTCTCTCTCTCTCTCGGATGTGACAGAGACGAATGGCCCTAATTGACAAACAAGAAGTGTAATTTTCTGATTGAATTGAATGCTTCTTATCAACCAAGCATACGCTTCTATTATTATTTATTGATGCATCGTCTGTCCCATGCATTAATTTAATAATATGATTTCTACTTATTATCTTCACACCACACGTAAATATGTATGTTTAAACAGAATAATAAAAATGATAAGTCACACTATGGTGTTTGTGGTGTAGGAAATAAAGTATAATTTATCTCATGTTCATGGTCCAAGCTATCTCTCTCCCTTTGTTTATTTAATTAATTTTATACTTGCCCGTTCCCTAAATCATGATTCAATTCAATCGAAAAAATGTGAAACGTATTCAATTAAAGTATCGCAATCGAAACATAAATTTCAGTATCTTTCAGATTTTCTTTCTAAGTTTTTCTTTTTCTGCTAGTTAATCTTTTTGAAGTTCTAGGCGTCAAGATTGCACGGCATTGATACGTTTTCGGTTCTAATCCCCACTGGATCAGGAGGTACTTCTCTCAGTTTTAGATTCAGTTCCGGTTACATTTGAGAAAAGACTGGACAGGAAAATGTATTATTCTTCCTGTAGCATTTCATCTCTATGATGATGAAAAATACTCTCAAAATTTTCCAAACAGTCCCGTTGAGCTCATTAGACTGGCACTTCTCCCGTTCTCCGCTTCAAACATACACTTGCATACCCCACACGAATATTTATCATATTTATATGCCGCAATAGTAGCTTTCTCGGTTAATAAATTTATGAGCCTAATTCATCTCTTAAAATCGGTTCAATAAGGTTCATTGCTTCTAAACATACCCAATACTTTATTCATAGGCAATGTGAGATCAATCTTTAATACCCTCCCTCACATGCAAACTAATATTTTTGCTAGTTCTTGTCACAGGATAAGTAGTGTGGGCTCTCATTTGTCCTATGACATGTTCTAATACTATGAAAAAATTTATGGACCTAACTCATATAAAAAACTGATTCAAAAAAAGAGATTTGTTTCAATCTTATAAACATGCCTAAGATATTGTCTACAGGCAATGTGAGATTTATTTCTCAACACTCTTTTTCACGTGTAGGCTAGTATTTTTTCTGATCCTTATCACGAGGTAAGTAGTATGGGCCCCAATTCGTCCTGTTCAACAAGAAAGGATTTCTTGTTATTTATAAACATATCTAAAACCGTGTCCACATGCAATATGAGATTATTTCTAAAACAGTTTCAAGTTTGTGTTCTTGTGTTGAAATTAGGGCGATACAAATATCGATAGGACCAACCATCGCCAATGCGAATCAGCCACTATAATCCAAAACTAAATGAAACCAATAGAGAACCAATCGAACAACGATATAAATTTAGTAAAACCAACGCCGACCTGTTTGGTCCCAATCTAAATCAATCCCAAACCATCGAACCGACTGATAATATATATTTTATATATCTTATGTAAAACGACACTACTTCACTTAAGTAAGTAAAGCGGTGTCATTTTACACAGACCATTAAAAAAATTTAAAATGAAACGATGCCGTTTTGTTTAATACATCAAACGTAAACCAATCGACATCATTTAGATCTAGGGTTTAATAACCCCTCCCCTCCATCTTCTTTATCATGATCCTATTTATTTATTATCTTCCTCTCTCACCCCGCAACCCCCCCCCTCCTTAATGCCGCTTGGCCTTCCCCCCTCATCTCTTTGAGATCTCTCATCCTTAACCCATCTCTCAGCTCTCCAAGCTCTCTCATCTCCTCTCTAAAATATCTCTATGAGCTCTCTGTTGTTTATGGTCCACCTCTCTCGTTTGCCACTCATATCTTATTTTCATCTCTCTCCTCTTGAGATTTTATTATGAATTTGTGATTTTGTTGTGAATTTTAAGTTGATGTTGTGAATTTATGAGTTTGTGATATGAACTTGGGGGTGGGTTAGCAACCAACCATCAAACCAATTAGTATCGACTGTAAGATTCCAGTCGGTTCTCTCTCTCCCTGTCGGCCAGTTTCAGTTGGCACCACACTCTTAAAAAACTATCGGTTTCGGTCCACATCGAAACAGCACCAATAGGTTCAGTTTTCAGCCCTAATTGAAATATACAATTCAATTAGAAATTGTTTGATTACATAGATGAGATAAAATGAAAAATTTATAAATAGTATTGAGATAATTTGTGAATAATAGTGAAATAGTTTGAGTTAAAATATTTTATGGAGTTTTGGAAAATAAGAGAAAAAAATTGAATAAAAATATTATAAAGTCAAAATATTAGAATATAATTTTTACAATGAGATTTAAAAAAAGTTAAATTATTTTTTATATTTTATTTGAAAGTTTTGGAAAGTCATAATAATTAATTGAAAAGGTTGAAAAATTGAAATTAAAAATATTTTTACTTAAATAATATTTTGATATTAAGATAAGATAAAATGATATGAGATAAATTGATACCATTTATAAAACCACAAATGGCCTAAGTTTTCAATTTTTTAATTTGTAACGTTTTAATAAAAGGCCAAAATCATATAATTTATACTTCAAAAAAATTAACCGATAATATAATTAAAATTCTATTAAAACTTTATAAAAAATAAGAATTTCTTCCCTCTTTGTGACCACAGAAGCCACAAAAGATGCCGTTGTAATTTTTGCCTAGTTTTTAACATAGTTTTGAGTCAAACTAATCGTATAATAGCGCAGCCAACCCAAAACGACTAAACGCACACTCGTTTTTTTTTTTTTTTTTTTTAACCCCCCACAAAAGAGAGAGCTACTTTTCCTGGAGAGCAAACTTGGAACTACGAAAAAGGTGTTTTGATCCTACGCAAACAATCGTCTACTCAAGTTTTTCCTTGGTCTCCTCAGAATCTTATTCCCTTCTTTTCTGGGTTTGAGAGACAGAAGAAATGGACAAATTTAAGAGCATGTTGAAGCCCAGACAGAACCCACAAGAGCAATTGAGAGATTGGCAGAGACGGCTCCGCCAAGAATGCCGCAATATCGAGCGCCAAATCAGGGGTATGTTCTCCTTTTATCTTATTTATTTATTTATTTATTATTTTATTTTTTCTATTTTACTGGGCATGATTTTTATTAGGTAATATATATTGTGATTTTTTGTCACGGGCTTTCAAGGAAATTATAGATCGATGGAGTAATCTGATTGTGTTTTTATTTATGAATTGTCTCTGAAAAATATTTTGTTTATTGGGTTCTGGATTTAAGGTTTGTAGTGATGGGGTTGTCTATTCTTTTCTTCTTCTGATGGATTTATCTTTAAAAAATCATGGTTTTGCTTATTAGATGTACAGAGGGAGGAAAAGAGCGTGCACAAAGCAATTAGAGAGGCTGCCAAGAGAAATGATATGGGATCAGCAAAGGTATTGCCAATCTTATTTTCACTTTTGTTAAGTTGGTTCAATAATTCGTGTATGGTTAAAAATTGAGTTTTTTATTAGTATTGTTTATATTTTTATTTCATACATAAGATCATTCATAGAAAGAGGGGACTTGAGAAATTATGGGTGTTAAAATGATCAAGGATTTTTCGGAAGAGAAATGTTTTTTAGCCACAAAAAGATCCCACAAAAGTAAACTCACAAACTGATGCGGCTTGACGTGGTACATTAAATTGTAAAGCTACTTTTATTGTAAAATAGATCTAACGTATCATATAAAGTCATGTCAGTTTGTGAGCTTACTTTTATGGGATCTCTTTGTGGCTATAACACTTCCCTTGTCATGATACTCATGGATTTCATGTGCGTGATGTGCTTTCAAACATTGGTCATTGGTGATTTTGTGGCTTTTTAGGTTGATCCTAAGTTCATAAAGTTCCTTGAGTCACATTATTTGAACTGTATTAAGTCATGAACAGGTTATGAAATTAAAAGAAAGGAGGCAGTTAATTAATCAGCCTGAGGGTTATCTTACTTATGTGTATTGTGTGGCTTAGGACACCTGCGCAGTTCAGAAAGTTACCATGTATTTTCATTTTTGGAATCATTTTGTTCCCATTTGAGTTTGGAAATGAGTAACCTCGTGCTATTATGGCCTGGGTATTTAAGTCTCAGTCGGGAAACTTGGCCTCATTCCAAGAGGAATCGCAAATAACATCTTCAATATAAAATAGTGATTTGCTTCCAAGAGTGATATGACCGACGAAGAGAGTATCATAGTCCTCCTGCATGCTTGTCTAAGGTAAACCATCATATGTGCGTCTGTATTTGAGCATAGGTTTAGCCATGTAGGATAATTGGATCTGCTTCTTACATTGAATGCCTCCAACTGTTGCCTTGTTGTAATTAAGCTACAATTGCTTCCATGTATTCGATGGTCAAATCCTTTTGTGAATTTAATTTCAGGCACTTGCGAAGGAAATTGTTTTGTCAAGAAAGACTGTGAATCGTCTTCACGAGAATAAAGCCCAACTGAACTCAATATCAATGCACCTTGGAGAAAGTGTCGGTATGGTGCTTCACATATCTAAACATTTATTTTAACTCTCAAGCAAAGACGTATGTTATATCTTGAGAAAAGTAAAATGACCCTATTTTCACTATCAACTTAATGATCCTTGTTTTTACTAGCAACTCAATGAAATTGTTTCCATATCGGTCCCCTTTTTTCGTAAAGAATGTGATTTAACATACAAATTAATGTGTTGTGCGTCAGTAATTGTAGGCCTCAATGTTAAGAATGGGCAGGATCCTTTATTTTTTGTATGCGTTGGTAATATAATTTTTTAATCCAAAAGAAATGGCAAACTATGTCCATTAAACATATTTTTGATAGTTTGTTTAAGCACAAGTACCAAACTTGAATATGAGTGTAGGAAAGTAAAACTTTTAATGGCATCAAATTTTGATAGTCAAGTGTGGTTTAGGATAAAGTTCACTTCTAGCATATTGCAAGCTGATAGCGCTAATTTAATTATTTGATGTGTATCGGTGAAGGAGATTTTCAAGAGCAAATTAAAAAGGAAGAAGAAATAAATAAATAAATACAGAGATAAATTTAGAAATATAATTGTTTTGTGGTTGACAGACCTACATATCAAATATGGCAGGAAAGTGTGCCGTCAAGTCCATCTAATAGCTGCAACAAATTGTGTTTGCTACTGCCTTATGTTTAAAGTTTAATAAGGCTTTTTTTAAGTTGATGTGACTTCAGAACCGACTATATGTGATGCCTAACTAGTGTGAAGCAAGATTTTCACCATAATGGTTTTTTTCTCAAGGCGTTCTATGAACTTAATTTATAAGGAAAATCTGTTATTCAACACCTCACCATCTTCTATCGAAATTTTATTTGGGTCTATAGGTGTAATGCTAGCAGTGAAAGACTTGTACTGTAGGTCTGATTATTTCTACTGGATGAAAATTTTTATGTTCTGAAACTTGCAGCAATTGCCCGTACTGTGGGTCATTTGTCCAAGAGTGCTGAGGTCATGAAGCTTGTCAATAACCTCATGAAAGCACCAGAAATGGCAACCACAATGCAAGAATTCAGCAAAGAAATGACCAAGGTGATTTTTTCACTTCACCTATGAACAAGTACTCTTCATTTTCTTTACCAATTGGAAAATGACTCAAGTTTTTGTATTTTGTTAAATTCTTTTTGTGTGAAAACTTTGGCATGCCACCATTTTCGTTCCGTATGTGAGTGGTTTGGATATGTCATGTGAGCATCCCCATCCGATTTCTCATCCCCATCCCTATAATTTAACTCAAAATCACCTTTTCTCAAATTTTTTCCTAAATTTTATTCATCTTTCAAAAACTTCCTACATCTCATTCCCCATCCCTATCTATATTCTATTAAATAATATTTTCTATTCTTTTTTTATTACTTTTTTCTTTCACTTCTATTTACAAATTTAACTACTCAATATTTTTTCTTATTTTTTGAATTATTACTGTAGTGAATATTTTAAAAAAAATTTAAATTATTTTTTGTGGGTATGATAATATTTTTATAATTAATTTTTTTATATTTTCGTAATTAATTAAATTATTTTTAAAATTATTATTTAAAACTATAATGAATATGAGTATGAGAGAAAGTGTAGATGATTGGAAAATTATTTATTTTATATATTAGAATAAAATATTGATAAAAATAATTTAGGGAATGAATAGTGAGTTCCCAAATATGGAGACTTACTGTTCATTCCCTAAACATTTTCCCCAAAATAGGGATCCGGATGTGGGGGGCATTTTGATGAAAACTCCATAATAAATCCCAAATTATGGGGAATCCGGTGCTTTGGGGCACCGGATGTAAATGCTCTTAACAACTTAGCATATCCTTTTGCATCTCATCTGTTTACTGTTTAGTCCTCAATGGGATTCAACAAATGTTGATTGGAGTTACCATTCTTGTGGATATCATTTCGTATCATGTGATTGAAGTCTTCTATGTTCTGTCCATTACAGATGCTGGCTGAGAAACTGGAAGTCCTTTTTGTCAATAGTGTGGCAGTTATTTATACCACAAAAATTGATTATTTTCAAATTTCCTTGTAAAAAATTGATTGAGTGAACCATTGCCTGTTTTTTCTAAAATATTACAGAGAAGGGAAGTCATGCCACCCTTTAATTTGGTTCCCATTGTTAAGAGCCATGCCCGATATTCTGTGGCAGAAAGAGACCCATTTTGCTTACTGAGGTTTAGGAATATTCATTTTAGACGTTAATTTAGGTGGTGTTCTAAGCAATAGCTTATGTTATAGGTTATTTGGCTTCTTGGGCTCTCTAGTTGTAACACTTTTATTTTTAATTCAGGCAGGGGTTATTGAAGAATTCGTTACGGATGCCGTTGACACGGCATTGGATTCGGAAGATATAGAGGAAGAAACTGAAGAAGAAGTTGATAAAGTTCTGACTGAAATAGCTGGTGAGACAGCTGCACAGCTTCCCGAAGCTGTAAGGAAGGAAAGGGTAAAGTTACCGGCCGAGAGAGCTAGCACTTCTCAAGAAGTATGTAGAACTTCACTCCCTTTGTACCCTTACATCATGCGTTTCTTCAAGAAATGAAGGGACTGATTCTTTCTTCTGAATTTTTACAGGAAGAAGCTATAGCAGAAGGTGCAGACGATGAGGAAGAGCTGGAAGAGTTAAGGGCTCGACTTGCGAAAGTGAGATCATAGTTTTTCACTATGTTAACATTCCTTATTGCCTCAGAGTCAGTGATATTAAAAAAGAAGAAGAGTTATGTGTAAGTAAATGAGTGTTGGAGCCAATTGTCCTATTTGAGATTGTAGGGCTTAAAACCCAGCTTACCTAATTATGACTCAAACGATAGCTTCTTAGCAAACATCATTATGTATGATCTCTCGTGTAATTTGTCGCATCCTTAAATAAATATTATTAACTTTCATTTTTTTTCTAATCAAAACGAGTTTCTGAAATAACATTTCTCTTCTACATGTATCTAAGGAAAACTTTTGCCTGATGGAGAAATAAGCCAATGTTTCATGTCTCGTAGTCAATAGAAAACTGATGATGAGAAAGTAGATAATATATAGAATTTTTCTTAAAACATTTCTTCCCCCACTCCCATGGGTTGGTTTGCACCTGTTAACAAATTGAACAAAGAGTAACGCTACTCTTTTCTTATCTTTTAAGAAAGAAAAACTTTGGTTGTAAATAATTATGTATATCAATAATCATATTCATTTAACGTGATTGATCAGAAAATTAGATTTTAATGAAAATGATATTAATTTGAATTTTGAATATGAAGATAGCAGTTTAAAAAGTCAAACTTTAATGAATATGATATCAATTTAAATTTTAAATATGAAAATAATAGTATTGGTATGCAAATCAATCGGTACACGAATTCAGTAATTCGCTTATACATAATAAAACTTTTTAAGAAATAAATTTTGTTATATATAAGCAAGTCGTGTATTAATCTGCATATTAATATTAATTTATTTATTTTTAAAATTTAAATTAATATTATTTTCAATAAAATTTATTTTTAACCAATCAGATTAAATTAGTATATATATTAATATATAATTATAATTGTAAGTATATTTTTACTTGAGAAATTATTACCCCCACTAACTTTTTAACGAAGGATAAGGCTTCACACTTTATGTTGAGCATCAGCACAGAGATTACCAACCATAAAGAGAAAACGCAGCTTTAGATGGATGGCGATAATGTGTTTGGGAGTGTGTGATTAGTGACCCCAACGCACGTTCAACTTTTAACACCGCTGCTACTGGCAATCGAAGATTCGAAAGCAAACACTACACGTAATGATCTCTCTTTCTCTCCCTCCTTTTCCTTTTGAATAATGATAGCTTAACAATTGGTTTACAACCAGTTAATAACTTAAGTATTAAAAAATATAAAAAAAAATAATAATAAAATAATTATTTATTTTTTTTATAATTTTATAAAATGAAATACTACTTAACTCTTTCAATGTTATTTTTAAAATTATTGTTAGAGTATTTTATTTATTTTCTTACTTAATAGTTAAATAAATAACTATTAGTAAAGTTATATTTATTTTTTAAAATTTTTTTAATGATTAAAGATGTTAAAAAAATATTTAAAATAAAATAGTAAAGAGAAACGATTTCATCAATTTTATTACTTGTCAACTGATAAAATTGTAAAATAATTTTATTGCCTTATTGTAAACCGGTTGTCAATAAGTAGGAAGGGTATCATTGTCCTTTCATTTTACTTTTCATTTTCTCTTTTCTTCTTGCGCAAGCACCTTCCGATTGACACCAAAGCCCATTTCTCAACCGCCTCCGTCAACCTCCGTTTTGTATTACTTCTAGTTATTCTCAATAGGAAAAAGTTTTTTGTCATTTTCACATTTTATACATTATATTTATTTTAATTTTTTTTATATTAAATATATAATGTATAGATGATAAATAAAATAATTTAATTAATTTAATAAAAATAAAATAAAATAAAAAATAAAATAAGATAATATTTTAATATATAAAATATATAATATAGGATGACGTGTATCAGTCCTCGTATATGACAGCTCCGTTTTGTATTACTTCCAGTTATTCTCTATAAATGCCGGCTCATCTCTCCCCTCCACCTAACGGCCGCTCTAATCCCGTAGACCGTTAGATGTCCCCACCTGTACCCCCTCCCTTCTCTCGTGTATATATATAATGCATTCCTCTTACAACCAGTTTCTCGATCTGAGAAAAAATGGAGCACCCCTTCTCTGTGTTTGTTCTATTCGCTTTCTTTTCTCTCATCTCTCTCTCTTCCGCAGAATCCACGGACAATATCGGCCTCGCGCGATCGAATCTCCCCTCCGTTCAGGCCGAGAAGCTTATCAGAGAACTGAATTTGTTTCCCACACATGACCTCAACGTCATCGACGGTCGAGATTATGCTCCCCAACCCAAGAAGCTTGTCGAGAAGCCGCTTAGGTTTCCGAACCTCCTGGGCTCGGGAGTCCCCGTGGAGGATTTGGGCCACCACGCTGGGTACTACAACATCGAGCATTCACACGCTGCTAGGTCAACTCTCTCAAATCCTCTAGTATTCCTTCTTTTCTTTCTCCCAATTTTTGGTGTAATCTAGGAATTTCAATCTTCCCCAATTGGTACCTTCATGCGGTTGATCTAAATCCAAGCCCTAGATCTTATTTTGATTATCATTTTTTTTTTGCATATGGTTCTCTAATTGAAACTGTATAAGTTTGTCCCCCTTTATCTCATCGTATTGAAAACACTTGCAGTAATTAATTGTTTTTTTTTTTTAATTTGTGGTCTTTCCTAAAATGTGACCGACTCATACGGTTATTCGGGGTTTTTTCGTTCCAAAAAATGAGTTTCTTGTTCCGTGCAAGTGGACCCGATTTGCAAATTCCAAATCATCGTACCTAATTGTAGGTTGGTTTTATTTTTAATTCTGGAATGCTGTGTTTATCTGGCGTTTGCATGCTTCCTACTGCAGGCAGCAACTAGCTTTACGTTTTAGCGGATAGGTGTAAACGTGCTGCTCCTTTTTTATTGAGATTTCCTACATATAACCATATAAGTCCACACATCACATTTTTTTTTCCAATTTTTTTTTGGATTTATTTTTCTTAAATTAATTGAATTATTTTACTCGTTATCCATATACTAAATATTTAGTAAAAGAAAAAAAATTTAAAAATATGTAGTATGTGAGTTTATATTTAGAATTTTTCTTTTTTATTAAAACAAAATTAGCGGCAAGTCCCAGGTGTATGATTTGAAAAAGTATCAATCATCCCACATCACACACTTTACATATTTTAATATTATTCTTTTTAATTATTTTATTTTATTCTTTATTTTTATACATTTGGGGGTTTTGAAATCCAGACTTCCATTTTGGAGACCAATCAGGCTAGAGGCTATTTGCTTATTCTTGTTAAACTAATTGAGTTGTTCTATTTATCATCTATATATTACATAGATATAGTGTATATTGTGTAGAAATAATAAATATAATTATTTTTTTGAAAAATGATACTATAACTAGATAGTGAAGTTATAGCGAAGTCGCTGGTCTTGGTTGATAATCAACCATCACTAGCTTTGTAGTTTGTTTGTAAGTAGCATGTTGGTACTGACGTTTTGTTCGTGTGCATGTCAGTTTCTTGCTCCCTCGTTACTCTTCTTAGTACCCCCTTTGTTGTTTTGCAGGATGTTCTACTTTTTCTTTGAATCACGCAACAGCAAGAAAGACCCCGTTGTTATCTGGTTGACCGGAGGGCCTGGGTGTAGCAGTGAATTGGCCATGTTCTATGAAAATGGCCCTTTCACCATTGCAGACAATTTGACCCTTGTGTGGAACGAGTACGGTTGGGACCAAGTATGTTTGATCTTTCAATTCCCCTATATGGTTGGATTGTATTATTTCAAGCTATATGGTTGGATTGTATTAGTTCAAGCTAGTATCATATGCTTAGTATGGCATAGTTGGGTGTTTCTTTTTTTCTTTTTTGATGTTTACAAGTGAAGTAACATATTTTTTATTTGTGATTTTGTAGGCATCAAACCTTCTCTATGTTGACCAACCTACTGGGACCGGCTTTAGTTATACTTCTGATAGCCGTGACATTCGGCACAATGAAGAAGGTGTTAGTAATGACCTTTATGACTTTTTACAGGTGATAGTTATATTTCTATTCCAAATTTTATTAAAACAGATTTTCAATTCAGCAAAATTTTCCTCAGTTGAATGATTTGTTGATTATAATATTGTGTGGTCAGAATTTGTAAAATAAAGAGCATACCAATTTTTTGGGAAAGAAAAAAATTTTATGTTTGTATTGATACGAGGGAGGAGGAGAGCTGTGTTACTAAATGATTAAGATTTTTAACTTCATCAAATATTATTTTGACCGGTTGGGCTTTTCAATGGTATAAGGCCTTCTTCGCAGAGCATCCTGAGTTTGCAGAGAACGACTTTTACATAACTGGAGAATCATATGCTGGGCATTATATCCCTGCTTTTGCTGCTCGTGTCCACCGAGGAAACAAAGCTAATGAAGGAATCCATGTAAACCTTAAGGTACATCGCCGGTATAACATAATGTAAAGTTATATTTGGCCACTCTACCTTTTTCTGAGCTGAGATTAAATGTTCAACAGGGATTTGCCATTGGCAATGGACTTACTGATCCTGCAATCCAATATAAAGCATATACTGATTATGCGCTGGACATGGGCATAATTTCAAAATCTGCATACAATCGAATTAAAATGGTGGTTCCAGTCTGTGAAACGGCAATCAAGCTTTGTGGTAAGTTTGTGGGTGAGATTGGCTGCTTGTCCCCTTCTAAAGGTTCCCCCCCCCCCCCCCCCCCCCCCCCCAAAAAAAAAAAAAAAAAAAAAACCAAAAAACAATTCTGTTTTTTTTTTTTTTGTGCTGTGAATGAACCTATAGCTTACAGTTGTTTCCCATGGGATATTTTTTTTGTAAGTATTTCCCATGGGATATCCATGGTGAAAATTGATACCATGTTGATCTTTAATCCAATCCTTTTGCATTTGGGCCAATATTGTTGATTATTGAAGGGCGGATTCTCTTGTTAATTTTTTTTTTTTTTTTTTTTGGTACTTTTTCTCCAGGCACTGATGGGACAATCTCTTGTGTTGCTTCATATTTTGTTTGCAATACCATATTCAGCAGCATCATGGCCCTTGCTGGTGATACCAATGTAAGAAATAGCATGTTCTTTTTTCTGCTCTTCATTTAGTGTTTAAGTGGGACACTGGTGCTGAATTTTATCATTTCTTAATAGAACATGTTTTCTGCACAAAAAGCATGTGAAATTTCCTTAAAGGGAATGAGCTTTTTCAAACAGCAGAATTCATAGAAACAGTGAAAAATATATCTTTGAACAGTGACTGAAAATATGGACAACCTGTGAAATATGCATCTTTCCTTGAATTTCACAACTATCACCGAAACATTGGTAGATCTTAAATTTGACGGCATCGATATTTCTATATTGCAGTATTATGACATTAGAAAGAAGTGTGAGGGGAGCCTCTGTTATGACTTTTCAAACATGGAGAAATTCCTAAACGAGAAATCTGTTAGGAATGCCCTGGGAGTTGGGGACATGGACTTTGTGTCATGTAGCCCCACAGTGTATCAGGCCATGCTGGTGGATTGGATGAGGAATCTGGAAGTTGGCATTCCTACACTTCTGGAGGATGGAGTCAACTTGCTAGTGTATGCTGGAGAATATGATCTCATATGCAACTGGCTTGGTAAGCTTCTTGGCCTAATAGACAATCGGCATCTTCTTAGTTAGAAATCTGATATGTTAAGGAAGAGTTGTGTGTAACAATCGTAACATATATGATCCCAATCTGGGTTATAATTTCCTTTGACTAGGTAATTCAAGATGGGTTCATGCTATGGAATGGTCTGGTCAGCAACAGTTTGTAGCATCACCCGAAGTTCCTTTTGAAGTTGATGGTTCAGAAGCTGGAGTACTGAAAAGCCATGGGGCTCTCAGTTTCCTCAAGGTCTCACTCTGTCTCTTATTCACATCTACATCCACTCCCACCCACAAATACATCTGCATTTCTAAGTTTCTACGCCCATTGCCTAATGGCCGGTTGCCAGTACTGACATGGTTGCATGACATATATAACAAACAGGTCCATGATGCGGGTCACATGGTTCCCATGGACCAGCCCAAGGCTTCATTAGAGATGCTGAAGAGGTGGACTCAGGGAAAACTTTCTGAAGTGCCATCTGATTCTGGAAAATCAATTGCTGAGATGTGATTGCCTCCTTTTCTGCCCATCTTTTTTATCGTAGGTTGCAGAATTTGGCATCAGAATCTGAGCAAACACAACCACTCTTATGGTTTCCTTGGTTCCTCACTAAGATTGTGAATGTATATGCAGACCAGCACTTGAGTTTAAAAGAAACTCCATATAATGTGGTAACATGACTGTTTTTGGATATATATCAACAGTAAGAATATGCAGATGTTTGTACAGTTGATATGCTGCTCCTGTAGGTTGTCTCTTCTGCAGTTTGTCTATTGTTTTTGCGTTGTGATTCCACCTATTACATAATGGGGTAAGCTCAAGGGGACTGGATACTGGATATAAATAGGATTGTCAAATTACCAAGTCCAGTGCTTTTGTTAATCGCTTTTCTTCATTCATGGTCAATTGTGGATTGCCCTAAACGGTCTTTTGTCTGTCTGTTTTGTCCTAAAATAGGCATTTTAGAAAATGGGTTTGTGTTGAGCATGATGTCAAAGATATTCGGGGTGTTAATTTGTGCATTTTTGGGTTGGAGATTTACTGGGTTGCAGCTGCTCGTCTTTTTACACGGGACTAGAACCGGCTATATGTGCAGCTGTTGTTCCCCACGGTGCCGATAAACCACTGGAGGAGTTGATAGAAGAGATTATGGGTAACCATGAAATGCTGGTAATGAGAACGTAGGCATATGAAAATTAGATGCTTGCACGAGTACTGCTTCTCTTCATGAGATCACTACTTGTTTACTATTGCATCATTATTCCGTTCAAACCTCCGTTACCATCCAATAAGAAAGGCAAAAGAAAAAAAGATGATTACTTAATAAATAAACAAAGCAAGAAAGAAAGAATTTTGGTCGGAAAAAAAATAGAACCTACCAGTACTACCAACTTAATTAAAAGCAAATGCTTTGGATATAATACCTTAGCTACTCAATAGAACCCAGAAATTTCATTTTTTTTATAGCAAGTACCCAGTAGAACCCAGAAAATTCACATCACATTCATACATGCATCCATGATCCAATAGCAGGAGCTCAGACCCAGTGTTTCAATCATCCTCATGATCGCTCTCGTCGCTAAAATAGCTGGCTTTCTTGGCCTTCTTCTTCTTCTTCTTATCCCTAGCCAACCCCTCGCTCTCTTCCCCCGTCAATAACCTCTGGCCGGCACCATCGTCCACTACCGACGCCCAATTATCATCGTCAAATCGCTCCTCATCGTCCCCACCATTGTCAAAACCCGTTTCCTCTTCCTCCTCCTCCCTCTGTGCCCCGCCGCCACGAGGTCTTTTGGGAATGGGGCGCTCCCTGGGGCCCAGCTGGTTCTTAGGGCACTCGTAGGAGAGGTGGCCCAGATCGCCGCACTCGTAGCAGCGGGACTTATCCTTGTATACCCGCTTCCTGATGAATTCCGGGGCTCGGCCGTTATCGGCGGCGATGGAAGCCGAGATGGTCCTCCCATTGAGGACCTTCCCTTGCATCTGACGCTCCGCGGAGACCGCGTCTCCCGAGGAGACGAATTGGATAAAGGCGACGCCGCGGCTGAGGCGGGTTGCGCGGTCCTTGAGAACGGTCACACGCGCGACTTTGCCAAAGTTGGAGAAGAGCTGGTGGAGGTCGGAGTTGGTGAGGGAGTAGTCGAGGTTCGATACGTAGAGAGTCGACTTGGAGGGGGCGAGGCCACCGGAGCCACCGCCTTTGGGTTTGTTATTGTGAGGTTTCGAGGGGGCAGTGGCTTTCGGATTTGTATAAGAAGAAGAGGAAGAAGGGTAGCGGTAGTAAAAGGTGTCGTCCTCGTCGTCGCTGCTGTTTCGCTTCCGCACCATAGCCTTTTTCTCTGTTGCTCTCTCTCCCTCAACTACAATTTTTACTTTGGCAATTGGCGCTTACTGCGAGAAAACTTATATATATATATATATATATATCCCAGGTGGTCACAATATTAGATCAGTTTTAAAAGTATTTTATTGGTAAAATTCGAAGGGAAAAATTTTAAATTTTATTTTTTAATTAAATTAGATCACAAGTAGTATGATGTAGAAATTTTAAAAGAATAATACTCTTTGATTGATTGAGTAATATTCTTTATGGATTGAGTAATGCTCTTATAATCTTTGAAATTGTTGATTTGGAATAAAATACTTTATTTGCAGAAAATAAATTAAAGTAGTGTAATTATTTATCTTTCATTTTATTACGATTCGGTCACACTTTTATTTACATGGAAAATCACTGGAGTCGCTTAATTATTTATTCCCAATAAAGATTTTGATTTGTCATTTGTGATATATTAACAACGATGAATTTTAGAGAGTTTTGAGTCCCATGTTAAAACCGGTTTTGTAGGTACACGTTGTAAAGGGACAATAAGTCATTCTTCTTCATCCATGGTGGTGATTCGGGCCTTGGTTAATATCCTTTGGAGTTCTTAATTGTGGTTTAGAGTATCCGTACAGTATCCATAGGTACGTCTATTTTAATAAATATATAATAAATGCAGCAAATATAAATAGATAAATAGGCACAAATTTACTTGATTCGATATAAAACTTAGGTCCATAGTCATTTAGGATGCAAATCTATTATAATATGAATATTTTACCGTCTATCGTATCTCACTGTACCAATGGAATCGGTGATACCTACTGCTAGAGAAAATAATCCCCCTAAAGCATGTATGGAGGTTGAAGAAACTCTGTCCTTATTTGATCACATATCCTCTTATCTCTCTTTTTCTCTCTTTAACGTCACTTCCTCCTAACACTTTTATTTTATATTTGAATAAATCTATTTGCAGTCCCCATTCGGGAATTGCATTACAAACCTAAATGAAACGTAGTGTTTCATTACTAAATAAAATATTGCGTTTCATTACATGAAAGCAAATGAGGATAAGAGTCAGGACGCCGATGAAACAGGTTGTTTGGCCCTTAGAGAAACTTTCATTCCTCATATAAAATCGCCCTCCCCTCGCCCTATCTCCCCATCGTTAAATGCACATGATTGAGCTATAATGACTTTTTCCCCACCTCTCAACTGAGTAGTACTGGATTTGCACAAAGAACCTTCTTGCATTTTCACTGTCAATTTCAATTTTTGCAGCTTGGAGCATTGCAATAAGTGTGATTGTATACCATTACCATGCAATAAGAACACGAATCTCTGTCCTCCCTCAAGACAGATCTCTATGGAAGTTACTCTTGGATGATATCCTTAGGAATTCAATCACCAACTTCGAGAATCCAGATGAATTATTCTTGAGTAACTGAGCTGGGGGGTCGTTCTCTACAACCTTGCCTGTGTTAAGCAAACCAGTAGCAATAATAAGCTAAAATCAATTCAATAATGTACGAAATCTTATATAAGTGATACTAATCTATATGATTCTTAGCAATTTTATAAATATGACGAAGCTCATAATTTTATATATATTCTTAGCATCCCCTTGTTTCTTGAATTAAATTATCTATTGTAGTATCAATAAAAGCAATAGCTTCATCCAACACTAGAATTATTCTCTTCTTGAGGAGAGCTTTGGCTAGGCAAACAACTCTGTCCAACACCTTAATTTCCTCCATCTTCTGCAACTGCTTTATCCCAAATTCCAGAATGAAAAGCCCAAACATTAAAGGATAAGTGGCCTTGTGGAAGCGAGGGAAGAGAATAAAAATTCAGGATAAAATATTTGAGAGAACAACATTTGAAAATATTTTTAAGGGGTGGAGAAGATTGTGTTGAGGGTGGTCATTGATGGTGGAGAAGAGAGTAGTTCGAGTCAGGGGCATGCACAGCGAGGGAAAAACAATGTTCTACTATTTGAAATGTTTTGGATTTACGTTGGTGAAGAAATAGGGGTAATGTAGTCAACTCATGCTTTAAAAGGAGATAAACTGGTCATTTCATACACTAGGACTGCAATACAGTCCTCTAAGAAGGACTGCATATAGAACTGCTCTTTATCTTTTCGGCTGTTGTCTACTCATCTTGATTCTACCACATGTTTCCTTGTGCCTCCCGTGGTTTACGGGGCCTGAAATGCCATATTGGAGTAGGAGCACTTATTATAATATGGAAAAATATAGTTGTAAGGACAATTGTGTACTAATTTGTACATTAATGTGATGTGATTGGTCAAAAAGTAGATTTTATTAAAAATAGTGTTAATTAAATTTTAAATATCAATAAATCAGTATTGGTGCACAGATTAGTATGCGACTATACTTATATGTAGCAAAACTCTTATAATATTTATATATATCTATAAAACTTGCAAAATCTATTAATCTTAATTAAAATATGGACAATAAAACTAGGACAGAAATCCATTAACATCCTACGGGTGGCTCTTAAAGTGAAAGTATAGAGAGGAAATAGAAATCTCCTCAATGTTTGAAGGCCGGCAAATATAATTTTTTTTAGACAGATTTTGAAAGAAAATGCTTTGTCTTTACAGACTCGTTATAAAAACGAGTTGGAGCATTGGCAATTGCCAAATCTAAATTTTGGATGGAATTTCAAGTTTTGGCTATAGTTAAAACTTTTGGTTAGGTTAATTTACATTTAACTTTTAAAATTAAAATAATAATATAATATTATATATTTTAATAATGTTTTCAATTTTTTTAATATTTTATAGATAAACTTTATATATTAATTAATAATTTAATTTTTACTTAAAATTGACGTGATTGTTTGTTCCAAAATTAAATAATAATTCAGGTCAGTTGTTGCAGAAGTAGCCAGATACTCCTGCCATTAATAAAATCACGAAACTAGTAATATTTGAATATAAATCTGCATATTCAGACAGCACCATACACATTAATTCTCAATGAGCTACACCGCCCAAATCAATTCCCAACACATCGTCAATGAGCTATGAAATAAAGAGAGAAGGTTGGTTGAAAAGATTAAAATAATTGTTTAGCGAGTAAATAGTAGCTCTCCAAATATAACTAGCTCCCTTAATTTATTGTATATGATATGTTGAGCTCTAGTGATTTGGCTAGTTCAATATAGATAATTTTTCTCATACCTAGCCAAAATATGAAGATGCATTAGTCCAATGCTAATCTCTTAGATGTTGATGGGCACTACCATTTCTCAGAGAAAAATTTGGGTGCAGGAGTTTGCAAAATATTCAAAATACAAGTAAAGTCGTATATTAATCTGCGTATTAATACTGATTTTTTTATATTTAAAATTTAAATTAATACTATTTTTAATAAAATTTATTTTTTGACCGATCATATTATATTGGTATATATATTAATGTATAATTATACTTGCAATTAGATTTTTTTATTCGAAAATATCGACTCAAAAGTTAAAATAATTAATCACAAATCATTTGTAAAAATACTGTATAAAATGTGTAGAAGTGCGAAAACCTAACTTAAATTACATAGAATAATACTCGTATATTCTAATTTAAAAATAAATAAATATAAAGTTTACGGAGAAAAAAATTTAATTTTTAACAATAAATTCCGTTCCATTTTAAAAAAATGCGTAAAACTTAATTATAAAACTATTCGTAGGATTACAACTATTCGTAAATAGATTAAATAAGTTCCTGTGCGGTGTTGGTTGAGCTGATGTAACTTGTACAACAGACAGGGAAACAGAAGATACAGATGAGAAAGAACGAAGAAGCTTCCTCGAGTTGCAATCCTGAATCCGTCTGCTTGGTCTTCAGGAAAGCTTAAAAAGGGAGCGCCATACATGAAAAAGAAAAAGAGAAAAACAAAAGAACTAGATGATGCTTCCGCAGAAACAACTGGCCTTTTAGGGTTTTCTGTGAGTCATTATTGCCCTCTCTTTCGCATTATAAATTTTGTTGGATTCGCTCTCTAATTTCTCTGCTTTTACACTCCAATATTCTATTGGATAAAAAACAGAATTTTGAGAACTGACTTGTCAGTATTGTGTATATAATTTACAGGTAGGTATTGATTTAAATGCATCATCTTCATGCTCAGGCCCTTTTTTTCCCTGCGGGAGTAGTCTAGAACTAAAGTTTTTTGTTATATTGAAGTTACATCATAAAGATAAGATATTTTCCTTGAATTATTGCAAAATACCAGTTGAGATGAGTCGAGTCTTTGTGGGAAACAGAAATTGAGGTGTTTGATGTGGGAACTTAAGAAGATCGGTGTAGTATATGATCGTATGGGGTCGATATATTCATACTATTAATATATGAAAATTTCTAGCCGTGAATTTGTTTTGATAGTTTTCTTGAGCGCATACAAACTACTAATTCAAACGAAACAAACAGTTGCAAAAAGGTGAGATTTTGGGTAAATGAGATTAGTATGATATACTAGTATTTTATTATCCTTTCAGGGAAAGTGAAAAATCACGGAGGACAGATAAATATAAACTATAGGATCTAAACCGAGAGGTTAATTGTTCTGTTGAAAGAAAAAAGGAAAAGGGATTTTCATAGTTCACACACACACATTATATAACTAAAACAAAAGAAAATCAAGATATCACTAGATTTGAATTTCCAGCCTCAAATTTCTCGATGGTGCCAAACCTGACTATAAAGGGTTAAAACGTATTATTTTCTGAGAACAACTTGCTTAATGTCCCTACAATGCTTGATACCCCTACAAATAAGACATTTGACCACCAAGTTTGAATGTAAGAAGTGATCTTTATAAATTCTCATAGGTGCTAGATTTTTTATCTGAAAGTGAGAGAATAATTTTCTACCGGATTTGTATACAATGATCGCATACTGCATAGTTAAAAAGCTCCAGGCATGAAGTAATGCTACTCTAGACAGGTGTGTGGTGAGTCCCATCCAAAATGGAGTCTGTCATATTGTAACGCTACTTCCATTTTTTTCCTGGATACATGATAAAACCTCTATATGATACAAGCTGATACATTCACATTCATAGATTTCTCCATAGTAAAGTTCAATGTTAAAGTGAAACCATTTATCATTTCCATATGAATTTAATTTTTGGATCAAGTCGTCGAATCCTTCATTTGGCAAAACATGTGAGGCACCTGGATGGGGGCCACTATTGGATATGATTACAAGTTTCTTTCATTTTAATTCTACAGGGGCCAATAGCTAATTATTTCAATCATTAGTAAAGATGGATAAAGATACTTAAATAATATATATGCCCCTATTACTTCCATTTTTTTTTTTTTTTGGCGAAGATGACGGCACCCTGCAATTTATTAATGAACCCTTGCTTATGGCGGAGGAATGCCGTGATTACAACTAAGGACTCCCTATCACTTTCATGTCACTCTCCCGTTTGTCCCTCTTTGAAATACACTTGCTTTGTGTAACTTTTTTTTTTTTTTTTGGGCAAAACCAGTGATGAACTGCCATTATCTTGGAAAAGATGCATGGGTTGTCTACTGTTGATGGCTTTGTGGAGATAACTGAATGCTTGGCAGAGATGATTAAATACATTACAAATGAACCATCGGTAGGGCTTTTCTACGTTCAGCAGCATACTCAAAATGCAGTGCCCAACGTCATTACACTCAAGAATAATGTTGTGGAGAAGTCTCGAGAAATGACTTTGCACACCGAAGATTCAGAGGATTCTATCACCACAGTGAGGTCGATGAAAGAATGCGGATTCCCCATTGCCGATGAGATGATTAGAGACATAAAAAAATCTCTAGTGATCATATCAACAAAACAACCTAGAAGAGGGTTAATCCATAATCCGGTTTCAGGTTTTCAGATGGGAAGAACTATCTCCTGGGGACCAACCACTTGGGGTAGTAGTGCAGTTTATTCCCAAGAAGATAATGAAAGAAAGGGTAGTTATTTTTCATCCGTATTTAAGTCGGCAAAACAAAAGGCTAGCAATTTCAAGTGGCCACAGCTTGATCCCAAAGAATCGATAGAGACTAAGGGTGAGAAGCTGCTGCCATATCCTACTTCAACACTGTCAGTAGCATCAGCTAGTACTAGCTCGTCTTTCCCTGATGTGGAGGTAGATGAGCTACCCTTGTCAAGTCGGATTGAAGATGAGCCACTACAAGAAGAAGAAGAAGAGAGTGATGTCAGCTTAATAAATCATAATTTATTGTCCAGTGCAGAAAATTTTGACGACTTCAAAGCCGATAAAGAAGCCAAATTGAAGGAGTGGTTGCAAGGGGCTGATAATCTGGACAATCATAGAGACGCAAACAATGCAAAAGTGCTTTAGTTAGGCCACACTTGGCTACAGAACAGCTTTACTTCTGTATACTGCTGTTTGTTACTCTATAAATGTCTCTGGATGAAGATTACATACAAAAGGTTTATGGTGCTATGAGAAACTCATTTTGGGTGATATTTAGGGTGAAAATAAAAATCCCTTCTCATAAGCTTGTTATAGAACAAGAACGTGGTGGAATGGTGATTTTACCAGTGTACCTTTGGAAGACAATGTGGATTTTCAGTACTACGAATCTGCAATCTCTGCTTGGAAAATAAACGGGGATCTGCCATCCCCAACTGCGGAATTATGCCTTTTAGCAGCTTATCACATATGTGAAGCAAGGGCCAAGAAGGAGGCTTCGGAAGGTAAACAACAATTTCTGCAAAAGTGCTGCAATGGATTTGATGCTGCTGCCCTTAACCATAAGATTCCATTACTCAAATTTGTTTTTGGAACAATGTTGAATGATGAGATAATCGGTGGCACATACTCTGCACCACCAATTAGATATAGAGTGCATTTTCTTGTTCAGAGATCGAGTTTGTCAAGAAAGATGGCGACTATATATGACATATTGGAGTTGTCTCGCGACAGTTTGATGCTTAGCTTTGACGTGCATTTGGCTCGTTTGGTGTCCTAACATTTTTAAAGTTGTAAGCAGCGATTGCTGTCTTTGGTGGCTTCTTCTCATTCCTTCTACCCTCTCCTCCAAATTCTCCTTGGAATCTTTATCATAGCAATAGTCTTAACCTGATTGGCTCGAGAGAAAATGCACGGTACAGAAGCTACATTTCTCACATAATTTTTAAATTCTTCATGCCAATAATGGTAGATAGCAGGAGCCCTTGAATTGTTGATGAGAAGAAGCACCACACCTTTATCCTGGCCCTTAAATCGAACAGGCCAATAAAATATAGTCGTCGGACATTATAATCCATGGTAAATTGGTAAAAATAACGTCACGTGTTTAATTCTTCTAGACAACTTTTCTTCTTTTATTGTTTTTCTGAAATTATGGAAGGAAGGTTTGATTGACAACTCACATTAAACCTGACAATAGCTTGAAACAAGACTTAAAGTGAGAGCATTAAATATATAAATAATAATTATAAGGCACGAGACCGAAATTCAATAAATTTTGTACAAACATAATGCTTCTCGACAAGAAGGCAGCTGTCCCCATTGTAGAGCCAATCATGGCTCCTCTCTCATTCCACCTGTAAATAATAACTCTGGGTCTTATGGTAAAGGCTCATCCATGGCATCGTTTATCCGCTGCACAATCATCTTGGCAACAAACTTCTTGGCCGGTTGGTATTACTGGAGCAGCAAATCATTGCTTTCATTGGCTTCACCATTGGCCTAGCCAAACACTCTGATCTGATCGCAAGCTCCCATCACTTCACATGCATCTTGAGAAGGTGGCTTGAGATCCTGTCCAACATATACTCTTGCTCAATTTTCGCTTTCATTTTGCATTTGTCACTTCTCGGCAGGGAAGCCAACCAACAGCAGTGCGGTCCTCCTCAATTGGAGTGCCATATTCATCCAGCATATACTCTTGCTCAATTTTCACTTTCATTTTGCATTTGTCAGTTCTCGGCAGGGAAGCCAACCAACAGCAGTGCGGTCCTCCTCAATTGGCAGCGACATATTCATCCAGCTCACAATAACACTGGCTATCCAGCTTAAGATTATGAGTAAACTATTGCGAGGCTGGCAAAATACTTGATCACGGATCCACAGGGGAAGAGGAGCAAAACCTTTGATAAATTTTTGGCTAAGCATTCAAGGAGAAAAAACTCGATAAGAAAAGAACAGAAAGCTTACTTATCAAAAAGAAGAAGAACAGAACAGAAAGCACAGATCTAATATAACCAACCAAGTCAAGAACAGTTTCTCACATCTCACCTCTCAAGGAACTCTGCTCACTGCTTCAACATGTCACTTGTCACCTTGATTTTGCCCTCACAACAAATTAAAATTGATGTAAGATTATCTACCCAAAAAAAAAAATGCAACTAAACAGTCACATTTGATTCCGTCAATAACAGACGTCCTTCTGTTATGTCTTCTCTGAAATTGAAGGAGAAAGAAAAGCCAACAAAAAAAAAAAAACATAGTAAAACTCTGATAACATTGTTTTCTGCGGTTTATGGCTGCAACCAGTATTTCAAAAATGGAAGGACGTGAAGCCACTGCAGCAGTGAAAAATATAAGCTTGTACCCGCACTACATTCTGAAAAACTAATCACCAGAAAAGAGATCAGGGAGAAAGACTAAATGCTTTAGGAAGGGGAAGGAAAGAAGGGAGACTCAGATCAACCAGGGTCCCCTCTAAAACAATATGAAAATAAAGTCACTGCCACGATGACATAAGCATGTAACCATATTATATTAGGAAATGGTAGAACGGACATACAAAAGGAGAGAGAAAAATGTTAAAGACTTTTTTTCTTTTCTAAAGAAACGCACCTATACTGGGGGTGGACATGGAATGAACCGGAGAGGAGGGAATGCAGAGAACGGGTCTTCGGCTTGATCTAGTGGATTATTCATCTTTGGCCTTCTTTTGGAGGGAGGTCTGATGGCGATGGATAAGAAGGGTATTGACTGTCTGGTTTCGTAGAAGATTTGGACGGCGATGGCTTAACCGCTTAAGTACTTGGCTACGTCGGAGTTAATTCGGAATCAGTGCCGTAGTAATTCTGCTGGACAGCTCTGACAGCGTTTATTGGTATGCGCGAAGAGACGCCCGACCATTTTGGGCTAACAGAGGTAGCATTCAATGGGCAATCTTTTGCAGAGGCCAACGGTTCGATTCGATTTTGTACATTTTTAAAGCCGAATTCATATATACGGATTTTAAAATTTTAAGAATTGAAGAATCAATATTGTATCTATTTTTAATTTTACCGATTTTGTTTCGGTTGGATTCAATTCGGTTCGATTTTTCTGATATAATATGTAATATACTATATAGATTATAGCATATAATAATATATTGTAATATATTATAATTATATTATAAATTATAGTAATAATATATTATAATACATAATATAGTGATATATTATAGAATTGGAGGAAACTCACTATTTTGGTCTAATTTACTCCTTTTTCTTGGTCACCCTAATCTTTTGGTTTGGATAATCTTTACTAACCTAACAGTGCTACTATACCTCCTCTATATGTCCTAGTATAAATTATACTATTTTATAATATTTTTAAAAAATATCAATATATTAATAATTAATTTTTAAAAAAAAATTTAAATATAGAGAAGATAATTAAAGGCATACTAGCATTATTATTATTATTATTATTATTATTATTTGATTACAAGAGGTTGGGTTTCGAAACTTGGTTGTCCGGTTCGATGACCATATTTTATACTATGACTATATAGTCCAAGTATATATAATTTGATGTATAATAATACGCGTATCGAGTGGTAATTTTATTTTATCGATTTTTTTATTCAAAATTTAAATTCTAAGATTTTCATCATATGAAATTATAAATATATATTAGATTTGTCGTTATAAAATCATATTTTAAATTTAAAATATTTCTATAAATAATATTTTTTATATAGTATTTTACAAAAATGTCTATAATTTAAAATAGAATTGTAAAAAATATTGTATTTATATCATTTTCTCTAATAAATAGAATTTTCTTATTTGTTGTTATTCTAAACAAATTTTATCTTAATTTTTTGTCTCCATTAATAATGTCATGTCAACTTAACGAGTACTGACGGAGATGGATTGTGTGAGTTTATTTTTCTAATCACGCCTATTTATAACTAGAAGTATTAATACGGAGTTATATATATCACACATTAAAAGTGGATATCTGTCACTAAGGAAATTTAAAAGAGAGAGGAAGCTTGGTAAGGAGTATGCCATCAACTTGGTTGTTTGTAAATGCCCACTACACCAGTGTGCCAATCAGTTTTGAAATTGATGGATTTTCTTGCTTTTTTAGACTATACAAAAGCTGAAAATATTTGTCATTTCATCAATGATAGGGTTGATGATCCAATTTTCATATATATTTTGGATTTTGAACTGATGTGGTAACAACCTCAGATGATTGTGTGAGTTGGTGTTGATATAAACACTCTACACTGGTATAGATGAGGATAATTGTCATGTGCACACTGTGTTTGTGTGTGTGGAAGGGAGCTGGGTGTTATCGTGCTTGTAATGCAAATGTTGGGTGTTGGCCAAACTGTGGACTTGCTTGCAGATAAATCTTTGAACAATTGTCCATTGTGAAAAAGGAAAATGTTAGTTGTCCCGACATATTTTTTAATTAGTAATTAATGTTGCCCAGATGACCAACACAAGAGGGGGGGTGAATTGAGTTGTATTAAAAAAAATAACAATTATAAATCAAATATATAATATAAAATATAAACAAAATATGAAATAACAATAAATATAAGGAATAAGGGTAAGAGAGAAGCAAACTCAGTATGTTAACGAGGTTCGGCCTCACTGCCTACGTCCTCGCCTCAAGCTACCCCTTGAGGATTCCCAAATTCACTATTCAACCTCCTTCAGGTGGAGATAGAAACCTATTACACCTTTGAACAACACCGCTACAAAGGATCCGTGTAGAACACCCTCTACACTTGCAATCACCTTACACGTGGT
Source organism: Carya illinoinensis (assembly GCF_018687715.1). Taxonomy (NCBI): domain Eukaryota; kingdom Viridiplantae; phylum Streptophyta; class Magnoliopsida; order Fagales; family Juglandaceae; genus Carya; species Carya illinoinensis. The sequence goes on from NC_056752.1 coordinate 54,246,578, forward strand.
GATTCAACTATTCCCTGTGTAGAATACTTTCTACACACACAAGGGTTATACACACCCTTTTTCTGATACAAAAGCTGATAGTGGGTAGGTTATCAGAAAACACTCCTCAACGAGTGAAATAAGAACAATACAGCGCAAGCTATATCTCTCAAAATGAACAAGGATTAAGGCTCAATGTTTAGAGAAGAGAGAATGAAAGCTTTGAATGAATGTTGTATGCTCTTGGTGTTGTAAATGTGAAGCTCTCAAATGATCTATTTATAAGCATATGAGACTTCATATTCAAATTTAAAAAGATTCACATGTCAAAGACAACATCATTCACTTTTTCAAAAAATTCAAATAAAAGGTTCTTCTTTTTCAATTGTCAAAGACAACATCATTCAATTTTTCAAAGAATTCAAATAAAAGGTTCTTCTTTCTCAATTGTCAAAGACAACATCATTCACTTTTTCAAAAAAATCAAACCTAATATTTTACTTTTGCCATATGACAAAATGAGCACACTTTCATTTTCAAAAAATTCAAACCTAATCTTTTACTTTTTGTATAAGTCTAAAAAAGCATCAATCACTTTTGAAAATATTCAAATAAAACATGCACATGTGAAAGATGACAATCAATCATCTTTAATATTTTCAAAGTTCAACCCTTTAATCAAGGCATGCACATGCAAAAGATGACAATCAATCATCTTTCAAAATTTTCAAATTTAATTTTCAAAAATATTCATGCACATGTGGAAAATGTATTTTAATGCTTTATGATAAAATATTAATTTTGAGCATTAATCCTAATTTCGAATTTTGAAGAGATTTACAACATTACTCTATAATTTTAATGTGAACTTGTTCCCTTCTTGCTCATGCTTGTTTCCTTGATGTGCTTGACTCCATTATGTAGACAACTTGAGCTTGAGACTTCTTTATTCTTTGAATTCATTTGTTATCATCAAAATCCATGTGTAGATTTATAATCACATGAAACTTGAAATCTTGAGTTCAACAATCTCCCCCTTTTTGATGATGACAAATATTTGATAGAACTTGAAACCTATATTAATACTTAAGCTCCCCCTGAAAATATGAGTTAGTTTTTCAAGCAAAAGTATAAATATAATTCCAAGCATATATAACAAGTTTAGCAATTTAAACAATGTTAATGTTCTAGTCTAACACTTCTCCCCCTTTTGGCATCATTAAAAAGGATCCGCAACAAGAAAATGGACTGAAGAAAACGATGCGTTTAATAGTCACTGTAGATAGTTGAAAAATGGAGCCGTCCGTGACCCGACAAGTGCTGCAAAGCCTCGAGGCCTAACTCTATGAATTTAATACGGCTGAAGATTTAAACAATCGCCTGATGTTGTTGACAAACGGGATTGAAGGCTCCGAGTTTCTATAAAAAAATGATCATTTTCATCTATCGGATGCCAAAAAAATAATCACTTCTTGACCTGAGTTCTGTTTTTCCACAACGATAGAATGGCTGAGCAATTCTCTTCCACTAATGTTCCAGACTTGAATCAGGAACCCTTGACGCATCAATCATCAATCTTCTCTCCTGAGGCCGTCAATACCATGATAGGAGCAGTGAACCGTTTTTCTAGTAAGGCTGATTCTGAGATTATTGCAGAATCAAGAATGCTCAGTAATCAATATGCCGCCTCTGTTACGATCATGTCTCGAAGGTTAATGGCGAGGGTGAGTGAGATTGATCATCTTAACATGCAAATATCTGAGTTACGACAGAAGCTTGCTAATAAGGATAGTGAGAATAAAAGGCTAAAGCAAGAAAACCAAGAGTTGAAAAAATTTGCAGATTGGTATGCTCATGATCTGCAACCACGAATAGAAGAGCTGGAACGAGAAAGGGTTCAGATACAAGGTCAACATCGGCAGATAACAGCAGAGGTTCATCGTTTACTAGAAAAATAGGGACAATCTACTGTTAATCTCGCTGGCTTAGTAAGAAAACTTTTGACAATGTGTGTCCAGCATATCTTGTATTTCTTTTGACTAAATAAGATTTGAAGAGAAAATAGTTTGTCTTATTCTTTATGCTATCTCTATAAAATCAGTCCTGAAGTTCATCTAATCCGCATCAAGTTTTCATCTCATCTCTATAACTCATTTGCATTCCTTCAGCATTCTCGTTTTAAGCCTTCTATTCTTTTCTCAATGGCTCATTCTTCTAACATTTCTCTAGATCCATCCATGAGGCATTCTGCATCTCAACCTCCTGTTCTTTCTGCAGCTACCATTGGTGCCATGTTGCAGCAAGAAAATAATAATCTGACTAATAAGTCAGATTCTGATGCTATTTATGACTTGGTGAGTCTTGGGACTCGCTACTCTTCCTCTATTGTGGCTTTTTCTCAGCGGCTACAAGCCAAAAATCACGAAGTTGAAAAGCTCAAAGAACAAATTGTTGTACTTCAACAAATTGTTCAAGAGTCTCACACAAGGGAAGGAATCATTCGGCAGAAGAATAAACAGTTGAAATCTTTATTAAATTCTTCATTCCGCTTGCCGGTTCCCATGAATAAGAATGACATGATATTGTATGAAGAGAATGAGCGTCTCAAACATGAGGCTAAGAATCTCAAATTTATGTAAAAGTATTAAAAAAAATCTATCTCTATTTTTATTGACTCTGGTCTATCTTTTAAGAGATATTCATAGCATGCATCATACCTATTTCTCTTCTGATCATACATAATCTATCTTCTGGTAAAGGTTTTGTGAAAATATCTGCTAACTGATCGTGTGTGTTTGTGAACTCTAACATTATATCACCTTTTTGCACATGATCTCGAAGAAAATGATACCTTATTTCAATATGCTTAGTTCTAGAATGTTGTATTGGGTTCTTTGAAAGATTTATAGCACTTGTATTATCACATTTGATTGGAATGTGATTATACATGAGTTTAAAATCTTCAAGTTGTTGCTTCATGTAGAGAACTTGAGCACAACAACTACCCGCAGCAACATATTCTGCCTCAGCAGTAGATAGTGCAACAGAATTTTGTTTTTTACTAAACCAGGAAACTAATGCATGACCTAAGAAATGGCATGCTCCACTAGTGCTTTTTCGATCTATTTTACAGCCAGCATAATCTGCATCTGTGTAGCTGATTAGATCGAAAGATGTGTGCTTAGGGTACCATAACCCTAGGTTAATTGTACCACTAAGATATCTAAGAATGCGCTTAACTGCAATTAAATGTGATTCTTTTGGAGATGATTGAAAACGTGCACATAAGCACACACTAAACATAATATCTGGTCTACTGGCTGTTAAATATAATAAGCTACCAATCATACCTCGATATATCTTCGAGTCAACTGGCTTACCGGATTCATCTTTATCAAGTTTAGTTGATGGGCTCATTGGTGTTCCAATTTCCTTAGCATTTTCCATCCCAAACTTCTTCAGTAATTCCTTAATATATTTTGATTGATTGATGAATGTCCCACTTTTTGCTTGCTTAATTTGCAATCCGAGAAAGAATGTAAGTTCACCCATCATGCTCATCTCAAATTCTTCCTGCATAGTCTTAGCAAAAACTTGACACATATTTTCATTAGTAGCACCGAATATTATATCATCAACATAAATCTGAATCAAAAGAATATCATCATTTTCATATTTAATGAAAAGAGTTGTGTCGATTTTTCCTCTTGAAAAACCTTTTTCAATCAAGAAACCACTGAGTCTCTCGTACCAAGCTCTAGGAGCTTGTTTAAGTCCATATAGTGCTTTTGTGAGTTTGAAAACATGATTTGGGGAAATATGATTTTCAAAACCTGGAGGTTGCTCAACATATACCTCTTCATTTATAAAACCATTTAAGAAAGCACTTTTAACATCCATTTGAAAAAGTTTGAAATCTTTATAACAAGCATATGCAAGTAGCATTCGAATAGCTTCTAATCTTGCGACAGGTGCATATGTCTCATCATAATCGATTCCTTCTTCTTGATTAAAACCTTGGGCTACAAGTCGAGCCTTATTTCTAGTAATGACTCCAGACTCATCTTTCTTGTTTCTAAAAACCCATTTTGTTCCAATAATAGTATAATTTTTGGGTCTAGGAACAAGTGTCCAAACATCATTTCTTTCAAATTGATTCAACTCTTCTTGCATAGCTAGAATCCAAGATTCATCAAGAAGTGCGTCATCAATATTTTTGGGTTCAATTTGAGATAGAAAAGCAGTATGATTACAAATATTTCTAAGAGATGATCGAGTACTTACACCTTGTGAAGGTTCTCCCAAAATTTGTTCCACTGGATGATCTTTCACAAATTTCCACTGTTTGGTTGCATCTTGTATTAAATTTTGATGATCTTTCCTGATGGCTCCATGTTGAACTTCCTCTATTGCTTTCTCTTTGTTGAGATTGAGACTTTCTGTGTTATTTATACCTTCTATTTCTTCATCAATAGATTTCTTGGAGAGTGGAGAATTAGATTCATCAAATACTACATGCATAGATTCTTGTACAGTTAAAGTCTTTTTGTTGAATACTCTATAAGCTTTACTATTAGTAGAATACCCGAGAAAAATACCTTCATCAGATTTTGCATCAAACTTGCCTAAATTATCTCTGTCATTCAAAATAAAACATTTGCATCCAAATACATGAAAGTAACCAATGTTGGGCTTTTTCTCATTCCAAAGCTCATAGGGGGTTTTATCTAATTTAGACCTTAACATAACTCTATTTATAACATAACATGCAGTACTTACCGCTTCGGCCCAAAAATAACTAGGCAAGTTGTTCTCATTGAGCATTGTTCTTGCCATCTCTTGAAGAGATCTATTTTTCCTCTCTACTACCCCATTTTGTTGAGGAGTTCGAGGAGCAGAAAAATTATGAATAAAACCGTTTTCATCACAAAATGTTTCAATATTTTTATTAACAAATTCTTTTCCCCTATCACTTCGGATACTTGAAATAGTATAGCCCTTTTCATTTTGAATTCTCTTGCATAACTTGGTAAAGGCATTATGTGCCTCATCTTTATGAGCAAGAAAGATGACCCAAGTATATCTAGAGAAATCATCAACAATAACAAATGCATAATATTTTCCTCCTAGACTTGCAACTCTATTTGGTCCAAAAAGATCCATGTGTATCAGTTGCAATGGTCTAGTAGTGGAAATATGTTTCTTAGTTTTAAAAGAAGTTTTTGTTTGTTTACCAAATTGACATGCATCACAAATTTTGTCTTTAAGAAAATATGTTTTTGGTAAACCTCTCACAAGATCATTTTTTGAAAGTTTGGAAATAAGTTCCATGTTGGCATGACCTAATCTTTTATGCCATAACCAACTAGTTTCATTTTGAGCTGACAAGCAAATAGCATCTTGTGAGGTAATTTCTTCAAAATCAATTGTATAAACATTATTGTTTCTAAAAGCAATAAAACAAATATTACAATCATGATCATTCAAAATAATGCATTTATCCATTTTAAAAGTAACTGTAAATCCTTTATCACATAATTGACTTATGCTCAAAAGATTATGTTTTAAACCTTCAACAAGTAGAACATCTTCAATTATGAGAGAAGATTCATTACCAATTTTACCTATTCCCACGATCTTCCCTTTCGAGTTGTCTCCAAATGTCACGTGTCTTTCTTCTTTAGATCTAAGATCAAAGAACTTAGTCTTGTCTCCCGTCATGTGTCTTGAACATCCACTATCTAAAAACCACTTATTTTTGCTTGTGGATGACTTCATGCATACCTATAAAAACAATTAAAATGATTTTTCTTGGTACCCAAGTTCTTTGGGTCCTTTATTTATTAGTATTAGAAGAAACAAGATTTTTAGGTACCCATATGGCCCTAATAGTCATTGTATGATTTCTTCTAATAGGACAAGTATGATAATTATGACCATTTCTATTACAAAAATTACAAATAGCATGTGACATATATGAAAAACTTGAATGATTATAATAATATCCTTTTTTGACAAAATTATTTTTATGAAAAGAATTTTGAATATTAGTCTTTGAGGTAGAATGATTATCAAAGAAATTTTTATAAGGTTTGTATTTTTGTTTTGGCATATATCCCAAACCTGCCTTGTCAAAAACACATCTTTGACTACCAAGAAGTTTTTCAAAATTTCTTTTTCCATTCGTAAAGTTTTCAACAATATTTTCTAAATCGGTTTTCTTCTTATTCAATTCAAGATTTTCATCTTTCAAAATGATACTTTCTTTTCTTAAAATTTCAATTTCGTTTGTTAAAGAAGAATTTTTCTTTTTCAAAGCAGTATACTTTATACCCAATTTTTCAAATTCCTCATAAATCTCTTCTAAAACATTTTGCAATTCTTCATATGAAGGATTTTCAATATTATCAAGATTTGTTACCTCAATGTCATCTTTAGCCATAAGACAAAGATTTGCTGATTCTTCATTACTTGCTTCACTATCTGAGCTACTTGAATCATCATCCCATGTAGCTTTCATTGCTTTCTTGCCCTTGTTTCGATCTTTCTTTAGCAGAGGACAATCTGGCTTGATATGACCAGGTTTATTGCATTTATAACAAATTAAAGTGTCGTTTTTACCTGAATCTTTCTTGGAAAACTTTTTGAAAGATTTCCTCGGAGGAGTTCTATTTTTCTTCAAGAACCTCTGAATTCTTCTTGTTATCATCGCAACTTCTTCATCTTTATCGTCATTTTCCTCATCTTCATCACTTTCACTTTCATGAGGAACAGCTTTAAGTGCTAAGCTCTTCTTTGGCTTTCCTTCTTCTTCTCCTCTTTTCAATGTGTACTCATGGGTGATAAGTGACCCGATGAGTTCATTGACTTCGAGCTTCTTGAGGTCTCTAGCTTCAAGAATCGCTGTAACTTTTGATTCCCAACGTTTTGGTAAAGAGTTGAGAATTTTTCTTACTATCTCCACCTTGGAATAAACTTTGCCAAGAGCTGTCAAGCTGTTTATGATGTTAGTAAAACGAGTGTGCATACTAGAAATAGATTCATCATCATTCATCTTAAACATTTCATATTCATGAGTAAGAATATAAATTTTTGATTCCTTGACTTGCGAAGTTCCTTCATAAGTTACTTCCAAATTATCCCAAATTTCCTTTGCCGTAGCGCAATTCATTATTCTATTAAACTCATTTCCATTAAGAGCATTATATAATAAATTCATAGCAGTTAAATTTAAAGTATAAAGTCTATCGTCTTCACGATCAAACTCTTCTTCTTCCTTTTTGACCTTTACTCCACCAACCACTTTTGTTGGAATATAAGGTCCATTTACAATACATTTCCATATTTCTCTACCTTGAGCTTGAAGAAATATTCTCATTCTAACTTTCCAGAATGAGTAATTATCTCCACAAAAGAGTGGAGGCCGACTACTAGATTGACCTTCACCAAATGAAGCTGCAATGTTAGCCATAAGATCTTAACTCAAAAAATAGTTAATCTTATAATAGAGCTCTTAGCTCTGATACCAATTGTTGCCCAGATGACCAACACAAGAGGGGGGGTGAATTGAGTTGTATTAAAAAAAATAACAATTATAAATCAAATATATAATATAAAATATAAACAAAATATGAAATAACAATAAATATAAGGAATAAGGGTAAGAGAGAAGCAAACTCAGTATGTTAACGAGGTTCGGCCTCACTGCCTACGTCCTCGCCTCAAGCTACCCCTTGAGGATTCCCAAATTCACTATTCAACCTCCTTCAGGTGGAGATAGAAACCTATTACACCTTTGAACAACACCGCTACAAAGGATCCGTGTAGAACACCCTCTACACTTGCAATCACCTTACACGTGGTGATTCAACTATTCCCTGTGTAGAATACTTTCTACACACACAAGGGTTATACACACCCTTTTTCTGATACAAAAGCTGATAGTGGGTAGGTTATCAGAAAACACTCCTCAACGAGTGAAATAAGAACAATACAGCGCAAGCTATATCTCTCAAAATGAACAAGGATTAAGGCTCAATGTTTAGAGAAGAGAGAATGAAAGCTTTGAATGAATGTTGTATGCTCTTGGTGTTGTAAATGTGAAGCTCTCAAATGATCTATTTATAAGCATATGAGACTTCATATTCAAATTTAAAAAGATTCACATGTCAAAGACAACATCATTCACTTTTTCAAAAAATTCAAATAAAAGGTTCTTCTTTTTCAATTGTCAAAGACAACATCATTCAATTTTTCAAAGAATTCAAATAAAAGGTTCTTCTTTCTCAATTGTCAAAGACAACATCATTCACTTTTTCAAAAAAATCAAACCTAATATTTTACTTTTGCCATATGACAAAATGAGCACACTTTCATTTTCAAAAAATTCAAACCTAATCTTTTACTTTTTGTATAAGTCTAAAAAAGCATCAATCACTTTTGAAAATATTCAAATAAAACATGCACATGTGAAAGATGACAATCAATCATCTTTAATATTTTCAAAGTTCAACCCTTTAATCAAGGCATGCACATGCAAAAGATGACAATCAATCATCTTTCAAAATTTTCAAATTTAATTTTCAAAAATATTCATGCACATGTGGAAAATGTATTTTAATGCTTTATGATAAAATATTAATTTTGAGCATTAATCCTAATTTCGAATTTTGAAGAGATTTACAACATTACTCTATAATTTTAATGTGAACTTGTTCCCTTCTTGCTCATGCTTGTTTCCTTGATGTGCTTGACTCCATTATGTAGACAACTTGAGCTTGAGACTTCTTTATTCTTTGAATTCATTTGTTATCATCAAAATCCATGTGTAGATTTATAATCACATGAAACTTGAAATCTTGAGTTCAACAATTAAAAAATGGTTTTAAATGATATTGTGATTTTTTTTAATTGTGAAAGAATATAAAAAAAATGAATAAAAATAAATAAAAATATCAAATGGTCTTATTGGTACCATTCTCGGACTACGCCTCTCTTAGTTGGTGTAAAATGATTATGAAAAATGATAAATATATTTAAAAAAATTTAATTCTTTACATGTTAGATATTAATATGTTGAAAATTATGAAATTTAAAATTTAAATTAAAAAAAAAGTGACAAATTAAGTATTGTAAATAAAACTGTAATTACGTGTGGCATTTCTCATCTCTTGTTACTGTCCTCTCGTTACCACTTTGATTATCACTATTTTTATCATTTCAATGAATGGTTTGAAAAAATTAAAAAACTACTTGATATTTTTCTTTATCTATCAATCATTTGATCATAATTCAGAAACTATGAAACAATAATAATTAAATTAATAATAAATAGCAATTTTTATAAATCAAAACTCAACATAAAGCATACACTTTCCTACCATTGGTGTACCTCTGACCATGCATCAATAAACTCAAAATCTTGTTATTCATAAATCTTAATATTTTAAATTTAATAATAGTTAGTATATAGCAATTGATATTATTGATACGGTAGATATTAATATATCCGCTGTCTTATTAATTATATGAAAATAAAAAATCAAGACTTTGCGGATAGAAATTTCGTCGGAAATTCGGAATTACTATTAAACTTCGGTTGATATTGTATATTTTAAATAATTTATTTCACAACCATTTGAATGAAAAATACACGTCAAAACCGAGTCGCATGTTTCTGGGAAAGGAAGAGAAAAGATGAAATAGAAAACAAGAAAGGTACATTGCCCAGAAAATAAAAAAATACAAAAGTGCGTCAGCCGCTTACGCCGAGAGCTCCAGCCACGGCCCACGGGGTTTCCACTTTCTTCTTCTCCGTTCGATCAGCAAAAGCGATCCATCCCCCGAGCTCAGCCTTCGCTACACCTCCCTCTCCGGAATCCCCCCATCCATAGGTAATCGGAAACCCCACCAGGCTCATGGTCCCAGCTATCTCTCTCGCTTTATTTATTTATTTATTAAGTCTATATACGAACCGAAAAAATCTGAAACTCAGTCAATTAATCTCGCAATCGAAACATAAAATTCAGTATCCTTGAGATTTTATTTCTAAATTTTTCTCTTGCTACTGGCCCTATTAATCTTTTGAAGTTCTAGGCGTCAAGATTGCGCGGAACCGAACCGATCCGTTTTCGGTTCTATCCCCACTAGATCTGGAGGTACTTCTCTCAATTTGTACACTCAGTTCGGTTACATTTGAGAAAAGACAGGACAGGAAAATGTATTGTTCTCCCTGTAGCATTTAATCTCTACAGTGAAAAAAATTCAACTCAAATTTTTCACACAGCCGTGTTGAGCTCATTTGACCGGAACTTCAAACGTACACTTGTATACGCACACGAACATATACAGCCGCAATCGTAGCTTTATCGGTTGCTTCAGGTTTGTGCTTCTATGTGCAATACTCTAGTTTTCAGTTGTCTCTCTTGAGCGCTTCAGGTGTACCAGGGCAACAAACTTCGCGTATTGATGTTATAATCATCTTTCTTAAAAAGTGTATGAAAGTCTAACATCCTTCCTCCCGGGATTAAAGCTTTGCCAGGATGAATTGAGTTGTGCTTCATTTATACGGCATCTGTCGAGGCACAAGACTTAAGATGGGGATCTTTGATGGTTTGCCCGTGTCTCCTGCAAAATCAGTAAGTTCAACTTGCTTTGTTTAACGTTTTTATCAGGAACATACAGCACACTTCTATATTAAATTACTCGAGTGAACTTTGTTCTTACGTAGTAAATAATTAAAATGATTATTGCTGTAACCTTTTTTATGGAGAACATTGATTTTGGGAACGCTAATGTCAAGAGGAGAACGTTTCACATACATAATTTTAGTTTTGATTTAACTTAATACTATCCCTATGATTATGGTGCATAGTAGTCCCGTTTTAACAGCTGTAGCAAATGGCATGGCAGTCCTCTTTTGAAATGCGGGGATCATGTGATGGATACTGTCTGACCAAGTGTGATGTTGAACCTTATTTATATAAGCTGTGCTGTGCATATTTGCTTGTTTCTTCTTCTCATTGTCCCTGTTTTCTGTTATGGTAAAATGCAGTATCTGAGGGAAGAGCTTGCTAGAATAGATGAGAGTTGGGCTGCAGCACGCTTTGATTCATTACCTCATGTTGTCCATATTTTGACATCGAAAGATCGTGACGGTGAGATTGAGTTTTTGAAGGGGCAAAGTGACGTGATTGAGGAGGTCGTGGATGAAGTAGTGCATGCTTATCATGGTGGCTTCAATAAAGCGATTCAAAATTATTCCCAGGTTTCCAAACAGCTTTTCTCTTTGACTGTTATTTGTGCTCGCTTTTCTTGTTGTTCTTCTTCATGTTGCCTATGTGTTTGTGCATGTTTTTTGTGATGCTGTTTCTGTTCATATTGTGGATTTCATGTGATGAACAAATAGATAATTCAGGAGTATTATCTAATTTTATGTAACGCTCCAATGGAAAGTCTAAACCATATGACCTATACTAAAAAAGGACTAGCCAATGATAAAATTGGAGTCCTATTGGAACCTTATATGAGCAAGAACTTTTTATTCTCAAGCAATTTGGGATCTCATTTACCACCTACCCTTATCCTTATCAAATGGAGTATCACAATCTCCCCTTCTTAAATTTCCGACGTCCTTGTTAGACCAGTCCATCGTAGGTGGCACGGCTCAAACCCCACATTTATAGTCGGGATAGACTCTTATATCATTTGTAACTCCTCAATGAAAGGTCCAAACTACATGGCCTATACTCTAAAAGGGCTAGTCAATGAAACAATTGGAGCCTTATTAGAACCTTATAAAGAGCAAAAACTTTTCATTCTCAAGCAATGTGGGATCTCATGCACCACCTATTCTTATCCTTATCATATGGGTATCACATTTTATTTCTTCTAGTGGTTTCTGAATATTTTGTTAACCTAATTTAATCGGCATGGTAAATTATTATTTCAATTTATTGTGATGAGTAATGCTACACAGTCGTAGAGTACGCAAATGTTGCTCAATTGTTTTGAAAAAGAATGGAGTTAAATATTAAAAAATTAGTTTTTTTTTTTTTTTTTTTCTCCATGTGGGTCATGTATTTTTACTCACTTTTTTCAAAAGGATTGCGTGACACTTGCGCATTTCATGATGCAAATATCATTTCTCTATTGTGATGGAGCCTTTCAAAATTGATTATTTTTAATCCCGCATTCCTTTGGCACCTTGGGGAAGGATAAAATTTAGATTTGCATTTGCATCCTGAATAGTTATTCATCTAATTGCTTATCTTTTGGCAGATCCTGAGGTTGTTCAGTGAATCCACAGAAAGTATAGGTGTCTTAAAGGCTGATTTAGCTGAGGCAAAGAAGCGTCTTAGTGCCCGCAATAAGCAATTGCATCAGTTATGGTATCGGTCAGTAACGTTGCGTCACATAATTTCCCTCTTGGATCAAATTGAGAGCATAGCCAAGGTTTGTCTATACCTTTTTTTAATAAATAAACAAATTTATTGATCAATGGCAAAGCCAGTATTACAACTCTAACGTCCTAACTAGGTAGGCGCATTAGAGACAAGAAAATCATGCATGACCATGCCATCAAAATCCACAGCAATAGCCCAGTTACAAAGTGTTCTGAAAAATAAAAGTTTAAGCTCCTCTACTGATCTTTCTTGGTCCTCAAAGGTCCTCTCATTTCGCTCCTGCCATATACACCACATGAAGCATAGAGGGATCATCTTCCAGATAGCTTTAATTGGTTTTCTGCCCCTTATATTTGACCAGCTAGCCAGTGCCGCCTCCATAGTTTTAGGCATAACCTAAGCCATATCCAGTCGTGAGAATACCTCATTCCAAAGGACCCTTACCGTATCGCAGTGTAGAAGGAGATGGTCGACCGACTCTCCCCCTCTTCTGCACATGCAACACCAGTCCGCGATAATGATCCTTCTTTTCCTCAAATTCTCTGTAGTAAGTATCTTTCCCAAGGATGCAGTCCACACAAAGAATGATACTTTAGGAGGAGCCTTATTTCTCCAGATTTTTCTCCAGGGACAAGGAGAGGTGGGCTCCTGGGTGAGGGTCTTATAGAAAGAGCGAACAGAAAAAATACCTTTGTCTGTTAGAGACCACCTCAACACATCCTCTTGCTGGCTATTGGGTCTTATGGAGTATATGAGGCTGTAGAAGTCCTCAAATATACTTAGTTCCCAGTCTTGTGCAGCCCTACTAAAATTAATGTTCCAAAGAATCTGACCCCCCTCTAACTCCACGACTTCTGCCACTGAAGCCTCCTTATCTCTAGCCAACTGGAATAGAGGAGGGTACAAGTCTTTCAAGGCCCTACTAGCACACCATACATCTCTCCAGAATTTAATTCTTGAACCCATGTCCACACGAAGGTTTACATGTCGATTAAAGACCCCCCATCCTCTTCTTATATGTTTCCATAACCCCACACCATAAGCTCTCCTTACTTCTCTAGTGCACCACTCCCCCCATAGACCGCCATAATTCTTCGCAACCACCAGTTTCCATAGAGAATCATGTTCATTGGCAAATCTCCAAAGCCATTTGCCTAATAGCGCTCGGTTGAACATCCTTAGGTTTCGAACCCCCAAGCCTCCCCCAGATATATGACGACACACCTGCTCCCACTTAACCAAGTGGAATTTGAACTCCTCTCCCAAGCCCCCCCATAAGAAATCTCGTTGGAGCTTCTCAATACGAACCGCCACACTTGCTGGCATTGGGAAAGAGATAAAAAGTAGGTAGGTAAGTTAAAGAGTGTACTCTTTATCAATGTAGTCCTTCCACCTTTTGACAAGTACAACCTCTTCCACCCCGCCAATCTTCGCTCTATTTTTTCGATAACTGAATCCCACACCGCAGACGCCCTCGAGGCACTCGCTAAAGGAAGTCCCAAATAAGTCATAGGGAAAGAAGATATCTTACACCACATCGTTCTCGCTAGGTGATGAATATTAGAAACTTCCCCTATGGGCACCAACTCTGATTTTTCCCAATTCACCTTTAACCCGGAGACGGCCTCGAAGCAAAAGAGTAAAATCTTTAACACTTGCATCTGATTTTGCTCGGCTTCACATAGTATAAGTGTATCATCTGCAAACAGGAGGTGAGAGATGATAATAGTTTCCCTGTCCATGTTGCCAATCGGAATCCCTTTTAAGAGTCCATTTTCAACCATAACCGAGAGCATCCTACTTAGAGCCTCCATAACTATCACGAACAGAAAAGGTGACAAAGGATCCCCTTGTCACAATCCACGAGAACTCTGGAAGAAGCCTATTGGAACTCCATTTAGCAACACAGCATACTTTATCGTAGATATACACCAGTGTATCCACGCCCTCCACCGTTCCCCAAAACCACATCTCCTTAGCAAATGTAGAAGAAAATCCCAATTAACATGATCATAGGCCTTTTCCATGTCTAACTTGCACATGATCCCTGACTTTCTGTCTTTCAACTTGCTATCAAGGCATTCATTGGCAATTAGTACCGCATCCAAGATCTGTCTGCCCTTCACGAAGGCATTTTGGGGTTTAGTAATAAGCTGTCCCATAACCTCACTCATTCTGTTTGCAAGTACTTTCGAGATTATCTTATACAACCCATTCACTAGACTAATAGGCCGGAACTCCTTCAAATCTATTGCCCCCACCTTCTTGGGTATCAGTGCTATAAAAGTGGTGTTTAGACTTTTCTCAAATTTTCCAGCCATGTAAAACTCCTGAAAAACCTTCATAAAGTCCTCCTTTAATACATCCCAACAATCTTCGAAGAAGTCCATGGAGAAACCATCCGGTCCTGGTGCTTTATCCCTGGCCATCTTACTCACTACCTTAAAAACCTCTTAACTCCTTGAACTCCCTTTCCAACCGAGAGACGTCATTTGACCCAATAGTGTCAAATTCCATCCCATTTATTGGAGGCCGCCAACCCTCCTGCTCAGTCAGTAGGTTCTCATAAAAATCGACTACATGATTGTGAAGTACCTGCTCATCACTACACTCCGCACCGTCCACTATCAGCTTCTCAATATTGTTGTTTCTCCTATGTGAATTTGCAATTCTGTGGAAGAAACTTGTGCTTCCCTGGCCATCTTACTCACTACCTTAAAAACCTCTAACTCCTCGAACTCCCTTTCCAACCGAGAGACGTCATTTGACCCAATAGTGTCAAATTCCATCCCATTTAGGGGAGGCCGCCAACCCTCCTGCTCTGTCAGTAGGTTCTCATAAAAATCGACTACATGATTGTGAAGTACCTGCTCATCACTACACTCCGCACCGTCCACTATCAGCTTCTCAATATTGTTGTTTCTCCTATGTGAATTTGCAATTCTGTGGAAGAAACTTGTGTTTCGATCTCCTTCCCGCAACCACAGTGCCCTGGACTTTTGCCGCCAAGACATCTCTTCTAACAGAATCAGTCTCTCAATCTCAGTGACCAACTCTGATCTCCTGTCTTGTTCTTCCTGAGTGAGTGGTTGTACTTCTTGCAGCCTCTCAATCTCTTGTAGTTCCAACATCTTGGCTTTCCTGTTTACTTCTACGTTGCCAAAAGACTCTAAGTTCCATTCTTTTAGATCTCTTTTTAGGGCTTTCAATTTACCTGCAAAAATGAAACTAGGAGTACCATGGAAATGATAAGAAGACCACCACTGTTTGACCCTCTCCACGAACCCTTCCGATTTTAACCACATATTCTCAAATTTAAGCGGCCGACCACCATTATGAACTCCTCCGCAGTCGATCAGAATAGGCCAATGGTCGGATCCAATACGGGGCAAACGTTTTTGCCAGACATTCGGGAAGTGGCTTTCCCATTCTGGAGAAATTAAGAACCTGTCCAATCTGGACCATGACTGATTATTTGACCAAGTCGCAATGCCCCAGCGAGTGGCAAGTCCACCAAGTTCACATCAAAAATAAACTTCGAGAATTCCTCCATGCCTGGTCTCAATCTTCTAGTACCCGAAACTTCACTTGTGAATCTCACCACATTGAAGTCTCCCCCTATACACCATGGAAGTCCCCACCAGGAATGAATCCCTGATAGTTCCTCCCACAAAAGTTTTCTTGACTGGTCTAGATTGGGGCCATAAACACCTGCAAAAGCCCATGAGAAATTATCGGAAACACACTTAAAAGAGCATGCTACGACATACTGCCCAATGCACTTCTCCACTTTCTCTACCACCCGTCTATCCCACATTACCACAACCCCTCCGGATGCCCCATTTGATGCCAAGAATGACCAATCCACATGACTACCCCTCCATAGGCTCCTCACAATTTTCCTATCAATCATTTTCAGCTTGGTCTCTTGTAAACACACAATATCCGCCTTCCACTCCCGAAGTAGATTCCTAACCTGTAGCCGCTTATTTGCCTCGTTTAGCCCGCGGACATTCCAAGACACAATTTTAGGCTTCATTGAGGAATAGACAGCCCCTTCCCTTTCACCCTTCCCCTACTAGCGCTGCTCTCAGTGTTCATCGACCAATTTAATCTTTTAAGTTCCCTATGCTTCTTCGATTCGCCTTTAGTTTTTTGATCGTGACCCGCTTCGATTGCTGTAAATAAAGCCATGAATTGCTCCTCATATCCTTCACTTTCAATCCCCACTAATTTTTGTATTTCCTTCACCTTATAGAAGACCCAATCTGAAATAATTGGTTGCGCTAGTAGGCGAAAGTTCAACGGCACCGGTTCCTCCACCCTACTGATTTGCAAACCCAGAAAATCTCCTTCTACTGGTAGATCACCCAACCCCAATTGTCCACACACGTCAGGGAAGGTGAGTTCTTCCTCCTCTTCCTCCACCGAAAGCTCTACCTCCTCTGAAGTCTCCTCCTCTTCAACCGCTGCCTCCGTTGGTGTGATAGAGGCCTCCACCGAAGCCAAAACCAGTGGATTTGAGCCTATCGGGCTCCTCTGTCCTCCCTGCGCCGGAGAGGACCCATCCCGATGTAGTCTCGGGCCCGTTGCTACACTTGGCGGCGTCATTTTATCACACAAGGCCGCCGGGAACTTTTTGGCGGTCTCCAGCACCACCGTCAGCGAGGTCTGTGTCGTCGCCGTGACCGTTGCTGCCGTGATAGGACCCCATGAAGAGAAGGGCCAACCTAGCCCACCCATGGGCTCATGCATGCCATGGGTCAACTTGGCCCATGCCAACTATGTTATTGCTTGTTTATTTTAATT
Source organism: Carya illinoinensis (assembly GCF_018687715.1). NCBI lineage: Eukaryota > Viridiplantae > Streptophyta > Magnoliopsida > Fagales > Juglandaceae > Carya > Carya illinoinensis. The sequence continues at coordinate 54,263,770 of NC_056752.1, forward strand.
TAATTATTTATTTTTCAAGGGACCTATGGGGGTTTCCAAGTTGTAATCCTTATAAATAGGACCATTAGTCTTTGCATTTACATCTTTTGGCAAATTCCCTAGAGGAGGATTATTTTGTTTAGGAGATTAACAATCGGTGCTAGGCACTTGGGCTTTTTGGGTGCAATTCGTGAATCCCAAAGAGAGGATCATACCTTGCAATTCGTGAATAGGTGTGATTCATTTATCTTGTTCTTGCAACTTGGTACAATTCGTGAATCCAAGTTGTTGTTATCCTTGTTTTTATCAAGTTACCAATTCATGAGGTTTATTTCAACTATTGTGCAATCTGTGAATCATTAGTTGATTTGTTACATTTTGTTCATTCAAGTTCTTAAGCATTTTATTTTGTTCTATTAATGTTAGGGACCTCGGTCTTGTCCCTAACACTAAGGACCATGAGCTCGCCTTGGTGATGTTGTTGACTGATTGATCTTGTCAACTTGCTTGGTCTTCAACAAAGGGTAGTGTTTAAGTGAAAGAATGATAGCGGATATGGTAGAATTGGATGGGCTAAGTGTTGATTCGGTGTATTTAATGCAAGGTGGAATGACTTGATGGTTGCCCTTGATGTTGGGGCCACTTGGATGATACTTAGGGTGGGTATGGTAAAGTGTAGCTAGGATTTTGGGTTGTGGCTAAGGGGGATTACGAAATTGGGAAGTGATGGATTATGGTTGGAGTGTAAGATAGATTGCTCCTTAACTTTAGGAATTGGCTAAGGTAAAATAAGGAAGGTAGGATTTGGATAAGGTAAAATGATGAGAATCTTTGATAGGATTTGAAAAGATGGAGATGATTGAGGGAGAATTCTTAAGTTGTAGGAATCTATCAAGGAAAGAAAGGGTTTCGGTTTTGGAAAGTGGAGAGGGTTTTTCTTGACTTGAGGAATTCTAGAAATGGAGTGATTTTAGGGATCGGGTGGTTTGAGAGATTGAGTGATTTGAGTGGATGGAGGATAGGGTTTTGGGAGGATTCCTAAGTGGTAGGAATTCTCAAGTCAAAGTGGACTTGAGAGATTTAAGGGATGAGAGATTTAAGGAATTGAAGATGATTGACAATTCCTTAAATTAGGGGACGAGGGATTTAAGAGATTGAAGAGGATTATCAATTCCTTAAATTAAGGGATTGGAATTGGAGGAAGTCAAGGCTCCTATAAGGAATGAGTTTACTTATGGAGCATTGGGGGTGGACTAGGGCAAACACTATAATGAGTGGCACTAAGTGCTTGGATGGATCAAATGAGGCAAATGAAGAATGAACACCAAGAACAGAATGATGAACACTCAAGAACAAAATAAAATGCTTAAGAACTTGAATGAACAAAAGGTAACAAATCAACTAATGATTCACGGATTGCACAATAGTTGAAATAAATCTCATGAATTGGTAACTTGATAAAAACAAGGATAACAACAACTTGGATTCACGAATTGTACCAAGTTGCAAGAACAAGATAAATGAATCACACCTATTCACGAATTGCAAGGTATGATCCTCTCTTTGGGATTCACGAATTGCACCCAAAAAACCAAAGTGCCTAGTACCGATTGTTGATCTCCTAAACAAAATAATCCTCCTCTAGGGAATTTGCCAAAAGATGTAAATGCAAAGACTAAGGGTCCTATTTATAAGGATTACAACTTGGAAACTCCCAATAGGTCACTTGAAAAATAAATAATTAAATTAAAATAAACAATAAGCAATAACATAGTTGGCATGGGCCAAGTTGACCCATGGCATGCATGAGCCCATGGGTGGGCTAGGTTGGTCCTTCTCTTCATGGGGTCCTATCACGCCGACTGCTTCCGCGGTGAAGACAACAGGTCCTCAGAGGCGTCGCAGGAGACCGGGTTGGAAAAACCCGGATTACCCGGGTTTGGGTCTTCAGAAGAGGACCTGGGATGAGGGGGCCCAGGCCCGAAACAAGGCCCTCCACTCGTGGAGGCCTTGTTTTCGTGTACAGCTAAGGGGCTACTAAGCCCCATGCCCATCTTCAGGCCCACGGCTTCCAGCCCAACGAGAGGCCCAGCCTCATTTCTTTCAATAAACCCATCCCTCTGAAACGCCACCGTATCAGTCCCCATTCAGCCATCATCCCTTCTCCCTCCTTTTTTCCATAACCAGCCCGACAAATACTCTGACTTCCTCCATTTCTTTCTGCAGCTTCCTCAATTGCCCTTGTAGCTCCAACAGTCTTTTGCTGGACACCCACGTCTCCTGTCCAACTAGCCTGCCACCCTCTACGTTTCGAAAATGGCGTGGGGCTCAACGTTCCCCCCCAGCGACGTGACCTGCACCTCTAACAGGCCCCCTCTGCGCCCTTCCCGCCATGAGAAGCTCCTTGAGGTTCTGGCCACCATGTTTGAATCCCTTTCCACTTTATACCTCTGCCCTCCTCCCCCTGTTCCAGACCCAATCCCATTTATCTGAACCATCTCGGTAGCCAGGTTTCTCATTTTCCTCCATCCCCATCCATCTTCACCTTCTGGAAAACAGAGCAACCGTGTTCTTCCATCCTTTCCGTATTCGGCAATGGACAAATAACGCCCACGCCTATTCGAACACCGTTGAGCAACAAAACTGCGAAAACCCTCTTTGATTACCGAATACACCTCCTTCTTTCCCCCCTTAAGGCAATCCTCCAATATTTTTACTATCCACAGGGTTGTATTTCTGCCCACCAGCAAGTCGTACCTCTCCTTCCATCCAAGTTCAGAAAAACGAATATTAACTCCTTCCTTTGTGAGGATAAACAACTTGGACTCAACAACAACTTCACGTGATACCATTGCACCCTCCAGAAACTGTAAAGACTACACCAGAAAACAAAAACAACCTCGCCGTGACACCCTCACCACCGTGAGTGGTTACATGTGTACGGAGAGAAAGCTATCCAATACCCTTTTTAGTGGAATTTTCCCTCTAAATTTATGTATACCTATTTCCAGCTTTCAGATAATACCATATTCTTATAAATTTTCAATCACCTAATTTCCATCCCACGCTTTAAAATGCTATGCGTACACCTTTGTGCTTGGATCTTTTTGCATTTGAGTTATAGTTGCCTTTCTTATTCATATCTAGATGTAGACATGCATATATAAGTAGATGTTTTTTGATAAGATATAAGTAGATGTATTGGTATGCACACATTTTTGCATGCTATGATGTGCCTTTACTCAGTTGCTCCAACCTTTTTTTAGAAAATGGAAAAAAAGTACTTGTACCATGACTTCGTCATTTATAAACTAGCACTACAATTATTCTCCTTTAATTTTTCTGGATTTCACAGTTTTGGTGATTCTGAAAAATTTCTATGTTCTGTACTTGAAACTTTGGCTCAGGTTCCAACTTGTATTGAAAAGCTAATTGCCGACAAGCAGTTTTATGCTGCAGTTCAGTTGCATGTTCAGTCAACACTGATGCTCGAGCGAGAGGGGCTTCAAACTGTATGTTTTCTAACCTTTTTTCCTGTAATCCCACTTCTGTAAGATCATTGAATCGTTTATTTTATTTATTTATATATTTCTTTTTTTGGGGGGGGGGGGGTTGGGTTTGTGGAACTTTTATTTTTCTTAACTTACATCTAAATACCGGATCTGACGTCTGGTGATCTAAATAAGTATAGTCATTGTGTCTTTCAAGTTTCAATTAAGCCTAAAGTCATCAGCTCACTACTCAAGGGTTTAAGGTCAATACTATACTTATAATCCAGTATTTTATTTATCTTCTCGTAACTCACTCTACCTTTCGGATTTTTTTTAATGATTTTACTGCAAGCTGCTTTGATGTTTACAAGATCTGGCAACACTTTCTTGACCACAAGGATTGCATTCTCTCCCATTATTCACACAGCTACTGAAAACTCTCATCTTAGTCCCGTCTTTAAATTCAATCACCGAGAGAAATATCTAGGGCTTTGAAGTTTTTAATGCTTCCAAATACTTAGTTTTGTTTGTTCATGTTGATGCTACTCTATTACTTTTTTTTTTTAAAGTAAAAGTAAAACCTTATTAATAGAAAAAGGCATAGTCCAAGTACACAGGAAATATACACATAATACACCTAACACCTAATAACCACTAAGCATTAGTGATGGATACAAGCAAATTATGAAAGCTATCCTCGTTACAAATAATGACCGAAGCCCAAGAAAATAGTGTCAAAAAAGAATGTCTTCAACTTGTCTAAGGAACATTCTTGGTCAAGCACCTATCATTTCACTCCATCCACAAACACCATATAATACAGTGAGGGATCAAATTCCACACATCGCTGATGTAAACATTACCCCTAAGACTTCACTTCAATAAAATTTACTTCTTACCTATCAAAAAAAAAAAAAAAAAACATTACCCCTAAGACTTGTTCAAAACTTGAAAATATCCACTACACTTCCAAGCATAACCCATGCCACACCAATCCAGTTAAAGATCTCATCCCACAAAAACCTAGCCACGTCACAATGTAACATTAGATGATATGCAAATTCCCCAATTTTCTTACACAAGAAACACCGATCCATAATGATGAGATCTCATTTCCTCAAATTGTTAGTGGTGAGGATTCTCCTAAGGGACGCAGTCCAAGCAAAGAAAGCAATTTTGGGAGGAACTTTACATTTCCAAATACTCTTCCAAGGAAAGCAGTGATCATTAGAAAATCCTGAAAGGGCCTTATGATAGGATCACACCGAGAATTTTTTACTCCTACCAGGAGTCCAAATCATCCTGTCCTCCACAACATTACCAAAAGTCATAACATACAATGAACCGAAGAAATCAGAAAAAGTTACAAGTTCCCAATCTTGAACCACTCTCGAAAAACTACCTTCCACCATTGGAGCAAACCAACAAGTCAGCCACCAAAGCCTCCTTGTTACTTGCAATCCGGTAGAGAGTGGGAAAGAATTTCTTTTTTATTTATTTATTTAATTTTTTTTTATAAGTGGTAGAGAGTGGGAAAGATACACGTAATAACCCTTGCACCACAGGAAACATCATGCAAAAATACACACCATGGCCCCTCCCAACCTCAAATCTGAAAAAGTTGGAAAGCCTCTCCCATCCTGAACAAATGTTTTTCGACAACCCCACACCATATGCCCCCCTAACTTGGAACACCAGCCCCCTCTAATGCTCCCCAATTTAGAATCGATAACTACTCTCCACAAAGCCTCCCCATCCCAGTGATAGCTCCCCCTAATAACCCAAGTGCCTTATTGAGTGGAAAATGTAAGGATTGGACTTTTGAAGTGTTTTGTATGCATTTTAATTATTTAGTTTTATGTGGCTCAGGTTGGTGCTCTTCAAGATGTCCGGTCAGAGCTGACGAAGTTGCGAGGAGTTCTTTTTTATAAAGTTTTGGAGGATTTGCATGCACACCTGTACAACAAAGGTGAATACAGGTATTGACTTCTCTTCTTAGCTCCAACTTCATATCATCATGTACCTTATGGTTGGCGTTTTAGCATTTGGGCATGTTTGCATATGCGATTGGTAGTTGTTCAAAAGTAGTCCTCCATCTACCTGTCATAATTTTTTTGCCTTTTTTACTGTCTTTTTACTTATAAAAAAAAAAAAAAGTTCTTCAAAGCTCGTTTGATGAATGTGTATATATATTTTAACACCAATAAAAGATTTTGGAATGTGGGAAGTCCTTATGCACACAGAATTTTAGCAGCTGATATCAGCTCTACAGTTTTCCTCCTTGTCTTAGCATGCTACTTTCTTAGGGTCCTGCTGGTCTTTTAAAGAAAAGTGATGGCATTTATTGGATCATTTTATTTATCCATTTTTTCCTTCTTTTTTTGTTGGTGATTGGGATGGGAGGCTTCTTCTATGGAAGGAATTTTCAGGTTTTGTAGTCTGATTCTTTATCATTAGGACCACACTGATCACAAAAAAAATTCTTTATCACTAGAACCGCAATTTTCTTGAATTACAATGTCAGCTATTTCTTAAAAGCTTTTTTTTTTCTTTTTTTTTTTTAAATTTTTAATTTTCAATGAATATATTTCCTGGTATCTATTTATCTCTTAATTGGGTGTTTCCTCTTGTATACTTCCTACGTACTTGGCCATGCCTACGTTTCCATTATGAATAAAATCTTTAACTTCTAAACAACATTATATTCTTCAGCTCAGCTGCCTCAAGCATGTATGAAAAGGATGACGAAGTGCCAACGACGACGGCAGTTGCATTATCTGTGAATAATTCACAACCTCTATCTCGAAGAACCAGGTTACTGAAAGGTGACAACCACATTGGTTTTCATGCGGATGGATCATATAGGTCGGGTTCTGTTGATGGAGGGTAAGATTGGATGTTACTATTTAAACTATTTAACCATCTGTGCTGCTACTTTTTTCACCTAACTCCTTAACATCCTTTTTCTTAATCCATATGAAGTACTTCTTTTTCTTAATCTATGCTTTTAGTTTTGCAATGTTTGATACTATAATCTTGTGCAAACTTCACCCCAGTAAGTATACATTTGAATGTGCTTTCAGTTCATCTTTTGATGGCCATGATGAGGAGGGTGCTCTAGAACCACGCGATGATGCCACCTCAGATGGGCATATGGCATCAGCTAGGGTTAATGGCGGTGATGGTAATCTAAAGGATGCCAAAACCCTTCCTCGTGAAATGCCACCATGGCTTTCAAATTCCACTCCAGATGAATTTCTTGTAAGAATATCTCCTAGTTACATCTCAATTTATTGTGTTGCCATTCTCATATTCTAGACTGAAGTTTGGGGTGTTATATTGTCTGCAGGAAACAATAAAGAAGAGTGATGCTCCACTTCATGTGAAATATTTGCAAACTATGGTTGAGTGCCTCTGCATGCTTGGCAAAGTTGCTGCTGCTGGTGCTATAATATGGTTTGTCATCTCGCCAGCATAGTTATCCTTGATTCTGTTGAAGCATGGTTTTGAAAGAATTTAGTTTCCTCCAGAGATGTTTTGGACAGAATCCCCATAAATATTTTTGTTTATTTCGTTTATCACTCTAGAAAATAGGATTTCTTGGATATTTCTTTCTCCCCCTTTACTTCGGTGAATGGATCTGGTTCCGACCTTGATATTTCTCGTACTTGGTATTCTCACAAACTTTTCTATTTATGTTTATGTTTTATTGGTTACGTATAAAAAAAAAATGTTTATGTTTTGTTGGTATCTAATGTTCCATCTTATAAAGCATTAACATGGTATATGCAACTAAATAACAATCAACCACACTATGAGTTATATTATAAATAGAGTTCTTGAGACTTACTAATGCCAATACCCTTATTTTTATGAACCCTTTGTATTAAATGTGCATGAAATATAGGGACAAATTTATTTGCTGATTAAATTTCTCGGATTTTTAATTTTCCTGGATACATAGAAAACTAGTTCTGAATACCTTGACCATGTGTATTTGTCTTTTCGACTTCTTGGATGTTACGTTATCAATTTTTTTTCCCAATATGTTCATTATGATGACATTTTATTATTTTGTTTTGAAACAGCCAAAGATTGCGACCAACAATTCATGAGATTATCATGTTCAAGATTAAAGCTCACGCAGAACTTGTTAGTACTTCAAGGTATGGCATCGTACAGGGTGACCGCACTGCTACTGCAGGTCTTCATTTTATGAAAGGGCAATTAGAAAGCTTCCAGTTTCCCAAACATAAGCGTCAGAACGGGATATCTCTGTCTGGGACTCTTTTGGCTGTGAGCCCTGTGTCACCCGTGATGGCTCCCACAGGAAAAGCACAGGCTGCTGCAAGGGAGCTTCTGGATTCAATATTGGACACCGTTGTTCGGATATTTGGTGAGATGCCTACTTTCTTATCTTTTTTATAGGTAGGTACTTTCTTATCTTTTACTTTCCCTTTTAATGTTGAAACAAAGTTTCTCAATTTTACTTGTTCAGAGAATCATGTCATTGTTGGAGAGATTCTAGAATCAAAATCCACTCATCAAATTGAAGCAAACACACCAAGGTCAACGCCAACAGATTGGAACTCGGATTCTGAAGCATCTCAAATTACCGGGGGCTACAACATTAGCTTTTCCTTGACAGTTTTGCAGGTAACCTATCTGAAGATTATTTAACCACAAAAAAAGAAAAAAAAGAAGAAGTAATAAGCATGCATGATCCCTTCCCAACTTATTCTTTTAATTTTTAATTCTTTAATGTGCCAAAGAGTGAATGTCAACAACTCATTTGTGAGATTCTGCGAGCAACTCCCGAAGCCGCATCTGCAGATGCTGCCGTACAAACAGCTAGACTTGCAAGCAAGGCCCCTTCCAAGGAAAAGAGGTAAGTACCCTTAAATTTATATTCAAATATCTACAGTCTACCATGTGCTATTCCTTGCATCACTTTTCAACTTTTATAAACTCAGTTTATTTGTTTTAGTTTATGCTACTTCTCCACATTTCTCCTTCCTTGAGTACCTACTAATTATGATAAGCTAACCTTAGAAGTACACTGAGAGAGGCCAAATCCTACTGTTCAAGGTGCATCTGATTTGCTCCAAGAAGTATTAGATTTTTTGTTTTTAGTTCTTGAAACTATCTATGAAGTATCAAAGATATGTCAGAAAGTATCTAAAAGTGCCTTGTATAAAAATGGCTAACATACAGAGGAACTGAGAATGACTGTTTCAAGTGAGACGTGATATATTTATTTTTTGATAAGTAAGTGATATATCTTAGTACCTGAGACTGAGGCCTGAAATGTCATTGGCATGATGTTGAAGCCTTGGTGGTGATGATGGAGTTGTTGGTGATGGTGGAAATCTTTTTTTCTTTTTCCCTTTTTTTTTTGAAATTTTTTTATAAGTAAAAATATTATATATATTAATATCGATAGGAGTAAACAAGTCATTGGACGTATACAAGAAACACCTAGCCCATACTAGAGAGCCCCTAATGACTGATAAGCCCATGAAAATTAGAAATCTATCCAAAATACACCAAGCCCGAATGGGAACGAAACACACCTCCCCAACCCCAACCCCAACCTGAAACTCCCTCTATGTGGACGGCTTCATGATGCTCTCCTTTTAGCCTTCCCTCGACTTGAACTACCTCCCTTAGCATTGTAGTTGATTGCCCAAGAAAGACGCTTTAACTCCCTACTTTTCTTAAATCTTGATTTGGTTTCAAGTGAGTGGCCTGCCTCAATCGCAGTGAGTAGTGCGACATCTATTTGAAGGAGTTGACATGATGATTGTTGTGATGGCTACGATAGTGATCTGATGGTTGAGATGGTGGTTGTTTGGTTCCTGCAATGAGATGCTATAAATGGTGCTTGTGATCTCCTATGAAATTTTTGGAATGGTAGTGATGCGGTAGTCATGCTTCCCTAGTTGAAATAGTGCTGGTGGAAGAGAGGTCAGAGGTGATGGTAATTGTGGTTAGAGCTTGTGGTAGTGTGAAGTTTTGAGAAGAGGCCAGAGTCAGGTGAGAGGGGTTGTTCTGGCATGGGAGCAGCACTGTGTCAAAGGTGGAGGAGCAGGTCATGGTGTTGGAGGCTGCATTTTGGTGATGGCCAGATAATGACAGGTGTTGGGTTTGTTTGTGGTTGTGGTTGTGGTTGTGGTAACAGCCATTCACCCACCCAACCCTTTTTTTGAGGAGTAACGAATCAGTTTATTAATAAGAAGATGATTTCAATTTTACTTATAAAAAAAGAAGATGTTTTCAACTATACTTGTTGTCTACAACAAGTTCATCGAAGTTACAATCTAAATATAAGAATTGCAATCTAAATATAAGAATTCAAGGAAACCTGATTATAATTTTGAGTTTATTGGCACTAAGGCACTTATAATTTTGAGTTTATTGGCACCAAGGCACTTATTTAATCATTCAAAGATCTAAGGAAAAAAGGACTTGGTCAAAACAAAATTAAGCTTCATCTATTCCTTTCCCTCCAAATCATCCACATTAGACATGGTGGAGTGAAAGAAAACGATAGACTTTTTGAGGATCAAGAACGCTCCCTGGAAGAGTTTAGGAGGTGTTTTTGGAAGACTTTATTTATGTGGGCCATCGGAGTTGAATGGTCTCAGTTTCCATGATTTCCTTGTATCAGTTACTAGATCCTAAATAGGTGTATTCACATGTATACTTCCAATGTACCTGGACTATGCTTATCAATAAAATTTCTTATTACTTATCAAAAAAAAAAAAAGACAAGGTGGAGTAGCTTTCCAAATTTTGACACTTCTTGGCAGCAAAACTTTCCTCAAGGAAAATATGAATTGTCTGTGGTATTTGGAAACATTGATACTGACCACAGGACACTGATGTGAGACAAAACAAATATGATGATACAGTCATACTTGGAAGAACTAGAGTACAACAGTAGTTATAGGACAATCAATTGGTTATATTATATATTTCTAAATATACTTTAGTTTATTTCTAAGTTTAGGAAATATATTATTTTTGGGATGTGTAAGATGAGTTGTATTAATGAGCAAAAAAAGTTGGGAAGGCATAATCGAGTTACACTGGGTATACAACAAATATGCCTAATGTGCGAAAGAGGAGAAAGAAAGTCCTGTAAATTAAAGCTAGAGAGACATAGGGTGTTTGCCATCTGCTGGTAGATTATATTGAACAAGTATGCCCAATATATGAGTTTTTTCCCCTTTTCCACTTTAACCCATTTGCTGTGTCCTTTCCCTATGTCCCCCAACATCTGAAATTCAAAAATTTGATTCTTCTATCATCTATGAGCGTTTTTGTATGTTTGCATGTTATTATTTTTTAATTCGTAGTAGCTTACTAGATTCTTGGTTCCTTTTGTTCAACATAATTATATCAGTTTCATTGAGTTCTCACTTTCTGTGAAGACATTCAGTTCTCACTTTTTGTCACGCAATCATGTATATTTCATGTTAATGGGTTGCAGGGACCGACCTGGGGAGGGTCTTACCTTTGCTTTTCGTTTCACCGATGCTACAATAGCTATTCCTAACCAGGGTATGCTGAAGATACACTGCTCGCATTTTGTTGATTGTTTCTCATTGCATATATGGCTTTAGTTTCTATTTTTAGTTGATTGTATTGATTTGTGTGGGTCCTTAATTACCATAAACTTATCTCCTTTATCTTATCCTTGATTCCTAACCAGGAGTTGACCTCATTCGCCAAGGATGGAGTAGGAGGGGTCCGAATGTATTGCAGGAAGGTTATGGATCTGCAACAGTCTTACCCGAGCAAGGCATATATCTAGCCGCATCTGTATATCGACCTGTGCTTCAGGTTTTTGGCTGCACATATGTGCTATCACTGGGAAATATGTATTTGCATAGTGGGTTCTCTAGTTGGCCTTTTCTGATCACTTGTCCTCTGCAGTTTACAGATAAGGTTGCTTCAATGCTGCCAACAAAGTATGCCCAGCTTGGGTAAGATCAAAACTCTTATAATCTTTCCATGTTTAGTTCTATATCTTATATGAAGAATCACCATGTTGTATGAGCTGTCAAGCAGTTATGAAGCCTATAAGTTTTTTTGTACTCTTTCCATGTTACATGCTGTTTTCTCATTTCTTGCCTAACTGAAATTGGATAGAGTAATGTTAGGGACAAGCCCCAAATGCACAAGCATTGCATAAGCCCTTTGTAAAAAAGTGGAAAAAGTGAAATTTTCACACTTTTTGGTGGGGGCCACTTTTTTTTTATAATATTTCTTTGTTTATTTTTATAAAAGGCCTGCGTGAGGCATTTTGGGCTTGTATATATCATTATTCTTTCTTGTACTGCTAAATTATCTACCTATGTCATTTTAGTCTGCTAGCATTTTTTGATAATTAGCCAATGTTGGGTAAACACTAGGGAGGTGGCAATATGTGACACGACTCATGAACCCAACATGAAATTAACGGGTTTGTGTTTGATAAAATGGGTTTGGGTCAAAACGGGTGAACCTGTAATAATTCGTTTAAATCTTATTTTAAAATTACATTTTATTATGATTGGGTTATATATATTGATATTTCTCAATACGCTTCTGTTTTAATTGTTGAGATTGTAATTCTAGACATATGCTCATAATATTTGTCGTCGTTTGGATTGTAATATTGATTTTATTATAGGTTAAAATATGAAAAGTATTAATATTTTTTGTTAGTAGGTAGTCTTATTTTTTTTTTTATAGATACTGTGGCTATTAATAAATATAGATTTTAAATTTTATGTGAAATTATGTTAATCATATCAAATGGGTTATGTGGGTTAGTTCAATCTATTTACGTGAAACATGTTGAATGAGTCGTGTCGTGTTGACCAATTTTTAATTAATTATTGAATGGGTTAAAACGGGTGACACGACACAACCCGTTATTTAAATGGGCCGTGTTGGGGTTTGAAGGTTTGACTCGTTTAACTTAACGGGTCATGTTCAGGTTGACCCATATTGTCAAGTGTCCATGACTTGACACGACTTGTGAACACGAATTGCCACCCCTAGTAAACACTGTAAATTCAGTGTTGTGATTCCTCTTTATTCACCTGGTATCAATATGCATTGAATTCCAAACTTTCTAAAAACTGCAGGAATGATGGATTGCTTTCATTTGTGGAAAACTTCGTGAAGGACCACTTTTTACCAACTATGTTTGTAGACTACCGAAAGAGTGTACAGCAAGCTATATCAAGCAAGTTCTCTGAACTATCTTAACTCTTGTCTTTTTTTAACTCTATGGTTGAGAGCTGATAAAATGCATTGGCTCTTTTATTTTTTGGTGGGTTGAGTTCCTGAAACTATGCACCAAATTTTTTAACTCATTGTATCTCAGGGCTCTAACTTCATCTATTCAAAATGCTTTATGAGGTTATGATATCAATTTCCAAGGCCCATCTAAGTGCTGCTAATTCTTCTCATACTTGCACTCGTGTGTGAGTGCCGCATACAGAAACAAGTTGCCACTTTGACCTTGAAAGCATTTTCTTTTTATAAGCAAATTATTTATTTTTTGAAAAAGGGAAAAGTAACTCATACACGAAGGAAAATGCTATATATACTTACAACTTTACGCATATAACCATATGTGCTGATGTGTCAACTATTGAAATGGTGAAGATTTTGAAAGTTGAAATTCGAAATTTGAACTAAAAAAGAAAAAACTGATAAAATGGGCCGTTACTCAATACGTATAATGTTGTCCGTACATGTAGCACTACTCTTTGCTGCCACTTCTCTCCTGATTAAACGAAAGCATAGATGTAGACATAAACCAATTTCTGAAGACTACATTCTGCTGGCTGTATAACATTGAAGAAGTAGGTGACCTATAGACCCCTCACTTATTGAGATTCCGCTGTCAGTAAAAAGTCTATTTTATAAGTTTCCTGTGTTAGGATGCTATTTTTTATCATTAATAAATTTCCTTTGTTATGACAGTGGCGGACCTTAAAGATCTCTTTTTTCAAAACCCTTTACCATTGGATGATTGCTCATTTTAGCTTTTCTATTTTCTAGTTTTCAGGGTTCTTTGCTCTTTTTTCTTATTCCTGGTGGGTGTTTCTTGTGTATATGCCACGTGTACTCGTCACTACCTCTATCAATCATCAATAAAGTCTTAACTTATTAAAAAACGTAATAAAAAATGCTTTCTGGAGATAGTCTATAGCCGGAAACGGCTATGATGCAACACAGCATGTTCACATTGTTTTTAATATTTGGAGCCACAGAACTTGGGGAAGGAATGAAACAAATTCACATTATTTGATCATACAAAGAAGATTTTTTTCCCTTTCACTTACATCTGTGCCGCATTCAAAGTACACATGATAGTTGGATGACTCATTGAGATATTGTTTGATAATGCCTATGTACCTGGGACCCGTGCATATTAGTCTCTTGGTTGTCTTTGTTCTGACACAAAAAAGTGACCTTATTTCTGTGAAATCTTATAGGTCCAGCTGCATTTCGGCCGAGGGCACATACTGGTGCTACTTATACTCCATTGGTTGAGAAGGGTAGACCAGTCTTACAAGGGCTTTTGGCTATCGATTTCTTGGCAAAAGAGGCAAGTTAACTTGTTTTTCCCACATTACAAGAAAGCGCCCCCCTCCCCCCCCCCCCAAAAAAAAAAAAAAAAAAAAAATTTGCAAACAATCCGATTGGATTCACAGGGTTTGGATGCTGTAGAGCCTCTAGTCTGAATGTATGTCTTAACGGTTTCTATAACTCAACATAAAATAAACAGTTTCTATCAATTATTTTTAGGGTATTTATTGTGGTATTTTAACTGCCTAATGGACACTCATATAACTTACTCTAGGTGCTTGGATGGGCTCAAGCAATGCCTAAATTTGCCGGTGACCTTGTGAAGTATGTGCAGACTTTCCTTGAGCGTGCATATGAAAGATGTCGTACTTCATACATGGAGGCATGGAGTTTTCTCTTCACTCCTTTTGACTTATGTGATATTTTTCTTTCTCCACTATATTTTTCCTTCTGCATCCTTGATTTTTTTGCCAGCTCATAATTAGTTAAATTCTCGGTGCTTTATGCCTCATGATTTTAACTGTAGTAGATAGTAATATATGAAAATATTTAGCATTAACCATCATTTGTATCCTTTCTTTTTTCATTTTTATAAATCTCCTGCACAAACGTTTTTTACTTCTTTGAAATTTTGCCTCATGATATGAGATTCCAAAGCAATTTTATAATTTCCTTCAATGAAGCTTATTGTTCCACCACCAGATCTAATCACTAAACCAATCTGATTTCTATTTGGTATTTGTGATTAGCTGATTGGTTCCATTGGATGAATTTGATTTAACTTTAGATCATTTTTTATTGTAAGTTTCATTGCTTCAATATTCACATTTTATCCTTTTTCTACAGTACTGCAAGTACACTACCACATAAGGAAACAAATACATAATTAAGTAACCATACACCTGCCCAAGTTCATTACTTCTGCTATATTATGTTGGAAAATTAACATAAGTTATTGATCTTTAATTAGTTTCTGTAATAAAACCTTTTGAAGAGATGGCTTGTATCTGCTGCACAGCAAATGTTGCCATGATTACTTGTCCTGGAATCACATTTCCAGTCATTATAATTTTAACTTCTAGGAGGACCCTGAGTACACCCACTGAGCACTCCATTTGGGAATGTTAAAAAATAACTTTATTTCTTAGCAAAAGCTTTTTTCATAATATTTCAGGCAGTGCTTGAGAAGCAGAGTTATATGCTCATTGGGAGGTACGATATTGAGAAATTGATGCGACGTGATCCAGCAAGTTCTTGTTTACCAAATCAACTTGATCAGTCAAACATTGACAACAATGCCTCTGGTGCTGGAAGTGTCGAGGTTGAACTAGAACTGAGCGATTCATTGTTGGCTTTGCGGCCCATTAAGCAGGTCCCTTCGTTGCAACTACTAATTTGTATTCTTCCTTTTGGGGCTATTAATTTCCCTCCAATAAAGTGCTGTTAGATTACTTCTGTGAAAATTTTGTAGTGAAATCTTGCTGATTATGGGTCCTCACTGCCTTGAAGAGATGATCATAGATATGAGGATTATGTGTTGATGTTTGTTCTTTCATTTTCTATTGTGCAGGAGAATCTAATTCGTGATGATAACAAGCTCATTTTGCTAGCATCCCTTAGCGATTCATTGGAGTATGTTGCAGACTCAATTGAAAGGCGAGTTTTCTCATATTGTCGCAGTCCTAAATTATGATGCCTCACTGGCATGAAAATGATTACATATAGGCAAATAGGGAATTTTCTTTAATCTTTTTGCTTTCTGGAAGTTCTTAATGAAACACAATTTTCATGCTATATGTAGGCTTGGACAACTAAACTCAAGGGTATCCAATAAAATAGAGGATAATCCCAAGCACCGTCATACTCGAACAAGCAGTGCACCTACTAGGGATCTGGCATCATTTGCTGATGAGTACAGGAAATTAGCAATAGATTGCCTTAAGGTTTTACGTGTGGAGATGCAGTTGGAGACGATTTTCCATATGCAGGTTTGTAATAATCTTGTAATTTATATATCCTTTATTTCAAGTGGGATACAGACAAGATAAAGGTGTTGAAAGTGAAATGTAGAGCAATGAAAAATACTTAAGCTCACTGAACATTACGATTTAAACAGGAAATGACAAATAGGGAATATTTGGAGGACCTAGATGCTGAAGAGCCAGATGACTTTATTATTTCACTCACTGCTCAGGTCAGTATTTTTAGCTTTTATCGATGTGTACAATAGAAATCTTAGCCTTCTTCATTTGAAATCACAGTGTATATCATATCCTGTTGGAGATAAATCTTAGGTGTCTTTCCTCTTTTGTACCCATAGATAACACGTAGGGACGAGGCAATGGCACCTTTTATTGCGAGTCCAAAGCGGAATTACATATTTGGTGGAATTTGTAGTGTTGCGACAAATTCATCTATCAAGGTTCGCCTCTATGTGGTTTTGGGTTATATTTTAGTGTTCTTTCCGAATTCAATATGTTGATATTTCAAGTTGCAGTCCCAAGCAATTTTTACATCACTCATTCACTGCTAACGAGAAACTGCAATGTATGATTAGGCTTTGGCTGATATGAAATCCATCAACCTTTTTGGGGTTCAACAGATATGCCGGAATTCAATAGCACTAGAACAGGTATAATCTTGTTCACACAAATTGTCTCCATTCCTTCAAATTGATTTGAGTGATGGAAGCAAGCATTTATCAGATTTTATTTGTTCCAGTAAAATAAGAATAAATGCTCTCATACAATGAGTAATTTTAGTTCACCTCCCGTTATCTTGAGCTAGCTTTTCCTCAATCCTTCAGTTGAGCCTTCAATCTGTCAATCCCTCATTAAAACGTCCTTGTCCTTGCAGATGCAAATTCACTAAAGGGAATGTGATTTGCATTCCTAGCAAATTCAAAGGTTTACCCTCAGGCTTCATTTGTCCTTTTTTTCTTTCAGGTGGAAATGAAGCTTTTTTGAGTGAATATAGTTGTCCCTAAATGATTGAATTACCTGTAAAGTTATATCATCCTCCATGTGCTTGATGTTGGGAAAAAAAAAATGGAATATGTGGCTTGATGTCCAACATGTGACTTGAAGGTGTCAACAATTCTCCTTTCTTGTTTATGCTAGTTTTCATTCTTGTTTATATTTTAGCTGTGTGACGATTAGGATTTGATCCTCTCCAGGGGACTAAGCATGGGCAATGCAATTCCCTATGGCAAAATGGTTCTTTGAGTTGAACTGCATAACAAATGGGACAAGTTTCTTACCTCCCAATTGCAAAGGGCAAAGGCTGTTAGGGGCTGGCCTTCGTACATTTGGGTGTCATTATATAAAAGGTCGACATTAAGCTGGGAGCAAATGGCAAATATCTTTAGAATTAGGGTGGTCATATACTTCGATCCATTAAAGACTAACCCCCCCAATCGTGGAAATGGTGCTTGCTGGATTTTATTTTGATTTTATGATACAATACTGCCTGCTACATTGTGTTTATTGGCACTACAGGCCCTGGCAGCTATCCCATCAATTAACAGCGAAGCTGTTCAACAGAGATTGGACCGTGTCCGTACTTACTACGAACTTCTAAACATGCCATTTGAGGCAAGTCATGAACTTAAAGAGTTTGTTGTTTAAACTTGTGTTGGCACTAGTGATTAGTGTTGCTATTCTTGTTTACAGGCCTTGTTAGCCTTCATTGTGGAGCATGAGAACATTTTTACAGATGCAGAGTGAGTTAATATGACTTGTCTTGGTGCTTTCTCTTAGTTTGAATACATTGTGTAGTTGGCGAATAACATAACACGTAACTTTGACAGGTACATGACTCTTCTAAAGGTCCAGGTCCCAGGAAGAGATATTCCTGCTGATGCACAGGATCGTGTATCAGAGATTTTATCCCATTAGCTTTTCCAGTTCTGGATTTAGATTGAATTGTCGCATATCAAATTGTAAGGTTCTTTGTTCTAGACGTGGCGTGTTGCTCGAATGCGTATGAGATTGTTATTTCTTAGGAAAGGCTGATGCTGCAATCGGATGTAGATGCCACTTCCATGGAAGTCACCACTCAGCATGTGCCATACCGTGGTTTAGTCTGTGACATATTATTCTGGTGAGACTGATACCGTTGCTTTTGTCATTGTAATTTGTTCATGGGTAGTATCAATTTTGGGCGTTTTATATTTTCCTTTTGGGCTTTACGAAGTTTCAATTCAGCAAACCTGAGAACAAACAGAAAACTCGATGTATATTTGCGATGCTGAGTATTATTATTTGTAAATCATTCAAAATAATTTTCACAGAAGACTTCCAGATCCCTATTTATCAGTACTTCCAAACTAAACAAACCCTGTTCCCCATAGATAATTATAATCTCAACATTTCAGCTTAGAAATACAGAGATGCATAAACAACCTTGTTTTCACGAGTTCAAAATCAGCACGTTCAAATTTGTAACGTTATTGGCATGTGGGATTCAGACAGGCTCCTCTACCGTATGTTACTTGTACTGAGTATCGACCTTGCCGTTTTTGTAGTTCGACCTGGTGTGAGATGGGCAGTGGCATCTATGCCAACCGTATGGGAAATTATGCTAATGCGATTATCGTAGAAACTAAAAGGCTGATAGCTTTGGTGACTATAAATGATCGTATCAAATCGTGCCCCTTATTGTTAGGTATTCTTGGAGTACGGCTATCTGGGACTCATCAAATTATAGGTTGTCATGTCAGTTAAAATTTATGTTTACCTAAACAATTTGAATAATGCTACTACAGTCAATCATAAATTGTATAAGTGTTGTGTAATCATTGAAAAAGAGTATAGTTTATTATTAATTTATTAATTTATTTATTTTTTTAATGCAAGTCTCATATTTATTTACTTTTTTTAAAAGAATTATGCAGCTCTTGCATACTCTACAACTATAAATATCATTTCTCAACTAATTTTAACTATATAACATGTTATACTAAGGTAATTTTAATTACATGACACGTTATAATAAGATGGGAGCACCAAATCATCTTTATTTTAAGAACATTTAATAATTTTTGCTATAGAAAAATCTTCTATATTGGCCCATAGATTAGCTCTCACGAGTAGCAAGCGCAAATAAATGATGGAAAAACAGGCCACTATACGATCGAGCTGCAGTTCTTTACACTGCCTTCTGTATGTACATAGTCAAGATAAAAGGAAAGAGATAATAATATTGGATTTTATATACATTTTACTACCATTGCATATGCATCTCAGCTTGAAGAGACGAATTCAGCCTGAGTGACTTCTTTGCAAGGTTGCGGATATCTTCTCTACTGGACTCCTCCGATATTCCAAAAAGCACTTTCACCCCTCCACCGGATATAAAGTCGTTGGCGTTGTCCTCTGCAAACACCAGTTGATTACAGTGTGTTAACCATGAAGGAATTAAAGATGTCCACAGAACCACATTGGTCCTTCAAGAGACAATTCAAAATTACTTTGCAGGTAAGGTCAATTCTTAATAATTCTTACTATTCTATGAAGGGTAATTATCATATTATCGTAGTATTGATCTTCAGCTAAACGGAGTCCTCTCGGAGAGGTGGCTACGATGTGATACTATCCTTCAACACATTATTGATTGCAGCACCCTATCAAGAATCTTAAAAAAATCACATGCCCCCCACCCTCTCCCCTCTTCCCCCCTTCCAACCCCCCACCCATGTAGATGATCACAAGTTAGAAATCGATATACATTTAGAGGAAACCAGCATGTCAAGGGTTTTGACCCGGCGAGTGTACAGGGAGTTGAGGAGAGTCGTATATTCTCACTTCTAAAGATTATAATTAACTTTCAGAATAGATAAAAGTTTCTGGTTTTGTTATCGATGTGTCTGACTCATTTATTGTAAAAGTAGCTGTCTTGTTTCTTTGTATCTTTTCTAAATGAGGAAGTACAGTCAGCAACTTACCATTTTGTGCTAAATGGCAAAGAGCAAGCTCGATATGGCGTCGGGTTGAAGCCGAAGCTGTGTTGGAGTTGGCAATCAACCATGCAAGTGCGCCATCATCCATTAGAAGCGAACGGCCTGTTCTATGTCCTGCTAAAGAAAAGTTATTCACATTCATTTTAAGGAGAGACTACCACTGCTTAATTTTGTGTGTTAATAAAGAGTTTTTTTTGATTGGGTATGCTATGAAGGAATAAAACCCACAAACCTTGAATAATTCCTCGGGATTCACATTTTGCAAAGTTAGCAAGTCCTCTAGCAACCTGTGCAATGACATCACTGCTCCCAGATCTAACCATTCCCAGAAGTGCCTTGACGCCTCCATCTTCTTTCAGCAACAAGAGTAGCTTTTCTGTAAGAAAATAACTACTGCATCAAAACACTAGTAGATCTTCCATCCCTTGTATGATCTCTGGTGCTCGCTAAACCCTCAGCAAGAAGTGATTTAATTGATTTGACGGAAGATATGTCAGGAAAATTAGTGGATCGACAAGATATTGAAGCTTACCAGTATTGAAACTGAAGACGGCATAAGATAAATTCAGTAGTAAAAACTTTTTCATTATACACCATCCATACAGAAATTACTACTCTATAAATTTTTGGCTGGGTGATGTGAAATCACCGTCAACTTACCATTTCCACATAAATTGGCAAGCGCACCAGCAACCATTCGTAAAGTCTGTGGATCATCTGTTTTAGATGCTATCTTTGCGAGTAGTTGAGCACCTCTTTTGTCAATTATCAAGCCTTGATTCTGTTCTGAGAAGATTTGAAGGAAGAAAAAAAAGAGAGATGAAAGTTTTTCTACAAATGATATGCTGTATTCTCAATGCTAAAACATTAGATCATTTTGTGTTATTAACAAGCAACCTATCTTATCAAAATATTCAAATTTTGTCATCTACTACAATATTTAATTTAAACATGGAGTATGAAGCCACTTCATCCTCTCCCAAGTCACAAATCAACTTACAATATTGATGTCTTTTAGAGGAAGATAGAAAGCTTAAAAACTACGACTCTTCATGGGTAGAGTTACTCTCCTTGTGTTTCTCAAACAAACACAAGGAGTGTAATGGGACAAAAGACCAATGTGCTCAACCAAAATTTGGAGACTAAGGTGTTAACATTAGTGGTCTCTTATTGCATTGAAACTCAAGGTATGCTAACTTAGGGGATGCTTGGAGAATGAGATGAAATGAGAATTTTGTGAAAGTAGTGAGATGGTTTGTGAATAGTAGTTAGATAGTTTGAGTTAAGTATTTATTGGGTTTTACCGTTTTGGAAAAAGAGAGAAAAAAAGTTGAATAAAAATATTATAAAATTAAAATATTGTGAGAATATAGTTTTTTAATATTATTTTTGTTTTGAGATTTGAAAAAGGACAATTATTTTTTGTTTTTTTATTTGAAAGTCTGGGAAAGTTGTAATGATTACTTTGAAAGTGTTTGTATTTGAATGATGTTTGGAAAGGAAATGAGATGGGATGAAATAAGATGAGATGAGATGGGTTGAGATAGATGAGATGGAAAACCAATATCATTCCAATCTCATCCCATATTTGTCTTTCAAGGAAATGAGATGGGATGAGATGGAAAACTTTTTCATTTAAGAACCTTAACTATTCATGTGCATCTGCACAATGAGAAAACCGGAGAAAGCTGCTCACCATTCATTGCCAAATTGGCTATGGCCCCAGACACCACTCTAAGAATAGTTGTATTTTCTGATGAGTGCAACAGCATAAGCAAAGCATCTAAACCTCCTTCGTCTACAATCCTCTTCTGATTAATGTCTGAACAGAACACATACAGATACACTAGTTATTATGCACGACAGAAATCCTCATATTATTGACTCAACTGAGAGAAAAGAAGCATACTAATGACCAATGCATATTCAGCCTTCAATTTAAACGCAGAAACATATTAGGAGACAGAAGGAATAGAAGTGCTTCGCTATTGAAAGAGAGGCCCCCTAAAAGATGAGAAATGACAAAGTCTAACAAGTAACAACAAAATACAAAGAGATTAAGTTGCAGTTGAAAAAGAAACAGACTTGCAAATATGTACAAAATGGCTTCAACTTTCTTCATGCTTATCAAAGGAGATATGCAAAAGTTTATTCTATTGAGTTCTTTATATGAAAAAATTTATTTATCTATGTACATTGGTATGTGGAATCTTATTAAAGAAGTTTTCCAAATTTTTTTAAGATTTCATGCCAAATTGAGATAGCATTGAAATCCTACAAATTGTCAGAATCTAATCATTGATATGAGTGTTCTTGTGGATGCTCATATTTTTAAAACTTCATTTCAAGTTCAACCTGGAGCCAACCAAAATCTGGCACCCTAAGTTGAGGCAGCATAACCTAGTTTAATTCCTGACTAGTATCTGTGAGGTTAATATAGAATTCCCGAATTCAGTGTTGGTATATGAATAATTCCGTCTTTAATTAAAATTCTATAGAAGGTTGCTAACCATTATGCAAAGTCCAAAGCGACGTGTAAGGGTCATAGTAAGCTGAAAACTCCTAATGCCCGGACTGGAACCCAACAGAAGAATAGATCCTTGATTGAAACAAGTTAACCAGTTCTTAACCTTGAATGAATATTCAAGATACAAATTAAATGTGAACATATATATTAATGACTATAAGGCTTTCCTTTCTGTGTTCCTTATTGCACAACTTAGAGATATTAACTCTTGTGTGTGAGGAAAGAATATTCTCATTACGCATTTCAACGCTGTTAGTACATAGAAATTAATCTCTTAAAAATATCCTCTATATTATCATTCTTTATCAAGTGAAAGAAATATTCAATATCTATACAATGGAAAGCTAAAATTTAAGGAAAATGCACTACTGAAGAAATATTTCATACCCAGATGAAGCAGGGATGATAAGAGAAAAAGTTGCACAAGGACTCAATAAATCTAATATCAGATTCTTTGAAAGACAAATATGTCAACATAATTTCATCCACAGAGAAATTATAGGCAAATTGAACTGCACCTTCAGCAGCCAGATTGGCAACCACCTTCACAGCATGAATTTGTATGTCTGAGTCTTCAGATGCCAATAATTGTAAAATCTTTTGAAGCCCAACTGAATTTATGAAGTCAAACACTTGTAAAGCAAAATATCATAGAAGTCAAAACGAAGAAAAAGTAAAGAACTTGTCAAAGTTTATCTGGCCCTACTACTGATGAAATCTTACCCTCTTCACATATCTTTGCAATTGTGGCCCTCTGACCAGAGAGAGTCCCTCTTAATTGATTTGACCTGTATGAACCTGTTCGGTTCCCAAATTCTGAAGATTGTTTATTTATATCTTCCTTTGCATAAGATGTCTTGTCCTATAAAGATTTTTCAGATGTAAGAACCTAAAATACTAATAAAAGATTTTGATATATAGAAAGCATGAAACAACTGACCTCAAAATCATTATCATTTTCAGGTACAGCCCTCTTTAGTTTAACCAGCTCATTTTCAATAGCCTTCCTCTGCTTCTCTTCCTCTGAAAGTCTTTGACTCACAGAATCAAGTTTTTCATTCAGAGTTGCCTTTTCACAAAACAAAACAAAAATATTATTAATGCTGAAGTCTCAAGTAAATACAAACAATAAATATTACGTTACCAAAATCAAGATAAGCATAGTGAATCTACACTTCGGAAAGAGAAAACTTAAAACCAAACCCATCTGGTTTGGCATGTCAGTGATACCTTCTCTTCCAATAGGTCTTTATTCTCTGATTTCAATAACTGTAGCTCATGTAAAGTATTTTCTTGTAGCTGATACATTTCTTGAAACTTCAACTCGAGTTCATCAATCTCTTTCTGCCCCTGGATTTTGAAACGAAGAAGAATAATAAGAAGGATGAAGAATGGAATATCAGCACTAGGAAGAGCTGAAGAGTTAGTCTCATTGTGAAAGAGTTTTCCACTCCAAGATAACCGTAGTAACACTGAGATTCAAGGGGAACACTGACATGGGTTTGTGATGTTTGGCACTTTTAAGAGGTGCCCAATAGGGTTATCTCAAAGTAAAATCAATACATGACTGAGTTGCCAACGTCTTCTGCATGGGCATATTGATCTTTACAGAAATAGAGAAGAATCGCTAATTTAAGAGCATGCAGATTAATTAGCATTTTTTTTATAGGTAATCAAGAAATTTTATTCATAGCAAAAGAAGGCATAGCCCAAGTAAGATTTATACATGAGAAGTACCTAACTAGAGTTTAAATTAATAAAAAGAACTAAAGAAATAACATTAATGAATAAGGAGTAAAAACTAACATCTGTCACTAAGAAGTCAAAAGAAGTAACAATTACAGAGCTGAAATTTGCTTGTTGCTCTATAACCTTTAACAAAGAAAACTGTTAATTCACTATCATGAGTAGACATATTTAGCCAACCATGCTCTGTTATGTGCACACATATGTATCCAAGTTCTTTATTGATCAAATCTCCTGTCATTCCCTCACCTTAAATTAAGGATGGCACAGTTTAACAAAAGTAATTTATCCAAGTTCTTAATTGCTCAAATCTCCTGCCAAAGCTTAAGTTTGATCTTTATGGTACAGACTTTACTGAGTGATTATGAGAAAATGAGACATGCAGATGGAAGATGTAAAAAAGGACCACAACTGAAGTTCTAAGAAACCTTGTGCACTTTTTAATAAGGGTAGTTCAGACATTCAATGCAGGGTGATAAGTTCCCGATAGTTTTAATGTATGGGGAAATTGCTGTGACCAAAGGAAATCCTTAAAGAGATAAAACTTTTTAAAATCATCAATACCCTCCTTTCACCTTTTTTAAGAAAGACATTTAAATGCAACAAAGCATTTAAATGGTGTGTATCATTATCAATATGACCCAAAAAAACCTTTCCTTAGAGGGGTGGGAGAAAGGATTTTTTTTTTTTTTTGAAAAAAAAATCACGAGTTGTTATAACAAAGACAATATGGGAGAAAAGTTGAACCTAAAATTCAGGATATAAAACTCAATACGACCTAATTTGTAATAGAGATAAAATTACCTGCATTGTCTTTTGATGATCAGTTAGGAGCCTCTTTGCCAAGTCTAATTGTTCCTCTGCAACTTCAAAACGGGCATGCTCATCCTGTAATTGCTTAACTAGCTCTGCTATTTTCTTTTCATAAATCTGAGTGGTGTCCGCAAGGGCGTTTTGATGTCTAGAACTTTCCATTTGATGATTCTGCTAGTGGCAAAAAGAAGCATAAGAATTTGTAATCCTGTTGCTAAAATTGGTGGTAAGATTATAATGTTTTACTATACAATGCAGAGTGGCATGAACAGAAGTGTCAAAGAACATCAGAAAACTAACTTTAGTCCATTGCAAGTAGAACAAGTAACACATGCATAAGCCACATTTGAAGCATTCCAAAAATTAAAAATCCCACCAATGACAAACCAGAAATAGTTAAGCCTAAAAGGAAAGTTCGGGCAAAAACATAAGAACCATCCTTTTTCATGGTCAATCTAAAAATTACAAACCTGAATTGACTTTTGATTCTCACTCAAGAGCTTCTTCATCAAGTCTAATTGTTCCTCCACACTTTCAGACCGTGCATGCTCATCCTCTATCTGTTTAATCAACTCTGCTATCTTCTTCTCATACATCTGAGTGGTATCAGCCAGTACTTTCTGATATGTAGCCTTTTCAAGTTGGTGTTGCTACTAACAATCAAACAGCAGTGTAAATGCCCATGTGATAAGATTATTTTTTTGGATAAGTAAGAAACTTTATTGAAGAGAATGAAATTAGACAAAGCCCATGTACACAAGAAGTATACAAAATGAGACACCTAATTACATTCTAGAAAGCTTAAAAAAAAAAAAAAAAAGACAAAAACTCATTAACATTCCCTCCCTTAAGAACAATAGCAGAAAACCACTGAATAAGAGAAGACACAAAGAAATTCCAGATTTCCCCTACTGCTCGCTCCTTATTGTTGAAACACCTATCATTCCTTTCCGTCCAAATGCACCACATTAAGCACAAAGGTATCAATCTCCACGCCTCAGCCAGTTGAGAGCTATTATGATGCCTATTCCAACAAGCTAATAAATCCACCACACTCTTAGGCATAACCCAACACAACCCAGCTCTACTGAAAGTGCCAATCCCTAACTCCCTGGCCACTTCACAATGTAAAAGTAAATGGTCAACCGATTCCCCATTCTTCTTACACATACAACACCACTCCAAAACAATCATACCACGTTTCCTTAGATTATCAACCGTCAAAATCTTCCCAAGAGCAGCAGTCCAAATAAAAAAAAGCCACTTTAGAAGGAACATGGACCCTCCAAATGCTCTTCCAAGGAAAAGAAAGTTGCTGTTGGGCACTCAGCACCTTGTAGAAGGAGCTAACAGAAAACCTATTACTCCCCTTATGCTTCCACAGCATACAATCCCTCCCAAAGTTGCCAGTCTTGAGCATTTCTAGTGAAACAAATATTCCAGTGCACAGTCCCATTGTCACAACACAACACTTCTGAAACAGCAGCCTGCTGGTTTCCAGCCAAGCTGAAAACAGACGGAAAAGCAATTTTAAGAGGTCTCTCACTACACCATTCATCATGCCAAAACCGAATGCAAACACCTTCTCCAACCTTAAACTTAATCTGTTTTGCAAAAAAGCTCCACCCCTTTCTAATATATTTCCATAAACTAACACCATAAGGCCCCCTCCCCTCCTTAGAACACCATCCCCCCCACTCACACCCGTACTTCCTGTCAATCACCACTGTCCACAAAGAATCCCCTTCCTGATGATACCTCCACAACCACTTTCCTAATAATGCCTTATTAAAAAAACTCAAGCTAAGCACCCCAAACCACCATTAACAATTAGACAACACACCCTTTGCCAACTTATTAAATGAAATTTATTCTCCTCCCCCAAGCCTCCCCACAAAAAAGCTCTAAACAATTTTTCAATCCGATTTGCTACTCCCACCGGTAATGGAAATAAAGAAAGATAGTATGTAGGGAGATTGGAAAGGGTACTTTTGATAAGGATTAATCTACCCCCTTTTGATAAATAAATCCTCTTCCAACCCGACAAATGTTTCTCAACCTTTTCTACAACTCCATCCCAAATATTCATAGCTTTAAAAGACGCCCCCAATGGAAGCCCAAGATATTTCATAGGAAGAGAAACTACTTTACAACCCAACAAATCCGCAAAAAAGTTAACATTCCTTACTTCCCCCACCAGAACCAGTTCCGACTTTCCCAAGTTCACCTTGAGACCCGAAACAGCTTCAAAACACAGTAAAACAGCCCTTAAAGCTTGAATCTGACTGCTTTCAGCATCAGAAAAAATAAGAGTATCATCCGCAAAAATTAAATGAGAAATTGAAGTCACCCCATTACTATTATTACCCACCAAAAAACCAGCAAGAAAACCCCCATGTACAGCCTCCTGCATCATATGACTCAAGGCCTCCATAACAATAACAAAAAGAAAAGGGGATAATGGATCCCCTTGTCTCAAGCCCCTCGAATTCTGAAAAAAAAAAAACCACAAGGAACACCATTCACTAAAACTGAGAACCAGGCACTTGAAATACAATGTTTAACCCATCCACACCACCTATCCCTGAAGCCACATCTTCTAAGCATATAAAGAAGAAAATTCCAACTCACATGATAGTATGCCTTTTCCATATCCAGCTTGCAAAGAACCCCCAGAATGCCTTCTCTCATCCGGCTATCCAAACACTCATTTGCAACTAGAACTGAATCCAGAATTTGCTGCCCCCAAACGAAATCATTTTGTGGTTTAGAAATGATTTTGTCCATCACCATACTCATACGATTAGCTAGCACCTTCGAAATAATTTTATAAATCCCACCAACCAAACTAATAGGACGGAAATCTTTCAACTCTTGAGCACCAGCAATCTTTGGGATTAAAGCAATGAAAGTAGCATTTAAAGACTTCTCATACTTATATTCAGAATGAAAATCATAAAAAACCTGCATCACTTCATCCTTCACAATATCCCAACACTCTTGAAAAAACCCCCATAGAAAAACCATCTGCACCCGGGGCTTTATCTTTGCACATACCTCTAACAACCGAATGCACTTCCTCTTCTTCAAATGGCCTCTCCAGCCAGCTAACAGCATCAGAATCCAGATGATCAAAAAACAACCCATCAAGCTTAGGGCGCCATTCAGTTGTCTCAGACAAGAGTTCTTCGTAATACTTCACTATATGACCTTGGATCTCATCAGGTGATTGAAACACAATAGAGCCTAAGAGAAGGACTTCAATAACATTATTACGCCTATGAGAATTTGCCATCTTATGAAAAAACTTAGTACATTTGTCCCCCTCCTTCAACCAAAGCACCCTTGATTTTTGCCTCCAAGAGATTTCTTCCATCAACAAGACATTTTCAATTTCTGACACAACCTCCTTTTTTCTACACAAGGTCTCCTCATTAACTACACCAACCTCCAAAGTATTCAGCTCATCCCAAAGTTTATTTTTCTGCACTTCCGTATGTCTAAAGACCTCTTCATTCCACTTTTTCAAATCAACTTTAAGGGCTTTAAGTTTACTTGCCACAATAAAACTAGGTGTACCAAAAAAGGAATAGAATTCCACCAATTTCTAATCATCTCCCCAAAACCATCCACTTCAAGCCACATATTCTCAAACTTAAAATAAAGTCTTCCCCCAAGAATGCCACCACAATCAAGCATAATTGGGAAATGATTAGAACAAACACGTGGCAACCTCTTCTGACAAAGATCCGGATAATGAGACTCCCAAAAAGAAGAGACTAAGAATCTGTCCAACATTGACCACCCTCTACTATTAGACCAAGTAAACTCCCCCCCAACTAAAGGAAGATCCACAAGGTTGGACATTCTTGGATATGATATGGGAAAGTTGGATATGATATCCCAACTACTAGCATATGATAAGATTTTTGCATAGATAATATTAATAAATGATACGAAAAGAAGCTTATGGTGAAAAAATAGAGCAAATTATGCTATATATTAGCAGCTTCAAAGTAATGATAAGAGGAACCATACATACAATTATGAATTATCTCATAAGAGGAGCACTAGAATATACAACCAAGTTCATTTTCAGTTGATCAATAGAAAAATTAAATTGCATGGCATCGATTAATTGAAAATAAAACCCAGTACATAGATTGTCAGGGGAAGAGAGAACCCAATAGGCAAACAAAAAAAAAAGGAAGATACCTTGCTATTTTTTAAATTCATTTCTAGGTGTGCAACTTTTTCTTGCATCAAATTGTTAAGATCTTTCTGATAGTTCAATTCATTTATGTTGCGTTTCATCTCCGATTCCAAATGAATATTTTCCTTTACAAGATATTAGTAAGGAAATAATAATTATGAGATTTTACTGCAAAAGCATTTCAGTGCAGCACTTATAACTATGTATACGACAGACAAGTTAGATGATTAGAATGTGAGAGAAAGTAAGCATATTGCTAGACATCAAAGACCGGTATTTGACTAACCAATAGTGCAAAAGATTCCAGCCAAAAAAAATTGCAACTACATAAGGGCAGGAAAGACAACCTACCTCAGCAGACCTTGTGACTAGAATTTTATTTGCTTCAGCAAAATTTTCCTGACACTCTCTGAGCTGTTTTTCCAATTCGTACTTGTCATCGTCTCTCAGCTTTTGTTGCCTTTCAATGTCAGCAGTTAGATTGTCTACTTGGTTCTCAAGCTTCCGGCATAAACTTTCATAATCAAATTCTTCTTTGACCTTTACAGTGTTTACTATTCTCATTGCCTACAAAAGAAATAAGTTATTAGCTTGCATGATATGCAACTACTGTTGAGTGAATTTGATAATCCACATTTAGAGTAAAACCCTCAAAAAATGAAACCAAACCGAGCCCTAGAAATGACATATCAAGTCAAAATGAGGGTTTGAATAAGAAACCATCATTTCCCTCATCTTACAATTGCCATAATGTATGAGCAGGAGTCCAAGGCCCCCCTCGTCCTCCACTGGCCATGGCCCCCTGGGGGCCAAATTAGGTGCACCCCCATAGTTGTAAGACAACCAGGAGGTGCCCTCAGGTTTTACATGTGTGTATGAGCACCTGGTTTCAACAGGAAGAGAAACTAATAGCAACAATGATTAATCTGAAACAGGAAAGTTGAGCATTGCACTGGAGTTTAGTGCTAACAACCAATGCTAATCCTCTAGGTCAATGTTTACTGTGCATGAAGTTTGTAGGCTGCAAGAAGTAGCAAATTGAAGCATGCTCTAGGGAAAAAAGTAAACTTTGATTGCTTTTGTTTTCATACGTTGTAACAGCTCTAGGAGGATTTTTCAACTGCCTTCCAAGCATCACTGTCACAGATACAACAGCAACAACTAAATTTTTCCCTAATTTAAGCACAAATTACTTGCTCTTCAATGGAAGCTAGGCCATCAAGGACACAGCAGAATGCATACTTCACTAAAATCAGATGCCAATATCAATATAGTCTTTCCAATTATTAGTTTATACGAGCCACATAAAGCTTACACGGAAAATAAATGCTGCATTTGATTATGTCAAAAAAAAATAAAAAACCAACACAAACTTTATTTTTTTATTTTTTTTATCCAGTATAAAGCAGATCAAGTCCAAGAAAAGATGCAAAGGAGAAATAATATTGGAGCATTGAATTTTTTGTACTCAGATCAATACGTCCATAACAATAATGTTATGTATCAGAGAATTTTAGATTCACAGCAATAATAGAGTGGGAGAGAGACAGAGGTCAGTAGAGATCAATCTCATAAAACAGCTATAGATTTACAGGATTTATCCAACACACCCGCTGTCCAAACATTATTGTGCTAGCTGTTTCTGCATGGTGTCGTGCAGATGGCCCAATTGTTATAATAAGTGAAGTCCTTGCTGTGCCTATTTCAAGAAAAGGCTTAGGGTAACTAGAAATTCTCGGTGTCATCAGACACTATATATTAAGAGCAGCACCAAATAAATATATAAAAAGAGGCTACCTCCAAATGAGTCACGAAGCAATCTTGTCAGTTTTGAATCCCTAGTAGGTATATGTGGGCTGTTTTCAGCCAATGCATTTATACATTTTCCAAGAGAACTAAGAGAAAGATTAATAAACTTAGCCTCTTCAAGTAGGAGGCCTTCACTTCCTGCAACATGAGAAAATAATATGTAAATTCTTGGAGGATAACAAGTATCATGAAAAGGTTGCAATTTTAATGTTTACTATTTACAAAAACCACGTCATTTAAAAAAGTATAATTACAGAAGACTCGTATCACACACATAACTTTAACCCATATCCCAGTAACAACATCAATAATAAAACAATACATAAATTATAGGAACCAACAAGGTAAAATAGGTGGAAACATCTCAAAAAAATGCTAAGGTTGAGAGCTGTTCCTAAAAACTGGTTGAAATGAAATTCAGAGGTAATATGAAACCAAAACAGTAACATTTAAATGAAATCAAAGACAAACCAGATTTGTCAATCCTTTCAGATCCAGCGAGATCCACAATCAGCAACTTGCCTTTCCGGACAATGGGTATGTCTTTGCCATCAAATAAATCACTTCTACTGCCCTTCTCTGGAGAATTTATCCCAAAATTTACTTTTTCATTGACAGCTCTTCGAATATGAACCTTCAAAAAGAAAGGTTTGAGATGTTCATTATACAATAGTAATTGAGAAGGCCCGAAATCCTGGAAAATACGCACCATTAAAATTGCATGACTACGAGAAGATTCTGTATTCATCTTTGTATTAGCTGCATGACGGTTTCCCTCACCAACTTGCAGTAGCTGTAGAAAATTATCAAGATCTTGAATTTTAACAACTGTAGCACCAGGCAATGACACTTCACCAGTCTTCGGGTCCTCATTAATATGAATATTGGTCTTTTCTGGTGCAAGCAAATCTTGTATAGATTCCTTATACAGCTGGAGGGACAATAAAAAATAGGAGTCATTGAAAATCACAACAATAAACATGCGTAATTGTTTATGTGGTCTGATAGTAAGGACCAGAGTCCACAAGGAAATGGTGAAAAGTGCCTATGAAAATAGCTACATCTGATGCGCATGAAATCCATCTTCACTATGCCACTTTGGAAATTCAACAATAGAGGTGAATGTATCAGGCCCCTATTTTTTCAATTCAACACATTTTTTCTGTGCAATAAAAATCTTTCAAGAGGAAAGGGTGTAGACTAGCACCCAGCAAGAAGTCCACAAGAAATACAAAACAGTACAAACTAACGAAGACCTAGAATCCAAGATTGTAAAGATCCAAAATCACTGAGAAAGGGTGTGAAGTGATTCAGTAAAACCCTGCTAAGGCCCTCATCCAATTGAAAATTCATCACGTTACATTTCTAAAGTTCTGTTTAGTGGTTTGTCCATGACCTTCGAAAATTGAAGTGAACCTATTGAAGATTGTAGAAGTACTTGAAAACATAGGTGCCTAGTACAGAATATGAAAGCACCTTCTTGAAAGCATCATCTCAAAAATCCTGTACAATACACAGACACAAGTCTTAGTGCAGCACTTCATACCTGAAAATAGGAGACCTCGATAGTATCAGAAGAAGTGGATATATTGCCAATAATGTCTTCAAGGGCTCTAAGCATAATACCTCGCCCAGCTGCATCATCCTTACCCAGTTTTCCAAGTGTGTAAGTTTTACCAGTACCTGTTTGACCGTAAGCCATAATTGTCCCATTATATCCATTCAAGACACTCTGCAAAAGTATATCAAAATTTACTTCAAATATTAACCTACCATTCCATTCAAGCTATTTCAAAACTTATTACTTGTGTTACAACGAAAGAAAGGGAAGAGAAAGTAGGCTTAAATTGACCAATTAAAATTACTACTCCATCCCCAACTCTGTCTTATGTTGGAGAGTCACAAAGTCTAGTCTCATTCAATTGATGCATATAATTACAAATGGTCTCCAAATCCCCCTTTCTAATTTAAACTGCTTTCTTTTAGGGAATTTAAGTTTACATAAAGTAAGGGCGACCAACTTTTGGATTTTACTGCTCTGACTTTTTACAAATTGACACTAACTCTTGGATGGACAAAATGACTGACACTCAATCGGGATGGGGAGGGTATAATTAGACCAAATAGACTCACACACATTAAACATCCATGAAGTCACACACAAAGAACATGTTAAATTTTTCACAAAGTTAACTTCAAATTCTAAATTGCTAGTATAATTTGCAATTTAATTTTCAGCGCAGGAACTCCCCTGCGAAGCTGCATGATTAGTAAATAGTTCTAAGAACTGCAACTTGAAGTATCCTTTTCAATTTTCATTTACCTCAACTACTGGTTTTGCAACCACTTCATAAACACGCTTTTGAGAGGCAGTTTCTGTAAAAACTTCATCAAATCTGTAAGACTCAGAACTCCAGTTATTCTTCCTCAACTTTAACCGATTCAGCTACAAGAAAGCAACCAAAAAGAAAAATGAGGAACAGTTTCGATGAGTCCAAGGTTCTGGTGGCTAGAGTTGGTTAAAAAGATGAAACATATTGGTGGGTGGGGGTGTAATAGAAATATTCAACATTAGTGTTTATCCGTATGTGGTGGAACATATATATCACCTCTGGTTGTAACTCAACACAATCAGAAAAATCATCATCTGAAAGTACATCTTCGTCATTTTTTGGTCGAAGTCTGACAGCAACTCTTACCCTTCCAGGATCTGTGGTAAAGATTAAACTCAAGAAGTTCATAAATACAACCATCAACCTATCTTTGAACCAGAAATCACATAATGTAGCAGGGAAATAATTTTTGCTTTGTTCAGGGAAGCAAAAGTATGCACAAAGAGGCAACTATCAATGTTTTAGCCTTATAATCAATCTAACAAACTTGCTTATAAGCTCATTTTGAACATTCAATAGCTTACGAACCATGACGACAATCTAGTTCTTCTTTATGTCTATATTCCATCGATTGGTTTTTAACATATAACCAAGTTAACGTTTAATATTAGAAAACAGTTTGCACAGCAATCAAATATTCCGCCCACATGGTTAAAAACGATTTAAATCAGGACGGTTATACTTGCTATTAACTCACGAACAACTTGCTACTGACTCAAACTTTTTCCCTTCTCTCGAGAATAGCTTTATATCCTTTGACCATGGTTCAGGGTAAAAACGAAGGTACTCGGTGGTTCTTCACAACAGGCTTCATTTATTTCTATTGAGCCAAATATTCTAAGATGGTCATAGAACTATGAAGGAATTAACGTTTTGTGTGCTTTAATTCAATTTGAGACTGACAAGTTTAATTCGTCTTGCACATCGAATATTTAGATGTCTCTCTGATGCTCGAAATTTAGCAAAGGGCAGATGTCCCACCCCCTTTTCAGCATTATATCCATTCAAATAATACACGTATCCCAAATCTTCAAGCAGACGCACATGTACAGGAAAAAAGAAAAAGCCTAAAACGAATATCTGTAAACTCGCATCCAAAAGGCAAAAAACTAAAAGCCAGCTTAACCCAGTCGTGCAATGTAAACAACACAATATAAAAAAACTAAAGGATTTGAAATTCAAAATTTATATTAAGTACATTCAGAGCGAGGCAGGGGTAGGGCGAGAGGGACTGGGGAGAGCGAGAGAGAGAGAGACCTTCGTCGGCTTGAAAAGAGTGAGCTCGGGAAGTTGGCGTGACAGAGCGTCTGGAAGCGGAGGTGGGCTTGGTCCGACCGGAAAGAGGAACGTGATGATGCGGTTGTCTGTCGGACCTATTAGAGGAAGACCTGGAAGCCATTTCCTATGTTATCTAAAAAGAAGAGTGATCACAGCATTCATCCAGTCTGGTTTCAACACAGACAAATAAAATAGGAAACCCAACAAAGATTTCCAAAGAGAGAGTAGTCTAAGGGCGATTGGGCGGCAACTATTAACTGATTTTTTAAACAAATCATCCAAGAGAAACAGTCAGAGGGAGCTGAGTTGAGGCCGGCACGATAGATTCATGGGAGCAGAGAGGGGGAGAGAGAGAGACGATTGGAATAATAATTGAATAGAAACCGTGAAACCGGTTCCCTTCCCGCGTTGTCACTTGAGTTTCATTTTTCTCCTTTCCGTCCGTAACGTTTGCGAGTGAGTACTGGCGACTAGTGCTGAGCCGGCAATTATTATTATTATTATATTATTAGAAGTCGGTAACGTTTATATATTTAATTTTGAATGTCCAGAAATACATTATGAAAGTTATTTCAACTTATTTGCAAATGAATGAGATGTGCTTCTCAACTCACTAATTTCAATTTTCGATAAATATATGAATTAAATTGAGATGAGTAGAATTTAATAAGTTGTGACGGTAAAGTAAATTTTATAAAATTTATCTAAGATAAATTTAAATATGTTTGAATATTAAGTTAAATTTAAATATATTTATAAAAAATTTAAAAAAAAAATTATGAGTCTCAAATATGAAAAGTATTTAGTTGAAAAAGATTATGTATCCCATATATAAAAAAATTTTAAATTAAAATAAATTTGATAATTTGATATTTAAATATTAGATTCAACTTAAAATTAACTAATATAAATTTTAAAATGAAAAATAATATTCTTGTTATAAATTGGTCTGGTTCACTCATTACTCACTTTTCTATTCTGTGTTTATTAAAATGACCTTATTGATCTCGTTTAAATTATTGGGATGGGTCGTTAGTTAACATGGAATAAGAGAAATGATCACGAATTTAAACATGATTCCACACTTTTAATTAAAATAATAAACTTCAACTAATTAGGCCCACCATCTATATATATGTAAAATGAGAAATTATATTTATAATTATAATGGGTTGTAAGTCCAGCACTCTTCTTTACAACAATTTTTTTAATAATAAATTTTATTTTTTTAAAAATACGCAAGGTTTACTTACTCGAAAATGTATGTAATATACGTAATGTAAAATTCCACAAACATTGCTTGTATTCAATAAGCCCCAGTGCAACTCACATGCATGAGTTTTCTAATTAAATAGGATGGCAACTTCAACAATCCAAAACCAATTAAATATTAGTATTATTTATATCTAAGTCGAGGTTACCCTGTTTATCATTACGTTTAGAATTGGATCTACTTAAAAAGAAAGTTATTTGGTCATTACAAGAATTTTCATTGTTCGTAAAAATTTTTGATATTCATTATTTAAATACACCACATATTATATTTATTTTATTATTTTAAAATTAATTAAATTCTTCTATTCATTATTTATATATTATATATTTAATAAAAATATATATATAGTATATAGTGCATGCGCTTATGTTTTAAGATTTTTCATAATTCGAATAACAGCACGAACGAACCTCCCAACTGTTCATCTTCTTTCATTCCCCTCACTGTATATATTCATCCTAAACGTGCATGACGTCAATTGGTTGGTCTGGGGCCCATGACAACACATGTTTGCCTGCAGGCGGCCCTCTTCTGATAACATCTTTTCAACCGTCGGGTGTTCTACAATCTGATCACGAGAATGCATTTTCGTACAACTTTTTTAACCGACCGAAGCTGTCAAACACCACCAACTTGATTAAAGTACGGAGCTCCTGCACTATTTTTTGGAAGCATAAATTTACTTCAAAAGTTTTACAATGAGGGCAAATAACATCAATATATAACTTTATTTGTATAAGATTTATTTATGAACTAGATATTTATCTTTACACTATATTACTCACATCAATACGGTAGTAAATAATGGTTAACTCATTCGATTGTTTGCATCATTTGATTCCCGACAAACATAAATGAACATACAAAGCTGAAGATGGGTGGAACTCTACGTATAAGGTTATACGTGCATACAAATAAGGGGAAGAGGTAGCTGGAGCTCAGAGACCAGACAAGAAGGTGTAAATATAGGCTATAATGTTACCATGTCATCCAAGTTTGTCTATATTTTTTTAAATATATTTTTGAAAAAAAATTAATACATTAATAATAACTTTCTTAATTATTAAATAAAAATTAAAAATTATAAAAT
The DNA here is from genome assembly GCF_018687715.1 of Carya illinoinensis. NCBI lineage: Eukaryota > Viridiplantae > Streptophyta > Magnoliopsida > Fagales > Juglandaceae > Carya > Carya illinoinensis. The sequence goes on from NC_056752.1 coordinate 54,300,940, forward strand.
ACATAAACGATCACATTCAATAAGTAAACCTAGAAGAATAGTATCATTTTCCAGCTTAATTTTTATTTTTTGTCATTTAGGCGCCGTCCAACACGCGTTTTGGCACGGCCCTTTGGTTATGTCAAAAAAGCCGACCACTTTAATGCACGCACGAGAATCCCTCTTTTGAAATAGTCACCCCAATAAGAGAGAAAAACAAAAAAACATAAACAAAAAAGGAGAACCTTAATAGATATATAATTTAGGAATTAAGCCATGTCTGAAAGGGAAAACAGAAGCAAAAGATGTCGAATGATTTATCATTTCAAGGAAAGAAACATTATATTGAAGGAAAATTTTTCTTGTTATTCTCATACTTCACACGTCATATTTATTTTAATCTTTTTTTATTTTTTCTATAATAAATATGTAGTGTGTGGATGATAAATATAATAATTTAATTAGTTTAATAAGAATAAAATAAAATAAAAACAAAAATAATAAAAATAATATTTCAATATATAAAATATGTGATGTGAGATAATATATAACATTTATCTATATTAAAATAAGAATAACCCTGTCTTTCACTCCATTCGGTCATAGTTTCTATACAAAGATGGGAGGGAGACTAACAACCGTTTGGATAATAAAAATTTTTTATACCATCTTATCATTATAATTTTATTAAATTTATAAATATAATATAATAAATAATTTAATTTTTTTAATTTTAAAATAATAATATTAATAAATAATATTATAATAATATTTTATTTTATTTTTATCTAAAATCATATTATCCCATCTTATTATTCAAATTACTCCTAAGGTTATATCGGGAACATTCCATGACTATTTATTATTTTAGTATCAAAGGAATCAGATTATGGGATTTTGGATGTTTCATAGATCTGGTGTCCGGGGATCCAAATGGTGGAAGTGACTGAAAGCAAAGGAGTTGGACCATGTCAGACTGTCGGTTTGAGATCAAGTGATAATTATATTTTTTGTGCAATTTCTTTAAACTATTAATATGGTGCTTCCCTGTAGTTGGTTGTTTCGTTGTATTTATTAGGCCGGCACTTTTGTACGTTCGTTTTATATCAGATGCTAGCTGGACTGCGAAAAAGCGCACATTCCGTAATTTGTACAATGAAACATAACAAATACCAAACAGCTTGGTAGGTCATGGATGCCTGGGTAAACCAATATTTGTTGAGCCCATATTTCCTTCAACTTTTGCAATTTCTTTATTGTTTTTCTTCTTCGTTGAGTGCTAGCCTGATGACCAGACCAGAACAGACCGGACCATCTGCCCGTCTAATCTACTGGTCAAAACAAAGCCTGCCGTGTGCAATAATTGTTTGAACTCATCACGTCGGGAACAGCGCAGAATGTCAGGTTTCCTTCGTCACTTTCGTTTCATCCAAACGGTGGGAATCCTCCGTCACAGACTCACAAGGCCCCATTGAGAAAAGAGCCGTTCTAGATCCCCTACCTGTAAGGTAAGAGATACATAAGAGGAGAACATGCCTCGCATTCTGCTCGTGCTCCTAAACAAAACCTTTGGTAATTACGATATTTCCAGAGTGCAGGCCAGAACTGGAGATGGAGTGAATTCACTAGCATGTTAATTAAAAAAAAGTGCAACAAAATACCTGATAACAAAACATTTCAGACAGTTGATAATTACGTAAAATCATTTCAAATTAATTTTTTATTTAAAGGGCAGAACACAACATAATTCCTAACATGGAGGAAACAACATATTCCTTTTTGTATATGCTTCGACTTCTGAGGTAAAATCATTACAGCTTCGGATCTTTAATTAAAAGCCAATACACTTTCAGCATAACCATCCTTCTCATCAGCACGCACTGTCCACGTAAAGATAGCAGTTGTAACCTGCATTTTCCACATTTATATGGATGATCTAACCACACCTCTCTTTCTCAGTACGATTGATCTTTAAATTCTGCAGTAAAGATCACTTGCATTGCTAATTTGCTACCAATGGTGGCATACACAAGATGCAGTTCAACTCCTGTTATCCAGATTATGTCCTCCCATGGGATTGGAATCACTACCCAATGGTTCCCCCACCCATAACAACAAGGTATTGGTGAATTTCCTGGCAAAACTTTGAAGCTGAAGCTTTCTTAATCAGCAGGTTCCTTAACTTATCCCACCCATTAACTTCAGATCGCTTTGTTTTAGTTCAATGTGCTTCCCTAACCTGAAAACACCAAGACAATGCTTAACTTAGTAACCACCGGAAGTTAAATTGTGATAGATATGAGAATTTAAAAAGTCATATCTAATTCAGTTGAAGTTATCGTTTTGAGAAATTACCCGAGATCTGGTGGAAGTCTGAAGCCACCAATTCTTACCCTCTTTAATGAATGGATCTGTAACAAGAAATATAAGCAAAGAAGGTAAAATAACAGAAACACAAACCACCAAAAATGCCCTATCATCTCGAAGAAAGAAAGAAAGGAAAAAAATATATATATATTAAAAAAACTTATTTTGCCCTATTTTATTTATATGAGGAAAGAACAACTCCGCTTCACCATACTATAAAGATGTATATAGTCTCAAGAACCCAACAGAATTATGCTATTAGGCTAAACAATTGAAAGAACAAAAAAGAGGCGACCTTAAAGTATATCATTTAGATTGATATTATCATTAAAATTAAGACCAAAGTCAATTTTGGAAAAGGAAAATGTTCTCATAAATAAACCAAAGTTGACCTCAAGTCCAGCACTTTTCACAAGCTCTCGAACTTCATGTTTCCTTCCATCATGAACCTGCAGGTTTCCAAGATGAACAAATGAAAGTTCACTACTACAAGAAATACAGCCGCAAACCTAACTGACCAAGAGTAACACAAAGAAAGCAGCAACTTGTCTTGGATTATGGATCTAAGAAAGTTCTAAAAAAATTGGAATAGATAACGGGTACCACGATGCGAAGACGAGGCCTTGATATATCTGTTTGTCGCGGTAGTAACTCAACTGAATCTGGAGTGCAATGGATACCCTCAATCACTGTCCCCTCACTGATCGCAAATAAGTGCCTCTTAGTGACAGTGCCATCTATTGCTGCAATATATCTGCGAGATGTCATGTTATAAGTCGTCAGAATATGCACGAAAGAAAGTTAAATTATTCACATCCAACAGCAAAGTGCTGAGACGGCAGAAAATGAATAAAGGACATTAGCATGTACGAACACTTACTCCTTTGTTAAGTTAGATGAAGGATGTGAAAGTCTCTGAGCACAATCTCCTGAAAACAAGCAACATTGGATATGGTTTTAGATGAATCCATTCTCATTCCAATATATATTTCGAGAAACCCAAGAAAACATCTTTTTAAGGCAGTTGCAGGCATAGAAATTTACATACCATCATTGGTCACAATAATCAACCCAGTTGTGGCAACATCAAGGCGGCCCACAGTGAATAATCGTGGTTTGGGTAGTCCTGGATACTTTTTACCCTGCAAATGAGGACTATTTTTTCATTAATTTTGTAAATTATATTAATGCAAACTATGAAGCCTCCCGTTAGCTTGCCCACATTAGTTCTGTTTTCTCTTTAATTTCATACTTTGAAAACAAAATCAACAACCAGAAAACATTATGTATAAAGTGGCCGCCAGCCCATACCCAACTCTTTAAATAATCGTCAAATAGGCACAACACGGATTTAGACTCTACATCACCAGATGAGCAGATGTACCTGTCATTATGTTACTAACATTAATTTAACATATACGCATCACAAAAAGAGCTCAGGCTATAAAATGATCTCAAACATTCAAATAGTGCATCAGCAACAGTTACAAACCCTTTTGGTTTGTTCAGGGCAAAATACACCTTTGGAGGCTGCTTCTTAGGAAGGCGGTTCCCATTGACATAAATTACATCCCTTGCAGGATCGACTCGCGTCTGCAAATGAACAGGAGCAACAAAATATAATAAAAATACAAAGGAATGACTCATTTTGAAACGAACAACATGTCAATAACAGCAACCACAAATGTTGACTTTTTGAAGGAGGAGGAAGGAGAGATTAGAACTAGTGATCCTGCTTTGCATTGCTGAACCGTGGTCCCAGCTGATTCAGATTATTAAATACCCTGGGTGCAGTAATTTCAATAACATTTAGAAACACGAAGTTGTATGAAACAGGAAGTTATTCTAACCTGAGGAGCCTTGCACACAGAACCATTAACAGTAACCTTTCCTTCAAATATAAGCTCTTCGCTATTCCGCCTCGACGCCACTGATGAAATTATCACGTACAAAAAAAGAGCAACAAATAAGCTGTTGATAATCTTTGAACTTGTGCAAAAGTATACATTTGAGATGACAATCAAACAGCGGTCGGCTAATGAACAAATTACCTCCCGTAGCGGCGAGAACCTTGCTGAGGCGCTGCTCAGGCTTTTTGAAATTCTCGTTAAAGAACCTTCTGGCGGCCTTGGAATACTTCGGCTCCGGGCTAACTTTATCAGGGATCTTATCCTTCTTCTTATTCTTCTTCTTTTCGGTCTCGGCATTGGCCATGGCGTGGAGAAGACGGGCGGGAGGGTGCATCTGGAGCTTGAGTTTTCCATCCTCACCGCGGACAATCCACGGAATGATCAGCTGATCGCTGGAGAGGTCGTCGGGGTCCAAAAGCTGGTCAGACACGGGGGGCTTGGGCTTGGGTTTAGGGGGCGCGAAGGAGATGTTGAATTGTATAGAAGATGTGGAAGGGGAAGAAGAAGAAGAAGAAGAGGAAGGGGAGGGCGAGGAGCGTGAACAGTTTATGATGCGAGGAAATGAACGGAAGGGTCTGAGGGAGAGAGAGGGGTTGGAGAAGAGCGAGAACGAGAGATGGTGTAGGGTGGAGAATGAGGCCATTGCTGTTGCCATTTTCTGAAAGATAGGGGTTTTGGACATCATCGGATTCGAGGGGTTGCATTTTCTACTGTGTCGCAATAATCAAATGAGAGGCTTCGACGACATGTTGTTCTTTGGTTGACATAAACTACAAGTCGTTTGTTTTAACGACGAGAACTTCAACCCAATGAGTCGAAATGGTAAATATGGTGTACCTTAAGATACATCATACAAACCCCGTATATTTATCATTTTTCCCAGGATGAAAGAGTGCTTCGGCTATGGTTATCAGAACGTACGGTTGTCTGTTCTTTTACACTTGACTGGTTTTAACTTTTAATCATGCTTTTTAACATTGTTTTGCGTCATGGCCCTTCCTGAACTACTCTGCTATTAAAATAGTTAGATAGTGTAATAAAGCAGGGGCGTCCTACCATTTAGGGATGCTGGCATTACTCCAGGCGTTATGCCTGGAGTCAAGGGCCGTAACTTTGTCTGGCCGTAACGGTTATCATATGAAGGGGCGCGAACGACTGATAAATGGGTCCTCCATTCCTTGGCAGGTGTAACTCTTTCTTGGAAAAATCTCTCTGTGTCCGTGAGTAAAAATACTTAGGCTATGGGCATTTTGAATATGACTCTAGATTCATCTACGTAGCACATTCACGCATTGAGTGGAGAAATCTATTTGAACACTGGATTCACTCGTGGAACAACTACACAGACTATTCTTGAGGTAATTCTTCCGTTGTGTACGTTTATATAATTGCTAACATTGGTGTCAGAGCACTGCGTTAGTTGTTCCCAGTGAAATATGTCTCTGTTTCTTGTTCATGTAATACATATATTTTTTTTTCTTACGTTCTATGAATATGATCATGTTTATATATATTGGGTTTAGTCTATGTTTATTAAAACATGTATGAGACTGTTAGAAATGCCATGATCTATTATCGTAAGTTTTTATACATGATCTCTGTTTACATGAGCATCACGCTATATTGCTAGATGTGTTTAACAATTTTCTTTTTATGCATTAAGAATATGTATTATATTGTTTTTTTAATACAATATATATATATATATATATATGTTGAGCATCGTGTGATACTGCGCATGGCAGTGTATTTGCCATGCGTAGAGGTACGGAGCGCACCATGGTGGTGGCTGGGCAACCACACGGTTGCTGCTAGCACCACACGGGTGGTCCTCGCACTACATGGTGCCGAGGACACCTCCATGGGTTGCAAGCACCCATTGGTGCACCAAGCACCATTTTTTTGGTGCTGAGCGCACACGATGCTGCAGCCCGCACCATGGTGCGATAGGCACCATGGTGCTGCGGGCTCGCACCGTGGTGCTGCGGGCTCGCACCGTGGTGCCGCTGGCATCGCGTGGTGATGTTGGCACCGAGTGGTGCTGCCCAACCGAGATGGGCAGCATACACCACGGCTGCCGCATGCCAAGGAGTGGTGCTGCACAATGGGAGCAGCCCACTCCGACTGTTGTAGCCCGTGGTGTTCAGAGCACTCCGGTGAGTGCTCTGCCATCGAGCCCACCGTCGGAGGTTGCCTATAATGGTGGCTTTAAGCCACTGTTTTTTTTTTAAATACTGTTCACATGAACAGTACCAATTCCGAAGGTTGAAGAAGGCTGTTTAAAAAAAAAAAAAAAACTAACGGGCTGTTCAAAGCTTGAACTTGGCCCAATTGTTTTAATTTTTTTTTTTATCTCCAGCCCAATTGTTTTGGGGCCCAACCCGTGAGATTTTTTTCACTAAAATGGCAGAAATTGTTTTCTTGTATCTAGAATCCATGACCAAGTGGGAGCTAAAATGAAAGCGCGCCATTGGGCTGCTGCTTCTCCTGGTGATAGGTGGGGCTTCTATTTTTTTTTTATGATCTAATTGTGCTGGAAAAAAAAAAAAAAAAAAAAAAAAAACCTTTCTATTTTATTATTATCTTTTTTGGGCATGATTATTTCTTTAAATACATGATTAGTTATAATATTATCACTAAATTAGTAAGTCTTTTTTTTTTTTGTGATAATTAGTGGATGTATGGTTGAAATTTTTTTGAAATTTCCCAAGCAATTTAAAATTGCGCAAAAATTAAATTAATAACTTAATAATTGGGCATTGTGGCGCAATAGATGATTAGGAAGCTTAGCGAATTTTCGATCTTGTGACATGTCTAGATTATTTTCTCTTTAACTTAGATAAACGTGGCATTTTTTTTAGGTGTGTGTATATATCTAATTTGTGCATTTTTGTAGTGAAATGGCATCAAAAAGTATTGTTGCCGATTTGAACAAAGGAGAAAAACTGGATGGGAAAAATTACGACATTTGGCATCGTAAGATCCAGTATGTCCTGAATGCGCAAGAGGTCTTGGAGACCTTAACTCACTCCCTAACTGAGCCTGAAAAAGGGAACTCTGAACAACACCGAAAGGATCATGAGATTTTTGAGAATTGGCTCAAAAAGGATCGGTGCGCGCGTTTCACTATGTTAAGCAGCATGCACAATGACCTTATTGGTGAGTTCGAGGAGTATAACACTGCTTAAAGTATGTGGGAAGCACTAAAAGTAAAGTTCGAGGGAACTTCTGCCACGAGATTGCGCGGACTGACTATGAAGCTTGACTCTTATAAGATGCGCTTTGAACACACGATAAAGCAGCATCTTAGAACGATGTCATCAATGATCCGTGAACTCAAAGTGGCTGGAAACAATCTGACGGATGAGCAGCAAGTCCAAGCGGTTATACGCTCACTGCCCAATTCATGGGAAGCCATGTGCCAAAATTTGACGCACAATGAGAACATCAAAACTTTTGATGATGTGTCGCGTCATTTGGAGCTTGAGGCAGAGCGCCTAGAGGCTATTAAGCCTAAACATTCATCCTATGTGGCTGAATCTAGCTCGTGTAAGGCAATTAGGCCTAAACGCAAGAATAATAAGCTTGGGGTATCCACTGGACGTGTGCAAAAAGAGTCAGGAACTTTCAAACGCACCAAGAGAGGGAAGTGTGGAAAGAACAAGTCCAATATGGATTGTTTTAACTGTGGAAAGAAATGTCACTTCGCTCGTGACTGTACTGAGCCGAAAAAGGTACAATCTGACTATTCTTTTTCTGTTTATGTAACAAGTCATGTGATGGTTGCTCACTCATATCCTATGTGGATTGTTAATTCAGGAGCAACCGAGCACATAGCAAGAGACAGAGTCGGATTTGTCGAGTATCGTTGAATTCTAGTTGAGAGTCGTGATATCAAGGTGGGGAATGAAACTAGTGTCGAGGTGCTGGGAGTTGGTATCTACAAGCTAGTATTGTGAGGCGGTCGCATTCTATTACTCCATCATGTGTTATACGCTCCCGGAATACGACGAAATTTACTTTCCGTAGTTACTTTAATCAGACTTGATTTCCGCATGTTATTTGAAAACAATGGTGTTTCCCTATTTTTGGGTAATGTTTTTTATGGTTCTGCTTTTCTTTCAGATGGTTTTATGATAATGGATTTGAATTATTCAAATGTGAATGAATCTACTATTTTTATCACTGAATCTGATAATTTAGATTCGAATACATGGCATGCTAGACGTGGCCATGTTGGGCAAGAGAGGATGACACGGTTGGCTAGAGAAGTCCTAATAGGCAATCTCGCTAAAGTCACGTTGCCCACTTGTGAACATTGTTTGATGGGAAAATAAAAAAGAAAACTGTTTGGAAAAGCAGCAAGAGCATCTTCTCTATTGTAATTAATCCACTCAGATATTTGTGGCCCAATGAGTGTGAGGGTGAGACACGGGGCTTTATATTTCATCACATTCATAGATGATTATTCACGATATGGTCATGTGTATTTGATCTCCCATAAGTCTGAAGCATTGGATTGCTTTAGACGATACATGAGTTTGGTTGAGAATCAATTAGACAGGAGTATAAAAGCTCTAAGAACAGACTGTAGACGTGAATATTTATCTGAGCAATTTAAAAGGCTCTGTGATGAAAAAGGAATTAAAAGGCAGTTGACAATGCCATATACGCCACAACAAAATGGCGTGACAGAAAGAAGAAATCGGACACTGCTTGAGATGGTTAGATCGATGATGGCACAAGCAAACCTACCAATATCATATTGAGGGATGCACTTTTGACTGCAGCCTATATCCTTAACCGAGTGCCCTCCAAATCGGTGCTGTCCACCCCGTATGAACTTTGGACCGGTGAGAAACCCAACTTGAATAATTTGCGGCCATGGGGTTCAACGGGCTTCGTTCATGATTCTTTCCATAAATATAGAAAGTTGGGTCCTAGAGGAAAGAAGTGTATCTTTATAAGGTACCCTGATCACTCTAAGGGATTTGTATTAATCGGTGAACAACCTGATGGGACGGTATCTGAAATTGAGTCACGAGATGTGAATTTCATCGAGGATGAATTTCCAATTAGAGGCGAGATTGATAGGAGTTTGGAACTCCAAGAACTTGTGGATCAAGAGGAAATCACTCCAAGTGTCGTAGTTGAGAATGATGAAATTTCTCAAGCTCTTAGAAACAGTGGGAGTGATTTAGCTCTGAGCAATGAAACACCACTTGTTGATTATTCACAACAGTTTCAACCACGTAGAAGCTCACGCGGAAATATTCCCCGTCGTCGATTTGAGATTGAAGGGGAGATTTTCATGGTGGGACTGCAAGATGATGATGAGCCTAGAACCATCCAAGAGGCTTTCTCATCTTCTACTAAAGATGAGTGGATAAAAGCACTAAACGATGAGATGGAGTCTATGAGGACTAATCAGGTCTGGGATCTAGTAGACCTACCGCCAGGACGAAAGGCCATTGGGAACAAATGGGTTCTAAAGGTCAAACGTAAAGCGGATGGGTCAATAGAAAGGCATAAAGCTTGCCTAGTAGCAAAAGGATATACCCAACAAGAGGGTATAGACTATGAGGAAACCTTTTCTCCATTAGTAAGGTTTGCCTCAATTCGCTTGATTCTAGCCATTGTAGCATAATTGGACTTAGAACTCTATCAAATGGACGTTAAGACAGCTTTTCTCAATGGAGAACTAGATGAAGAGATCTATATGGATCAACCCACGGGCTTTGTGGTCAAAGGTCAAGAGCGCAAAGTGTGCAAGCTCAAACGATCTATATATGGCCTAAAGCAATCATCTAGACAGTGGTACCTCCGATTCCATCAAGCCATTCTTTTGAATGAGTTTACGATGATCGCAGAAGACCACTGTGTTTATTTTAAACGGTCCAAAACGAGTGTTGTATTATTATCATTATATGTTGATGATATTTTAATAGCTGGAAATGATAAAGGGATGATTGTCGCCACTAAAGAGTAGTTGTCCCTCAATTTTGAGATGAAGGACATGGGTGAGGCTGAATATATTTTGGGGGTTAAGATCTATAGAGATCGTTCAAAGAAGCTTCTGTGTTTGTCTCAACAGACTTACATAAAGAAGGTCCTTGAACGCTTCCAAATGAGTAATTGTAAACCCATTGACAATCTCATTGCTAAAGGCGAGACCTTATGCCAATAAATGTGTCCTAAAACTCCAAAAGAGAAAGAGAAAATGACTCGTGTTCCCTATGCTAGTGCTATTGGTAGTCTGATGTACGCAATGATGTGTACTCGACCGAATATATGCTATGCAGTTGGCTTGGTCAGTAGATTCCAATCTAATCCTAGACTGACTCATTGGAAAGCAGTCAAGAAAATTTTCAGATACCTCAAAGGAACTGCAGACTATACATTGTGCTATCAGGGTTCAAATTTGTAGCTAAATGGTTATAGTAATGCTGATTGGGGCAGTGACTTAGATGAGCGCAAATCGACAACTGGATATATTTTCTTGCTGAATAATGGTGCCATCACATGGAGTAGCAAGAAACAACCCTGTATAGCTTTATCCACTATGGAGGTAGAGTACATAGCATGTTCAGCAGCAGTTCAGGAGGCTGTTTGGTTGAGGAGGTTCCTTCAGCACTTAGATATCGGCGCGGATTATTCTGATCCAATGACGATTTTTTGCGACAGCATGGCTGCTCTCGCGTATGCTAAGGAACCAAAATATCATGGAAGAACTAAACATATTGATATCTGATATCACTACATAAGAGATATGGTGGCACAAAAGGAAGTGGTCCTGAAACATTTATCTACGAATCGCATGGTTGCTGATCCCTTGACAAAGCCCATAGCGAAAGTCACTTTTATGACTCATGTTAGGAGTTTAGGACTGCGTAGATTGTGATTCAGTTGACACAGTTATGTAAACTTTCTTTGGAGAAATTAATGCAGTGTGTTTCTTTTCTTTTGATCATATTGCATGAATTGTACACACACACAAGGTATGTTAACAGGCTTAGATTGACTCACTCACACGAGTGATCACCTTTGGCGCTGTAAAGAGATAACGAGCAAAGATGAGACATTGTGTCACTTGTTACTTGTCCTGAGAGAGATGAGTATGACACAAGAGATATGTTGCCTTAGTAAGAACTAAGATGAGGTTCATTAAATTTAAAAGAACCGCGCATGGACACTCCACAATCCATGTAGCATGTAGTAAGCCAGACGTGAGATTCTCTTTGGCACCTTGGGGGTGAGCAAATTGAGAAAATCGGGTTAGACATGTGTCTAGACTAAGATTTGTACGGTGTTTGATATGGACATACACTCTTTGATAAAGAGAGATTCACCGTAGCATGTATTTCATACTACATGTGCTCTTACGACCAAATATGGAAGTGAATGAATAATTCCCTGTTTCTTCACTGTGTGAGTCCTATACTTCATATTTTAAAATGATGCCCTTTTATGACTTTTGAAAATGTCATAAGATGGAGGTTCTGATGTTTGCTACTCTAGCATACTCTCTATGATCATGATTGATACGGTCTAAAGAGGTATTGTTGGGAAAGCAGTTAGACTAACATTGAGTGACATGAGGGCGAATGGAAGACTATTCGACAACGCATTTAGATTGTATTTGCTGACGTCAAACTTTGGCGCTACAATTTGGTAGTGACAATTTTTGTGAACACATCATGAAAACTAAGAAGCAATTAAAGCATAGTTCTGGGTTTATTTTTAAACTCAAAAAGGGATCGAATATGCTTGATTAGATGTGATCGAATGAGTCTAGAGCATACGAGACACTTTAAGGATGATGCTATGCTGGTCTTCTCGAGGAGAGATTTGGTATACTGCTCCCAATTTTATTTTATTTTTTCAGGTGTACTCGTTGGTCGCACGGCCTATTTATTTTGTATGAACGAGATAGAGAATATATTGAGACATATATGCCTGGGGATGCCCACTACGTGCGAGTGGGAGATGTAATAAAGGAGGGGCGCCCTTAGTGGGCATGCCCCTGCCTCTTACCATTTAGGGATGCTGGCATTACTCCAGGCATTATGCCTGGAGTCAAGGGCCATAATTTTGGCTAGCCATAAACGGTTACCATATGGAGGGGCGCGGACGACTGATAAATGGGTCCTCCATTCTTTGGCAGATGTAACTCTCTCTTGGAAAAATCTCTCTCTGTCTGTGAGTAAAAATACTTAGGCTGTGGGCATTTTGAATGTGACTCTAGATTCATCTATGTAGCACATTCATGCACTTAGTGGAGAAATCTATTTGAACACTGGATTCACTCATGGAACAACTACACAGACTATTCTTGAGGTAATTCTTCCGCTGTGTACGTTTATATAATTACTAATAGATAGATTAGAGCAGAGCATATTTCTCGTACATGCTCTTGAATCCGAGTTCAATGTTTGTCACGTTTTCGAGGAGCACTACAACACTTGAAAGAAACATAATATCATCCACCGATCTATCCACTTCAAGAGGAGAGATTCTATAACATGTTTGACAAAATAACCTCAACGAATTTTGGGTTGCTCTCACAAGATTTTGACTAATATACATAGAAGAGTACGATAATTGTTCATGAGGCTTCTTGAGTCAAAAGTCAACAAAACACTAAGTGCGACAAAAATAATGTAACCAACATGGATGACAATGAAAATAGAATGGTACAATAAGTGCAACAGCAAAACAATTAAAATTTGCCCATTCTTTCATCTTAATGCCTCAATATTGTCACTAAATTTGCCACGAGCCTCTCATTTGCCAAGCCTCTCAATACTAAACTTTGTTATTACTACAATAGGTATCATTGTTGTCTCAGTTAATATTTACTTTAAGCTCTGACTTGTGTTAAAATTCTGGACAATTTAGGGGCACAATAAATGCTTATAACGCGTTTAATTGTAACTAAACAATATTCCCCACTCCAAGGGATGTGCACCGACTTTGTCAAAATTGAAAACTCAAAATCTGACTCTGACTCGTACTTAATTTGAGGTTGAATATGTCCTCCAACTCTGCCCCTAATATGCAAAATGAATTTGCTTCGTTCCAACTTCGTAAAAATGAAGTAGATGTTGGATTTGAGTTGTAACAAAAAAACCAAACAAATTTGAGATTTGAGATTTCAAAGATTGTAAGGTTTTAAAATCAATATCCAAAAATGCGAAATAATAATATAATGTTTACAATGAACTCAAACTTGAAACTCCTTTGAAATCGGCCATTGCTCCTCCGATACATCTAAGAATGAAGTGCCAAGAAAAACTCAAGGAAGTGACAAGAATAACAACCTACAAAAATTGAGAGGCAGGGGGCAAATCGAGAGACTATTGTTTTCAACAAATGAAGAAATGATAGCAATTTAATGCTTTAGATAATGAAAAAATCTAGTTTGTCACCTAAAACATATCGCTCTAGTTGACTGCTAGTTTTTTTTTTTTACTTAATAATTAATGAAGTCATTTTAAGTGTATTGATGTATTTTTTTATTTTTTAAAAATATTTAAATATATTAAAAAAAGTGAAAAAAAATTCAAAAGGCAACTAGCGATAACAATGAGCGGCACTACTCAGGCAGTAGAATAGCACCCTTTAAATAATTTAGAAGGCTTTAGGTGGTAGATAGGGTATTAGCAAGGGGAAATGAATGACGGCTTAAGATTGAGAGTTTATTCTTTTAGGATTTTGAATGTTGAGACGAGAATATAAATATGTGAATAATAGTAAAATTATTTGAGTCAAGATATTTTATGTGATTTTTAAAAAAATGAAAGTAAAATAATTGAATAAAATATTATTAAAATATAATTTTTTAACTTCAAACTGATTGTATTTGAGTATATGCATCATTGTATAGTTATATTACAAGTAGATTATGTTATAATATAACTATTAACCAATTAACGATATTTCCCGCGCTCTCTCTAAACTCTCTCCCTCTCTCTAAACTTTCCCAAAAACTAGAGGCATGTGACAGGGGGCACCGAGCTCCCCCCTCTCTTCCCTTCCTCTTCATTTCTCTGTTCTATACAGTTTTTGTTTTTTTTTTTTTTTCTTTTGTTTTTGTTTTGGTTGTTTTGGCAGATAAGGGAGGAGCGTTGATCGAGTTTTCCAGCCGCTAAACGTCAACACGCGCCCCACCAGGATGTTGGCTGACCACCGATCTTCAAGACCACAGAACACGATACCATACGAAGTGGAGCGTAGCTCACACGCGTGGTACGAATACTCGAACTCCATCGACGAATGGCTGTCATGCGCCACCAAGGAGACATCCACCAACATATCATTGTACTTTTTTGGGACCTTGGACTCCGGATCTTCAAATATAGACCGTTGGCTCTCCTCCCGGAGTAGCCGTTGTTGTGATCTATCCCTCCAGTTTCATAGATGTTTTTTTGGCTTTTTGTTCTTTTCGTTTCTTGTGTTGACACTAGTGTGGTGATGAGTTGCTCAATCAGTCTCAATCTGGGGTAAGTTTGAGAGTGGCGAGCGATGTTATGGTTGGTGGTCGTTGGTCGGCCTTGGAGGTTGCTGTGGTTCATACGTGTGTTGGATGCTCTTGCCTTCTGGGCTCGTGATGTCGATGCCTACGGTGGGTGTGCCGTTAGGACTCATGCCTGTGCTCGTGGTTCGGTTGTTTTGTTGTGTGTTTTGTATTATAGTTTTTCCTGTTTAATTAGTTATAGTGTAGAAATATGCTTTTGTACTTAGTGTCTATAGTAGCAGTACCCCATACTCTGAGAGAGGGCCATCCCGTTCTGTATATACAGAGCGCTTTCTCTCTCTTTAGAGAGATTTAGAAGTTAAGACAATATCCGTTATTTTGTGTGCAAAGAAGCTCCAGAGCAGATGCATTAGTTGGCTTATAGTCTGATTTTTTTGTATTGATAAGTCACAGCTGTAATTTCGTTTGTTGAATGAATGCAATGAATCACGTTTCCGTAAAAAAACAAAAAAAAAAAATATATATATATATATTTATATATAACTATTAACCATTACTTCTCAACGAAAAAAATAGAAACTATTAACAATTACTCTAATGCATACACTTCTAGTCTAGTACTCCAGTTAATACACTACTCGTGTACTAGTATTGACTATTTATATGTATATTATAAATATATATGTATTATCTTTTATGTTAGGACATGATAATTGAGAATTGACATAACTATTAACAATTTATTTTTGATAGGTAACATTACTATTAAAAAATAACGACTAGTTGTCAATTACCTTAAGACATGTATTAATACACCATATATATACATGTGTTATACCAAAAATATAATCATTAAAATTATGGGTGGCTTTACAGCCACTGGGGCTCCCGCTATTTACTTTTGAATTTTTTATTGAATTTTTTATTTACATATATTTTTTTAATACTTTTAAATATTTTTTTTAAAAAAAAATTAACAATATTATTAAAAAGCACATATTTAATTATTAAGTAAAAATAATAATAAAAAATGTTAACAGTAGCTTCCAGAGGGAGCCACCAAAAAATAAAAAAATCATTTTCCTTAAAATTATAGTAGTATCAGATATAAGTTATGGGTGTTTCTCAATTGCCTGAATCCTGCACCCCAAGCGTACAGATAAGTGCATTTATTTATTATTTTTAAAGCATTGGTATGTGTTTTTTTAAAATATTTTTCCCTTTAGGAACAAACACAAATGCAAAATTATAAGATATTATTTATAAGATTTAAATTTTTAAATTTTACTTTTTTAACAATAGTTATTTTTTTGCCTTTAAAAAATTAGTTTTAGTTTTTGTGTTTAAGTAAATATCGGATGAAAATTTGAAAAAGAAAATAGTAGACTTGAATTCTTTTAATATTTGAAGATGTTTAATTTGTTTTTTTTTTTTAAATAGAAAAATTGAGAATATGGTTGGAAATTGCTCAGGCCTTTCTTGCCAAACAAGTTTGTGCCGACGATAAAACAAGAAACAATGTCCAAATACATTGAACTCCCGCCACTTGCTTTTGGTTTATATTTTATAACCCTCAGAGACTTCGACCCTTACCGTTCCTTCCGAGTGAGAGAGAATCGCGGAGGCATAAAGATTGATGCGCGGGGCCAGATTTTTGGAGTTCTTTTTGATCGTCTGACTCTGTGGTGTTTGGAGTCTTTGGACTCTTGAAACTAATTATTTTTCCGCACGTAGGTAGATTTGATGTAAGAAGAGTGTGATATTTTTTTATTGTGTTCTTGATTACAACCGGCCATCGTAAGACATTACGACAATCACGGAGGCATAAAGATTGATGTGCCGAGCCAGGTTCTTGGAGTTATTCTCTATCGTCTGACCCTGTGGTGTTTGGATTCTTGAAAACTTTTATTTTCCCGTACGTTGGTAGATTTGCGGGAAGAAGCGTGTGATATTTTTTGATGGTGTTCTTGAATATAACCAGCCATCGTAAGACATTACGAGAATCACGAAGGCATAAAGATTGATGCGCCCAGCCAGGTTCTTGGGGTTCTTCTTGATTGTCTGGCCCTGTGGTGTTTGGACTCTTAAAAATTTTTATTTTCCCGTATGTTGGTAGATTTGCAGGAGGATGCGTGTGATATTATTTTATGGTGTTCTTGATATTGTTGTTCTAGGTTTAAGATTTTAAGTTTTTAACACTTGGGTTCAAATAATTTTTAGAGACCACATCTAATGAGTGAAAGCCAATGATTTACTAGATTTGTGTGATGGGACGGGTTACACGAATCCAGGATTTCTCCAGATAAAAGTTGTATGTGGTTTCCATGATCTCCAAGATTCCCCATCATAAAAAAGAAAGGTTATTAAAATGAATGGCACCCAACCGCCAACTGTTATGGCTACTTGTCTGACATGAAACAATGATGTACACCATTTCCCACTCATTGAGCCATAATTGTCATGGCTACTTGTCTAAAAATATGTGAAAAGAAAATTGGAATAATCTATTTTGGAGTTGTTGACATAATTTTTTTTTTCCTCTCAATACTTGATTAGGAAAAACTCAAACATAGTTTGATAGATAGGAATGAACAGTCCAGACAATAATGATTCACTGGAAGAACGTTTGGATACCGACACATGGTCTTTATGCATAGACGAATGACGGGGTAGCAATCTAACAAAGATTTGATAAATCAAGAGGTAAGAAGTCCAACAGTGCGATGCGTGTAGTAATTGGAGGTTGGAAAACATGGCAGCATGTTAAAATAGTGCACGGCTTGGGTGGCAAACTACGCACCGGTCGTTTAGCGGCTTTTCCACCTGGATTTGGAATACCAGCGACTGGCGAGAATAGTGATGGGGCATGCGTGGCAGTACTACGGCCGAAAGCCCAATGGACCAAACGTTCCCAATCTAGTTGAGATAAGAGGAAAACAAAAACAAACCGAAAATGGAAAACTAACCGAACATGGCTAATGTGTCATAGAGTAGGATGAGAAACCTGCTCCTCCCTCCCTTACAGTGGAGGGATTAGGTGGGATTTCATAGAGGTTGGAGTGAAGTTTTGCACTGGTTGGAGAGACAAAATAAACAAGAAAGAGTCATTTAAGTTCCCTTTAGATAGTATGAAAGTGTTTTTTCTCATCTCATCATTTTAACTTTTCAAAATTTTCACACAAAATATAATAAATAATTCAACATTTTTAAATCACAAAACAATAATAATATTAAAAAAAATATTTTAACAAAGTTTTATTCGACTTTCAACTTTTATCTAAAACCATTTCATCTCATCTCATTATCCAAACTGCGCCTTAGCGAATTCCGATAAATAGAATACTAAAAAAAGCGACCCGTTAGCAACTTAAACTTAAAAAGTCTTGCACATACGAAGCTTATGGAATCGATTAATTTTGAGATGAAATAACATTATTTTAGTAAATTGTGTCAAAGACAAGCTCCAGATATTCAACTTCCTTTGCAATTATGTGTAAGCTCAGACACAAAAGGGTGGCATTGGCATACCCATATGATGTGTGTAGGAGGGGAAGGGCAGCTGAGAAGGTTGGACAGCCATCCAGACCTTCTCGAATAAGAATGAAATGGGAAAATCTATGGTCAACAATTTGAAGTGCAACAAGTGAGCTCCTTAAAATTCCAGCTCATTTGAGTAAATTGATCCTAAATCACCCTAAAGAATATCCAGTAATTACAGAACACTTCAAAAGTATGAACGAAATAAATAAAGAATTCGATATAATAGCATTAGGACTTACTATGTATGTTTTCCATCATGGAATTGAGCATTCTTCGCCGCCTTGAAAGTTTCCAAAAATTCAGTACCCTTCTGAAACTCATGCTTCTGCCTCGACTTGTCCCACTTGTGCTCGGTAGCCAATATCTCAATTATGCGAGGCAATGCTTGGCCTGCTGCATCAGTGTCAAGGAAAGCAAGCCGGGATCTCCTGGCAATAAAATCAACGGCAGATTCACAATATTCATTTCGAGCACAGTACGCAACCTCAGCCTCGAGAAAAGGATATCCATGGGCAAGCCGCTTTCCCAAGTTTTCATTCTAAAGACCAAAAGGAGAAAAATCACTACAAAAGTTAACCACCACAATATACATGAATTAGAGTCAAAGAAACGTCCACCACAGAACTAAAACTATTTGTACTATGTTTAGTTATGAAGAGGAATAATAAATAAATAAGAATATAGGTGAAATTTTTCTTTGGGGGTATTTTTGTCTTTGCAGGTGAAGAAGCTACATGTAAGCAGCACGTGCTCAATTTCCATCTGATTTAACGTTGATGGTAGAGAGAAGGGGGGATTGGAAAGTTTTGAAAGTAAGCGAGTCCACTTTGACACAATCATTAATTTGGGTGTACATTGTGAATTGAGTGAAAGTTTGAGAGGGTAAAGTGTAATTAACCCATAAAAATTCTTGACTAAACAGTGTGAACAACAAAGTTTTCAGAATCACATTACTTTATCTAAATTTGGGCAACACCATGCTGCAAAATCAAACTGAGCCTGAGGGAAAAATCAGCTCTTGAAGGTCATTAAGAGCAGTACTACATCCCATTAAACACTCTTTTCTTTACTTTTAAATGCACTTGAGCATAAAATAGTATACTGCAGGAAGGAAGAAACCTCTTTGAAACGCTGCTGATAGCTAATACAAATCTTAATCCCCTTTGAAACGGTTATAAATTGAGGATAGAAAGAAACCTCCCAAGTGTAAAAGCAACAGGATGAAGATTATAGCAGAACAAACTAACCTGAGCTATGGTAGCCACTCGTTCAGCCAAAGCTCCATATGCATGAGTTAGATGCTTTGCTGCAGCAGTGTCCATTGCACCAGGAACAACTTTGCCACTGTGAGTCTTCTTCATGCGTATATACTGTTGGGCAATAACTGTAAATGATGCAGGATCCCATCCATCTCCACCAATAAGCCGCAGATTGTGAGTTAAACAATTACTGGTCGGGCTCAGCTTTCCAGATTTTATGGCTGCATTAACTGCATCTTCTGCCATGCTGAGAGTATTTATAGTAAGCACGATATGCAAAGGTGGTAGATGACTCACGGGCATTGATTCAAAGGCCTAGATCACTTTGATTCACTTCAAAATTAAGTTCACTATAATAATTTTGAAGAGACTAACCATAGCACACTGACAATTACATGCTGGAACCTTAATGATTTTATAAACAGAGGTGAAAAAACATCCAAGAGGAACCACTTTACATGAGCTCATTCTGGCTCGCCAGAATGACACCCTCCAATAAATTTAAAGAAGGAATTTCAGCATAATCATAACAATCTTACCTACGGTAAGTAGTCCACTTTCCACCCGTAATTGTGACCAAACCAGGAAAATCTTCACAAACAACATGATCTCTGGAGATACTCTCTGTGTTCTTTGCAGATGGATCCATTGCCAATGGGCGTATACCACTCCATGCAGAAAGAACATCTATTCGCCTCACCTGCACTTCCAAAGCATTAGTTTCATCACCACGAACAATAAGAAAGGGAAAGACATCCAGATGGATTCACTAATGCCTTAAAACTCTTGTAGATTTCCCGAAACATTGACAGGGATGGACCTTGCTAGACAGAGTCCTTACAGAAAAGGAGTAGAACAACAAACTGGCAATAACTCTCAGACCTTGTTTGTGTAACAAGGTATTCTCTGGTATTCTTGGATATTTCCTTTCCAAATTTCACTCAAATATAAAACACTTTTCAATTTTAAATTTTCAACTTTTTCATCTAATCATTACAACTTTTAAAAATTTCAAAACAAAATACACAAAACAATACAATTTTTTCAAATTTTAAAACAAAAATAATATTAAAGAATTATATTCAAATAATTTTTTAACTTTATAATATTTTTGTTCAATTTTTTCTCATTCCTTTCCCAAAACCAAATAAAAATCTTAACTCAAACTATTTCACAACTATTCACAAATCATTTCACTACCATCTATAGATATTTTGAGATATTCTAAATGTCCAAATGAGACCTCAATCTCTGAAATTTCAGATATCTATTAACATGTCAAAAATAATAATACAGCTAGCTTGTTAGTATGATCATGTTGGCAATATACACAAACCACCATCAGCCCATTAGCTTAAAAAAATCTTATTAGGAGCACAACCTAACAGAACAATGCCGACTAAGTTACACATGAAATTTTAGTAATATGGATGGAGGCTGTTGAGAAAAAAAAAATGAAATTTACAAGAGAGAAAAAATAAAAAATAAAAAAGATTAACAAACTTCTATGCTAAATGAAAGAAGTTCAGGATATAGACACAAAAAGAAGCTGACGCTGAAAATACAAGCATACCTTAACATTAAGGTAATCACTGATTGCATCCAGTATAAATTGAATTTCATCCTCATGTGGTTCTGGCAGCGAAGTGATGGGAGTGTTGGAATCTGTGGTTCCAGCAATTGTTCGTCCCAACCATGGTAACATGAAAATAACACGTCCATCCTTAGTTTTAGGAACAATCAAACCCATTCCTTCAGGTGAATAGTAATCGGGTAGAACGACATGTACACCACTGCTAGGACAGATCATAGGTCGCAAATCTTTATTGGCCATTTTCCGCAAGGAATCACAAAATGGCCCAGCCGCATTGACAATTACTTTTGCATATGAATCGAACTCTTTGCCTGGTACACTTCGAAGAGCAGTAAAGATCATGTAATTAACAAAATTTAGTGACCCTCTAGCTACAAGAAGCTTAGTATGAGTTAAAACCAATGTGTGTGTGCGCGCGCATGGGTCAGAGCACACGCACTTGCATTTGTCAGTGCATGGGAAAGAGGAAGATGGGAACACAATATGAAAAACAATGGCTTTTGGTAGAAGAAAACAATAAAACATAGCAAACGAGAGAGTATTATGAGCTGAAATCGTTTTCAGCTTCCCCTCAAAGAAACGTCCCTTTTTTTTTTTTTTTTTTTTTTTTGGTGGGAGTTGGTAGGGGGTAGTGATGTTGCCAAACGTATCCAGCTGACACTGGCTTAAAGAGATTTCTTTCTGTACCTGATAAATTGTTTCGAATTCGTGCCCCAATTATCCGCTCACCAACTTCATCCTTCAAAAATGATATTACCTCTGCATGGTTAAGCACCGCCGCACCAGCTAATGCAGCAGTGCATGCCAATCCAACATTAAGTCGTGAGTCATTCATCTGGCCATCGTAATAAACCACTGTCCCCTTCAGGTTTCTATCTTTGCCCTTCCTTGCAAGTGTGGGGAAGAGTTCACTGGACTCTTGCGCAGAATAATATCTGGACAAATGTAATAGGCGTGGCCCTGCGACCAAATCGTACATTTTCAAGCCCATCCAGTAGTATAATACCTCAAACCAGTCAAAGCATGGCGTCATGCATGGCAAAGCATGGCATAGGTGTGGTGCATTCTCAATAATCTGTTTACGCTCCTCAAGCGCATGGAATACCAGCTTCAGTTGCCCATAGTCGAGATTAAAGACAGCTTTCTCCAAGTAACGAACTCCTGAAATTTAGTGTAAAGGAATACAAATCAACGGTTAGCTCAAAAGCTAAAATACAACTATATGAGACAAAATTGCAAGCAAAGTGCTCCATGACACCATCAACATCCCACAACTGTCTACGATAAAATATTTGTTTCGTTGGCCCCGGCGAAAATAAATTAGTCATCGAAGAAATTAGTAAAATTATTTCCCTCACGATACCTACCCGTTAAAGCAAACATAACCACCAGTGGCGGAGCCACGTTGGGCCGGGGGCATGCCCCTCCAGAAATTTGAAAAAAAATATATATGTTAATTTTTTTATTTAATAAAATAATATTAATTTATCATGTATATATTGCCCTCTCTTCTAAAAATTATTTTGGCCATTTTATAAAATTCAATCTGATATAAAAAAGAAATAAATAAAACACATCTCATATAAAATAAAATATATATTTTTATTATAAATTAAATTAATTTTTTTAATTATAACCAGTAGTATTTCTAACTTCTTTTCATTGTCTATATTGAATTTTGAAATAGAAATAGCTACAAATTTTTTTTAGATTCAATACTTGATAATTTTATTTTTTTAAAAAAAGTAAGTTACAATTTTAAACATTTTATATTTCTTTTGTTTAATATATTTGTATGAATATTTTTATATTATTTCAATGATATATTGTTCTTGACATATCAAATATTTTTTTAATACATAAGTTGTATTAAACGTATTTTATTTTTATTATAAATCTTCCTATTAAATTATTATATATCGTAAAAAAATTTATATAAAAATAAAACAAAAAATATTTTATTCATATTGTTCTAGTATTATTAGGCCCACTAGAATAAATTATTGGCTCTGCCATTGACAACCACCACTCTCCATAGGCAAACAGTCAAATTTTTTAAGGGATTTATTATGCATTAATTACTGTTCACTTTCACACCACAAGCTTACAGTTTTTTCATAAAATGTAAGGATGTTTTTCATAGGAGTATATGGGTGTTTTCTGTAGAGTGTGGGGTGTGGAGTGGTGAATAGTAACTGATGATATAATTTTTCATTTTTTAATACAACCACACACCAGTGACTTCTACATTTATCGATAACGATAAAGCATTCAGAAAATAACAATTTAATTAATTTTAAAAGAACAAGAGAAAGTGCAAGAAGAAACCCACTTTTTTTTGGAAGGAAAATGATACGATTTTACTATTTATTTACTAGTTATTTTATTTTTAATTTTTTTTAATTTTTAATTTTACTTAATAATTAAGAAAGTGATTATTAGTAAAATTATATATTTTTTAATTTTTTTTTAATTTTCAAGATGTTAAAAAAATATTTAAAAGAAATGATAAAAAAAAATTCAAATAAGAAAAAAATGGATAATGATAAAATAGTAAGCTATCACTATCCTTTTCGGGAATGGTAATCATGCATATGCCAAATTCAAGACGCCACGACCATTGCATTAAATTATACGGTCAACCAGACTACCTAATGTTTCTTCCAACACTAAAAAATAGTTGCAAAGGAAATAATCTTCCAATCACGAAAAGAACTTAAAACAAGGAAATCCATATTTAACGCTGAAAACAATTCACAAACTGAGTAAAACTTATCAATTCAACTTCTCCAGTAACTATCATCGCAAATACCAAAAGGAACCCAGATCCTAAACGGAGAACAAGCCAAACACTCCCGAATTAGTAACACATCTATAGATAGATAAGCCGGTATACATACACATGGTGACACAAACGTAAATATAAAAAATAAATATACACGCACATACCTCCATGAATGAGCTTTGTGGACCTCGAAGACGTGCCAGAAGAGAAATCCTCTCGTTCGACGAGTCCCACTCGGAGGCCTCTGGTGACGGCATCAAGAGCGACGCCACATCCGGTAGCTCCTCCGCCGATCACGAGAACGTCGTGTGGGTTGGCCGCGCTGGCGCCAATCAGGGCCGACTCCTGGAGCGCTCTGGCCGGAACAAGAGCGTTCGGGTCGGTGATCTTCTGCCGTAGAGCCGCGAGCTGGGAGCAAGCGTCGTTGGCGGATAAAGTAGGCTGATAGAGGAAAAATGCTCCTCCGGATGCCGCGGCAATTGCCGCTGCACCAAGGCGGCGGCTCAATCGTGTGGTGGCGGTCATTTGGTGTGTTTGGTAGAGGGACGACGACGACGGTGATGGGGTATAGATTCGGTCACAGAGAGATTGCCTTGGGAGTCGGTTTATAGAATCTTCTCGTTTCTCCCTGCCAAAATGCCGCTGCGGTGGCAATGTTGCGTTGCGACAGTATGAAAAAATAAAATGACTAGATCAACCCTGTTTTGTCGGAAGCATTTTATTTTTTTGAAAAATTATGTACGTCGGGTTACTCTCTCATTTTTAATGGTGGAGTATTGTCCAATCATTTTTATGTTTATTTAAACAAAATAAAAAATTATTTAATAGTATTAAATATGTTATATTTTATATAATGAGATGAAATTAAAATAAAATTATGGTGCGTAGATTACCCTTTTTATTTATAGAAAATACTTTTTACTTAAACAATCAAATGTTTTTTACACAATTAATACTATACACCGCATATTTATTTTATTTTAATTTCATTATATAAGATATGATACATTTATTATTATTAAATTATTATTTTATTATTTAATAATAATAAAATAATAATTTAATAGTAACAAATATAACATGTTTTATATAATAAAATAAAAGTAAAATAGTATTACGGTGAATAAAATTTTTCTTTTTATGCACATGTACTGACTATCAAAATCAAAAAAATTTAAGAATTCAAGTTAAAAAAATTAAAAAATTGATAAAATGAGATGTATATCCAATATAACATTATATATAATATATATAATATCCAATAAAGGGGGAATCATCCGGTAGAGGCTACAATGATAAGGTATGGAGGAAAGTGCAGAGTTTATCTACTGTAAGCAAAGTTAAACAACTAGTTTGGAAACCCCTTAATGATATATTGTCTGCTAAAGATAAACTATTTAAAAGAAGCTGTATGGTTTGGTAAGTGAGGATTTTGAGTTTTAAGATAAAATATTAAAATATTATATTTTAATAATATTAATATTTTAAGATTTAAAAAAGTTAAGAAAAAATTGAATTATTTATTATATTTTATATGAAGATTTGAGAAAATTATAATGATGAGATGAGAATTTTAAATTTGAAATAAAAATTCTTGAGGGCGAAACCGAACCGTGGAGAGCTCTTTATGTCCAATCTGTTTTAAGGAAGAGGAAACTGTTATACATGCTTTGTGGGAGTGTCCTGTTGCAGCTGATGTGTGGGGGAGTTGTGCAGTGTGGTTAAGAAGTGGAAAAGGAGTTACGGTGATTTTGTTTCATTGTGGTCTGATCTTATCTCTAGATTGGATGATGATAAACCGGAACATGTAGCTACTGTTTTTTATTGGCTGTGGAGAGGAAGAAATGTGGTGTTCTTTAATGAAAAATTTAAAGCTCCTACTATTGCGTGTCAACTGGCTACAAACGATGTCGAGGCTTACAAGCAAATTCAGCTCATAGGTTGTGAAACTCAATATAGGTTGCAGAATGGGACTGAATTGCAGATGTGGAGACCACCCATCGAAAATTCTTATAAGGTCAATGTGAATGCAGCTTTCGATAAAGAGGGTTCAAGGATGGGAATTGGTATGGTAGTAAGAGATGGTAGGGGTGATTTGGTGACTGTTTTAGTAGCTCGTAAGGCTTTTGTACATTCTGCTACTGTAGCTGAGGGATTTGCATTGTTGAAATCTGTAAAACTATGTGATGAATTGGGATTGAGGCAGGTGCAGTTTGAAGGAGATGTAAAGATAGTTGTAGATGCTGTGAATGGTATAACTACAGATTTCTCCTGATTGGGGTAGATAATTGGAGATATTAAGTTGTGTTTGTCAAAACATCCAAGATGGATGTCTTTCTATAAAAGAAATTGCAACAAAGCAGCTCAAGTGGTGGCTAAATTAGGCTTGTCTCTAGAATCTGAACATATATGGATGAAGGATGGACCCGTTGAGGTTCTTCCTATTATTTTTTCTGATAAGCTCTGTATTGATTGAATTTCAATAAATAGAAGTTTTATTTCAATATATATAATATTAAATATAAAATTATACCTACCTGTAACACTATTTTTTATATTTATTCTCTGCTATTGTAGGTTTTTAGTTTTTGTTTTTTGATTCTGAATACCCCTAACCCACAAAGAAAACAAAGAAAGTTGAGAAAAGACCCAACAACATAATTATAAAATAGAATAAATCAACAAGAATCCCAGACACATTTTATTAATAATGGCTGTAGACAAAACATGATCTAAATTCATAACAAGTAGATATTGATTTCCTCTGCAGAAATATTAAGATTTAGGCTACGTTTAAATGTTGAGTGAGTTCAGATGAATTATAAATAGTAATATTTTATGAGTTTTATTTAAATGTGTTTAACTTTTTTAAATTGAAATAGGTTAATATGAGTTTATTTTTTTTATAGAAAGTTGAAAAAATAATGAATTTTAATATTAATGATTAATTTGAAATGAATTGAGTTTGATTTAACAATTAAAACATAATCTTAGAATAATCCTGATCTATAACATTCAATTAGATTGGCGTCATAAAGACGCTAGAGAAGCAACACATGCTCTATAATTTTCACCGAAACATTACAAGCTACTCTAGAAGAGTTGGATTAGCTTAACTTTTGGGTAATTTCACTCACTTGCGAAATACAAGTTGAAGGTTGTGCATGTGGATCCACCACCCACATCACAACGGCTGAATAAAAGCTTAGCTGCATGGCTCCGCTCGTGACTCACGTCACTCACCGCCCAAATATTTAAATACGATGTTGTCAACGTGACGTTCCTAGCTACCAACTTTATGCCGTGAAATCTGTGAATCAATCAAACAGGTTTATATAATATTACTTTTGATAAAACTTAAAAAAGAACTCTCAAAAGTTTGAAGAATTTGGCCGGTTTGAATGGTAAGATAAGTATTGATGAAAGTTTGAAAGTTTAATAAAATATTATTAGAATATTATTTTTTAATATTATTATTATTTTAAAATTTAAAAAGATTAAATTATTTATTATATTATGTGTTAGAAGTTGTAATGATTAGATGAGATGAGTTGAGATGAGTTTAGTAACCAAACGTAGCCTTAAAATGTTAAAGTTTGTCATCCATTTGGACATATTAAATTCCTTTTTTTTTAATAGTATACGTTTTGAATTGGAATCTTTAAGTGCGATTTGAATAGCGAGTTAAAATTAGATAAATTGATATGAAAGTAAAAAATTAAATAAATTATTTTTTAATATTATTATGACTTTAAAATTTAAAAAAAGTTAAATTTTTATTATATTTTATTTGAAAATTTAATAAAATTATAATAGTAAAATGAAATAAAACATTTATAATATCCAAACGAGTCCTTAAACTTTCTATTATTTAAACATTCATAAAAGATAAATAGATTGGTCTTTTCAATAAACTCCAAGGGCTTATTTAATAACATAATAAATAGTTTTTAAGACAATTTTTTTAAAAATAATTATTTTTAAATATTAAAAATAATAAATAAATAAACACAAAAAATGTTACTTGAAAATACTCAATAATAATAAATTTCGTTACCCTGGCGTATTTGGGTTGGAGTTGTAGCCCAAGCCCACCCATCTGTAGTCAGTAAAAAGGCCCAATAACAACCTAGTAATGCCCTTTCCAGCATTCCAACCTCAGACCATGTTCTCAAAGCACAAGAAACAGTATCGAGGCCCATTCTAAGGTTTCGACTTCGAGATCACCTTCCCCTTCCTGGCTCCACGCGCAGAAAAGCGAGTTCTCAGCTGGTGCAGGGGGAAATTTCGCTCCAATGGCTCAGATTCCGAACCTAGACAATGCTTCTCTCAATCTCACGTCCCTCAGGTATACAATACCTATTTTTCTTATTTGATTTTACGCATCGTTTTTTTTTTTTTGGTAAAATCTAGTAATCGGTTGATTTTTTTTTTGGGATCATATCCAGGGAACAGTCCCAGAAGGAACTCATAAATATCCTCAAGAATGTGAGTCTCCTCGCTTTATGATTTCTATGTTTGTTTACGGAGCGCAAAGCCAGGAAAATAAAATAGCCATGGGAAGCCGCGGCTGCGTTCGGTTCAGAGGAATTTATGTATTACCGGTCCTCAACCGTTGATATATATCAGATTTGGAATCTATATATATATATATATTTTTTTTCCCTAATTCATTTGGAAAGTTATAGGGTTTGAATTTGGTGAATGATCTTAAATATTGATTTGCAATTATATCTTTTCTTTCGCTGAGATTTACAGATTCGAGGGAAAAAGTGCTTGATAATCGATCCAAAGCTTGGAGGCTCTCTCTCATCGATCATCCAGACGTCACTTCTGAAGGCATTCCTCTTCAACCCTACTCACAAGCAGAGCTCAATGGCTTCCCCCCCCCCCCCCCCTCCCCCCGGGCAAAAAAAAAAAAAAAAAAAACACACACACACACACTCACAACCAAAATAAGTAGTTAAAGTGTTGTGATTAGCTGCTATTTTGAGAGATTTCTGCTAATTGAAAACAGGAACATGGGGTAGAATTGCGGCATCTTTCAGCGGAGCCAATTCAATCTGACTGCACCAAAGTGGTTTTCCTTGTCCGTTCTAAGATTGATTTGATGAAATTCATATGTTCAAATGTTCATAATGATATATCAAAAGGGCTCCAAAGGGAATACCATGTTTATTTTGTCCCTCGCCGTGCAGTTGTATGTGAGAAGGTAAACATTTATTGGTGGTTTATCTGTTTGCACAACCTAACACAACTTTAATGAGATTAATACCCATGCATTTAGTATAAGTATCTTTTTTGTTATGCAGGTCCTTGAGGATGAAAAGGTTCATCAGTTGATGACTATAGGGGAGTACCCACTGTACGTAGTTCCACTTGACGAGGATGTCTTATCATTTGAACTCGATCTTGCGTACAAAGTATGAAAAGAACTGCTTTGCATAATATCCGTGGATTAATGTTAATTATTTATCTTTGGGTGTTTGATGTCATTTTTTTGTTTTTTAATACTTTGTCTCTGAATGTTAGGAAAGCCAAGTTGATGGCGATACAAGCTCGCTTTGGCACATCGCAAAAGCCATTCACAAGCTTGAGGTTGTGTGATTCTACAAATATAATTTAGTTGATTCATGTAAAGGATGAAGCCTTAGGGTAATATTGACCTATAAAGAGATGATAGGTGTTTCAACTAAAAAGGACTAATATGATTATATATATACTCTTATTTATAATTCTTGTATTTATCTTAAAGTTTGGCATTGATTAGTTTTCTTTCGGAGTGATACCAAATGTGAGGGCCAAAGGCAAAGCATCAGTGCGTGTGGCAGACATCCTAAACCACATGCAAGCTGAGGAACCGGTTAACTCACCTGATGTAATTATGCATTACTTGAAGCTCCTTTAGAAGCAAACTAGCCCTAAACATCAACATTTTATAGTGATGTGCACTTTGTCACCTCCACTAATTTATTTATTTATTTTTTAAATATATATTTCAGATGGTTGTGCCAGAGATAAATACACTCATCCTTTTAGATAGAGAGGTAATGTTTGGCTTCTGCTCCTCTCTCTCTCTCTCTCTCTCTCTCTCTCTCTCTCTCTCTCTCTCTCTCTCTCTCTCACATGTCAAATGACATCATGGTAGTTGTAAATGATAATGATAATGCATATTAACCTGCTGGCCTTGGAGAATTAGCCCAGTATAGTTCGTCCTAAAATAAAGCAAGTATAACCAGTAGAACTGACCCAAAGTGACAAGTCAGCCAAAAGATGATTATACTCAACTTTACTTCTTTTAGAAAGATAAACTACCGTTTCTTTCCTTGATCTAGAATGTATTTAGGTGTTCTTTTGTATACTTCCTGTGTACACAGGCTATGCCTATTTCATTTGTATGAATAAAATTTATTTCTCACTTATAAAAAAAGAAAAAAAGAAAGATCAACTATGTTCCTTGTATAACTAAACTGGCATTGGCCTTTGTCTAATTTTATGACCAATAAGATTTTGTTTATTGATCAAATAGAAGGATAAACTTGATGCTAAAAGAAATACTGAGTTACTGTTAAGAATTTTCTCACTCCAGTCATTGATTCTCATGTAGAAAAAAGATCTTATACGTTAATAAATTTCTCACTTCAAGCTATTACATTGCTGAGTTGTGGATTTATGATGTCTACGTTGTCAGATCTGTGTTGTTGTCTAAAGTTGGCTATTCTTTGGCTGCAGGTGGATATGGTCACTCCTATGTGTTCTCAATTGACATACGAGGGGCTGATTGACGAGGTTAGGTGATGCTGGGGGCCCATATATATCCAATGTATAATTGTTGTAGGATGATAGATCATGCCAGTGGAATTGAGTGATTGATACATATGATGCTTTATGTTCCTCATGATTTACTTATATAAAAAAAATCCTCATGATTTTCCATTGTACATGTTTAGATAGCCTGGTGAAGTAACCCCCCCCCCCCCCCCCCCCCCCAAAAAAAAAGAACAAAAAAAGAAAAAGAAAATTGTTTCTTGGGGAATTAGGGTTAATTATAATCATAAAAAAAGGGTTATGATTTTTCTTTACAAATGTGTAATTAGGAATTTAGTTGTGTTCTTAATATTATATCTTATTACCGAACCTCTAATTTTGTGTGAGCATCAGATACTTTTATTTTTCTTAGTGCTGTACTCGGGCTTTGCCTAATTATGTGGATCAATAAAATCTTTCCTACTTGTATAAAAAAAGAAAAAAATTCTTAGTGCCAAAGCTAAATCGTCAAGGCTCAATCCTCTGAGAGACATTATCTTTAATACTTTCCTCCGTCAGATTGCAATGGAATAGTTATAGATTTGTTTCTGGTTATATGGATTTTGTTATAAGCTCTCTCTAATAGGGTCGCTGCAGTTTCTGCATATCAATAATGGATCCGTGGAGCTTGATGCATCGATCATGGGTGTCCAACAAGAGGGAAAAAAGATAAAAGTACCACTCAATTCAAGGTAAAAATTTTGTCTCTGCTTGATGTATCTTGCTGCTCTATATTCTTTTTAAATTAGTGAAATAATGTTTGCACACCAAGATTGATTTCCATACAGATGGCAAAACATTAGTGTGGTGCTAATGGACTAATATTTATGTTACTTTTCGTATTTTTAGAGTTTTTTTTTTAATTTTAATATTTTAATTCCGTATTTTTAGTCTAATTCATGTTGGTGCAGTAATTGCCAGTTGTCTCAAAAAGATTTAAATATAATATTTTCCTTGGTTTTTTTCATTTTCAACTTTACTTCTTCCTTGTTGTCCTGTTCATTTACCCTGGGTTGTTTAAATTTTAGTGACAAGCTGTTTAAGGAGATAAGGGATCTCAACTTCGAAGTTGTTGTCCAGGTTGATTTATTTGAGCCAGTTTACAGTACTTCAGATTATTGCTTATATCTCTATTTCCAAATCCTTTTCTATTGTCAGTTGTCCCTCAATTATGATAGCTATTTTTTCTTGGAATTCCATTTTCTTAGTTGCCATCTGCAGTATGATTGCAGATTCTACGTCAGAAAGCAACATCCATGAAACAGGATTACACAGAGATGACAACAACTGTAAGTGAATGGTTTAACATATAAACTTAATTTACATTTTCGCCAATGATTGTTGCCAGCTAGAACATTGTCATGAAACTGATGTTGGTGCTGGAATACATGTCCCCAATATTTTCAACCAAATCTTGGCATTATACTGTACATGTATATTTCAATCCTCAAAACACAGATAGTATCTCAACACTTCTCTTCCAGGAAGTCTAACTGTATTGAAGTGTTTTCTGATGGAATGCTTTGTTACTCACAGACGCAGACGGTTTCTGAATTAAAGGACTTTGTCAAAAAGCTGAACTCATTGCCAGAAATTACTGTAAGTATTTTCCCTTTTTTTTTTTTTTCAAAAAAACCTACTAATGGCGCTTCCAATTAATTTGATTTGCTGTAAATTATTGCTTTAGAGACACATAAATCTTGCTCAGCATCTGTCGACATTCACATCAAAGCCATCATTTCTTGGGCAACTTGACATGGAACACACAATTGTTGAGGCACAGAGCTATGACATGTGAGCTGGATTTATACTCTTATCTCTAACTTTTGACAACCTAACGTGTTTGTTGGTTTAATCATTTCATCTGATGATATATGTGAATAGACTCAACTGCAAAAGCATGCTTGTTTGCTTTATAGTTGGAGTGTAAGTGATTTACTCAAATTTCACTACTAAGAGTTTTTGTTCTGCTAATATATATATAAAAAATAAAAAATAAAAATCATGTTTGACTGAGAAAAAAAAATGTTCTGCTGATATCATGTTTGGTTTATTTAACAAGTACCTTCTACTTTGCTATCTCAGATAACATCTTTCTGTTCCTGAGTTGTTTGAATTTCTACTAGTGGAAACTTCTTTTCTACTTGAAAAATATAAATTGCTTCTCTTCTATGGAATGCGTTCTGAACTATCCAGCCACTCTGCTAGGCTACTTGAATCTCACTGCAAAATTCTTTCAGGCATAATTTTCCCTTTCCTCTTTTTAATTGACAATAATACCAGCTCTGAATTGGACTACTTGTATCATATGGAATAACTGAGATGGCACTTCTTTTAAGCAACTATATCGTCAATCTTGCTCTTTGCATTTTTTAATTATTCTCAAGATTTATTCTTTCCAGTCTCACATATTTATGGTTTATGGATTGGCAGTCCCCTAGATCCTAATTTTCACATGCATGAAATCAATGCAGATGCTATGAGTATATTGAAGAAATGATCCATAAGCAGGAGCCTCTTGTCAATGTTCTACGTCTTCTCATCTTATTTTCCGTTACAAACTCTGGGTTGCCTAAGAAGCATTTTGACTACTTGAGGCAAGGACAGAATGTTTTATGTCATTCCTTTTAATTCCTTGGGATCTACAATATAGCAAATGTTTCATTTTCATTTTTTGTAACTCGTTCTAGGAGAGAATTACTCCACAGCTATGGATTTGAGCACATGGCCACGCTGAATAACTTAGAGAAAGCTGGATTGCTGAAAAAACAGGTTCATTACCATTTACCTTTGTAATCTAGCATTTTGCGTGCCAATGCTGGATTCATGGTAACATAATCTGATCCTTGCAGGAGACAAAAAGCAACTGGCTGACAATCAAACGCGCTCTGCAACTTGTGGTTGATGACACTGACACAGCAAAGTATATTTCTTCTTTGGTTCTGCTTCCTAATTGAAAACTATGATGATGGAATGTGGTTATGGCTGGTTTTTCTTTAGCATGTTTTACAGGGCATATTGATCTCTCTATCTCTATCTCTACCTCTCTGACATATTTTAATTTACTCTGACTGAATCTAGCTACATAAAAGGTTTTTGTAGTTTTTCTTTTTCTATTGTAAGTGTTGATATTCTTGCTAACTCGGTTATTTCTTATGTAACAGTCCCAATGATATTGCCTATGTATTTTCTGGATATGCACCTCTTAGTATTCGTCTCATTCAGCATGCCGTTCGATCTGGATGGTGAGGTTGATTCTTTATTTGCAGTTTCTTAGGACTTATTGTCAGTTTTGATTTCCTGGTCTTGAATAGTGTCAGTACTATATTCCTAAATTGTCGAGTTGACTTAAAAGGAAAAAAACCCTAAAATGTTATGAAGTTTAGAAATTAAGCAAGCTCAATTTGATGTGGTACAGCCTCTGCCTTTAAGGCATGTAGCAGTTAAGCATATCATGCTTTCGTCTGTGGAGTAATCACTAGCCTCATAGCTATGCTTTCATCTGTGAGATCTAAGGCTGCGCTATCATTTCGCATGTCAACTTAGTCTTTCGGTTTTGGGTGTCTGAGCTGAGTTTCCTTGTTAGGCAAAGGTCTAAGATGTTTGACATCTGACCTCGTGGCATTAGAACATGGTCTCGATCCACTGCTTACTCTGGTTATTTTGGTGTCCATAGAACTGCATCTGGTCAAGAAACCATTACATCAATGACTACAATTTTGGGTCCGTTAATGCATAAGTCAAGAAACCATTACATCAATGACTACAATCGCGGGTCCATCCATGGGAGAAGTCAAGAAGCCATGCCAACAATGACTACAATTGTCTTGACTGGTCTTTAATTTCTATTATGAATTTGCATCTTATGGGCAACTTTATCTTTCTTGAAAGTGACCATTTGACCCTTCAGGCGTCCTATAGAAGAAATTCTGAAGCTACTACCAGGACCACATTCTGAAACGAAAAGAGTAAACTTCTCCCAATTTTATTGGCTAATTTATTTTTTCTTCAGTCGATCTCTCTAGCTTTTCTTTTATTTTCTCCTGAAATTTAAGTTATTCTGGTAAATCGACTATCTTACAGGGCAGATTCTCAAGCAGTCCATCATTTGACACGCTTCAGGGAGCTTCAGCCAATATAGACAGGCATGTTCCACTGGTCTGGCAGCTAGGATTATGCCCAAGTGACAATTCTTGTGATGGGTTGTTTTTTGGGTAGTGATGGATAGTCCTTTAATTGCGAGAAACCAATACAGATGCTGGAACACACTTTTTGATTGATAAGAAGAAATATTGGAAATTTAGGATCATGGGAGAATAAAATTCCTTACTTAGCTCCTATAGGTTGGCTCAGTGGTAAGAATTGTCTTGGTGGTATGCTCTCTCTAGGTCTAAGGTTCGAACCCTTGAGTGCAAACTTCTAGGGGTCATCTAACTCAGGGAACTTTCCCTTGAATTATCCAAGGCGCACTTGTAGAAAACTCCTTGCTAAGAGCCTATGCACCTCTAGGATTAGTCTGGACTTTGTTCTGGATACCTGGTACCAGGAAAGAAATAAAAGAAAGTCCTTACCTTTCTGTTGATTGTTTCTTAGATGTATTTTTCCCTGATAAATAGTTTTAAAAGAAAGAAACTTATATAGTTGAAGCAGTTACTGCCGATTTTTTACTGCAAAAAGCATTTTCAAATGCATATAATGCCATCTACTTTCTATATTATGACATGTCAAACATATTTCAGAGCTGCTGATGGTAGGCGCTCCCTAGTTCTTGTAGTCTTCATCGGAGGTGTAACATTTGCGGAGATATCTGCCCTCAGATTTCTCACTGCTCAGGTATGTAAAATTTAGTACATGTGGAATCTTCTAATTGGAGTTGATAATATTGGTTCATATAATTAATTCTACAATTCATACACTTTTTTCTCTCATACTTCAAAATTGCATTTCTTAAGGTAATTAACGACCTTGAAATGTGACTTTCCACTAGCTAGCTGGATTAATTTTGTCCCAGACTATGACCATGACTGGCCATCTTCACGAAACCTGTTGCAATGATGTTTATTTTTCTCCGTATTTGTAGGTTTCTCTAATGTTTGAGAGTCATTTGTTCTTGCAGGAGGGGATGGCATACGATATGATCATTGGGACGACCAAAATTGTCAGTGGCCATAACTTAGCTGAAACATTTGTGGAGAAATTGGGTTGAGGCGTAGAATTTTGTTTGTTTATTTGTTCTTTTTGTGAAGTCTTGGGCTATGAGAGTAGATTTTAGGCCCATGTCGAGAGTTTGTTGTACTGATGATGTATTTATTAGCTTATGCGATTAATTTTTACCGTCTTTCCCTACCTATTAATCCTAGATGGAGTCTTAGAGCTTGCAACAATTGCGCAATCATTTTGTAAAAAAGTTTGTAAAAGAGCAGAATCTATTATTAAAAAAATTAATTTTTGATTATATAGATTTTGTATTTAATTTTTTTAAAAGATTACAAAATATTTACACATTGACTGTAAATATCATTTTTGTATTTGGTTTTAAATAGGAAAAAAGGCATATCCACGTTTTTTTTCAAAGGATAAATATATAGCTTTTTTAGACCATCATCCAATTTGTAATAATTATGTATTGACTTCTTAAAAAAATGGAAAATGAAGATTATCATTTTCCATTTTTTAATGAAGGGTAGTTAAGTAAAATTGAATTATTTTTTAACGAAGAGTCACGATTACATTGATTGATTAAAAATTAATTATAAACTAATTGTAAAGTAGTTGCAGGTATATCACCGTTTAAAATTATCTAAAAGAATTGGGTATAAGTGGAAAAATAGTTACCCATAATCAACTAAATCGATAATATTCATTTCAAGTGAAATAGAAAGATCCTTATTGTTGTGAGTACATTGTAGTCACGATAATGCTTGCAAAGATTCAAGTTTAGAATTTTCACCGTAACAAACACTATAAAATCACAAGATACTGCAACATTGACTTTAGTTCGAAGTATACATGAATATGAAACTCAACATACATTCTTGATTGCCAAATACAAACAAAAATAAATTTTGATGAAGCAAGTCTGATAGCGTTAAGGGTGTACCTCGTTTTTCCAGTTTCTCTTACAAAACCCGAGTATGGTTTGAAAATTTTCTGAAAATGTTGATGTATGCTGCCCCTTGCAATGCTGGTCGGATTTTTAAAAAAAGTATTTTTGATGATCTGGGGGCGAACTGTCTGATAAACAACCAACCCCATTTTTGACACCCCGATACACACCATCCTTGATGTTGATACATAGCCCGCAAACATATTTCTTTGTGCACAAAGACCCAGCCAGCCGCTGAAATGATGATGAGTACATTTGTATACATTTTGGAAAAGTTTTCCTGCACAACCTTCTGAAACATATCTAGGAACTATACTTTCTCCATCAACGAACCAAAAGACCACAAGAACACACTTGAATTTATGCTTCGGCAACCACTTCAACTTGATGAAGGAGCTCTAAAATATTTCCAGCTTTTCTCTTGGCCCTGTCGGTACCATTCTCTGACAATTGCTTCAGTGCCTCTTCTGCACCATGCTCCCTGGCTAGTTTCAACTGCTGCCAATCACCCGTGCATAGAGACCACAATACTGCTGCGGCATTCTCCCGATTGCGTGGGGAACCAGTTCTTATAAACTCCAGCAAAACAGGGATTGGCTCTCCTTGACCAATGGCTATCTTCCCTTCAGTATGGCTTGCAAGAATCGCAAGGATTGCTAGTGCTTCATCGACCATCCCACTTCCGGCATCCTTCAGCAATCTCATCAGTGGGGCCACAATACCAGCCTTCACAGCTCTTGACTTGTTCCCTTGATAGATTGAAAGATTGAAAATAGCGGTGGCAGCATCCTTCTTCCCTCTTGGAGTCCCCTCACATAGCAACGTTATAAGAGCTGGGATAGCCCCTGCTGCTCCTATTTTCACCTTGTACTCATCTACTACAGATAAACTGAAAAGAGTTGCAGCTGCATTTTCCCTAGCTTCCATGCTTCCATTTTTCAACACCTCTACTATATCAGGAATGGCTCCTGCATTTACAATAGTTCCTTTGTTACTGTCATTGATGGAAAGGTTGAGAAGTGCTGTAACAGCATGCTCCTGTGTCCGGGGATCAGAAGAGGACAACAGGTCTGCAAGAAGTGGTATGGCTCCTGCTTCAGCAATACATACTCTATTATCTGCATTCCTCTTTGCAAGCAACCTGAGCTCACCAGCAGCTGCTCTTTTCTGTTCCGGATTCCCAGTTGCCAGTTTTTCCAATAACTCACTGACAGCACCACGATCACAGTCTGAAACTTTGCATCCGGATTTCTTGCTTTTACAATTTGCTTGCTTTTTTGGAAGCTCAACACCATTACTCTCACACCATAAAGCAATCAGACTTTTCAAAACGTAGTTAGGAGTTAGGGCCGTGTGCAACAGTGTCTGCTGTGTCTTGGGACAAGTTTTATGTCCTGCATCAAGCCATTTCTGAATGCTGGACCTTTCATAAGTCTGCAAAAGAAACATAAAGACAAAGGACATTAATAATCGATATTGAAACAGATGAATAATTCTAAACTCAAACTGGGTATGCAGCTGCCAGGTAATACCTGTCCTGTAGCGACAATCACGGGATCTTTCATCAGCTCAAGAGATATTGGACATCTGAAATCATCTGGGATAACAGGAGATCTGTGCTTAATCAATCTCATTTCACCCTCAGAGGTGTCAACTTGTGGATTTGCCATCTGTACCCAGTCTTTTATCTTCTTAAACAATGATGACATTTCTTCAAAGCT
Source organism: Carya illinoinensis (assembly GCF_018687715.1). Classification (NCBI taxonomy): domain Eukaryota; kingdom Viridiplantae; phylum Streptophyta; class Magnoliopsida; order Fagales; family Juglandaceae; genus Carya; species Carya illinoinensis. The sequence goes on from NC_056752.1 coordinate 54,339,485, forward strand.
GTCTCTTGGTTCTATATCACAAGAGGTAACCATTTCATGGAATGCAAGTGACTCTTTCTTTACATCATTGATAGTCTTGAGATACAGCTTTTCAGAAAGTCTTTTGAGTATTGCCGGGTCCAGGTCTTTTTCTTTCTGTGCTATGGCTAAATCCATGTCCAATTGAAAATCAAGGGAGTCCATTTTTCCTTTGGCTCTTTTGAATTGAGCATGTACTAGTTCAATCTGAAAGAAATCAAACGTGTCCTACCTACTGTTAAAACTTTCCAAATCTGCTGTTCCATGTTTTGATACTAAATATTACTTTCCTGAAGAAGTCAGGAATGATAAATATTTTGGATACCATATACTACATGTACTCTCTCTCCCTTGAACTTTAATTATAAGAGTAGGACGCTGTGGGACTATACACTGTCATTTAGCACAAGAATGCATGCATTTAATTCTCTCCATGATAAGCTGGGTTGTAAAAGTACCTGTTCGCGGACCTCTTCGGATATATTAAGGTTATCATAATGAATCTCGTTCAATGCTGCTTCAATTTGTTCCGTTACCTGGCGGAACTTCTGTGCAATCTTTTCCCTTTGCAGAGCCTGTGACAAGCATGACATTGCGTACCTCAAATCAATGATATAAACAGACGAATTCGTTCAAGAAACAAGAATATTAATGAGCTAGATCGCAATAAATGACTAACAATGCCGATGCCATTCGTTTCAAGTACAGAGACAACCATAGACACCATGCATTTTCATCGATACTTGAACTTATTCGACATGTATGCTCATAGAATGCATACATTAACGCATTTTTCTCCAATAAGAAAAGCTTCGGATTTGCGAAATTAATCTCCCAACATGTACAATAAATACATACATACATACATATATGTATGTATATTGACAAAGAATTTGAATCTTGGATATGAAAATGATTCTTTTCAGGTTGCCGAATGGAAAAGCGAATTTAAATTTTCCCTTCTTATCTTAGCAAACGAAAACAAAGAGAAACACAATCGTTTCAGTATCAGTCCTTTCTCCTTCGCTCTCACCCGTTTTCTCAGCGGTCAAACCGAAAGTAATTAAGTGCTAGGAATACCTGATAGAGCTTGCTCCCTCCGTTCACCGAACGGAGAAGCTCTTTAGCTGAATCCAGAGCCAGTCGCAGGAGTTCCAAGGCCTTGACCTCATCTTCCCGGAGCTCTTCCTCGCTGTCCCTCAATTCCTCGAAGAGAGGACTCAGGAGCTTGACTCTCCGAACTAGGTTCCCGTGCATCTTCTTGCAGACGTTTCGGCACTCGGGCAACTCCGAGATCGCTTTAACGGACTCGGCGAGACGAGTCAGAACCGTGTCATCCGGATCCTCGGTCGGCCCCATGCCGGTTGGTCCGATCAAAATCCGCAAATTGGGGCAGGAAACTATAAGAAGGTAACGAGAGAAATAACTCCCAGAACTTGAGAATTAGATTGAGTGTAGGAAGAGAGTGGGATTGTCTCTTACCCAGAAAAAAAAATAGAGAGACGGAGATCGAGATTGGTTGGGAAATTGTGGGGATTGCAAGTCTAAAGAATTGGAAATTCAGAACCGCCTATAGATTTTGCAGAGAAAGACGGGGGTTATCTTTGAGATGAAGGGAGGAGAAATAAAAGATCAAAGAGATTTGTAATTGACTACTAAATAAATAAATATTTTTAAGAATATTATGGAGTTAATAATACGATTGAAATGGACGTATGAAAGTTTTGAGCAACGAGAGAGAGAGAATTAGTCAGGTTTTGCCCAGCTTGCCTGAAGGAACCAGGTAGCCATCTCATTGTGACAAAATTATCCTTTGCTTACACGTGTCCTTTTTTTTTTTTTTTTCAAACTAGTCAGGATTACTTTTTTATTTTAACTTTTGTTATATTAAATCATATCTATGTAATATATAAGGAAATTTTGGTGTCATATTGAGGAATTTGGTCCAAATTATTTAAGGAAAAAAAATCAAAATTTCCTATATTTAAATGGTTATACGATAACTGCTTAAATAAATAAATAAAATTACTTAAAATGCGATACATAAGCTATTATTTCTAGAGATAATGAACAAATATACGTTGAAGGACATAAAATAATATTTAATTATTGGTGTTGTATATTCTTGATATTACTAAAATCCTAATACCTATTTTTAAAAAACATTAAACTCATGAGAGATGCTGAATTTAACAATATACTTATTATTTTAAATACCATAAGGGATGCATTTCGTTTATTTTTGGCCTTTCATAATTTAATAAATATATAAATAATAAATAGGTCATTTCTTAATGCTACCATTGTGTATGTATTTTGTTATTGGTCTTGGTAATTTTTTTTAATTAATTTCTCTATTTCTTTCTATAAATAAACAGCATGATACATGCTAATATGCTGCCCCATTCACACCTGTACCGCCTAGCCTTTTTTTTTTCTTTTTTTAATCACTTCTTAATTATTAAATAAAATAAAAAAATATATCAATACACTTAAAATTATTATTTTTTTACTAAATAAAAAAAAATTTACCCAGCAGTCGAATTAGACGGTCAACTCAGGCGACAAAGAAGTTTTTGCTATCATGTATCGACCTTTCAGGAACGAAGGGTATTTCCGTCCTTAGGAGAAAACCAATCATGTGGACCAGGCAACTTTGCGCGTCATCATCAACACGTTTATTTCCTACCCGCGTAGAATTGTCAATTGGACGGCTGGGTTCCTTCTGAGAACCAACTCGAAAGCCTTTCGTCCCGCTCGGTTTGCTCTGACATCGGACTGAAATATTCTGGATAGGTTGAGCTATTCCTGGTCGGAATTCGGATATTGACATCAAATCAAATGTACCATTTAATACTAGATTTAATTAAATATTTTTTCAAACTTATTTTAAAATAAGAGTTATACAATTTACGAATTTAGTTAGTCAAAGATAAATTATTTATTACGGGACTCATTACATTCACAAAATAAATAAAAACAAATATTTACTATTTAAAAATTAATTAAAATTAAATTAAAAAATATTAATTAAAAATTTATTTATATTATATATTCTAATTTAGAATTTATATATTTATATATTAAAATATAATTATACTAATTATATAATTATAATAATATAATAATAAAAATATTTATTTAATATAATAATAACAATATTTATTTTATTCTAATTAATAATAAATCAAAACTTTTTTTATGTAAATGGTCTTAAATATATTTATATTCATAGAATAGTAAAAAAATATTATTTCTTTTTATCTTAAATCTTATTATTTTCGATTTGATACGTCATTTATAAAGGACTGCTGTTTGCTAAGAAATTCGCATATAAAAATATTTAAAATATTTTATTTCAAAAAATACGGTAAAAAATAACAAAAATTAAGATGAATAAAGTGTTATTTTATAATTAAACATACCTCTAATTAAATTGGTACGAATGTTTCGAGAAGTTGAGATACGTTAAAGTGATTTTTATTGTTTTTTCAACTGAAGTGAGTTTGATATATACATATAAACCTTAAATATATCAATTTCGTGCAAAATTTTTAGAAAAAAATTATATTTCATCGTAAATATTTATTTTTATATGAAGACTATTTTTTTACAAAAAATTTATGTAAAACGACTTGTCCCTGTCGTTACCCTTTCGCTGATATTCATCACCCTTGCCGACTGACAGGGAACCGGGCCAGATGGGACAGATAGAAGCCATCAAGTTGCGGACATGTCAAGTTGGGTTTGGTCATCAGCGTGTTTAAAATGGCGCCCACAACATCTGACAAAACACAACGAGAATGACTTTGCCAAGTAGACAAAAGCAAATGGACGAAATTAGCTAATCCTTTTGTTCTACGTAAGTTTACTTGGTAGTCTCTTTGTCTGCTTTCTGCACTTCTGCAGTTGTTATTATCTTGTGATTTGCTTCGGCTCCTATATATGCATGGCATTGGAGGAAATAAGACAGACTACTGGTTAACCCTGCATGCTTGAATTCGATCAGGAGCGCCCAAAATAATCCATGACACTCGATCTCATCGGTCGACTTCGTTCACCTTTGACAGGTGGCATTGTGTTTAAGAGGCTGGGCTTGGGCAATGGGTACTGAAATGAAATGTTCCGAGGGACGTTGACCGTCGTCCATGCATGCATTTGATTATCCAAACAGCCAATTTACTAATACTTTGGTAAATTGGTTATATATATATATATATATATCTGTAGGTAGCTAGGTTGGTACGTAACAGTTTTGGTTGGATGAAATTTATACATTTATCGATCCTACGTACAATTATATATATTGTTGATTTTTTTTTTTTTTTATATAACAGAACTTTAATTGGTTTTATGTTTGGGTGGAATTAATTGCCGAGGACTATACTTTTTATGGAGCTAGATAGCTGTTCATTTGCAAAAGGACAGTGGAGTTAATTTTCAGTTTCATATTATATATGTAGTTCGTATTAATTATTTACGTATAATGGGACGTACTAGTCTTGATTAATTATGTTATATATATAATTAATATCAAGTTATATATATATATATATATATATATATATATATATTGGGGTAATTAGCAATAGCATCAAACATTTTTTTACCTTCTTCCATTTTATTTAATTATTTTTCCCATAAGTTCCCTTCGAATAATGGTTGTAAGTTCATTAATATCGTAGGACCGATCGAATTACTGCCCAATGTGAATTTAAAAACTTTGAACAACGTCTAAATCCTGTGTATTTGCTAGGAAAGTTCAAATAACTACATTTTTCTTCTTGAACGCGATACGAGTTCAATGCGCGCGTCTTTCTTTAATGATACGTACAAGACCTTCAATCCTACGTACAAGACCTTCAATCCTACGTACCCAAATGGTCCAAAAATAATGCATGTTTTCAAAGTCATGAGTTTTCTTTGAACCTAGCTAATTATAATTTGATCTTGTTTTCACGTAACGCTTCGTACGTACGTAGGATTTCTATTCACGTTAGAAAGAAAAATGTGCTAAATTTATTTGGTTTACACTGATAATTCGTTGACTGTAGACCTTCAATCCTAGCTATCTACCCGGCCAAATATTCCAAACATAAAAGTTTTCAAAGTGATAAGTTTTCTAATCTTATTAATGCATGTTTGAGATTGCAGTGAGAGCTTATATATGAGCTTATATATATAACTCTTACCTTTAGGAGATTTTGTTGTAAAACTTAAATAAGAAGCTGCTATACTATGAAACATCTATTTATTATTTAGTAAATGTTTAAAATATTTTTAAACATATGATATTTGTTTGGAAACACTACAATTATATATATATATATATATATATATATATATATATATATAAATTATATAAAAGGTCCTTTAATTTTTGAAAGATTATCCATATTCTTAATAGAAATTTGAATTATATATCACATTTTCCGAAAAATTACATTTGAATAAAATCATCAAAATGATTTTTTACTTAAAATGTACCTTATAAATTTTTTGAAATTAAAAAGTATTTACATATATAATAAAAAAACAACTTAATTTTATTATTAAATAATTTTTCAGACTATTTAAATATTTTTTTGGACTCCTAAGATAACCACAAAACGCTCAACATTGTCTTCAAGCGTTGCGTTCTCCTTCCCCGAAGTTGAGCCAAAAGTTCGGCTAAGACCAGAATTTCATTCTTATTATTTTCCTGTATTTATTCTTCCAAGAAAATGTCAGTGAGTGCAGTTTTACAGGAGACCATTTCTTTTAAGAAAAATATAATTATAAGTATAATTATGTATTAATTTATATATTAATATAATGTGATTGGTTAAAAAGTAAATTTTATTTAAAATAGTATTAATTTAAATTTTAAATATGAATGAATCATTATTATTATGTAAATTAGTACGCGACTGTACTTATATATAGCAAAACTCTTCTTTCTATCCTCAAGTGGCCTAAACAATAAAGTTTATGAATTTGGATTCCATGCATATACATATATATATATATAACGTACTGTTTGACGGAAGCTTTAATTTAAGATGGAATATATAAAGATAATTACAATAAGATTTTATAATATATTTAGATATCATTAAATTACATCAAATATAATATTATACCTACGCCGGTTTCTAAAACTTTCTAATTTTTCATAACAACCAATATTGCTTGAAGTTGGACAGAATAAGTTGATTAAAACTGAAAACAAATGCAAGCTGGAATGATTTATATCTAAAGTTTCTCTTTCTTTTTTGTTTGTTCCTAATATTTTTAATAAAAACAATAAAAAAAACAAACACAAAAAAAATTATATATAATATCAATTAATATATAATAGTAATTATATATTAAAACGTTTAGGTTTTCTAAACCTAAAAACTAAGTTTTAGGTTTTCTAAATAATATATAATAGTAAATTATATTAAAAGGTTTTCTAAATCTAAAACCTAAGTTTTAGGTTTTCCTACCATTTTCACAAGTTCTTTATTCGGTAGAAATATTGCCTATTTTTCAATATAATCATGAATTATTTAGAATAGCAATCAACTATATCGCGTGTACTCAAAACTTCTAGCATGACATTCTATTTTTGTTCTGTTTTGACCTTATTATGATTGTATAAATGTGGTCTTTATTTGGATTAGTACAAACTTTTCTGTTTGAGGTGTACTCACTTTTAAAATAAAATAGTTTTATGCGTGGTCTTTTCTTTGTGCACACTCGGGATTCTGAGAATAAATAAGGAGAATATTTCACATTCTATTTTTGCTTTGTTGGCCACCGAGGTTTGCACAACCCTATCATAAGGGTTAAAAATTGAATTCTATTTTTCTGATGTGATGTTTCAGTTATACTATACCAAAAAAAATTTTGAATAAGAATATTTCTAAACTTTCACTCTAATATTTTTTTATAACGTATTCTAATTCTGTATTCCAAAAATAAAAATATTTTATTTTGCATTATGATTTTTGTAAATGCTCATATTTATATACTAGTATATATTTTTTTTGTTTATTGAGTTGTTAATAACTCACCATCTATCTCCATAATATTTTTCGTATAATTTTGACGATTCTACTAGAAATCGAAAGTAGGAAGTGTTTGCAAGGTTTGATAATCGTAGATGAAGAAGTGTCAAAGGATACAAGTATTTATTGGAGAGTCCTATTTAGTAGATTTATTATTTTATGCTATTTTGGTATTTTGAATTATGGATAATTTCTAATTTTTGTAGATATTTTAATTTATTTTATTGCGGTAATTTTTTTATGCTCATGTGGAGGAATGTGGATACTTGTGTTAAACAAATAAGTTAATATTTTATGGAGCCTGTAAATGATATATAATTGTGTTATTGAAGATAATTTTAGGTAACAGAAAATAACTCTCCGAACCTCTAGAATCGGGATGTTATATATATAGTTTGTATTAATTATTTACATACCTATAATGGGACGTACACTTGATTAATTATGTTATCATTAATATCAAATTATATATATATTGGGGTAATTAGCATCAAACATTTTTTTTCCTTTTTCCATTTTATTCATTTTTCCCATAAGTTCCCTTCGAATAATGGTTGTAAGTTCATTAATATTGTAGGACCGAACTGCCCAATGGGAATTAAAAAACTTTGAACAACGTCTGAAATGAATCCTATGCATTTGCTAGGAAAGTTCAAATAACTACATTTTTCTTCTTGAACGCGATACAAATTCAATGCGTCTTTAATGATACGTACAACACCTTCAATCCTACGTGCCCAAATGGTCCAAAAATAATGCATGTTTTCAAAGTCCTGAGTTTTCTTTGAACCTAATTATAATCCGATCTTGTTTTCACGTAACGCTTCGTACGTAGGATTTCTATTCATGTTAGAAATTTGTGCTTAATTTATTTGATTCACACTTCGTTGACTGTTTCTATCAAAAAAAAAAAAACACTTCGTTGACTGTAGACGTTCAATAACAAAAATTAAGAAGAATAAAGTGTTAATTATAACATACCTCTAATTGGTACGAATGTTTCAAGAACTTGGGGTACGTTAAAGTGATTTTTATTGTTTTTTAAACTGAAGTGAGTTTGATTTTCCGATTGGTTACCAAAATCTAAAACATCTCATCTCTAATTATCTTTATAATTTTTTCAAATTTTTATATAAAATATAATAAACAATTTAACCTTTTCAAATCTCAATATAAAATTAATATTAAAAAATTATATTATGATAAAATTTTATTTATTACTATTTAAAACATCTCATCTCATCTCATATGTATAACCAAACGGATATACCCGTACAGATGAAATTATATAAAGAATTTAGCTTCTATTGATAGAATAATAATAATATGAATAAATCACTATACTGTTCAAAAAAATTTTATTTAATGATTAATGGAGTAATTTTAATATATTGATTTTTTTATTTTTTAATATATTTAAATATATTAAAAAATGTAAAAAGAAAAAACATAAAAATAAAAATATAAAATTATGGCACACTTAACGGTTATTACTAAACGACAGGCTAGCATTATTCTAATAATATATATAAACTTTAAATATATAAATGTCGTCCTAAATTTTTATAAAAAATTATATTTCATCGTAAAAAGACTTATTTATTTCTGCATGGAGACTATTTTTTTTTTTTTGTCAAATATTTATGTGGAACGACTTGTCACTGTCGTTACTCTTCCGCTAATATTCATTACCCTAGCCGACAGGCAACCGGACTGCGACACTAAGTTGCCGATATGCCAAGTTGGGTTTGGTCATCAGCGTGTTTAAAATGGCGCCCACAGTCTCTGACAAAACACTACCATAAAGATTTGAAAAAATCTTTACAACCTTTCAACCCTTCAATATTTACATTTTTTTAACTTTTATTATTTTATCTTTTATCAAATATTTAATATATAAATAATAAATAAAATAATTAAATTAATTTAAAAAAAATAAATTCAAAAAAAATTATTAAAAAATATTAAAAAATTAAAAAAAAGTAGAGTATTGAGATGTTAGGAGGTTGTGTAGCAAAATCCTAAAGACTTTGCCAAGCAGACAAAAGCAAATGGACAAAGAGTCTCCCATCCCATACCGTCAAATTATAAATTCTACAAATTTTGAGAAAATATTTAAAAATTTCATCCTAAACCGCTCTTTATCTCATCCCTTATTTTGAAATAAATAGATGCGATTTAAAAATATACTGTTTGTCCCTAAATCATTATTTTAAATTTATAATTATTTATAATTAAGTTTATAAAAAGAAGTGAGAGAAAAAAGTAATAAAAAATAAAAAAATATTATTTTAATAGAATAAAAAAAGAATAAAAAATAAGATGTATGGAGTTTTTAAAAGATGAGTAAAATTTAAAAAAAAAAATTTAAAGATGTAATTTTTAGTTAAATTATAGAGAATTTTATGGAAAACCCAATCTGGATGCTCAAAGGCTTTTATTCAACAAATAATGTAAGATAATAAATTTATTCAAAATACAGGAAAAATTTGAATAATATTAATTAATAATCAACTTTAAAATTATTTTATAAAAGTCACAAACCGGATTTAAATAGTTGCAAAGTTTGAAATTATAATATTTTTTAAAAATAGAAAAAACTAAATTATTTTATTAGAAATAAATATATAAATAAATAAGAATCTTACAAAAAATTTGACCAAAATTGAAATTAGAATTATTTTCAAAACTTGTAACTAAATATTTACTAATAAGACAAAAATCAGTATAAAAATATGATTTGAAAAAAAAAGAACTAATATTACCTTTAATCCAATGACAATATTAAGTTTTTCCTTTTATATATTTACAGATTTATCTTTTTATGATAATACTTCTATGGAGGACTTCTACGTTTTAAGAACGCTATTTTTTCCTTTCAACTAGGGAAACGTGCCTTGCACTTTGAGCCCCAATTAGTGTTGTCCAGATGACTAATACAAGAGGAGGGTGAATTGAATTGTATTAAAAAAATAACAATTATAAATCAAATATATAATATAAAATATAAACAAAATATGAAATAACAATAAATATAAAAAGTAATGGTAAGAGAGAAGCAAACTCAGTATGTTAACGAGGTTTGGCCCCACTGCCTACGTCCTCGCCTCAAGCTACCCCTTAAGGATTTTCAAATTCACTATTCAACCTCCTTCAGGTAGAGATAGAAACCTATTACACATTTGAACAACAGCTACAAAGGATCCGTGTAGAACACCCTCTACACTTGCAATCACCTTACACGTGGTGATTCAACTATTCCCCGTGTAGAATACTTTCTACACACACAAGGGTTATACACACCCTTTTTTCTGATACAAGAGCTGATAGTGGGTAGGTTATCAGAAAACACTCCTCAATGAGTGAAATAAGAACAATACAGCGCAAACTATATATCTCAAAATGAACAAGGATTAAGGCTCAATGCTTAGAGAAGAGAGAATGAAAGTTTTGAATGAATGTTGTATGCTCTTGGTGTTGTGAATGTGAAGCTCTCAAATGATCTATTTATAGACATATGAGACTTCATATTTAAATTTAAAAAGATTCACATGTCAAAGATAGCATCATTCACTTTTTCAAAAAATTCAAATAAAAGGTTCTTCTTTTTCAATTGTCAAAGACAACATCATTCATTTTTTTCAAAAAAATCAAACCTAATCTTTTACTTTTGGCATATGACAAAATAAACACACTTTCCTTTTCAAAAAATTCAAACCTAATCTTTTACTTTTTACATATGATAAAAGGAGCACACTTTCATTTTCAAAAAAATTCAAACCTAATCTTTTACTTTTTGTATATGACAAAATGAGCACACTTTATTTTTCAAAATTTTCAAACAAAATCATCTACCTTTTGTATAAGTCTAAAAAAGAATCAATTACTTTTGAAAATATTCAAATAAAACATGCACATGTGAAATATGACAATCAATCATCTTTAATATTTTCAAAATTCAACCCTTTAATCAAGGCATGCACATGTAAAAGATGACAATCAATCATCTTTCAAAATTTTCAAATTTAATTTTCAAAAATATTCATGCACATGTGGAAAATGTATTTTAATGCTTTATGATAAAATATTAATTTTGAGTATTAATCCTAATTTCGAATTTTAAGAGATTTACAACATTACTCTATGACTTTAATGTGAACTTATTTCCTTATTGCTCATGCTTGGTTCTTTGATGTGTTTGATTCCATTGTGTGAATAACTTGACCTTGAAACTCCTTTATTCTTTGAATTTATTTGTTATCATCAAAATCAATGTATAAATTTATAATCACATGAAACTTGAAACCTTGAGTTCAACAGTCTCCCCCTTTTTGATGATGACAAATACTTGATAGAACTTGAAACATGTATTCATACTTAAGCTCCCCCTGAAAATATGCGTTAGTTTTTCAAACAAAAGTATAAATATAATTCCAAGCATATATAACAAGTTTAGCAATTTAAACAATGTTAATGTTTTAGTCTAAAACTTCTCCCCCTTTTGGCATCATTAAAAAGGATCGGCAGCAAGTAAATGGACTGAAGAAAATGATGCGTTTAATAGTCACTGTAGATAGTTGAAAAAGGAGCCGTCCGTGACCCGACAAATGCTGCAAAGTCTCGAGGCCTAACTCTATGAATTTAGTGCGGCTGGAGATTTAAACAATCGCCTGATGTTGTTGACAAACGTGATTGAAGGCTCTGAGTTGCTATAAAAAAATGATCATTTTCATCTATCAGATGCCAAAAAAATAATCGCTTTTTGACCTGAGTTATGTTTTTCCACAACGATAGAATGGCTAAGCAATTCTCTTCCACTAATGTTCCAGACTTAAATCAGGAACCCTTGACGCATCAATCATCAATCTTCTCTCCTGAGGCCGTCAATACCATGATAGGAGCAGTGAACCGTTTTTCTAGTAATGCTGATTCTGAGATTATTGCAGAATCAAGAATGCTCAGTAGTCAATATGCTGCCTCTGTTACGATCATGTCTCGGAGGTTAATGGCGAGGGTGAGTGAGATTGATCATCTTAACATGCAAATATTTGAATTACGACAGAAGCTTGCTAATAAGAATAGTGAGAATAAAAAGCTAAAGCAAGAAAACTAAGAGTTGAAAAAATTTACAGATTGGTATGCTTATGATCTGCAACCACGAATAGAGGAGCTGGAACGAGAAAGAGTTCAGATACAAGGTCAACATCGGCAGATAACAGCAGAGGTTCATCGTTTACTAGAAAAATAGGGACAATCTACTGTTAATCTCGCTGGCTTAGTAAGAAAACTTTTGAAAATGTGTGTCTAGCATATCTTGTATTTCTTTTGACTGAAAAAGATTTGAAGAGACAATAGTTTGTCTTATTCTTTATGCTATCTCTATAAAATCAGTCCTGAAGTTCATCCAATCCGCATCAAGTTTTCATCTCATCTTTATAACTCATCTGCATTCCTTCAGCATTCTCGTTTTAAGTCTTAAACATCCACTATCTAAAAACCATTTGTTTTTGCTTGTGGAAGACTTCATGTATATCTATAAAAACAATTAAAATGATTTTTCTTAGTACCCAAATTCTTTGGGTCCTTTATTTATTAGTATTAGAAGAAACAAAATTTTTAGGTACCCATATGGCCCTAATAGTCATTGTATGATTTCTTCTAACAGGACAAGTATGATAATTATGACCATTTCTATTACAAAAATTACAAATAGCATGTGACATATATGAAAAACTTGAATGATTATAATAATATCCATTTTTGACAAAATTATTTTTATGAAAAAAATTTTGAATATTAGTCTTTGATGTAGAATGATTATCAAAGAAATTTTTATAAGGTTTGTATTTTTGTTTTGGCATATATCCCAAACCTGCCTTGTCAAAAACACATCTTTAACTACCAAGAAGTTTTTCAAAATTTCTTTTTCCATTCGTAAAGTTTTCAACAATATTTTCTAAATCGGTTTTCTTCTTATTCAATTCAAGATTTTCATCTTTCAAAATGATACTTTCTTTTCTTAAAATTTCAATTTCGTTTGTTAAAAAAGAATTTTTCTTTCTCAAAGCAGTATAGTTGATACCCAATTTTTCAAATTCCTCATATACCTCTTCTAAAATATTTTACAATTCTTCATATGAAGGATCTTCAATATTATCAAAATTTGTTACCTCAATGTCATCTTTATCCATAAGACAAAGATTTGTTGATTCTCCATTGCTTGCTTCACTATCTGAACTACTTGAATCATCATCCCATGTAGCTTTCATTGCTTTCTTGCCCTTGTTTCGATCTTTCTTTAGCAGAGGACAATCTGGTTTGATATGACCAGGTTTATTGCATTTATAACAAATTAAAGTGTCAGTTTTACCTGAATCTTTCTTGGAAAACTTTTTGAAAAATTTCCTTGGAGGAGTTCTATTTTTCTTCAAGAATCTCTGAATTCTTCTTGTTATCATCGCAACTTCTTCATCTTTATCTTCATTTTCCTCATCTTCATCACTTTCACTTTCATGAGGAATAGCTTTAAGTACTAAGCTCTTCTTTGGCTTTCCTTCTTCTTCTCCTCTTTTCAATGTGTACTCATGGGTGATAAGTGACCCGATGAGTTCATTAACTTCGAGCTTCTTGAGGTCTCTAGCTTCAAGAATCGCTGTCACTTTTGATTCCAAGCGTTTTGGTAGAGAGTTGAGAATTTTTCTTACTATCTCCACCTTGGAATAAATTTTGCCAAGAGCTGTCAAACTGTTTATAATGTTAGTAAAACGAGTGTGCATACTAGAAATAGATTCATCATCATTCATCTTAAACATTTCATATTCATGAGTAAGAATATAAATTTTTGATTCCTTGACTTGCAAAGTTCCTTCATAAGTAACTTCAAAATTATCCCAAATTTCTTTTGCCGTAGCATAAGTCATTATTCTATTAAACTCATTTCCATTGAGAGCATTAAATAATAAATTCATAGCAGTTAAATTCAAAGTATAAAGTCTATCGTCTTCACGATCAAACTCTTCTTCTTCCTTTTTGACCTTTACTCTATCAACCACTTTTGTTGGAATATAAGGTCCATTTACAATACATTTCCAAATTTCTCGACCTTGAGCCTGAAAGAATATTCTCATTCTAACTTTTCAGAATGAGTAATTATCTTCACAAAAGAGTGGAGGCCGACTGCTAGATTTACCTTCACCAAACGAAACTGAAATGTTAGCCATAAGATCTTAACTTAAAAGATAGTTAGTCTTATAATAGAGCTCTTAGCTCTGATACCAATTGTTACTGATCATAGGCCGCACCTATGTCACCTAACAATTGTACCTACCAGACTAGCCGGCCACCGTCTCTACCGGTGCACCGTCACTCATGGTCGGAGAGTCTTACTTCGGTGACACAGTCATAAGCGAGAGTTCCCATGAGTGATCTGCCTGTATGAACAGTACAGGTCAACTAGCTCTGATACCAATTGTTACTGATCATAGGCCGCACCTATGTCACCTAACAATTGTACCTACCAGGCTAGCCGGCCACCGTCTCTACCGGTGCACCGTCACCCATGGTCGGAAAGTCTTGCTTCGGTGACACAGTTACAAGCGAGAGTTCACATGAGTGATCTGCCTGTATGAATAGTATAGGTCAACCTGGCTCTGATACCAATTGTTGCCCAGATGACTAACACAAGAGGGGGGGTGAATTGAGTTATATTAAAAAAATAACAATTATAAATCAAATATATAATATAAAATATAAACAAAATATGAAATAACAATAAATATAAAGAGTAAGGGTAAGAGAGAAGCAAATTCAGTATGTTAACGAGGTTCGGCCCCACTGCCTACGTCCTCGCCTCAAGCTACCCCTTGAGGATTCCCAAATTCACTATTCAACCTCCTTCAGGTGGAGATAGAAACCTATTACACCTTTGAACAACACCGCTACAAAGGATCCGTTTAGAACACCCTCTACATTTGCAATCACCTTACACGTGGTGATTCAACTATTCCCCGTGTAGAATACTTTCTACACACACAAGGGTTATACACACCCTTTTTCTGATACAAGAGCTGATAGTGGGTAGGTTATCAGAAAACATTCCTTAATGAGTGAAATAAGAACAATACAGCGCAAACTATATCTCTCAAAATGAACAAAGATTAAGGCTCAATGTTTAGAGAAGAGAGGATGAAAGTTTTGAATGAATATTGTATGCTCTTGGTGTTGTGAATGTGAAACTCTCAAATGATCTATTTATAGGCATATGAGACTTCATATTTAAATTTAAAAAGATTCACATGTCAAAGACAACATCATTCACTTTTTCAAAAAATTCAAATAAAATGTTTTTCTTTTTCAATTGTCAAAGACAACATCATTCATTTTTTTCAAGAAAATCAAATCTAATCTTTTACTTTTGGCATATGACAAAATGAGCACACTTTCCTTTTCAAAAAATTCAAATCTAATTTTTTACTTTTTACATATGACAAAAGGAGCACACTTTCCTTTTCAAAAAAATTCAAACCTAATCTTTTACTTTTTGTATATGACAAAATGAGCACACTTTACTTTTCAAAATTTTCAAACAAAATCATCTACCTTTTTGTATAAGTCTAAAAAAGCATCAATTACTTTTGAAAATATTCAAATAAAACATGCACATGTGAAAGATGACAATCAATCATCTTTAATATTTTCAAAGTTCAACCCTTTAATCAAGGCATGCACATATAAAAGATGACAATCAATCATCTTTCAAAATTTTCAAATTTAATTTTCAAAAATATTTATGTACATGTGGAAAATATATTTTAATGTTTTATGATAAAATATTAATTTTGAGCATTAATCCTAATTTCGAATTTTAAGATATTTACAACATTATTCTATGACTTTAATGTGAACTTATTTCCTTCTTGCCCATGCTTGGTTCTTTGATGTGCTTGATTCTATTGTGTGAACAACTTGAGCTTGAAACTCCTTTATTCTTTGAATTTATTTGTTATCATCAAAATTTATGTGTAGATTTATAATCACATGAAACTTGAAACCTTAGGTTCAATAACTAGTATATATAAATATATATCTGTAGGTAGCTAGGTTGTTATGTAACAGTTTTGGTTGGATGAAATTTATATATTTATCGATCCTACGTACAATTTTTTTATATATATTGTTGATTTTTTTAACAGTACTTTGGTTTTATGTTTGGGTGGAATTAATTGTCGAGGACTATACTTTTTATGAAGCTACCTAGCTCTTCATTCACAAAAAGGACACTACTGGAGTTCATTTTCAGTTTCATATTATATATATAGTTCGTATTAATTATTTACGTATAATGGGACGTCGTACTCTTGATTAATTATGTTATCATTAATATCAAATTATATATATTGGGCTGGGCAACCGGGTACCGGACCGGGTATCCGGGTATACCCGGCCCGAAACCCGGATTCTAAATCCGGGCCGGACTCCGGCCCGGATACACCCGGGTTAGGACTCGGGCTGAAACCCGGATTGATCCGGGTTTTTACAACCCGGAAATCCGAGTTCCGGCCTAGACCTGGGTTTTTTTTTTTTTTTTTAACAAAGCCTGATTCTTAAATTTTTTTCAACAAAAAAACATTGTGACAGTATTCCAAAAAAATTTCTTAATAAGCCCTGTCGGATCAACATTCATTCGATAAATCAAACTTCCAAAATGACAGCATTCCAAAAAAATTTCTTAATAAGCCCTGTCGAATCAACATTCATTCGATAAATCAAACTTCCAAAATGACAGCATTCCAAAAAAATTTCTTAATAAGCCCTGTCGGATCAACATTCATTCCTCATTACAGATAAATCAAACTTCCAAAATGATCAACATTCATTCCTCGTTACAGATAAATCAAACTTCCAAAATGACAGCATTCCAAAAAAATTTCTTAATAAGCCCTGTCGGATCAACATTCATTCCTCATTACAGATAAATCAAACTTCCAAAATGATCATTACAGATAAATCAAACTTCCAAAATGATCAACATTCATTCCTCATTACAGATAAATCAAACTTCCAAAATGACAGCATCAAACTTCCAAAAAATTAAACTTCCAAAATTACAGATAAATCAAAATGACAGCATCAAACTTCCAAAAAATTAAACTTCCAAAATTACAGATAAATCAAAATGATAGCATCAAACTTCCAAAAAATTAAAAATGAAAACTTTACTAAAAGAACTCTAATCTTAATCCCTTTTATAATCTTCTATCAACCTCAAATTCTCAGCCCAATCTTCATCTTTGAAACTTCTCAAAAACCCCATTAAAAAAAAAAGGGAAAAAAAACCTGCAAGGACAGCAAGGGCAGCACAGAGAAGGCACATGCAACAGCATTTGCAAAAGTAAAAAACCTGCAAATACATGGTTAAATATATAAACAACAGCACATAATTATATTCTGTGCATGCAAAAAATAAACAAGACTGTTAATGCACAATTATATAGCACATAATTATATTGCCATGTGGTTTAAAGTTCAACTTCAGTATTTCAATTTCTATTGGCTTATTTGAGCATCTAACCAATACGTATACACTAGACATGAATAAAATAGGAGCAAAATTTGTACAAAATCTCTTACCTCCATTGAAGATTAACCAAGGATAAACTTTTCAGCATGAATGGGAATGGAGACTCACATCAGCCTCGGTTGAAGATGAAGCTAGATGATCGTCTAAAAAAAATTAAAAATTGAGTTAGACAAATAATAAACCGAATTAGATAGATATTAAAAAAAATATTTCACGTTTCAAACTTAACTTCAAGGTCCATCGACTGTATATATTCTTCCAAATCCCGAATGTTAATTGGTTTGGTCCTTAACCAATTTTGGATGCAAATGAGAGCTTCAACAGTTTCTGGAGACAAGGAACTCCTAAAAGGATCCAATATGCGTCCTCCAGTACTAAATGCGGACTCCGAGACAACAGTGGAAATGGGGGTGGCTAACACATCACGTGCTACCTCAGCAAGGACAGGATAGTTAACGGCATTAATTCTCCACCAATCTAAGATATCAAAACCGAGCGAGTCGTCTATACACGTCTCAGAAAAATATCTATCTAGCTCCGATCTAAACTCCGTAACACATCGTTCCTTAAGAAAGTTGGTAAACATGATCTTAAATTTAGTAGGTGCTGGCTCATTACCAATATTTATATTAGTGCTGCTTGGCCTTCCTTGAGCCACATTAGAACTCCTCCCACTAGCCACACGAAATCCGTTATACTGCTCAATCAAGCGGCCTAAAAGGAGTTTAACCCTGTCCTCTATCTTATTCGCCAACTCACACCCTCTGCATTTTTGCAACCAGAAATTCATTGCCATCATTTTATATCGTGGATCAAGCACAAAAGCAACATATATCATCAAGTTGAACCTATTTGTGCTACCCCAATACTTCTCATACTTGTTTCTCATATTTATGCCCATAGTACTAGTGATAATATCATCACTCAAGCACATATCATTTAATGTATCCTCAATTGTGTAAAGTTGTTAAAAATAAACATTAGTTGTCACATACAAAGAAACAGAAATGCTCAATGTAACATCATAAAAAACTTTCAGCAACTCCACAAAAATCTGTGCATTTTTCCAATCATTGCTAGTGGGGTTCAAGAATTGGTCATCCACAAACGCATATTGTTCAAAGGCTTGTTTGTGTTTTTCAGCAGTACTCAACATCAAATATGTAGAGTTCCATCTAGTAGGAACATCCAAGCAAATCATCCTCCCACTAATTTTTTCCTTTACCGCACAAGCCTTGAACTTGGCAAATCTTGAAGGTGAGGATTTCACATACCGGATAGCATCCCTAATCTTTGACACAAAATCAATTACATCCTTCAAGCCGTCCATAACAATCAGATTCAATATATGGGCAGCACATCGCATGTGAAGAAATTCACCACCTAGTATAGTACGATCATGGTCTTTTATTCTCCTCCTCATATAATCAACAGCAACATCATTTGAGGATGCATTATCAACTGTGATGGTTAAAATTTTATCAATACCCCATTCATGCAATCCCGAGTTTAACACTCTCCCAATGGTTTCGCCCCTATGGTCATGAATTTGGCAAAACTTAAGTATTTTTTTGTGCAATCTCCAATTGCAATCAATAAAATGTGCGGTAATGCACATGTAGTTCAGATTTTGCACCGACGTCCAAGTATCGGTGGTAAGACAAATTCTTTGACCATCCAACAATTTTTTTAACTGTATCTTCTCTTCTTTATACAGTTTAATACAATCCCTTTTTAAAGTGCCTCGAGATGGCAAAGTAAATCGAGGCTCTAAATCCGTTACATATTCAATAAAACCTTCATGCTCCACAAGTCTAAAAGGCAATTCGCATCTAATAAAATACTTAGCGGTTGACACCCTAAGTTTTTCTCCATCGTACTTTACTAGGACTTGTGGACTACACACTTTTCCCTCCGCATCCCTCTTAACACTAGAGGATTGACTTCTTCCAACTCCTTTAACTCTAAGAGGGGAAGTTTCACATGCATTCTGGAGGTGGTGTAACATAGATGAAGTGCCATTTTTGTAGTGGCAACTGTATAGCTTAGCGCAATAATTGCACTGAGCTTTTGGGTTATCGTGGTCAATAGGTTGCACTCTAGTATAATGTTCCCATACTACAGATTGGTTGCTAGGTTTTTTTTTGGATTTCTTGGGTAAAGGTGGGATGGAACGGGTAGGTTCTTGTGTATGTGTGGATGAAGAAGGGGTTGGAAGAGTCCCAAGCTCCTCTACATCCAATGGAATAGAAGAGGAATCGCCAACCCCTTGGGTTATACCGACATTACAGCTCACAGAATCTTCTTCCATCTGTTAAAGTTACAATAACAACAAAAAAAAAAAACAGGAAATTAATTCATGCAGAAAATTCAGTCCAGGTGTCAAGAGTTTTAATTTTGAGAAACCCTATAATTAATGTACAGAAACCTATTACATTATAGCCTGTTTATTAATTGCGGGGAAGCTTCTTTTTTTTTTTTTTTTATCTTCACTGCATGGAAGGCGTGTGCATTTACATATATGTGTGTCAAGGGCTGAACAAAAAAATATATTAATACCGCACCGTTCCAAATACACAGCAAATAACCGATACCCAAATCAACACAATAGATGAGGAAATACAAGAGAATCTCAAATATCTGAGAACAGGACAAGCTACTTGATCGACTCAAGAGAATACAAAATGCATTCTTTATGACAATCTCCTAACCAATCAGCATCCTAATTCCTGAATGTTTCTCAGATAAAGACCTCTGAATTTTGGAACTTAGTGACCCCAACTTGTGCATAGACATAAACACTAAAACCTTTACTTGCATTCCTGTGCAAAAAACCACTTAGGACTATGATGCATGTTCAACACAGACTAACCAACTGTATTAAAACAGGTAAGGAGAGTACAACTTACAAAATCTGGCAGATGAATATCCATTTCATAATTCTCAGAGGAAGCTGAAATCTCCTAGAATAACCTCATACACATTGGGTCACCATCTCTTTCTGCAGTCCATTTTAACTAATTTGAATTTATAAAGCTTGACCCAACACTTGGGTATTTACTAGTTTCCATAAATTTTTATATTACTAAAAAAAATAAAACTCCCTCCAAGGGATTCAGATATTTGCAATTCAAAAGATCCTAAATAACTCGAACTGTGAGTCTTTTGTTCCATTACTAAAAGCAGAATGTAATTGTTGACAGTTCTTATCAACCGTATCTTACAATACCAAAACGCTCAACAAAAAGATTCAATAACCGTGCTCACTAAGTTATGGAATGCTCGACTGAAGAAAGAAGGATGGCACTCTTCTTACTAACAAATCTAATCTAAATTAATAAGTTAGCTAGTGGAAACATAGATAAAATGATAAAATGATGTTGTAAATTTATCATTGACTATCCTTTTTTACTAAAAACTATAATAACATCAAAATAAATACAACCATCACCACCCCCAATCACCATCTCATATCAAAAGGAAACATAGGAAAGCCAAGCCAAACAAAATATCATTGTTGTTCTTGAGATGGCCCCTTTAAATGAAAGGGGTGCAAAACAAATTTCAACCTCTACATACGTTAGTATAAAGTTCTTTGAATGTATCTGACGAACCCAGAATCAACAATTGTTGCTATAACTGCTAAAACCAGCGCAAAGCCAATCGCAAGGAGAAAGATAAGAGTGAGAGAATAAAAGCACAAAGCCAATTACACCGAGTTCCTTCAAAAGTTTGTCACACTACAACCTGTGATTATCTTCGTACGGCTAAAATCAAGGCTCTTGAAGACATCACACCCAAAATCAGAAACCCTAAACAAATCACACCCAAATCAGAAACCCAAAACAAATCTCACCCAAAATTAGAAACCACACCAAAAAATCACATCCACTAAACAAACCACACCATAAACTAAAGAACCGAAATTATCAAAAACTAACCGAAATGAAAGAAGATTTTTATCAAAAACTAACCGAAATGAACCGACAGGATGACGGCGACGACGGGATGAGTGGATGACGGCGAGTCGGCGACGACAAGATGAGGCTAGGGTTTCGGGAAAATTCTTTCAGAGAGAGAGAGAGAGAGAGAGAGAGTCAGATTGGGGGGGGGAATCGGGACGCTGTAGGGTATTAACCCGTGCCAAAACGGCGTCGTTTTGGCACTGGGTTTAGGTTTTTAAAAAACCCGGGTACCGGATTTAAAACCCGGGTACCGGGTTTTAAATCCGGTACCCGGACCGGGTTCACCCGGGTTTTAGAAACCGGGTACCGGCCCGGGTGATTTCCGGGCCGGTGCCCGTAACCGGAACCCGGTTATCCGGGTTTCGGACCAGGCCGGAAAAAAATCCGGCCCGGTTGCCCAGCCCTAATATATATATTTTTTCCGGTCCGGTTGCCCAGCCCTAATATATATATATTGGGGTAATTAGCGTCAAACATTTTTTTTCCTTCTTCCATTTTATTTATTTTTCCCATAAGTTCCCTTCGAATAATGGTTGTAAGTGTTGACTTACTGTTTATTTTTAGTCCTACATCGGTGAGATTAAAGAAATATGCATAGGCTATGAGTTATAAATAAGGAGTTTAGCATCTTACTTTAAGTGCACCAGTTGAAAGCTTATCTAATAACTTTTGACTTTAATTAAATTTCTCTATTAGCCTTTTGTAAAAAAAGAATATGTGTAAAGTTAAAGTTTTACTAGTGGGATAACTTTGTGGGTGTGTTTGGGGTGAGGAGAAAAAATTGTGTGATTGTAACAATTTTTCACATAGTGAATTTTCTTCTCTGAGTTTGGTGGTTTTTCTCCTGTTTTGCAGTTTTCACGTAAATTTCTTATGTTATTATTATTTCTCTATTTTTCTTGTTATTCCTGCAAATGGTAGATCTTAAGGGAGTGAATTTGGAATGTCTAATTTTCTAACAATTGGTATCAGAGTCACTAAGTTCTTTTTTGTGGGGTGGAGTTTTGGTGTGGTAGTGTGGATACGTACAGTCTAAGGAGGTTTTGTCTAGGAGATTGAAAATTTTAAGTGTGTCCATTATGACCCTCCAATCTTTCCTGAGGACTGACTTAATGATGTACTATTCATTTCTATATTAAAATTCATCAAAGTAATGCCAGGAAGTAGGCCTTCAAATCTTGTCAAATTTGAGGTGGAGAAATTTGATAGGAGAATCAATTTTGGCTTGTGGCAAGTACAAGTCAAGGATGTATTGATTCAATCAAGATTACACAAGACATTGAAGGGCAGAACAATATCTGAAGTCAGCACTGGTACTAATGTGACTGGTGAAATGAGCAGATTTAAAATGAGCGATGAAGATTTGGAGGATCTGGATTTGAGAACAGTAAATGCGATACGTTTGTGCTTGGCCAAAAATGTTCTTGCAAATATGCATGGAATATCTACGGTAAAGGAATTTTGGGAAAAACTTGAAGAGTTGTATCAGACGAAAGGCGTCTCAAATCGTGTGTACCTGAAGGAGCAGTTTCATACATTTCGGATGAGTGAAGGTACAACTATTTTATATCATTTAAGCGTTCTTAATGGCATTGTCGCTGAGTTAGAAGCTATTGGAGTTAAAATTGATGATGATGATCAAGCCTTGAGACTCATCTGGTCTCTTCCACCTTCCTATGAGCACATGAAACCTATTTTGATATATGGGAAGGAGAAAATAATTTTTTCAGAAGTTACCAGTAAAATCTTTTCTGAAGAGAGAAGACCAAGTAGTGGAAGTAATGTTTCATTTAATAACTTAGTAATAGTAGCAGTTGGATATGAGAAGATGAAGAACTCCATAAAAAGAAAATAGTCTGCCAGGAGTGTGGACAATTTGGGCATGTCAAGAAAAATTGTCCAATAGCTGAAGCAGGTTCAGCAAGTGGCTCCAAGTCAGTAAATTGAGATACTGGAAATGATGTTAATGTTGTGTCTCTCTCTATGGAAGATTTTTATATTTAAAAAAAGACATTTACACCCTTATGGCATGCTACTAATTCCCAAGTTACCATGATAGAGGATGTGTTAATGTTAACGGATACACAAGTTTGCACACAGGCATTGGTTTGGCATTGATGCAGAGTGTGTGGTGGAAATTCATGTCGATGGCTGATGAACTTTCAGGAAAGCCAAATGTGAAAGTTACACCATAATTTTTCAGCAATATTGTTTTTCGACATGGGCTGAAATAAAATGCTTGGAATTGGTTTATTCTGAGTGGGTATGCTTTTATGGTGAAATATGATAGCGGAATCTATGAAGATCTTCATTGAGGTAGAGCTTGGTTGTGGGACTAGTCAAAATCACAAGGTGGAGATTGTTGACTTATTACTTATTTTTAGTCCCACATCGGTGAAATTAAAGAAATATGCATAGGCCATGAGTTATAAATAAGAGGTTTAGCCTCTTAGTTTAAGTGCACCAGTTGAAAACTTATCTAATAACTTTTGACTTTAGTTAAATTCTTCTATTAGCCTTTTGTAAAAAGGGAAGATGTGTAAAGTTAAAGTTTTACTAGTTGGAAAGCTTTGTGGGTGTGTTTGGGGTGAAGAGAAAAAATTGTGTGATTATAATAATTTTTTACATAATGAATTTTCTTCTCTGAGTATAATAGTTCTTCTCCCGTTTCGAAGTTTCCACGTAAATTTTTTGTATTGTTATTATTTCTCTATTTTTTTTATTATTCCTATAAATAGTAGATCCTATAGGGATAAATTTGAAAAGTCTAAATTTCCAACAGTAAGTTCATTAATATTGTAGGAGCGAACTGCCCAATGAGAATTAAAAAACTTTGAACAACGTCTGAAATGAATCCTGAACATTTGCTAGGAAATTAAGTTCAAATAACTACATTTTTCTTCTTGAACGCGATACAAATTCAATGCTTCTTTAATGATACGTACAACACCTTCAATCCTACGTACCCAAATGGTCCAAAAAAATAGTGCATGTTTTCAAAGTCCTGAGTTTTCTTTGAACCTAATTATGATCCGATCTTGTTTTCACGTAACGCTTCGTACGTAGGATTTCTATTCACGTTAGAAAGACAAATGTGCTAAATTTATTTGGTTGACACTAATAATTCGTTGACTCATGTAGACCTTCAATCCTCGCTATATATCTACCCGGCCAAATAGTCCAAACATAAGTTTTCAAAGTCAAGAGTTCTCTTTCAATCTTATTAATGCATGAGGTTTGAAATTGCGGTGAGTGCTATAACTCTTATCTTTAGGATTTTTAGTTGTAAATTAAATCTTAAATAATTATAAGCTGCTATATTATGAAAAATTTATTTATTATTTGGTATATGTCTAAAATACTTTCAAATATATAATATTTGTTTGAAAATGATATAAAAAAATGTTTTTTATGGTATAAATTGTTATAAACTATCTTGAATTGTATGATCACATTTAGCTAGCCATCAAATACATAGTACTAGTCGTCAAATGCATAGTGCTAGTGCATAGTGCTAGTCGTCAAATGTATAGTGCATAGTGCTAGCATAGTGAGCTAGTCGTCAAATGCATAGTGCACAGTGCTAGCATAGTGAGCTAGCCGTCAAATGCATAGTGCACAGTGCTAGCATATTAAGCTAGCCGTCAAATGCATAGTGCTAGTCGTCAAAAGCATAATCACATTTGTACTCCTATATATATTGTTGAATCCTTTAAGGAATTCATAAACTTCATAACCTCTCTGAGCTCTATCTCTTTCTCTCTCCTTTTGAAAATTTTATAACACGTTACGGCTCTCTCTTTTCAATGATTTCATAACACGTTATCAGCACGAAAGTTCTGACGATTTTGAAGCTAGTAGTCCTCTACTTCAAGTAAGTTTTTCAATATATTTTTGTAGTTTCCAAAATGAATATGAAATATTACATTACTTAATGAAAATTTTATACTTATGTTCCTGATTTATATATGTAAAAAATGTCAAATCTTACAAAATTGGAATTCGTTGCTCTTGACATTTCTGGAAAAAATTATTTATCTTAGATCCTTGATGCTGAGATCCATCTGGATGCGATGAACCTGGGAAATACAATTAAAGAAGGAAATCAAGGGTCCCTGCAGGACTGTGCTAACGCAATGATTTTCCTTCGGCACCATCTTCATGAAGAATTAAAAACTGAGTATCTAACGGTGAAAGATCCACTTATTTTGTAGAATGATTTAAGGGAGAGATATGAACACCAGAAAACTGTAATCCTCCCAAAAACTAGTCATGATTGGATGCATCTGAGGTTGCAAGATTTCAAGAGTGTTAGTGAGTATAACTCTACACTCTTTAAAATTAGCTCGCTATTGAAATGATGTGGTGAAAAAGTCACTGATGATGACTTGTTAGAGAAGACATATACTATTTTTCATACCTCGAATGTGCTCCTGCAGCAGCAGTATCGAGAGCGAAAGTTCAAAAAATATTCTGAACTTATATCTTGTCTTCTATTAGTTGAGCAAAATAATGAGTTTTTGTTAAGAAATCATCAGTCACGTCCTACTGGTTTTATACCATTCCCTGAAGTGAATGATACTAGATTTACATCATTCCCAGAAGCGAATGGTGCATCTTTTCAAAGAAAACGAGGGCGTGGACGTGGTAGGAAAAACTATAGAAGTGGAGGTCCTAGAAGTGACCACACTAAAAGAGACAATAATAGATATACACCGTACCACCAGAAGTGGTTCAACTCAGAGAAGGGCAAAGGTCCTCAAAACAAATTTTTAAAGAAAGATGAAGATGGATGCCATAGATGTGGTATGACTGGACATTGGGCTCGTATCTGTCGTACAGATAAGCACTTGGTTGACTTATACCAATCTTCTATAAAAGAAAAAAACAAAGAAATTTGAAACAAATTTTGCTGAACCATCATATGCTTTAGATTCTATAGATGGAGAAGATATTACAAGCCTTGATGTTTCTGATTTCTTTAAGGATTCTAGTGGTAGAGTTGATCATGAAAGTGTTCCTTTTTAATTAATGTATTTCCTTTATCTTATTATAAAATATTTTTATATTCTGCAATGTTTTGTAATAATGAAAGTTTTATTTATTTTTTTATACTTGTTATAAATTATTGATGATATGATTTATTTGAGAATGGAAATGGAGCATCCCTGAAGGATCGCCCTAAATCAATAATTTTATTGAGTATCTCATATGAGTGATACTTGTACCAAAAGCTCATTATGATTTATGCACCTGAAGTTGCATAATCGAAATTGTGAAAAAAATATATATTTGAATGAACGTCTCGAATGTGCTCCTGAAGTAGCAATATCGAGTATGCTCCTGAAATAGTAATATGAAATGCAAACGTTCACAATATATTCTAAATTTCTATCAGGTCTTTCAGTGACTGAGCAAAAATAATGAGCTTTTGATAAGAATCATTATTCACGTCTTACTAAATTTACATCATTCCCTGAAGTGAATGATAATGAATTTATATCATTCTATTCCTTGAAGTGAAAAGAATGATGCGTTTCATTCAAAGAAACTAAGAGATTGGACGCGATAATGAATATCTTTTCGGGCCAGAAGCTCGTATTGGAAAAGCCGTAAGCTTTCTCTTTGAGATGATATTATACAAATTATTGAATCAAATATTATGATGCATCAAAAGGTGATATGATTCAAAATATTTGTATTTTTTCATGGTTATCTTGATCATCCAAAATCAATTACGATAAGTCGAATGATTTTCATATGGACTTCCATAAAAGAACCAGAAGATTCTTTTACTATAAAGTCTTACCACCAGAAGTGGAAAGAAAAATTTGCTTGAAGCAAATAAGATGAAATTATTCGACGTTATCTTGATTATCATATGTGAACCAAAAGTTCAGATGATAATTAAATTTTGGATACAATAAGATAAAAATGTCTCATATTCTAGCTGCTAAAATTCCAGCGAGGATTGAAGTCCCTGTAGGACAATTAAGAAATTCAGCAGTCTAAAGACATGTATAAAGGCATGTGAGACTTATCGATACAAAAGATAGAGTATCTCAAAAGAGAAAGGCACAAATAATTTGGTGCTCCTGAAGAGGCCATACCCACAAAACAAGCAATAAAGTCTATCCAAATTCTCTGTATAAAATTCTCCTATATAAACTCTTGAATAGTGCCTCCTGAAGAGGTTTTTCATGAAAATGTCTTCCCTTGAAGAGGGACAGGTACCTGAAAATAACGAGATCTCGTTACATTTCATAAATAATGGAGAAATTATGTATAGAAATAAAATCGTTGCCGATAACGTATTTCCATATGAAATGGCAATTGACATTACCAGAAGTAATGATGAAAGTGAATCAAGAATCGTCGAAGAATACGACGTAAAATATTGGCCAAATTTGAAAGAAAAAATCCATGCAGAATTGATTCACTAGTAAAATATGATGCATCGGGACTTATAGTCCAAATACCTAAAGAGGTGATGCTTGTTAAATGTCAGTGGATATTTATGGAAAAGAAATAAAAATGTGATATATAAATCACGAGTCAGTTTCTCAATTCCTGCAGAATTGATATCACTAAGTAAAATGTGATAAATATGAACTTGAAGTCCAAACACCTAAAGATGTGATTTTTGTTAAATATCAGTGGATATTTATATACATGATATAAAAAGCCTGAAACTTTTAATATGAAAATGTGATATAGAAATCACAAGTTAGTTTCTCGAAGAAACAATATTGATATGATTTTAAAGTGGTTGAAATCATATTGAGATTTTTATTAGCTTGAAAGTTACCAAGAGTTTGGATATGCATGATTAACAGCATATTTATATGGATTATTGGATCATGATATATATATGAAAATCCCTGAATGATAGAAAATGTCTGAAACTTCTAATATGAATACATTTGGAAATATGTATTCTATCAAGTTTCAAAGATCCTTATATGATCTAAAGCAATCCAAACGCAAATGGAAACAAGCTATTATTGCAGTTTATATATATGATTTAAATGTCATTGAGGCTCCAGAAGAGCTCATGAAAACTGCACATATTTGAAATATAAATCTAAAACCCTTGCGGCTTCAAGGGGAAGATGGATGATGTTATTAGTCATGAAATACCATCTTTTAATGCAATTAGTATTTCAGATTCATATTATAGGTTTGATAAGAAGTGTGCATTATTAAAGAAGAAATAAAAGGGAACACACAGAACATCTACCAAAAGATAGAAACACAAATATGAATATTTGTGAAATATTATTTTATTATCTTGAAGCAAGAATTATAGAAATTTGAGGCACTTTGCCTCATTCTTCAAACACTTTTGTTTTTCAAGAATCTGCATGGCATCTCTATCTAAAGGGGTGGGCAATCGAAAAGAAGATTTCAGCAAGGATTTTAAATTCTTATTCTCTTACTTTATTGATTCTATCTTCATGTTGGACTCTAGAAGAAGTCGCTGAAGTATAGCAATATTCTCGTGGAGATTGTCAACTCCACAAGTTCTGGATTACAGTCGCTGAGAAAATGTGACAATGGATGATGAGTATCAGGTACCGAGACTCACAAGCTCATAGATAGCTTCATTATCTAACCTATGAGTCAGATCATTATATTGCATGATAGCACCTGTGGTAGAAGCAGGAACAGCTGATGAACGAGGTGCAGAGTACCTCATATATTGGCCATGAGAAGATCGCTGAGCCATTGTAGGATAAGAATGGAGAAAGAGATTGCAGAGTAAAAATGCAGTATGATTACAGAAAAGTGAAGAAGATGAGATGCGAATGAATATGAGCTGAATATCTATTTTATAGAGAAAATTATGATACAATATCTCTCGTGAATCAAGATAAAAGAGACTATATATGGCTTCATAGCTCAGCGGCGCTTGACAGCTGCGACACCTGACAGCACGCCTGACACCTACAGAGAAGTTGAAAATCCGCGATGCTTGTCTGATCTTAAAAGGCTGGCCACCGTTTTTATTAAAAAATGAGGTTAGCGGTTTAATGTTGATGAATTTTCCACTAACTGTGTTATTTACAAAAACTCCAGAAGAGTACAACTCCAGAAGAGTAGTGATGAGCAGAAAGATCCAGTTGTGATTATTTTATCAACATGGATCAAGTCTACAGTTAGTTGGATGTACAGATACGAGTTATCTTTCAGATACACACAAGAAGATCATTGCAATTCATGAGAAGAGAGTTGAAATTGATATCAATAAAGTACGGTCAAGTAAAAATCTGGCAAATTTATTCACTAAAGCATTACCAACTGTAACATTTAAGAAGATTATGCAGAACATTGGAATGCGGAGGTTTGAAGACCTGTTATCATACACTTTTCAGGGGAAGTAATGTCTTGAAGACTTGTGCTGATTGTACTCTTTTTCCTTCGCTAAGGTTTTATCCCACTGGGTTTTCCTTTGCAAGGTTTTAATGAGGCAATCATAAAGTACTCGGCGATACACATGAATACTGTACTCTTTTTCCTTCGCCATTGGTTTTTTTCTCACAGGGTTTTTCCTTGGCAAGGTTTTAACGAGGCATATTCTTTAAATATGGTCATCCAAAGGGGAAATGTTATAAACTATCTTGAATTGTATGACCACATTTAGGTAGCCATCAAATGCATAGTGCTAGTCATCAAATGCATAGTGCTAGTGCATAGTGCTAGTCGTCAAATGCATAGTGCATAGTGCTAGCATAGTGAGCTAGTCGTCAAATGCATAATGCATAGTGCTAGTATAGTGAGCTAGCCGTCAAATGCATAGTACTAGTCGTCAAAAGCATAGTCCCATTTGTACTCCTATATATATCGTTGAATCCTTTAAGAAATTCATAAGTTTCATAACCTCTCTGAGCTCTATCTCTTTCTCTCTCATTTTGAAAGTTTTATAACACGTTATGGCTCTCTCTTTTCAATGATTTCATAACATAAATGATATAAAAAGTCATTTTATTTTTTAAAAATGATCTATATTTAATTCGAATTATGTATTGCATTATCTAAAAAATTACATTTGAATAAAATCCTCAAAATGATGTTTTACTTAAAATTTACTTTTTAAATATTTTAAAATTAAAAATTAGTTTAATATATAATAAATAAAAAATTTAATTCTTTTTATTAAATATTTTTTCAGACTATTTAAATATTTTTTTTGGACTCCTAAGACGACCACAAAACGGTTAATATTGTCTATGAATTTGTCCTCTTCAAGTGGCCCAAACAATAAATTTTGCTGTGGGCATTGATGAGATTCTACTAGATCGATGAACGTAGGATTTGGATTAATCCATAAAGTACTGTTTGACGGAAGCTTTAATTTAAGATGAAATAAAGATAATTACAATAATATTTTATAATATATTGCTCAGATGACTAACACAAGAGGGGGGGTGAATTGAGTTGTATTAAAAAAAATAACAATTATAAATCAAATATATAATATAAATATAAACAAAATATGAAATAACAATAAATATAAAAAGTAAAGGTAAGAGAGAAGCAAACTCAGTATGTTAACGAGATTCGCCCCCACTGCCTACGTCCTCGCCTCAAGCTACCCCTTGAGGATTCTCAAATTCACTATTCAACCTCATTCAGGTGGAGATAGAAACCTATTACACCTTTGAATAATACCGCTACAAATGATCCGTGTAGAACACCCTCTACACTTGCAATCACCTTACACGTGGTGATTCAACTATTCCCCGTGTAGAATACTTTCTACACACACAAGGGTTATACACACCATTTTTCTGATACAAGAGCTGATAGTGGGTAGGTTATCAGAAAACACTTCTCAATGAGTGAAATAAGAACAATACAGCACAAACTATATCTCTCAAAATGAACAAGGATTAAGGCTCAATGCTTAGAGAAGAGAGAATGAAAGCTTTGAATGAATGTTGTATGCTCTTGGTGTTGTGAATGTGAAGCTCTCAAATGATCTATTTATAGGCATATGAGACTTCATATTCAAATTTAAAAAGATTCACATGTCAAAGACAACATCATTCACTTTTTCAAAAAATTCAAATAAAAGGTTCTTCTTTTTCAATTGTCAAAGACAACATCATTCACTTTTTCAAAAAAATCAAACCTAATCTTTTACTTTTGGCATATGACAAAATGAGCACACTTTCATTTTCAAAAAATTCAAACCTAATCTTTTACTTTTTGTATAAGTCTAAAAAAGCATCAATCACTTTTGAAAATATTCAAATAAAACATGCACATGTGAAAGATGACAATCAATCATCTTTAATATTTTCAAAGTTCAACCCTTTAATCAAGGCATGCACATGCAAAAGATGACAATCAATCATCTTTCAAAATTTTCAAATTTAATTTTCAAAAATATTCATGCACATGTGGAAAATGTATTTTAATGCTTTATGATAAAATATTAATTTTGAGCATTAATCATAATTTCAAATTTTGAAGAGATTTACAACATTACTCTATAATTTTAATGTGAACTTGTTCCCTTCTTGCTCATGCTTGTTTCCTTGATGTGCTTGACTCCATTGTGTAGACAACTTGAGCTGGAGACTTCTTTATTCTTTGAATTTATTTGTTATCATCAAAATCTATGTGTAAATATATAATTACACAAAATTTGAAATCTTGGGTTCAACATAATATAATTTAGATATCATTAAATTACATCAAATATGATACTATACCTGCGCCGGTTTCTAAAATTTTCTAATTTTGCATAACAACCACAATAGAAAAATGATATTTGTAATCGTGGTTGTGCAAGTTCCGTGCAGTCGCTTTAAAAAAATAAATTAATATGGGACCTATATGAAAAAGAAATTTAATTTTTTAATCATAAATATTATTTTTTTCAAAGTGATTATACGGTATTTACATATTTTACAATTATATGTAACATTATTTCAACCAATATTACTTGAAGTTGGACGGAATAATTTGATTAAAACTGAAAACAAATGCAAGCTGGAATTATTTATATCTAAAGTTTCTCTTTCTTTTTTGTTTGTTCCTAATATTTTTAATAAAAACAATAATAAAAAAAAAAACAAACAAATAATAGCTAAAATCTCAGTTTGAATTGGCCTTTTATAAATTTTAAAAGAGAGGATACAATACCATATTATAATTTTTTTTCAAATTAAATACAATAGGACAAAAAACTATTAAAGATCAAAAGCTAATTTAACGATGATTACTTAAAAAATTATGCACAATATATTAACTTCTGATAAGAGATTGACTATCTTATAAACATATATATATATATATATATATATATATATCTACAATATATATAAATGCCAATGTAGGAGGAACAATATTTTTGTTTGACATATTTTTATTCCGATTTTACCCCTGTTTTACCGCTGACTTTATGATCAAATTTAATGTCCTTTTGCTTTGCCGACTATGTAATAATATTGTCTTCTACATTTGGAGAATTGCTCTTATCATTTTAACACACTGAATTTAAAGGACAAAAGACTTCCACATTGACCCAATGATGATCAATTACTAATTCGATGGAAGTGGAAACTTTTTGTCACCCAACCCTACAATTAAATACAAACCGGAAAAAAAGATGCCAAAGAAATGAAAGGTTTAGAACAGGTGGTAGCTATGCTTCCTTTCACTTTTCCTTTGGACTGCTTTTCCTCCTTAACAATTTTATTCTTTTCCTATAAATAGGAAATTTTCAATGTTTTTTTATATAGCTTGTTGGATGGATCTAAATCACCTTTCATATTTAACTCCAATTAAATTGATTAAGTTGTACTAATATTATTTTGTTAGCATTTTTGTATCAATAATTTATTCATACAGTAAATAATAAGATTTAATTAACTGAAAATATTGAGCAAAAAATAGAGCTAGATGGATGTTGAGACTTTTCTCACCCAATCCTACGTTTGGGGTGGATGAGAAAAATGCTCAAATTTATCAATATAAATATAAACTGAAAAAAAAAATTGAGAATGAAATAAAACGAAAGGTTAAAGAGATTTGGTAGGAATGCTTTCTTTTGCTTTTTCTTAAACAGCATTCAAATATGTTTTTTTTTTTTTTTTTTAATTAAGAAAGCACACATTTAGTCTGATAAAAAGGAAAAAAGATATATTAAAAGGACTACTAGAATATATATGAGCACAATTATCAAAAATTAAAAAGGAAAGACTCGCAACCAAATCATCGTTAATCGCCCCCCGGCTTCGTCCCCAGTTGTACACTAGTCGCCCCCGACTTCATATCGTAGACTGACGGACCGACGGTAAATTTATCATTTTCGCATATGTACGGTTGACAGCTTGCAACATGCCAGGTGCCGAAAAATGATGTTTGAAGTCAAGTCACATTATAAACTTAATGAGTTGCGTACACTTTCAGAGGAAACCATTGCGTTGTGATAGACCACGTACAGATCTAGAGCAACCTTCAAATTTTTCTTGTTCCCAAGATCTATGGGGAATCCAACCTTGCGTCCTTCAGTCTCTTGGTCTGTTTTTGGCATCCTTCCAATCATTTCTGCCCTGTGCTTTTTTGTTTCCTCCGCCTATGCCATTAGCGGGAATGAGACGGACAGATTGGCCTTGCTTGAATTCAAGGCTAAGTTAATCGATAAACCCGTCAGAATTTTCAGTTCATGGAATGAAACCGTTCACTTTTGTCAATGGTATGGAGTTACTTGTGGTCGTCGACACAAAAGAGTCACACAGCTGCACCTAGCATCTCAGAAACTCGTGGGATCTTTATCAC
This sequence comes from Carya illinoinensis, assembly GCF_018687715.1. Lineage (NCBI taxonomy): Eukaryota > Viridiplantae > Streptophyta > Magnoliopsida > Fagales > Juglandaceae > Carya > Carya illinoinensis. The sequence goes on from NC_056752.1 coordinate 54,373,873, forward strand.
CTTTCATTGGAAATTTGAGCTTTCTAAGATCTCTATATCTATCACACAATAGTTTGAGTCATGAAATCCCCCCAGAACTAGGCCGTTTGCATAGATTGCGGTTCCTAGGTTTGTACAATAATTCATTTGGTGGTAGAATTCCTACCAATATAGCCAGTTGTTCTAGTCTCGAAGTTCTTGATCTTGGTAAGAACCAACTGGTTGGCGAAATTCCTGTTCCGTTTAGCTCCTTGTCAAAGCTTCGACTATTTTCTGTAGAGTTTAACAAGTTAACGGGAGAATCCCAACATTTCTTGGGAACCTATCATCACTTGAGACACTTTCAGTAGCATCCAATAATCTGGGTGGGAGTATCCCTGATGTTCTCGGACAACTTGTGAATCTTGAAACCATTTTTATTGGTGGAAATCAGCTTTCTGGTACCGTCCCTCCTTCAATCTTCAACCTCTCTTCCATTAGAATGTTCGACGTGGGATTTAATCAAATCCAAGGGAGTCTTCCGATGGATTTGGGCACAACTCTTTCTAATCTCCAAAAATTCTCCATTGCATCTAACCAGTTTACTGGGACTATTCCTCCTTCAATATCCAATGCCTCAAACATGGAAAGACTTCAGTTCACACTAAACAAACTAATCGGAAGTGTTCCTTCTTTGGAAAATCTGCGTAGGCTTCGAATTTTGAGCACTACCAAAAACCACGTGGGAAGCGGGGGAGCTGATGACCTGAAGTTTCTATGCTCGTTGACCAATGCCACCAGCTTGGAGGTGTTGAATATAAATATCAACAATTTTGGTGGGATCTTACCGGAATGCATTGGTAACTTCTCATCTACTCTCAAAGTATTGTACATGGATAACAATAATATGGTTGGAACGATTCCAGGTGGGATTGGAAATCTTGTCAACTTAGATAACCTCAAGATGTGGAATAATCAATTGTCCGGTAGCATTCCTAGCAGTATTGGAAAGCTTCAAAGGCTAGAGGAATTGTATATTGATGGGAACAATCTCTCAGGCAATATCCCAGACTCTCTTGGAAATCTAACTATGTTATCTGGTCTACGATTGCAGGACAACAATCTTCAAGGAAGCATCCCTTCAAGTCTAGGCAAATGTCAGTTTTTGTCATTTTTAGATCTTTCTGATAACAATTTGAGCGGTACCATACCGCCTCAAGTCATTGGTCTCTCAACCTTGTCAATTTATCTTGATTTGTCCCGAAATGATTTCACAGGGACCCTTCCCGTGGAAGTTGGAAATTTGAATAATCTAGGTGAATTGTCTATCTCACACAACAGGTTATCTGGTGAAATTCCAAGGAGTCTTGGTAGATGTATTAAGCTGGAGTTTCTATCCATCCGAGGGAACTTCTTCCAAGGGGCCGTTTTATCAACTTTCAGTTCTTTAAGAGGACTTCGAATGTCAGATCTTTCTCTAAACAATTTTTCGGGAAAAATTCCAGAATTTTTCGTGGGTCTCGACTCGTTGCAGCTTTTGAATTTATCTTACAACAATTTTGAAGGTCTCGTGCCTATACATGGTGTTTTCAAGAATTCAAGTGCAGCTTTAGTTGCAGGAAATACCCAATTGTGTGGCGGAATCCCCGAGATGCACTTGCCTAAATGCAACTTCAAAGAATCCGAGAAAACCTCAACCCTGAAATTAATAATCATCATAGTTTGTGGGGTCTCAGGCGTAATTTTTGTTCTGTCTTTTATATTTGTTTGTTGGTTAAGAAAGAAACGAAAAGAACCGACATCAAGTGCTTCAGAAAATTTGCTTTTGAATATGTCTTACCAAAGGCTTCTAAAAGCAACTAATGGTTTTTCTTCTGCAAATTTGCTTGGTGTGGGTAGTTTTGGATCCGTATATAAAGGAGTGCTCGGTGATGAGGGTGGAAATATAATTGCTGTCAAGGTGCTCAACCTACAGCGCCATGGAGCTTCCAAGAGCTTTCTTGCTGAGTGTGAGGCCTTGAGAAACATCAAACATCGAAATCTTGTGAAGGTGCTTACAATCTGTTCAAGTGTAGATTATCATGGCAATGATTTCAAGGCTCTAGTTTATGAGTTCATGGTCAATGGGAGCCTTGAAAATTGGTTGCATCCTACTTTGAAAGAAGAAGAGGCATATCATGAACAAAGGATGTTGAATCTTTTACAGAGATTGAATATTGCCATTGATGTCTCAAGCGCACTAGAATATCTCCATTATAATTGTGAAACGCCAATTGTTCATTGCGACCTTAAGCCCAGTAATGTTCTTCTGGACAATGAAATGACTGGACACGTGGGTGATTTTGGGTTAGCAAGGTTCTCTCCAGAAACCACCAATCAGAACACTTCGACCAACCAGTCTAGCTCGATCGGTGTAAGAGGAACTATTGGTTACACTCCTCCAGGTGAAAAATATATATATATTTTCTATCATTCTTTTTGATCATATTCCTTTGTCTTTTAGTGACATATATGATGGGCCTCAAGGCAGATCAAGTCTTAAGGATCAATTATAAGATTAAGAGCCACGAAGATTAAGGGAGCAATGCAATAATTGGCGTTCTTGAGTTTATTTTCCAATATTATTGTTGGGTCTCAAAGCGAATCGATTGGGGTTCACATCAATATATCTTTGAGACGAATAACTGGTTTTATTCAATATTTTCTTCATAAATTGTTGGTGTCAGTCCAAGCTTGATTTTCTTTTTTCTTTGTCCCTTTTTTCCCACTAGCTGAAGTTCTTTATAAATTCTGAGCATGCATTCCTTCGTTATCATTTTTTTAATCAGAATCACGTCAGAATTTATCATATGTCCAATTGCAGAGTATGGTACAGGAAACTGGGTGTCTACCTCCGGTGATGTGTATAGTTATGGCATCCTCCTATTAGAGATGTTTACTAAGAAGAGACCGACAGATAACATGTTCCAAGGCAACTTGAGTCTTCATGGTTTTGTCAAGGCAGCTTTACCTCAAGCAGTTGTGGAGATTGCGGATCCAATCCTTTTCCAGGAAACAGGAGAGCAGACATCGGACAATGCTCAGCAAATCATCAATACAAGAAGAAACAAAATCAAGGAATGCTTGGTTTTGATATTTTGCGTTGGAGTTGCTTGTTCTTACGAACATCCAGAGGAACGGATGAACATCAGGGATGCTGTAAACAAACTCCATTTGGTCAGAAAAAGCTTCCTGAAACTGGAACACATGGAGAAAACCGACCTACAAATAGACCCTTGATGTCAGCTGGTAATATTAGTGCCTTTCAACAGTTTGGTTAGTACAGGTCGATATTAAACTAGAGGCATTTTGCCCTTCGGTTGCCGGTTGCATGTTTAAGATGGTACGCAAGGGCAAGGAAGAGATGGGGTAAATTTCCAACAGAAATAAGGACAACATAAAATGAACTTTTGTTACAATATTCAGAATTTTAACTATTTTATACATGAAAAATTCTATGTGCAATCATTTTTACGGACTCCTTTGTGCACTCCAGTGATATGATTGGTTGTGTATTAAAAAAAATTCATCCAGTCAATCATATCAGTGGAGTGCGCAGGGAGTGCACAAAAATGACTGTATGTAGTATTACTCTTTATACATTTAAGCATATCTGACTAAAAGCATCCACATTTGGTTCCCCATCCCCATCCCTATGATTTAACTCAAAATCACATTTCCTCAAATTTATCCCTAAATTTTATTCATCTTCTAAAAACCTCCTACATCCCATTCCTCATCCCTATCTCTATTCTATTAAATAATATTTCTCTATTCTTTTTTTATTATTTTATTCTCTCTCTTCCATTTACAATCCTAACTACTAACTCTTTTGTCTTATTATCTTTTTTTCAAATATCACTTTCTAATAAATATTTATATGATTTTGACTACCGAATACAGTATTTTTTCAAATCTTAAATCGTATTATAAAAATAGTAAATTTTATTAATAAATTAATGCATTTTCTAACGTGATGAAAAATTTATTTAGAATAGTACTCTTTATCAATTAAAGATTAATTAGGATCCGTAGTCACGTATTGATGATATAATTTTTTAAATTGGTTGTAACGGTAATATTACCTGTCCTTTCTCCAACGGTCATATTTTTTGTCCTTTTTACAAGGGTAACTTTTTTTGTCTTTTTTCTAACGGTAATATTTTTTGTCTTTTCTCTAACGGTAACTTTTTTCGTCTTCTCTCAAACGGTAACATTTTTTGTTTGGAGTGTAACGGTAACTTTTTCCTCTATAAATTAGCATATTGCTAACATTCACATTCTCACAAATTCAAGTCTCATTTCATTTATAGAACAGAGATTCTATTCTATCCTTTGATCTCCCACTCCTTTCATCAAATGGCTCGTACTTTCTTTCGCAAATTATTGACATACGTATCCTCTGAAGATGATAGCGATGTTCATACTGAGGAGGTCGATGGACAGTCATCGAGGCAGCGTGACAATAGGCACCCACGTAAGTTTATTCGGCGTGATCATGCCCAGGGGCAAGAGCGCCTATTTCGTGATTATTTCGCAGAGAATCCAGTATATCCCTCGAATCTATTTCGAAGGAGATTTCGGATGAGCCGTCCTCTATTTCTTCGTATTCTAAATGAGGTAGAGTCTTACGAGCTGTATTTCGTCCAGAGAAGAGATAATGCCGGAAGACTGGGTTTATCTTCTATGCAAAAAATAACCGCAACACTTAGAATGATGGCGTATGGGGTTACTGGAGATTTTATGGATGAATACATACGTATTGGTGAAAGCACCGCAATGGAGAGCCTAAAAAGATTCTCTGAGACAATAGTAAGTGTTTTTTCAGATGAATATTTGCGGTCTCCAAATGCTAATGATATAGCCCGATTGCTGTTGGTTGGTGAACAACGAGGATTCTCAGGAATGCTCGGAAGCATTGATTGCATGCATTGGAAGTGGAAAAATTGTCCCGCAGCCTGGAAAGGTATGTACTCTGGCCACATCCGTGAACCAACTATTATTTTAGAAGCAGTTGCTTCATATGATCTCTGGATATGGCATGCATTTTTCGGTATGCCCGGTTCACATAACGACATTAATGTGCTTGAAATATCTTTTATTTTTACGGAACTTGCTCAAGGGCGTGCTCCTGCAGTCAATTACACTATCAATGGCAACGACTACACTATGGGGTATTACCTTGCGGACGGTATTTATCCGAAGTGACGAACTTTTGTGAAGACGATTCCATCACCACGAGGGAACAAGAAGAAGCATTTTGTGAAAGCACAAGAATCCGCAAGAAAAGATGTCGAGCGTGCATTCGGGGTACTTCAACAACGATTTGCTATCATTCGTGGACCTTCCCGAATGTTCAAAGTGAAGGACCTAACAAATATTATGAAAGCATGTGTTATTTTGCATAATATGATCATTGAAGACGAACGTGATGATAGTGAGAGTTTGAACATTGAGTATGATCAACTTGATGATGATCTCCCAGAATTGTCACGCAATCATACAATTGAGCTTACGGACTTCATCCAGCGTCATCATCATATTAGAGATAGCTCGGCACATCATCAGCTTCAAGAAGATCTAATTGAACATCAATGGTTATTATATTCCCAACAATAGTCAGGGTTGCTTTACCTTTTATTATTTCCTTAATGTAATTGGGCTCCTATGTTTAAGTTAATCGGATTTGCATTTGTATTTCGTTATTGTTATCAAAATTCCTCTATATTAATGGTAATCGAGTTTGTTTCTGAAAATGTCGTCGAGTCATTAATTGCACAACCATCATCATACTTCCCATATTAAATTTATACAAATACAAAATATATTAATAAATTTATATTAAATTTATACAAATACAAAATAAGAAATCAAATACAAAATAATCAATCCAAATCGTCGGACCGACTGCGTCTCGCCATGACCTTCCTCTGGAGTTGCTGGAAAAACTGCCGCTGCAATTCTGGCATGACACTCACATCCATCATCATAATGCGCTGATCTGATTCCTTCTTCGCGAGCTCCACTTTCTCAGCCTCCAACCGCAGCCGTTCGTCCTCTTGGCGTAATTTTGTCCTCCATCTCATTGTCATACGCCATCTTCTCGGCTTTAAGACGAAAAAACTCTTTCTCCTGAGCGCGTGACTCCTCCAACAGAGTATACTTCATCTTCCTGAGTTGGAAGTTCTCCTCTGCATGCTGGCCTTGGGCCTTTCGTTTTCCTTTCTCAGCTTTCCTTCCAATTGGTCGGTCGGGCTCGATAACTTCATTCTCCATCACATGATCCGCCTCGAGATCAAAAACTGAATCAACTGTTGCTCCGGAACATCGAGTTGGGGTCGGGGATGGGGACATCGTCTTCCTCCGCTTTGGATCCTCCTTTGTGGCGCGCCAAATCCACTTAAGTTGATCCTTCAACAGGTGCCAACAATGCTCGAACTGGAATGAGCATTTCTCGAGTGATTGGTACATAAGCTTCGCCTTCTCAAACTTGCATGAGAAAAAAATTTAAATATTAAACAAATGTTTGATTCGAGAAATTAAAGCCAAATTACACATGTAATGATTTGGAATTTTTACCTTATCTGCCTCGGTCATGCCACTTTGATTTAACCCTTCAACTTGAGCTAGTTTCGCACAAAATTTGTTTGTGGCCTTTTGGATCACCGACCACCAGTGAATTAAGGATTTTATTGTCCGCTCATTTGTAGTTTCTTTAAATTGTTGAAAGTACTCAAAAATCTTTTCCCAAAGCTGGGAGTGTTTTTGATCTGTTCCCTGGACGGCATCGAGGCTACAATTTAGCCATGCGGAGACAAGTAACTTGTCTTCCTCAGGGGTGAAATTCGCACCCCTCACTGATTTCCTAACGCCGATAGGCTCGTTAGGGGGTAAAGGGGGAGAGTCATCAAGAATCAATGGAGATGTTCCACATTGCCCACCATAAGTGGGCTCGAGTTGAGGATCTTCACTTAGGAGGTTGGTGAAGTACATGTGACCAGGGTTTTGTGAATCCATCTCTAATAAAACACTTAATGTTAGAGCCCAAATAAAATGGAAAAGTTTACATCTTTTCTTCGGGGCTCAGGAACCGAATGGTGACATCAAAGATTTTTGGCCACCCACTCATGGCTGCAACACCGATTGCCAGTACTTGTTGGCCGTCTGGGTTACCTAGCCATCGAGGAGATGGCCAATCATATCCCGTATCCCCATATGCAGTTGTTATCATCACAGCCGAGGGGGTTTACTTTACACATTAATTATATTCACAACATAATACAAAACAGCAACCAAAACAGCATGCAAATCACAAATAAAAAAAATAAGAGCATCCCCATTCGAATCAAGTATTTACTATAATATAAAATATATTAATTACTAAAACGGCTCAGAATGGTGTAAATATTGACAGCATGCGTAAGTAAGGCCCCGAATATCGAATGGCTGCAAAACCCCACCCGAACCCAGATTGCATTTTGTGAAAAGTATTACAAACTGCAATATGGTAATCCGGATGAGGATTACCCCGCCATAACGATGGGTCCCTAATTAACACTAGTGAAATAACCCCCCCTATAACACCATCATCATAGCCTATTGGAATGCATCCTTAGCCCGATATATATGAAACACTGCAAATGATATACAAGAATGGAACAAAAATTAATTAACGGAAATGGCTATTAATCTGAAAACAGAATCTGCACAGACAAAATAATATTAACATGGAAGCTCAAATAAAATAATCTGAAAACAAATGATAACTTCAGTCATCGAGACAGTTCATCAGTGTATTCAACACTCAAATTCCTCTAGTCATTTTAGGGTAAATGAATATTCACCAGCCACAAAAAGCCACATATGGACTGAGTACACAATTTCAAAAGAAATTGGAAAGGTATAAGAGCAAAAATAAATACCATAAACCCACGGCCCCAACCCATTAGATATATAAGTCCAAAAATCAATCCCTACAGACTTCACACCTAAATGAGATACCAAGGAAATTACATGGATCAATTGCACATGTTATTCGCATAACAAACATCACACCAAGCACATATAGGATGCAGAGAACCACAAAAATCAATAGAATTTAAAGCAAATTTTGGAAGATTTCTCAGCTTGCCAAACATAATTTTCAGCTTATATAACTTGATGATAACCAAATATGTTCCACATAGAAAGCCACAAATGAAATCAACACTTCCCAAATTCTGGCATGGTAATCAAAACAACACTCCCAAAGCCAACAAAATCTGTCCAGCGATTATCAGAGCAACAAGGATATCAACAACCATCCGAATAACCCAAACAGAGCAACAATAATTCTCATTTTCAGACCCAGTTCAGCGCTCAACAAATCTCCATCACATTGAGCAAGAAAAGATTACTAAATACATAAAAAAAAATCTGCATAGAAGAACATACATAACCACAAAGTTTCAGATCCAAACAATATCAATTTCGGCCCTTCAACAGATATCAGTAGAGTTATCAAATCTCAGAGAAATGGTAATTGAAACAACAAATTCTCAGCAACCCAATTTCTTCAACCATTTTCAGCGCCTATTTTGAGCAAGAATGCTAGGGTTTTCAGATCATACAACACATCATCTAGAGGTTTAAGCAAAATTAGATCACGGTAAATCACTGCAACCATGATTAAACCGAGATGGGGGATTTTGTTTTTGAGATAGAGAAGCTCGGTGGCCAGCCATGGAGGATGCCCGGTTCACAAAGTCCAGCCATGGAAGGTGCCGAAACATAGAAAGAGATATGTCAATAGGTGAGAAACCAGCCATGGAGGAAAGCGAAAGTTTAGAGATTACCCACATTCGGTGCAAGCCTCGTCTGATTGCGAGGGAGGAGTCGAGCAGGTGATTTCGCACGGCCACCCAACTGTCCGGAGAAGAGAAACGCGGGACCAAGAAAGAGAAAAACAATTTGAGGACAAACAGTAGATGCACAAATATGGGGTATCACTGTACAAACCGGAAACCCAAATCGCATTTTAGGGATTGGGATGGAGAGCCATTTTTGGAAAAACCCTAAAATTTATCTCCAAATTTTAGGGAAAACCACGGTATAGGGATGCTGATGGGGATGCTCTAACAGTACCTTTCCTCTCTAGCAGTGTCCCATATTTCAAACTTAAACTGCTGTGGAGTCTTGCAAGGCTGTTGTCTGTGATAATAATGAAGCTCCCACGGTTACCTGAAATATTTAAACCAGCAAATGCACACGCATCAGAAATTAACTATATGGCTAGAAGTTGTCAACTACTTTGATACAGAAATCAACACCTTTGATCTCTGTACTGTACGTCTTTCGTTGGCAACAGAGCTGCCCTGTTTGGGATGAGTTGGGGACCTTTACAAAAGAAAATTTATTCACATTCTTTAGTACTGATCTGTCTTCGCTGAGTCCGACACACACTCACTGTCTCTAATTAGTGGCATGCACTGATGCACGTACGTACATGATCACCAGGACATATGCTTCGTTAATTTGCTTTGCATGCACAGTCGCACGTCCTCTGAGTACTGTTTTCTTTTTCTTTTCTTTTTTGTTTTTAACCGGGGAAGATAAAAATTTAGTAAATGATGCTGGGAACTTGCATCTATAAGTAAAAAAAAAAAAAATGGACAAATCAAAGTTTGAACTGTTTGATCTAGATCTTTAATTTAGCGTTGTGTTCACAAAAATTGATCTTTTAGACCGATTAAAAGATATCCTTGATGATATAATATCCGGATAAAGCTTTTTTACACCAAATTAGTTTTTTTCTCTCTCTTTTGATCTGTTTTTTCTCTTTCTAATTTCTCTCAAGTTTGACTTCCTACCTTCTTGATGATGAACAGCCATACACGTTCACACACACACACATATATATAATACTGTATATGTGTATGAAAGTCCTTTCAACAACAATAAAAATGTTGCAGAGGCAATTAAAGCATACCAAAAATATTATTGCATTAAAAGTTGTGAGACAAGTATCATGCAGACGAACCAACCAAAATAATATTAATGTACTAAAAGTTGTGAGACAAGTATCATGCAGACGAACGTTATCAGTACCACCAAAGTATGTTCGAGTTCATTGGATTCCTCATTTTTCATGCCAATTAAGTACGGCAGAAAATTTTTGGCCCCTTATTCAGTATTCAATTGAAGAACTTGAAAGATTGTGTGAAATCTCGTGTTTCAATTTCTGTTTGTGTACCATCTATATATAGTTAGCTATAATTGACAACACAATAATTATTTTTTTTCATCATAATTTTATCATTTCGATACTATTATATATGAGAAATAATATTTACAGTCGTAGTTATGCAAGCGGCGTGCAGTCGTTTTGAAAAAATGAATTAATATAGAACTCACATGAAAAAAAAACTAACTTTTGAATCGTGGATCCTACTTTTTTTCAAAACGATTGCACGGCGTTTATAATTCCACAACTGTATATAGCATTGCTCTTTCTTAAATTAATTACAACATATAATAAGTCAGTTATTACACTAGTACCATCCAAATTAATTAGTAACCTCTCTTCAGAAACCCTTGCAGTTCTAGTGTAATAACTGACTTATTATATGTTGTAATTAATTTAAGAAATTATATTTATAATTAAAGAGTATAGAAGTTCAGCATATTTTTTTTAAATATATAAAATTTATATAAAAATTTAATTTTTTAATAATAAATTTTACTATTTTTCTAAATAACACAATTAGTACTATCAATTTATGTTACACCTACAAAGAAAGATGAGCCAGGCCTATCATTTATTATATTTTACGTAACAAACCATGTCAAGTGATTAATAGCATATGAATCGAGTAATGCTATATATAATTGTAGAGTATATAAATACTGTACAATCATTTTGAAAAAGAGTGGGATCTATAATTAAAAATTAGTTTTTTTTTTATGTGAGTCTCGTATTAATTTACTTTTTTCAAAAAGACTATCCGACATTTGTACAACCACGACTGCAAATATCATTTCTTATTTTTTTATAGAAACAATAATAAAAAACAAACACATAGCTAAAATCTCAGTTTGAATTGGCCTTTTAATCCTCCTCAGGAAGTAATTCACAGGGATGCGTCTGAAATGGTGAGTACCATGGTTCCAACTTATAATTTTTTATAGAGTATTGATAGGGATCAGCCACTGTAGCGGTGCGCAATTTTGCACACCCTACGTGGCATTTGTTTTTTTTTTTTTTTTTTTTGGTAATTAACCGAAACGCACCGTTTTCGGTCATTTGTTCAATTTAGCCATTTCGAATTCAAGATCCCCCCCCGTGTCAAATTCATTCCAGCCCGCGTCCATTTCTCCTCCCCACCTGCGTCGAATCTCGGTTGTCCACCGGCACTGGAACCGGCACCGGCGACGCCGACACCCAGCCCCTCTGCACAGCGCCGACCTACCTGTGTCTCGCAGCTCTCCTCCCTCCCTCTCGGCCGCCCATCTCTGTTTGTTTCTCCTCCCCGGTGTAGCTTTCCTGTCCGCATCTTACTGGGCATTTAAGGTGGATTTTGTGACAGCTCTCCTCCACGGTAGCTTCAGAATCGTCCCTGCTTCCGAATCAAGAAGCTGATTTCGAAATCTACATTTGTAGTAACAGGTCAGTGGTTTCTTGCCCTAGAATCGTCCCTCCCTATCTGTTATATTTAAACCCAAAATGGATGGGTAAGTTTTGACTGCTATTGTTGATGTTTGGTTTGTGTTTGAGTTTGTAGTTTGTGCATAGAATGATTTGCGATTTTGGGTATTTTGGTTGGCTTCCGTGGCACGTTTGTTATAACAGTCGTAGAAATAATGAATGAATGAATGATTAAGAATATTGGGTCAAACAGGTTGTTTTGAAGCACAAAGCCATGATGATGGGATTGGTTAATTCGAAAAAAGCCTTAGAAAAGTTGATGTTGAGATATGTATGATAGCCTAGTTTGTTTGAAAGGAAAATAATATCTAAAGTTTGATATCATTCACCAAGAAAGTAGCTTTTATGCATATTTATTTTCCCTCTGAAATTTTACAATTACAATGGCCATAATTGTGCATTGAGAGGAATGTTGGAGAATAAAGCAAGAAAAGGAAATCCTATTACAAAAAAACCCACATCGATTAATGGTTGAGACTAAAAGCTTGGCAAAGAGACTCTCAATAAGGATGGAATTTATTTCTCTAGAAGATGACCATGCAGTACTTTTTGTTAGAACCCATTGAGAAGTTTTACTGATTTTTGTGTTCTAGCCTTCCTTTTCCTTCAAATTCCAATCCATGCGCAGAAGGACAATAATCCCACTGCCATTTGAGTCACTTTTCATAGAATAACCCAAATAGCCCCACTTTTCACACCATGAATAATATGCTTAAATGGCTTGTATTTGTGTTCCAACAAAATAGATGTCTGTTCCTGAAACATTGTCACTCCATAAACACATGATAAGTTCCATTGAAAATTCTGCATTGAAAGGAAATGAAGAACTTTATTTCATTAAACTCTAAAATGCATACAAATTTCCAACAAGATTATGTAGTTTAGGCTTTGCTGGAACAGTGAACACCATGAATAATACTTGCCCAATGGTTTTGTGTTTGTTTTCACTTTTCATATTCTTTTTTCTTCTCCTTTATTTTTTTTAACTGTTATCAATTAGGAGATGCTAATGTTACCTTTTCCTCATTTCATCATGCATGTGCTTTCCCTTTAAAGTGTCAGATCACTTTCTTCATTTTATATGATGGGGGAAGAGGAATATGGAATGGCACCCAGACCCCCAACCATGGATTCGCAGTCATTAATGACATCCCAAAATACATTTGAAGATCCAAATGATGTCCCGGATGTGAGTGTGCATTTTCTTGCCTTTTATTGTTTTAAAAAAGAACATGTGAAGATAACTTATTCCAATTTTGCAGCATAATTTGTACCCTCCGAATTCGAGTAATCCGGAGTACTTCCAGCAACAATTTTCTGCATTCCCAGAATCTTCAGAAAATGTTGGTTGTACATTTTCTGATGCTGCTGATGGTATTACACTTAATTTTGCTTTCACTTTAATGACACTAATATTGATTTGTAACTAAACCATCTCCTTTCTTCCATGTATAGAAATGTTATTTGACATAAATGAAGATTTAGAGGGTACCACTGTTATCCTAGATGATGAGGTACGGGTCGAAACACCAAGAGCCGGCATGGAATTTGTTAGTGAGAATGAGCTGATGGACTATTATAAGAAATATGCCAAGCAAGAGGGGTTTGGTGTAAGGACACAGAGGACTAAGAGAGATGATGAAGGGAGATCCGTGTATGTTACTATTGGTTGTGCCCGTGGCGGAAAATACCAACCTAAGAACATTAATATGTCGAAGCCACGTGCGACAACCAAAACTGATTGTAAAGCAAAGATTAATGCAACGTTGAACAAGAACGACAAATGGGTTATCACTACAGTTGAAAGTGCACACAACCACATTACGGTCAGCCCCAAGAAGACAAGACTCTTACGATCTCACAGACGTCTAGATGAGCACAGTCAGAGGATCCTCGACCTCAATGATAGAGCCGGTATTAGAATGAACAAGAACTATCTTTCTCTTGTCGTTGAGGCGGGTGGTTTTGAAAATCTAGAGTTTCAAGAGAGAGATTGTCGGAATTTCATTGACAAATCTAGACACTTAAGATTGGGTAAAGGAGGTGGTGATGCCCTGTATAACTATTTTCAAAGAATGAGAAAGCAGAATGACGGTTTCGTTTCTTCCATGGATGTTGATGATGATGGAAGGTTACGGAATGTTTTTTGGGCGGATGCCCGGAGTCGATCGGCCTATGAGTACTTCGGAGACGTTGTCACCTTCGATACGACATACCTAACAAACCGATACGGTATGCCTTTCGCTCCATTTGTTAGCGTTAACCATCATGGGCATTCCATACTACTAGGGGCGGGGTTGCTATCGAGCGAGGACACACAGTCATTTGTTTGGTTGTTCCGCACATGGTTGGATTGCATGAATGGTCAAGCGCCCAAAGCCATCATAACTGACCAAGACCGGGCAATGAAGAACGCAATCCAATTTGTATTTCCGGAGACCCGCCATAGATACTGTCTATGGCATATAATGCGCAAACTCCCAGAGAAGTTAGGATCTCATTCCCATTTCTGCACGGGATTGAAGACCTCGATTCAGTCAGCATTGTATGATTCTCAGACCTGCAGAGAATTTGAGGAGATGTGGGGTGAACTTCTTGATAAGTATGATCTTAGAGGTAATAATTATCTCAACTCGTTATATGAGGAAAGGAGTTATTGGGTCCCCGTTTACTTGAAGGATGTATTTTGGGCGGGTATGAGCACGACACAACGGTCAGAAAGCATGAATGCTTTCTTCGATGGGTATGTCCATTCTGGTACCACTTTGAAGGAATTCGTGGACCAATTTGATAATGCTTTAAGAAAGAAGGTGGAGGTAGAGACGACGGCTGATTTCAACTCTAGTAACCAAATGATCCCCTGCGTTTCCCCTTTCAATTTTGAGAAGCAGTTTCAGAAAGTATACACAAATGCAAAGTTTAAAGAGTTCCAAAAAGAGCTGATGGGCCTAATGTGTTGTAACTGCACACTGGTAACCAAGCAGGGGTGCATTTCAACCTTCGATATATTGGATGAAATATCTATTTATGACTGCAACAAAATTGTCCACTACACACTCTACTATAACGAAGAGGAATGTGAGTTAAAATGCACATGTGCATTGTTTGAGATGAGGGGAATTTTGTGTCGACATGCACTTAAAGTTTTGCATCTGTCCCGAATTAATGTGGTGCCAGATAGATATGTGTTGGATCGCTGGAGGAAGGACCAGAAGAGGACATACACATTGATCAAAAGTAGTTATGATGATGTGCGTGCCAGTGGAGATTCACGGAGGTATGAGATGGTGGTTAAAAGATGCATGAAATTAGCAACAAAAATTTCCCCGAGTGATGAGCGAGTCAATGCATTCTTGAAGGTTGTGGATGACTTTGATTCAAAATGTGATGATGTAACATTTGGGACGACATCCGAATCAACGAAGGTAGGACCGAATGTGGACACCGCGGACAAGGGTAAGAAGATATTAAGCCCCAATGTGGTCCGAGGGAAAGGAAGACCCCCAAGTAAAAGAAAGGTTCCCCCTGTGGAGAAGATTACAAGAAAGAGAAAGGTAGTTGCTGTTTTTTGTAAATATCTATGTTAATCCCATGATTTAGCATTATTCACCGCGGTTTTTCTATGTTAATGTAGGCCTGCAGGAAAATATTTGTAGATCAAACACAATTGGGTGACACCGCGGCATCTGAATTCGTGGACCAATCTAATGATGGAGTTGGTGTTGGTGTTGGGACACAAACCAGCTCAGTCACACAATTAAATATATCAGAAAATCAGGAGGTCTTCGGAAATTGGTTACATGTGTATTTGAAGATATTTTTTGTCCTTTAAGTTTTGACTTGTGTAAAGCTCAACTTCTTTTACAGCTCAGTTTCACTTCTTTCAGATATGCGGCGATAATTGATTTGCTGCTTTTGTGTCGGTCATGGTAGTTGCTGCTTTTGTGTCGGTCATGGTAGTAGTTGATTTAGAAGATCAAATTTCAGTCATGGTAGTTTTCGTTTTGGTGTCGGTCATGGTAGTTTTGTAAACAAGTATACAAAACTGGTTTTGGTAGTCCTTAGTGCCCTGGGCCGTCTAGTATGTGAATTGGTGTTGGTTTTGATTTCCTTTTTTATGTATTAGAGAGTAGGGTGTACTTATTCTTGACAAATTGCCTTAGGTGGGGAATATGCCTAAGCGGGTGGTTTTTGTGTGGAGATGCAAAAGAGTGCCAATATGGGTTTTGGTGGTTTTTTGTACAATTTAAAGTAACTTTTGTGCAGAACCGTGAATACGAAATACAAAGGTTTTTATGTAGAGATGCAATATTTTTGTATTTTTTTTGGTGGTTAAGAGGCGGGGTTTTTTGTTGACCTTTGAAAGTAGCAGTGATAGGAAACTGAGAGTCTATTTTACACTGTACAGCAGGTGGTTATTCTTCCCCTTTCTCGGGTTGGTTTGAACTTCCATTGTTTTGCACATGCAGTTTGTAGCTGATATTCTCTATGTGTTGTTTTTCAGTTTGTGGGTGGTTTTAATATGGTCCGAGGGAAAAAGATGGTCAAGAGTTTTTTCATGTACCTTGCTTTGGAGTTGACGACAAATGGTATAAGGAGTTATTTTAGTTGTATATTGTTTTTTGTTTTTACAAGTAAAATTTAGGTTCATAGCTATACTTCCTTTGCCTTATTTGCAAGTTAAGCCCCAAGAATGCCGATCCTTTATGGTTTGAGAAGCAGTTGATGTCGAGTTCCATGAGGAAAGGAGTTTTGAAAAACAGGCAGAATGTGTTGCCAGCTAAGTAAGTGATGTAGTGTTTGTACAGTTGGGATTTTACTAACCAGCTTGCTATTATTAGTTTTGTCCATGTAACGGAGTGCTCAATTAGAGGCGGGGTATTTTCATAGGTATGACTTTTGCATCATGGGCGGAAGAGAAGCAGCTGAGTAAGCTGGAAGATTTCAATGTGAAAGTGCCAGAGGTGGTTTTTTATGTCATTGACAATCTACATGGTTTTAGAAATATTTGTAAAGTTTAGAAATCATTAGGGTGAGTGCTGCCGATCCAATTTTGTGTAATATCTTAGAGAGATATTTGTAAGTCTGAAAAGATGTATCTAATACAGTCAAGGATTTCCCCTTTCTATTGTTCAGCTGCTGAAAGATTAGACAAAAACAGATTCTACATGTACATTACTAATAGTGATGAATCGGTATGGGTTGTTATGAAGAGTTACATGCAGTTTTATAGTTTTGCCACCTTATGACATGTTTCTGGGGAATATTTCAGTTGGTGTTGGCTGAGAGAAGGAACCGATCAGTTAGATGAAAACCTATGGCAAGCATGACCAATCTGTAAATCTGTAATGAACAAGAATTACAGATTCTAGACACTTAAAAACAGCAACCATCTCAATTCATGCACAAGCGGCCTGGAACAGCACTATGAACATTCACGGAGGCATGGTTTTCCCCATAAGCTGTGGCTCCATTGGAGCCCAAAATAAATTAGAGTCAAATAAAACATACACAAGTTGGATGAAAACCAGTTAAAAAGCAGAATTTCATTCCATCCAAAACCAGTTTCGGAACCCCAAAAGATATCCCCTGCGTACACCATAATTACAAGATGACCCTTTTGTGTAACATAATTTTCCACATAGAGAAAGTAGGATTACATATTACAATTATCACCAAAAACAACGTCAACATTTCCGGTGTGCGTTACCCGAACCAAGCTAAAACTATTACAATTACAACAACCCAATACAACCACAATAATATTCGCTGGTTCTTTTTAAGCATCCTCTCTCTTTCTCTTACTTGATCTTCCCTTTTCTGAACTTCATATTCGCGAAGAAGTACATCATCCCACATATTCCAAACTTTATTCTCCCTCGTACGTAAGTTCTGATCTAGCAAATTAAATATATCCGTCCAAATGAAAAATCCACATCTCGTATCTCCCTGCACAGTAATAACACGCAGTGAACAGGATGTGTTACACCAAGCTCACAACAACAAAAAATGTGAGAATGTCCAAGGTAACACCGCTTTACCATATCATACTTTGGGCAGGCAAAAAAACTCCTTCCAGGATTAGACTTAGTGTGCGATGTCTTTAGTCGTGTTTTCAAGCCACACCAACAACTTGGTGATTCCAGTGGACAATCATTAGAGAACGATGAAGATTGGGATGATGCCATGCGTGATTCTGAAAAACTAAAGGCAAGTTCCAAATGCAAGCGTCTATCTCATTTATAGAATTTAATACATTGTAATAGAGCCTAGTGGATGTCTTAGCA
Source organism: Carya illinoinensis (assembly GCF_018687715.1). Classification (NCBI taxonomy): domain Eukaryota; kingdom Viridiplantae; phylum Streptophyta; class Magnoliopsida; order Fagales; family Juglandaceae; genus Carya; species Carya illinoinensis. The sequence continues at coordinate 54,391,840 of NC_056752.1, forward strand.
ACAAAGATTGAAGGGAATTTAAAGGACAAAATATTTTAATCAAAATATGGTTCACGACTAAAGTGTAAAATCAATAAACAACATATTCAACATTTTAATCCACCATTCTTCCTGACACATTAAACACCATAGTCTTATAAGGAGCATACAACTTCTGCACAAAGCCTCACAATGGCCTTAGAAGACCATATTATATAGCCCAAAAACCAATTATAAACAATGAAAATACAAGTCAAAAAACAAATTATAAACAATGAAAACTGATTTCTGGTCATAGTTTTAAACTACAGGAATTTCTTAACAATTGGCTCAGAGTATGTGAGAATCATCCGGGCTGATTTTACATTTGAAGGCCAAATGAAAATCTGGTCGTGGTTTTACATCCCTACAGTTTTACAGTTTTTACAATTTTACAAGGATGTAGAAATATGGGTTTATGACCTTCACCTTCTCCAATATGAAAATTCATGCACAATTACATAATCATAAAACGCTTTCCCTAAATCAGAAAACACTGACCTTCACCTTCACCAAAACACCCAAACATCCACACTATGAACATTCAAAGACTGCAACGGATTACCCAAGCAAAAGCTTATTCAGTTAATTTTTTCACATAATTTTTTCAAGAGAAATTTGACATAAGACAATTCCTGAAAAGATAAATAACACCTCCAAATTTTAATAAATCATCAACAACTACTACAACCAAACAAAACTTCCAGAGATCCAACAAGATCATGTTTCCAATTTCATTCATTAGATTTAAAAATATATTATACAAGCATCATCCCGTAAATCTACATGTTTATAGGATAACAAGTTATGAGCAAACTACAGACTACCCGTGACTTACCTGGTGAATTTCTTAGAGATCAATATCTGCAAAATAACCCACATATCAATAAGTTTATACATACATACGGCACCAACACCCAAAAAATTAATTTAAGATTTATACATACCAGAAGATCAAATTTTCGTACACCCGAAATCAACCCAATATTTTTTGACTTTTTGAGGGGGACGATGGGACGCGGGGGGATGGGCTGGTGGGGATGGGGGCTGCCGGGCGAGGCAGGGTTTTTGGGTGAGGATGGGACGCGGGGGGATGGGGTGGTGGGGGGATGCGACTCGGGTTGTGGGGGGGGGGGGGGGGGTGGGGTGAGACGGTGGGAACAGGAGCTGGGGCTTCGACTCGGGTTGTGGATGGGGTGGTGGGGTGAGACGAAGGGAACAGGGGCTGGGGTTAGGGCTTCGACGCGGGGGCTGTTTGGTGTGGGGGGGATGCGACTCGGGTTGTTGGGGGGGTTTTGGTGTGCTAGGGTTGGGGCTTCGACGCCGGGGGGGGGGGGGGGGGGGAAGAGAAAGAGGGGTGCTGGGGTTGGGACGCCGGGGATCTATTTAGGAAAGAGAAAGGGGGATGCGACTCGGGTTGGGGAGGGGGAAGAGAGAGAAGATGATTTTGAAAATTAACTCAATGTTCAGAGCGGGGGAACATGCGAAGGGACAAGCTTGTAAAATCACACTAATGCCACGTCAGGTGTATTCCGGCTTCAGCCAAACAGTGGCTGATGCCCAGATATATTCTTTTTTATATTTAAATAATATTTAAGCGTTGGGTTGACATCCGGGATACGATTTGAAAATTTTTTGAAACAACAAAAAGAGGCCTGAACTTCTTGAGTTGCGTACACTTTCAGAGGTAAGCATTGCGTTCTGTTATAGACCACGTACAACCTTCAGATTTTTCTTCTTCCCAATATCTATGGGGAATCCCACCTTGCGTCCTTCAGTCTCTTGGTCTGTTTTTGCCATCCTTCCAATCATTTCTGCCCTGTGCTTTTTTGTTTCCTCCGCCTATGTCATTAGCGGGAATGAGACGGACAGATTGGCCTTGCTTCAATTCAAGGCTAAGATGATCGATAAACCCGTCATGATTTTCAGTTCATGGAATGAAACCTTCCACTTCTGTCAATGGTATGGAGTTACTTGTGGTGGTCGACACAAAAGAGTCACACGGTTGCACCTAGGATCTCAGAAACTCGTGGGATCTTTATCACCTTTCATTGGAAATTTGAGCTTTCTAAGGTCACTAAATCTATCACACAATAGTTTGAGTCATGAAATCCCTCCAGAACTAGGCCGTTTGCATAGATTGCAGTACCTAGATTTGTACAATAATTCATCTGGTGGTAGAATTCCTACCAATATATCCAGTTGTTCTAGTCTCGAAGTTCTGTATCTTGGTAGGAACCAACTGGTTGGCGAAATTCCTGTTGCGCTTAACTCCTTGTCAAAGCTCCAAACATTTTCTGTAAATGACAACATATTAACGGGAAGAATCCCTACATTTCTTGGCAACCTATCATCACTTGAGTGGCTTTCAGCAACATTCAATAATCTGGGTGGGAGTATCCCTGATGTTTTGGGACAACTTGTGAATCTTAAGTGCTTTTTTATTGCTGGGAATCAGCTTTCTGGTACCATCCCTCCTTCAATCTTCAACCTCTCTTCCATAAGAAAGTTTAATGTGGTACTTGATCAAATCGGCCAAGGGAGTCTTCCAATGGATTTGGGCACGACTCTTTCTAATCTTCAAAGTTTTTCCATTGGATCTAACAAATTTACTGGAACCATTCCTCCTTCAATATCCAATGCCTCAAACATGGAAATACTTCAGTTCACACTAAACAAACTTACCGGACGTGTTCCTTCTTTGGAAAATCTGCGTAGGCTTCGATATTTGAGCATTGCCAGTAACCACCTGGGAAGCGGGGGAGTTGATGACTTGAATTTTCTTTGCTCGTTGACCAATGCCACCAGCTTGGAGAAGTTGTATATAGATACCAACAATTTGGGTGCGATCTTACCGGAATGCATTGGTAACTTCTCATCTACTCTCGAAGTATTGGTCATCGATGAAAATAATATAATTGGAACAATTCCAGGTGGGATTGGAAATCTTGTCAGCTTATATAACCTCAAGATGGGGAATAATCAATTGTCCGGTAACATTCCTACCAGTATTGGAAAGCTTCAGAGGCTAGTGGGATCTACTATTGCAGGACAACAATCTTCAAGGAAGCATCCCTTCAAGTCTAGGCAAATGTCAATTTTTGTCATTTTTAGATCTTTCCCATAACAATTTGAGCGGTACCATACCACCTCAAGTCATTGGTATCTCAACCTTGTCAATTTTTCTTGATTTGTCCCGTAATGATTTCATAGGGACCCTTCCCATGGAAGTTGGAAATTTGAATAATCTAGGTGCATTGTCTATCTCACACAATAGGTTATCTGGTGAAATTCCAAGGAGTCTTGGTAGATGTATTAAGCTAGAGTTTCTATACATCAGAGGGAACTTCTTCCAAGGGGCCGTTTTATCAACTATTAGTTCTTTAAGAGGACTTCGAGAGTTAGATCTTTCTCTAAACAATTTTTCAGGAAAAATTCCAGAATTTTTCGTGGGTCTCAACTCGTTGCAGCGTTTGAATTTATCTTACAACAATTTTGAAGGTCTCGTGCCTATATATGGCATTTTCAAGAACTCAAGTGCAGCTTTAGTTGCAGGAAATACCCAATTGTGTGGGGGAATCCTCGAGATGCACTTGCCTAAATGCAACTTCAAAGAATCCAAGGAGACCAAGAAAACCTCAAACTTGAAATTAATAATCATCATAGTTTGTGGGGTTTCAGGCGTAATTTATGTGCTGTCGTTTGTATTTGTTTGTTGGTTAAGAAAGAAAAGAAAAGAGCCGACATCAAGCGCTTCAGAAAATTTGCTTTTCAATATGTCTTACCAAAGGCTTCTAAAAGCAACTAATGGTTTTTCTTCTGCAAATTTGCTTGGCATGTGTAGTTTTGGATCCGTGTATAAAGGAATGCTCGATGATGAGGGTGGAAATATAATTGCTGTCAAGGTGCTCAACCTTCTGCGCCATGGAGCTTCCAAGAGCTTTCATGCTGAGTGTGAGGCCTTGAGAAACATCAAACATCGAAATCTTGTAAATGTGCTTACAATCTGTTCCAAGTGTAGATTATCATGGCAATGATTTCAAGGCTCTAGTTTATGAGTTCATGGTCAATGGGAGCCTTGAGGATTGGTTGCATCCTTCTTTGAAAGAAGAAGAGGCATATCATGAACAAAGGATGTTGAATCTTTTACAGAGGTTGAATATTGCCATTAGCGCACTAGAATATCTTCATTATAATTGTGAAACAACAATTGTTCATTGTGACCTTAAGCCCAGTAATGTTCTTCTGGACAATGAAATAATTGGACACGTGGGTGACTTTGGGCTAGCAAGGTTCTCTCCAGAAACCACCAATCAGTCTAGCTCGATCGGCATAAGAGGAACTATTGGTTACACTGCTCCAGGTGAAAATTTTTTATCATTCGTTATGAGTATATTCCTTTTTCTTTTAGTAACATTTATCTTTGAGACGGATAACTACTTTTATTCAATATTTTTTTCATAAATAGTTGGTGTCAGTCCAAGCTTTATTTTCTTTTTTCTTTGTCCAACTGAAGTTCTTTATAAATTCTTAGCATGCATTCCTTTGTTATCATTCTTTTAATCATGATCACGTCAGAATTTATCATATGTCCAGTTGCAGAGTATGGAATAGGAAACCGGGTGTCTACCTCCGGTGATGTGTACAGTTATGGCATCCTCCTATTAGAGATGTTCACTAAGAAGAGACCGACGGATAAAATGTTCCAAGGCAACTCGAATCTTTATGGTTTTGTCAAGGCAGCTTTACCTCAAGGAGTTGTGGACATTGCGGATCCAATCCTTTTCCAGGAAACAGGAGAGCAGACATCGAACAATGCTCGGCAAATCATCAGTACAAGAAGAAAAAAAATCAAGGAATGCTTGGTTTTGATATTTGGTATTGGAGTTGCTTGTTCTTCCGAACATCCAGAAGAACGGATGAACATCAGGGATGCTGTAACCAAACTCCATTTGGTCAGAAAAAGCTTCCTGAAGCTGGAACACATGGAGCAAATCGACCTACAAATAGACCCTCAACGTCAGCTGGTAATATTAGTGCCTTTCAACAGTTTGGTTAGTACAGGTCGATAATAAGCTCAATGCATTTTGCCCTTCGGTTGCGTGTTTAAAATGGTTGTCGAATGACATCCTCTATTCCTTTTGTTTACAGTAGTGTGGATTATAATCTTAATTCAGTCAAAACAAATAAGGAGGCTGCGCGAGAGTAACAAAAAGACTGTAGTCCCCGCGGTCTGCCTTGATAACTTCTCGCAGGCATTTTATCAGTGTTGGTATATTTGATCTCTTAAACACGAAGAGTGGCTGCATTGTGTGGGATCCTCTCTCTTATGGCCTTGTCCAGTTCACTCTTTTGTGTTCAAACCGTCTTGCATGCATAGTTAGGAGCACAGAAAAATAAATCGCAAGGCATGTCTTGTACAGACAGCCATATACACAAACTAACGGATAAAAGTGCTCCCACAACTTGACCCGCTCTTTAGTTTATTCAGTTTCAAATTTCTTCAATCAAGAGGAGGGTGGACGGGGTAATCGCTTCCCAATTTCCTGCAAAAAGAAAGGAACAAATGGTCAGTCTTCTAGTTGCATACAGTTTTAACACCATGGATTGTACAGACATGACTACGCCAGGTCCCACTAGGAGCCTTGGCAGATGCTCAAACAAACACGTCCACAAAATGATTCACGTATATCAACTGCTCTATAAAAAGAAATGGCGACTGGTTAAATGATGTATCTGTCTTTCTATTAGAAAAAAAAGTACAACTTATTTAGAATTAAAAGAAAATAAACGAATACTTAAGTTGTATCTAGCATAGCACATAAGAAAAACACCATTAAAACCTATCCACAACCTCATTTATGGTGTATCAACTTAACATCACTGACCACGGCTCCAAACAAATATTTCTTTCCTATTGAAGAAAAAACAGTTCTAGGCCGTCAATGTAAAAAATACCTCAAACAGCTGATTTATATTATCTGCTGTCTTTGCAGATGTCTCAATAAAAAACATTCCATTCTTCTCTGCATAGTCAATGCCATCCTGCAAGACCGAAGAGGGGATTTTATACAACTGAAAAATAAATATTAGTTTGTGAGTATAGAGAATGCTTGAAACGGAGAATGCACTCACCTGAACTGGTACTTCCCGCTTTTCCTGAAGATCAGCTTTGTTACCAACTAAGGCCATGACTATATCAGGGCTTCCATGTTTTTGTAGCTCCTGTAAAATATCACATTCTTCAATTGTTTCAAAAATCAAATTCCAACTGCGACAATAGGAACTAATACCAACAAAATCTATGCATGCACATCTTTCTGGCCAGAGATGCCATCTATAAGCATTTACCACTCATAGCACACTGAACAGATGACAACCCAATTATACCGGAGTAAGGTATAGTTTCATTTCCTTATTTTCACTACAGCTCTTGCAACTCCTAGAGAATCTGATAAGTCCAATGTTTTCGATGGATTATCATAATCAGCAAGTCAATCTCTGCTTCCATTTAAAAGGCAAAGCCAAGCCATTACTTAACAATTTCACATATGTGAAGCCACTTGAGCCCTAAAAAATAACTACACTTTCATCTTGAGACAGGTGAACCTAGGTTTTCAGTAGCATGCCAATGAGGGCTTTACAACATATTCTCAGTCATCTTTAACTGTTTTGTTTTTAAAAAAAAATTATAAATAAATCATATATTAAACTGCAAATAGGAAAAACTGGGTGCAATCAGTTAAAATATCAGTGCAACCCTACAAGATAAATTAAAAATCAGAGGAAAAAAACTCTGAGCGTAGCATGAGGTTCTAGGAGAGAATTTCTAAACCAAACAATTCATATAAAAAAAAAAAAAAAAAAAAAAAGTTGAACCAACTGCTAGAATAAGATATTTATGATATAGGTGATTGGTGAATAATGAATATCCATATTCACCCAACCTCTATCAACAATAAGCACTGACCCAGTTAGTCAGCCTAATTCCCAACTTGAAGTATAGCAACCATGACCAAGCAACCTCATTATGAAGAAATTTAAGTAATACATAGAAAGATGTCAAGATCGTATTCAGGAGCATCAAGGGGTTTTCCCACCAAGAAACTCCAGTCGAAATTCATGCATTGTTGTGCACAGGCAACATTAGACTGGTTTCATTTGCACAATAATTACTGTATGCATAACATGTAATTTCTCTGACCAGCCAGGGTCCCCACTTAACACGCCCACAAACAAAACGTTATTTGTACTGTTACATTTAATCTCACAAAAGGTCACCATGTATGATTACTTCAACCAGATCATTTCATTCTATAAGGTTTGCTATAAAGGATGTTAGGTGCTGAACATTAATGTCCCATCGTGAAGGTCATTTCTCACCTTGTAAAAAGGATTTTATCCTTTTCACCATAAAATTTTGCAGGAAAAAAATAACTTATCATGAGTTGTAAATAATTAACAAAAAATTATGATTAATCCTAAGTAATCCCTGAAAAGTCTACCTTAACCCAATATTGTGCTTTGATGAATGACTCTGGGCTAGTTATATCATACACAATAACTGCAACTGCAGCACCTCGGTAGTAAAGTGGTGCCAATGCTGCATATCTGAACAAGACACAATCACAATCAATAATCTCCTGCTAAAATTGGTATGCAAGGGCAAAAGACAGATGGGGTAAATTTCCAACAGAAATAAGGACAACATAAAATGAACTTTTGTTACAATATTCAGAATTTTAACTATTTTATACATTTAAGCGTATCTGACTAACAGTACCTCTCCTGTCCAGCAGTGTCCCATATTTCAAACTTAACTGTTGTGGAGTCTTGCAAAGCTATTGTCTGTGATAAGAATGAAGCTCCGACAGTTACCTGAAATATTTAAACCAAAAAATGTAAACACATCAGAAATTAACTATATGGCTAGGAGGAAGCATAAACAGCCATACACGTTCACATAGAACATGGTAGGTTTCTAGTTTTATTTTTTGATCTGTCAGGTTGACAAAAAATTACTTTAAAAAATGTTGGCTTGTATCATTGGTATAGTGGATAGCATAATCCTTACCTTGGATGTTGGGTCAAACTGACCGCGAACAAAGCGAAGAACAATACAGCTTTTACCAACACCAGAGTCGCCTAATAATACCAGCTGCACCAAACCATACACCAAACCATAGAATTGAAAGGTTGGTTACATTCATTTGTTAAATGTTTAAAGACAAGATTGTTGGTGAGTTCACAAAGGCATTTAGGTTTCATCCAACCCTTTCCCTTTCCCCAGAAATGAACAGATTGGAAGACAACAAGACCCCTCCCTTTGCAATTATGTCTGTGTTTACAATCTAAGAATCATGAAGCTGAAATATGCAACCAACAGCATGTAGCCAAAATTTATGCAAAATTATTTTTATAATAGAATTTTTGTTCTCACCTGAACTCATATAAACTTTCATACAGACTAATTGGGGTCAACACCACGCATCGTTTTTCAGCTAATTGGATCCAAACACATAAATATTTATGTTTGTAAATAATTTACATCCATCACAACGATGCTTCTGGGGAAGTTTAAAACCTGGACATAAACATTGTCACTTCGACAGGTAGAAATGAGTGCTAAGCAAACCAATCCACTTTTCACAAACAAGACATATGCATCAGTTTATGTCCACAAATTAACGCATTAAGTCTATTTCAAAGGACCTTTGTTAATTAAAATAAGTTTAAAATATCCAAAATAAAACCTACGAAGACGCCCTCTTTATTCAATAGTTTGCTCAACCACACCAATTGCGAAGTGTCAAGGACACAGTAACAGTATATATACAAATTGACAAATTTTAGAAGCAATGAGTTGACCAAAAGAAGTCTTTAGAAGATTCGCCTCTAAAAAAAGTACCTTCACGCGAAGATTTTTTGGGTCCAGCACTCCGCCATTCTCAGAATTTGTGCCGGTCAACCGCCCGGGAGTCCTATCTACAAACATTAAGCCCCTCTAATCAATAAACTCAACCAAAATCTCCCATAAGGGCCCCTAACAAGTCACTTAATGAAAATCGCCCTATCGAAAACCCATATTCCGGCACGCGCCTTGATTATAGCGCAGAAATTAAATAAATCAACCAAACTCCGGAAACCCGGATAAGAATTTACAAATTCAGCTACAATTTTTTAAAATTAAAATAGGATTTCCGATTCAAGCAATCTGAACCAGTGAAAACCCTAGAAATACAGGGGACAGAATCAAATATCTGCATACGAGTATTACCTGGAAGAGAGGAAGAGCAACCCATGGCGAGCAGAAACTGTACGTTTAATGGGAATACTATATGCGTGCAATTAGGGCTAATGGCTGGAGAGGAGTATTAGATTTAGGTAAGAAAGAACTTAGAAGTACTCTGTAGTACGGAAGAGATGGCTTATTGGTGGAATTAAAAGGTCGTTAAATGTTAATGGCTGCATTTTATACCTACCTAATCACGCAGCCGTACCAAAAAAGGGCAAAAGAATTTAAAATTAAAATTGGTTAATTATGTCCTTCCGGAGAATTGAGTAATATAAAGCTGAATTTATGGTCGGAAATTGAAAGTAAATTGGCCCAACTTTGCAAGAGCCCAAAAATTGCAGAACAACCGAGATCAAAACTATTCACGGAATCCAGCCCATATATCTTTGGGGCAAGTAATCCAGACCATGCATATTGCTGTCATGCTAAGGAATTCAGGATTAGGAGTCGTTGTCCGGGCCTTATTCTCGGGCCATTGAGAAATAATAATAATAATAATTAGGAAAAATATAATTGTAAACACAATTATGCACTAATCTATGCATCAATGTGATGTGATTGGTCAAAAAGTTAATTTTATTGAAAATAATATTAATTTAAATTTTAAGTATAAATAAATCAGTATTAGTACACCGATTAGTGCGCGACTGTACTTGTATGTAACAAAACTCTAATAATAATAATAGAATATTTTTCATTTATAAGTCTTGAACTTGTGGAGCCACTGATCATATAACTAGGTGGCTGTGCTTAACTGTTACGACAAGCGTACGTGCCATAATTTCTAATTTTGGGGGATATTACTTTGCCCGACAGGCCCCCATCAAATTATTATTAATTCATTTTGCAACTTAGTCACCAATTAATTAATATATATATATATATATTAACGTTGTCAGTTTACCCCTAAACCTTAATTAAACAAATAATATTGCAAGATTTCGTGACCAAAAGCGATTTTAATGCTCTCAAGTTCATTCTTGACTTTTATTTTACGTCGACCTAACGGTACTCATGACCACGAGTTGAAGTACTTTTTGCGACGACTTAAACAATTAAGCATCGGTGTTTTGTCGTTGATCGTGAGTCACATTAATATATAAGGAAAAGCAGCTAGCTAGATATATAGGTAGCTCAAATAATAATACATGCATATATATATATATATATGTTAATTTGCTGGGTGATACTTGAAGCTCACTGATTAGACAAAACAACTTACGAGGGAACACACCCATCTGAAGTTTGGAGGTAATTGGGGTCCATTTTTGGGCAATATCATTAACTTGGAAGCAATTTTGACAGCTTGTCTTCGATCCATACCTGTAAGCTGCTTGATCACATCACAATCTTTTCAAAACCCAATCTTTAAGCTGTAGATCACGACGTTGCTGGTCTGGATGGTACGTACCCGCCCTCCATCAAACTCATCTACATCATAATATCACCGAATTTCTTGTCTACACGTTTGCATTTATATATAAATTTTCTTCCTCCCAATCATGTATACTTATATATATATATATATATATATATGTGTGTGTGCTTTCTTTCTTGGTATGTTGAAACCTTAGTGATTTTAGAAACTACATTAATGTGAATAATATTTGCCAAAAGCAAAAAAAAAAAAAAAAAAAAGAAGAAAATTCAGATTAATGGATAGTCCTGATCTAACGTCATTGTCACAACGACTAGATATATATATATATATACACGTCATTGTCACAACGACTAGATATATATATATATATACAGTAATCATCATGTCTCAGTGCCTTGCGGCCATATATATTTAGTAGTTTTGGATGCATTTTACCTAACCTGATCAATGTGGTGGATCGAGGTTCTGGTGATAATCTGATCACCAGCTATTACGCACTAATTTATACCATATATAGTGGTAGGATGCCTATCATATCATGCATATAATAGGTAGAAGCTGGAATATGTCCGGCCTGTCCATAGGTAAGTTATCTCTTACGCCTTTCGTGATCTGTTTTGACCAAATATTTCCTGAAATCTGGTGCATGCAATAAATTTCGGGACCACTTTCGGAATAGTTTGGCAAAACGATAAAGACTTTTTTGTGTACGTAATTAAATATATTCGATAATTTCCAAGAGTAAAGACATATATATATATATATATAGCTGCAATTCCATCGACTTCACGAGCCTTTTGCTGATGATCTCCTGTTGATCTTTTAGGGTCAAATACTGCAAAAATAAAAATTGTAAATATATAAGTACTGTACGTTTCGTCTTACCATAATTAATTATATTTCTTAATTAAATTCCGGCCGGTTCATCATTCGCTAAAAATTGCTTCAAGTTCCTGAAACAAACCAGTCAATCTCTGTCGTAATTACCTGATCACGTACATTGGTTAATTGGTTTAAATCTTAACACATCGGCCAGCCATATCCTGAAAACATTTATGGCCACAAAAAGACCAAGGTACAAGAATGCATGCAGTACTTTTTCCTACAAATGTAAAGATTTCATTGGTTTTGAGTCATGGCCGATAGCAATAATTTATTAGCTAGCATGCATATATATATATATATATAAAATTAACCAGGCTTTAGAACTGGAAACAAAGACAACGACTGCACGAAGGAGAAAGTACTGCATGTCGACTGTACGTCATGCATGCATATGGCCATTCTATTTTTTTGAAACTCGATGCGAGCGAGCAGGAGGCCGGGCCGGCATGATGCCAAAACGTGGAGGGGATATTTGGAGTTGTTGATTAGACTTATCCACTTTCCAGGGAACATCCGACCTATATGTGAATTAAGTTGTAATTAAACAAATGGGTCATAATTTTTTAATCTAGTATTATTGTTTCCAGCACATTTTAGGGTTCTTATTTTTTGTACTTGTACAAGTAGCGTTTGGTTGCTGCTGGATTCAGCCTTCTAGTTTAATATTTCTGAGGGCTTAATTATTATCAATCGTACATATATATGTCGGAGATAAATAACACACGAGTACTACTGGGAGAGAGAATAACAGTACGTTTAAATGATCATGTTTGACTAAAATTTGTAATACGTAACGTACACATGGACGTGTACGTAGTATGGGAAAGATGAAATTGTTTTCCTTATTTATTTATTTAATTACAATTCTGGGTAAATTTTTTTTTTTTTTCTTTCCATCTATTTTACGAACGAATTAAAGATCTTCTCACAATAATTCAGTCACTGTGGTGCGTGTGGTTAATAATTTCCGCCATTAAAGAAGAACAAAAAATTCCACTGCTGTGACAGCTATATGTCATTCAGCACCCTATCGCACGTGTCGAGCATTGTAAATGGTCCCACGTCCAGGGAATTGCCCTTGACTTCTCGTGCCGCTAAAATGCCTCGATCACGTTTAAATGACGATGCGCCCACGTGAAGAGTGAAAAAGATGAATCAAAAGAATCTATCCGATCTTATCATTTTGTTGTTTTCTGTCAAAAGTAAAATCTCAATCATCTGATACAAAAAAATAAAATCTAAAAAGTTATATCATAAAGATTTTGAATAATTTTTATTCAATAATAATGACTTGCTTGCGTAATATTGCTCATCTTTTAAAAAGAAAAAAATACATAATTTTTTATTACTTACATAATCTCTACGTATCATTTTTTTTCTTTTATCAAATATTTAGTATATAGATAATGAATAGAAGAATTTAATTAGTTTAAAAAAAATAAATTTAAAAAAATTAAAAAATATTAAAAAATATAATATATACATGGAAGTTAAGAAATTGTGTAGCTAGGTGTAATATTGCTCCAAGGGACGAAGCCAGAATCTATATAGAGAGGCCGTGGTATATATAAAAAATTTTATATAACAAAAATTAAAAGATTACTTGGAAAATTTGTATAAGTATATAGGAAGTTTTAAGTTTGGATGTAAAATAAAAGATAAAAGCATTTAACATGCCAATTAGTCTCAATATTTTTTTTAACAAATAAAAATTATTAATTATCACATTCATTCTCAATAGGGTTGCAACCCAACCCAATACAACCGGGTTTGTATTTGATCCAACCTGGCCATGCTCACTTAAGGTGCCAAGCCAATCCGATCCGACCCGAATAAAATAAAATCGGATCAACCCGTATGTACCGACATTTACCCCCAAAAAAGAAAAAAAAAAAGTCTCCTTCTGCACATGTGGATTTAGCTCAGATTTGATTACAAATTTCATTCGCAGATCTGAGGACAAATTTCAATCTCAGATTCTTCCCAATCTCAAGAAAAAATTTCAAAAAAAAAAAGAGCAAAACTTCACAAAGCAGTGGCGAAATCAGTGGCGAAAAAATCTCAAGCTCGTAGACGTTGGTAATTTGAGGTCCATGATTGACAGCTTAGCCGCTAATCTCTAGTTGCCTACCCCTTGAGCCGCTCGTCTCTATCACCACCCCTGTGCGAAGTCATCTTCGATTACCAGGAAGAAGTCTGTGCAAAATCTAAAACCCATAAAGATTGAACACATAAAAAATACCCCAAAGATAAGAAAATAGAGAAAGCCATCGTCGATGGTGATGTTGAAAACCAAAGACAAAGATGCTAGATCTATGTGTGTATGGTATCAACTAATCCAAATCGAAAGCTACATCTATGTGGTAAAAAGTTATACCCAACAACTCAGATCTGAAGAAGTATCATCGTGAGCTCAATGTGCAGATCTGGAAGCAAGCAGTCATAAGCTTTAGATCACAAAGCAAATCTGGCCAACACTCCCTTTAATCTTTACCATAATTTCTCCTTTCCCAAAATAAATCCTCGATCTCCATTCATCGTCCGCTTCGATCGTCTAGTTCAATATTGGTCTTTTTTCTGACTCTTTGGAATCGGATCCGGTTGGCACAACACAAATGGGTATTTACAGTTCTTCGTGTTCAACGAACGTCGCCGCGGCCAAGCTCATCTTACAAGACGGTCGGCTACAAGAATTCTCGTACCCAGTTAAGGTTTCTTATGTTCTGCAAATGAACCCCACGTGCTTCATTGCAAACTCCGACGAGATGGACTTCGACGACGTTTGGGTGGTGGCAAGAAATTTGGGTGGGTCGAAAACCGGTTTCTCCGATGGTTTTCCCAAGCGATGAACTTAAGTCTCCAAGAAGAGTAGTTTCCAGTGGTGGGTTGAAGAGGGGAAGGACTAGTGGACGCCGTGCATCGGTTTCACGGTTTCGACTGAAAGATATTCGGATCCGATATTAAAACCCACAATTTAATTTTGAACCGATGAAACCGACTTTTGTCGGGTGGGTCCATTCGGGTTGAGCAGGCCATCAGTCTTTTTGCACAGGCCTAATTCTCAATATATATAGGCTAGCAAATAACTTATAAGAAATTCATTATTTATTTTGTTTCGAAACCTTATCATAATAATATTAAAAGCAGAAAAAGTTCGTTCAACTTATTTTTATTTTGAAGCCTGGTCTTAAAAGTGTTTATGATTTAAAGTAAATATATATTTGAATTATATATATTTGAGATAAAATATATATGAATCAAATTAAATCTACCTCTACTTATAATTTCCAACCTGTATATACAAACAGTGAATTAAAAAATAAAATAAAAAGATTGTTAGATATAGAGGATATATACACGTGTGTGTATTATATATATTATCTAAGATATGAAATGAGCCAGGCCGGCCTGCTGGGAGTGTAAGTACGTAGGATCAACGAATTTCTTTCCCTTTTTTTTATTGTTCATAAGAAAACAAATTAAGTAAGAAATGATTATGACCATTATCGCGATCGAAGGTGATTAAAAAGTCATTTCAGTTGAGTCTGGTAGAGAACTGATGACACGTACATAAGCATCCTTTTCGTTAGTTTATCCTGATACGGGCAATGTATGGTCATGTGAAAGATTTGGGAAAACTTTTAATCAGGAACGTCTGACTCAGAATATGAAAGTCCTGTCCGCTGCGTGGCACAGAGAGAGAGAGAGAGAGAGAGAGAGAGAGAGAGAGAAGCGCACGAGGGGGCAATCCTATCAAAAGTGAGTGAGCTGTTAGTGGCCGTAGTCGCAGTTCCAAGGATTCTTGCTGTCGGCTTAGGTTTCTCTTCTATATTTTCCATACAGCAGTGTTATTAATTCGAGGCCATGTCACGTCATCATCGGAGACGATAAAATTTAGGTGAACCAGGTTTCTCTTTTCTCGTACTTTTAGTACTACTGGGACGCTTAATTAATACTGCTTATTAGTTCCTGATCAGAAACGTCGGATTTCATATAGATAATCGAATTCAACATGATTTTGGGTAATAAGGTGGCAAAGATTCCAGCATTTTCAATAATTGAAGCAAGCGAGTTAATCCCACCATTAATTACCTTAATTCATAACAGAAATCCTAGAAGAAGGCCATTACAAAATGCTGAATACAGTACTGCGAGCCCAGCCAACAGATCGTATTGTTGAATACAGTACTACCAAAAAGAGAAGAAGAAAAAGAAAATCAATGAAGAGTCAAAAATCTGCTTGAATTTGCAACTATATTACAACCACCACTTAAAATTTGATTTCTCTAGAGAGAAGAAACTAAGATACAGTTCTCAAAGAAAACTCTCAACGGTACAGGAAACAAGATTACTTCTTGGTTCATAACATACGGAACTCTCTGATAAATAAGAGCTACCATAATTTTGTTTCGAACAAGAAATCTCAGTACTCCCATATATATGGTGTACACTAGTTAAGATATATACACTTACATACATATAATAGTTGGACCAAAAAAAATTTAAGAGTCATAAGGTTCACCGCACTCGTGCCAGCAAACAAGCATGGTGATGCATCTCCGGAGTATATAGAACCTTGCTCTTTGCTCCTTCACCAGCAAGCTGCATCTCCGGCCAAACGCCCTACATGGGTCTCTCAGGTGCCTGCTACAGAAGCTTGTTTCTTGATCTCGATTCATCACTTTTAATATTGTCTTCTTCTTCTTACTCTTCTTGATCTTCTTTGCCTTGTGTTGATGATGCGCGCTAGCTGCTATATATCAGGACTAATTATTTCGTTACTTGAACTGGAAAACGGAGATTACGAAGGGGATCATGTGGATGGTTTGGTATGGATGGGACTTGGGAGATCAGGGGATGTGTGGCTTTTATATATATTAGTTGAGCTATATAAGTAAAGGTTAAGGATATATAGATGGCCTAGGTATCTTGAAAATACGATTTTATCCCTTTTATATCATACTCGTGGTATTTTTAAGACCAGGAGCATGAGGTAATTTGGAAAAAATCTATATGCTGCCCTGGCCCTCATTGCAAACACGGGTGCTCCAATAGCTTGTTATTTATATTATTTTTATTAATTAAATTATATAGTGTCTTTCAAGTAATTGAGATGGCAATTGGAGGATTGGGAGATTATGGCTGACAAGCAAGTCCTTAATTATTGTTATTAATATCATAACTAAAGGACAAGCCTGCAAGTTTCGTTAAAGATTCGTTAAGATTTTCCTCCTGTTCTGCTTTTGTCTTTTGTTTTGGTTTTAAGAAAGAGAAATCCAAGGGGATGACTGATATTATATGCATATTAATTAAGGATGTCTTTTGGTTTTGATCTTAATTAAAGATGTACATTATATATAATTTTTCTGATAATACGACAATATGATGTCTCATAAGTACTATGAATACTATCTGACAATATATAATATTACAGTTCGAAGATAGAAACTACGTACAGTAGTTTGCCCGAATAAAAGCCAATTACATGAGTTTCGAGCGTGTTGTATACATCGATCCTTGTTGTTTTTTTTAATATGATATCTGATATTTCACGACTATTAATTTGTTATCAACATTCAACGGCATGCATCTTTTAATTTTTAGTAATTAACTTGTAATGTACGTACTAGATTATCTATATATATATATATATATAATTCATGATGGGCTTGGAGGATACGTGCAGGGACTTTCCGACTAGGCCGGGGCATGTGAACCGGCTTCCAAGGAGAGTCTCATGATCTCGAATAGTCTGTCAATTTGTGTAGGAATTCTAACCAGCTTGGAGATCGAATAGTCTGTTCTGTCAGGATTTTGCACTTCAAAACCTAAATATTCCTTTTACATGATGATCATATATCATCATCCCGAATTAGAATAAATTTTCCTGAACCAATTTACAAAAGAATAATGCATAGAATTCTATGTTGCTTGAGGAGTACATGACGAGTTTGCCCGTGGGAGGGCTTCCCAAAACATGCAGAAATCGGATGTGGAAGCTGGAACCTGATTCGCAAAGACGTAATTCTCACATAATGGTCGACATAAACTTTAAGCATTGTCGGTAGGTGAAATTTAGTGAGAAGAACATGATCTGGACCTGGGTACGTACGTTCGAAAATCGAAGCTTTATTTTGTAAGGAAAAATGAATCTTCTAGTTTTATAATACTTTTATATAAAAGAATTTCAAGGGACACGCGGTTGGCACCGTTATTCAGGATTTCTAGACCCGCACATACGACCATGTCCAAGCCAGAAGCCCAATATTCGACATGCAACGTGTCCAACCCTTCCAGAAGTTCCAATTAAGGTGGCCTTTCATGTTTCCCACATCGACAAAATATATTAATAAGTAAAGGTTTATTAAATTACTTGCAACTTCAGAGGTCGTGTTCGTAGAAAGGAGAGATGGTTGGCATCTCCCCTGACAGGGACGGGAACAGCCTTCGGGCTTACCTGTTACCACACATCCGGTTAAGGCTACCCACTCCGGTGGATCTGCTAACCCTTTTTTTTTCCCTTTCTTCTTTCGTAATATTAGATTTTATATAATTTCTTCCTCTTTTTTATTTCTGTCCAGTAATTTGAAAATAATGTTACATATAATTATAAAATATGTGAGTTCCATGCAGTTATTTTGAAAAAGAGTAGGGACTCATTTTTTTCCCTTTTTCCCTTCATAATATTGGATTTTATATAATTTCTCCCTCTTTTTTATTTCTTTCCAGGTAATTTAAAAGTAGTGTTACGTATAGTTGTGAAATATGCAAGTGTCATGCAGTCAATTTTATATAATTTCTCCCTATTTTTTATTTCTGTCCAGGTTATTTGAAAGTAGTGTTACGTATAGTCATGAAATGTGCAAGTGTCACGCAGTCATTCTGAAAAAGAGTGGGATCTACTATTAAAAAATTAATTTCTTAAAGAGTGGATCTCATATTTATTCACTTTTTTTCAAAATGATTGTACGGCACTTGCACACTCACAACTTTAAATATCATTTCTCTTAAAGTTAACTAAAGTTGAAATATATAGCTAGTTTTCATATAATATATATATATATATGATCTTGAGCTGACCATTAATATCGCTTGCATGCTTAAGAAGCTTGGCAATTGTATGGCAACCATTGATATAGGTTAAAAAAAAATGGTCTTCTAATTCGGCAATTAATCGAGTACGCTCTAAATTCGCTTATACAACAAATACATTAATGTTAGTCGACAGCTTATCATGATCATGTATTTTGGATCCAAATGATGAAAAATCAAGACGACCCAATTAGTAACTTATTTTCGAGGAACAAAATTCCCATTTTTAGCTGTGGTTAATATTTGGGCGAAAAAAGCAAATTTTGCGATAAGCATTTAAATAATAAAAAAACTAAAGGAAAAGAAAATGCTCCGATGGAGAATCTAGTATTGTAATTCAAGAGAGATTGTATATTTCAAGTATCCATGCAATTAATATATATAATTGAATTGAAATATAACCGCTTACAACTTGGACAATATTTATATATAGATGATGGAAGACTTGCATCCGGTCCCAATATTCCTTCGTACGTTCCACAGCATATCTGTAAAACAAGATACGTATTCATCACCATCTTAAAGCTACGTATATGATATATATACTCATGATCCAACTAAATTTTTTTTTCCTGATCTCATGGTGTAGCCATGCGCTCGTCCGGCGAACACGCGGTACTCGAGCCAAGAGTGTGATAATTCACGTATCGGCTAGGTGCAGATGAGCGTCGAAATCCTTTTGGCAAGCAGCTATTAACATCCGGTTTTCGAAATTCACCATGAACTCTTTCGGGCTTCAGCGTCACGTAATTAGGAGGTTTTGAATCCAATGGCCTCATAGCAGCTGCAACCCAAGACATAGAATTCGACCCAATATTCATGATGAGGAGTAGTGGAGGATTGATAAGGAGGAAGAGAATGAGCAGAGCCATGAAGAGAGTACTAGACATGATTCTTAAGATATTGGC
The DNA here is from genome assembly GCF_018687715.1 of Carya illinoinensis. NCBI lineage: Eukaryota > Viridiplantae > Streptophyta > Magnoliopsida > Fagales > Juglandaceae > Carya > Carya illinoinensis. Next base: position 54,411,419 of record NC_056752.1, read on the forward strand.
TTGCTTGATTGTTGTAACGCAGATGAGGATGTTTTTTTAAGGTACTTGAAGAAGACTAGGAGGCAAGCTTTAAATAGGCTCATGAGTAAAGGATGTTAGATCTGATCACCAACGCATAGCTAGCAAAGCATGCATGCATGCTTGCTGGCCGGTCCTGGTACGCACTACTTGTGAAGTGAGCTGGCCAGGACGTTCACTTTTTTGACGAAGGAAGTGATCGATCAGGATGCTCGTGCATTTCATTACTCTTATCGCCCAAGTAATTTCTTAAGTCAACCATAGAATTTTTATAGTTTTTATAACGTCACTTCATAAATGTTTTGTTTATTAAGAATTTTGAACAAGATATATATATATAGTAGAATATTACTAAATGATCGGGGCGGCGAAAAAATAGGACGGATTATATATTCCGAGCGAGTTCAGTATAGAGAATCGCGAATGACAAGATCCAGGAAAGTACTTCCATATATAAATATATATATTACGTACTTAAAAGGGTTATAGTTTTCCTAGACTTTGAGCAAACATGTGTGTTATATATTGAGTTAGAACTGCACGGGAGTAGTAGTACTTGGAGTGATAAGAGTCCAATCCCAAACGGCAACAGTTATGAAGGAGACGGAGGAAGCCTTCAATATTTCATGTGATGGCGATTAATCTGCCATAATGGGCTTGGAGTACTTGAGATATACAGAGCCAATTAATTAGCAGGCTAGATAGCTTTGAGTTTCCTTTCAAAATAATCATTTGCTAGCTAGGCAGCTTTGAGAAGTTTCGCCTCTTTGATAGTCAGTAGAGACATTAATGTTTGTGCTTGTTCATGTACGTAAATTAATGATCCATTAGACTCCTGTTTTCGCAGGAATATTAATTCATGTAGAGATTATGATTTTTGCATGCATAGTCCAACCAAAATTAGTGAAATTGTCGTGCATGGATGGGTGCATCATAGTCGAATTTGAGAAAAGATTCATGACTACTAATTGATGTCTACGGCCAAGTTGTTGTGGGGGTTAGATTTCTTTTTTTTTTTTTTTTTGGCAATATTGTGCATGTATATATCGAATCAGGCCATGCACTCGAGCTGCTAGCTAGCTTAGTAATTTGAGTACTAGATCATATTTCCAGGGTTCATGGAAAGGCCGGCGGTGATCGATCATGCACCGTGTTGGGCTGCTTTCTTATTATAACGATACATATAAACTCATCGATCATGCACCGTGTTGGGCTACTTTCTTATTATAACGATACATATAAATGTATAAAGGATATCGATCGGTCCAAGGCCACGTAGGCAAAACTTTGGTATTGAAGGTGAATAAGCTGGAGAGCTACTGGTGAGTAGACGATACGTATACCCGAGACAAATAATGCAGGATGATGTGCTGACGAGGAGGGGTCAACTCAATCACCTGACCCTAGCCACATTACATATTATATAACTTGCAAGGGGATGATTAGGCCACGTGGGAGTAGTAGCTTACCTGTCTGGCCAACTTATTGCCAACCCTTCACACATTATCTTCGGCCATCACATCCATGTAATTAACTACTCGGAAAAGATTGGTTTAACATTCTGCCACGTGTAATTATGAAGAAGTAATTAAAACTTGCAATGATATCAAAAAATCTTCTTGAATCCAATCCAATCCTTTGAAGTTTCAAGCATGGATGATATATCATTTTATTTTATTATTATAATTTTATAAAATTTTTATATAAAAGATAATAAATAATTTTTAATATTTTTAAATTTTAATTAAACTTTTTAAAATTTTAAAATAATAATAATATCAAAAAATAATATTTTAAACTTTTATTAAAATTAAAAATTATCATCTCACTCTTCAGACCTGTGAGTGTAAGTTGTCCTAGCTCAGCCAACACGTATTATATCCTCGTTCCTATGTTACTCTTTACTAAAAGTCTCTTATCTATATATTCAAATTCAAGAAATAATATTACAACTTTGGGCACGAATTAAAGTGACGTTTTTTTTTTTGTACTATGTTTTTGTTGCCACGTATTAAAGCTAAAGGACACATCTCTAAAAAAAAATAAAAATAAAAAGGAGGGCACATCTCTTATAATCCGTTTCTGTTGACTAACATTATTTTATTTATTTTTATGAGAAAAGGAGTAGGACTGGGATTTTATCCAACTGGTCAATTTGGACGGATGTCGACCTCTACTTTACAGAATCGTGTTGCTTTATAGAGTTTTATTATATACAAGTACAGTCATATATTAATTTATATATCAATACTGATTTATTCATATTTAAAATTTAAATTAACATTATTTTCAATAAAATTTACTTTTTAACCAATCACACCACATTAGTGTACAGATTAGTACACAATTATATATATTTGCAACTATATTTTTCCTTCTTTATATCTCAATCAATTTTTGTGAACTCGAATCCATCAATAGGATAAATATAATATATATGCCAAGATCGATCGATAATATTGATGAGTTAGAAAATTATAAATGTTGTATGATAAAATATTTTTTACTAATACAAATCAGTAAAACTGTTCGATCTCTTGTTTGAAATTCAAAATTCAGAGTGTGAGAGACAGACACAGGTATTCATAATATTTATTAAACTTTCAGTATTTTTTGGATAATTCCCATTGATAAAAGTAATGTTATAATATTTTTCTTTATCTTTTTTACTCTAATTCCTAGAGTTTGAATAAAAGATTTTTAAAAGAGCCAGGTCTACTCGGACTAGATTGAAATCAGAAATAAGATGAGATGATTTTAGATAAAAAATTATAAATTAAATAAAAAATTATTAAAATATTTTTTTAATATTATTATTATTTTAAATTTTAAAAAAATTAAATTTGTTATTTTATTTTATGTAAAAATTTAAAAAAATTATATTAATAAATTGAGATGAAACACATTTTAAATTCAAACCTGTCCAAGTGTTGAAAGCTGTAACCGAATTATATGTAGTACAATTAGATAGCATTGGGCCGGAGAAGTTGTTCCTGAAAACGATGAGAAGGAGCTGCTTTTTATGCATTCAAATGGACAAAGCCCGTCAAGAAAGCAAGTACAGTCTACAGACACCACACAACCTTAAATGACAAACAAAAAGACAGGGTCTCTAAGGTCCATATGGTGATGTTACTCTAATCCATATTACAAAGCCGGCAATCATCCAGCCCAACTCTGTATGGCCCGATATCTCAAATATTCTCCCTCTCTTCCCGGGCCCAGAAATCAATTACTTCAAACTGGCATTAGCGAAAGTCCAACTCCATTAAATTAAAAATATATATATTATAAGATTGTCATTATGTTGATGTTAATATATTTAAGTTTTTTATTTTTATATAAAAAAAAAGCTGATATAATAATAGAGTAATATTATATATAATATTAAAATATGCAACTTTCGCATATTTATTTTAAAAAAAACTTGTATATTCTAACACGAGAAATAATGGAGAGATTGATTTTGTCAAGTAACAGACAAATATAAGGCGGCAAACTTCAGTGCCATTAGAGGTGCTGACTGATCGAAACGTCAAATAACATAATGTTTTGAGGAAAAAAAAACAAACTAATAAAGCCAAGTGTGTACTATTTATGATAAAAATGTTAAGAAAAAAACAAAAACAAAAATGTCTTTACAAATGTAGTTTGTGTCTAAGAAAAAAGAATCCGTGAAGACAAAGATAAACATGAATCGGCCACTACGTTTCATTCGGGATCCATCGTCGGATTTCCACTAAAAAGTTGAAAACTTTTGATAGTCGCTTTAACAATGGGAATTTAGAAACATAATCGATCCATGCACCAATTACCAAACCCCAATGTGTATCGCAACTGTTCATGACACTTTCCTTAACGCCAAACAGTGCATGAGAATCATCCAGACATGACATGGGAAGCCAAGTACAATGATTGAATATTTTAAAAGCCAAGCCCTTAGCCCATCCCACTAAAGCAAACTACTTTGGTTGAAACAACCCACTTTAATCGATAAAAGCGTAATGGAACTGGTTTTCCCACGAATTGAGAGATTATAAGTTAATAGTTAATAGGTTCCAAGATTTTAAGTAACGAATGTGGCTTTTACCTTTTGTTTGTTTAGTGATCTGTATTTAACATTTATTAAAACGAATACCCGATTTTCTAATTATAAATAATTAAAATCATTATAAAAAATAAAATTCTCTTGTTATTGTTTAACGTTTTTACTCATCATCTCTGCACAACATAAAATATTTTTTTTTATTTTTTCTCACCTTAGTTGTTAAAAAAAATGAGTGGGAATCAATTAAAGCTCTTGCTCTTCGTACATTATATGAAGTTCAAATGTCAATGGCCCTAAAAAGAAAAGCATCATATGAGACTTCAGCTGCCCCCCAAAAAAAGAGCTCAAAAAATGGAACGGGTCAAAATGGAACAAATATTTCTTTTTTCGTGTACTCAAAAAAGATGGATCGACCACCTTCATCAAATATTCAAATCTCTTAATCTATAATTGCTTATTTTACATATATAGGAATCTCGACAACGAATCTACCATATCCACTTCTGTTTCCTTCTTCTAGGAAACAGTGTCCATGTGCTTTCTTAAACCATAAAGCTCAAATCATTTCCTCCGCCCAATTTTTTAAGTGAAAGGAACAGATAGAACGTCCCAAGATATTGCAACTTCTGTTCTGGAAGTCCAAGGTAGTTCCTAGCTTCAACAAACATGCACACATCATCATCATCATCATCTCTATGTATGAGGTGCCAGGGTGGCCGTAGTACTTAAAACAAGCCGACGAGGCATCACAACAATATAAATATATTTAATGATGTTAACGTGGGATTAAAAATAAAGTTTTGAGCGCCGATTAAGTGTATTTTATAATCATGTTTCTAATGATCAGGTGGTTTTGATTTTGAAACAGTGGGCTGTTTTAAAGTAAAACCGCGGGCGTAAGAAACAGGTTACTATTTCTTTTAATAAGTAGTACTAAATATAATTTTGAGTGATTCAGGCGGCTATCCCATATTTTTTTTTTAAGAAATAATAATTTTATGTATAGTTATTTTTATATATTTTTTAAAAATACTTACTTAATATTATTGGTTAAGTTATTTTGTTAATATAAAATAAATTTTTAATTAATCATATCAATAAAGTATGTAAAAGCGATAATACATAATGAAAGTAAAAAAAAATGTAATCCGCTATTAAAAATAATAAATTTTTTATGTAGTTATTAAATTTATATAGTTTTCTTAAATGAGAATGTACAAAATTTGCATATCTTGTAACTCTAATATCATTTTTCTTTTTTAAAACTCAATTCTAAAATTCAAAATCTATAATCTAAAATGAAATAAATATATTAGAGATAGATTCATAAACTTTCTATATTATTAAAAAATGCTACTCATCATTTATTTTATAATTATTTTTTTATTATCTTATAATGTAATAGTAGGTAATTAAAAATTATTTATTATATTTTATTTATAAATTTATTATCGATATTATTGAATGGTTAGAAGATAATGAAAAAATGATAAAGATTACTAGATTTATTATATTATTAGTTCGCTCTCCTACCGACCGAAATGGACATTCACGTGGGGCAACATAGGATATTTATCTGAGATTTCTTTAACAAAAACGAGAAAAAGCTGGGTCTTCAACGTGAGAAAAGGAAAGGAAAGCAAAAAAAGAAAGAAAAAGGGTTAAAATTGCGGAGGCCACAGGTAAAGAAATTTAAAGTGGTACTAGGTTGTTGGGCATGAGCAGGACATATGCATGAATGTGGTGGCAACCAAGCAAATTTAATTGTTTAAAGATGATCCGCAAAAGGTTAATTACTACAGGAATTTAATCCTAAAGTCTGGGCCCCTACCCCCACTAAAAGTCATGCTTTCCGGCGTTGGAATATATAGGTCTGCTGGAGCCAGATTGATCAACAGCGTCGTCAACTGATCATGATACATTGATACTGATATCACTCTTGGAGTAGTTTTATTTTAGTTCGATCGACTATCTATATAGTATGTTAACCCATAAGGCATAAAGTATCATCCATGTTCTCCTATCTATATGGATGGCATTTTATTTTATCCCACTTTAATTAAACTATAATACTGATAACCCGACGTAATATTATTTATTAATTTCTTATTTTTTAAAAATAAGAGACGATTTAATGATTTTAAAAATTGTTATATCGTAATAATAAGATAAAAGTAAAATATGAGTCTAGTATGTGGTATTTGTAATGTTAATAATAAACCAATAGTATTTAAGTAAAGATTAAACATACTTTTTAAAATAAAAAATAAAAATAAAAAAAGTAATTTTCTAAAGTAGTACTTTAGCTTACGAAAGAACTTAGAATATTGTTTGAAATTGTTCCCGGACTTCTTTATTTGCTTACTTTTCCTTTTGTCCTACATTAGTCATATTTTTTTTTTTGTCGGATATTAGTTCTTAATTAACCAAACTAATTAATTAGAAAAGAAAATTGTTTAAAATATTTCAGCCAAATAATTAATTATATTAAAAAATCATATATATATATGGATTGTCCATATACATAATTTCCACAAACTTGAAAAATAATGGGCATAGAGAGATATTGCGCAGTACTCATCTTAGAAAATGATGTCAAATTTGGGAGTAAAGATATGGTTTTAGGGTCCAATAGCCTGAGAATGGTATATATGAAACAAAGTGGGCCATCCTTGCATGGGCGTAGCATTGATGTTACCATCTCTCGATCTGACCACTACTTTCTCTTTCGAATCTTCCCTTTTTCTTCTATCCACAAAAGCTTTCAAAAATTAAATGCCAAATTTGGTTCTGTTGAAGATTAGTTAAAGGAGTTGAAAGAAAAGTAAGATTCTCCTCCTACTATTTTTTAGTATTTCATGACTTATCACCGATTTTTTTAACTAAAATTTCCTATGTAATTACTTTTATATATTTTATTAATATAATTAATTACATTATTTTTTTAATATAAAATAACTATTTTAGTCAATTATATTAATAAAGTACGTAAAAGTGACTGTATGTAACAAAATAAATAATTTTGGATGAAAGTTAAAAGTTGAATAAAATATTCTTATAATATTATTTTTAATATTATTATTATTTTGATATTTTAAAAAAATTAAATTATTTATTATATTTTGTGTAAAAATTTGATAAGTTTGTAATAATTAAATGATATGAAATGAAATATTTTTCCTATTCAAACGAGACCAATTTTATACTTTCACATTTTAATAATTTGTAATTTGTTTGATTATGAGATAAGCAATTAGACACGTGGTGGTATAGTTAAATCTTAACTCGAGGGTGTAAATTATAATATTGGATAATTTAATCTACTAATTAAATTAAAAACATAATGATAATTTGATGGTCGTATGTAAATATAATTAAACCTGTACTTGGATATATTTATTTTATTCTCGATTCCTTCTTTTATAATCCGAGCTCAGAGAAAAAAGAGATAAAAGGATCCCGTGGAAAATGTGGTCAGAAATCCATAATGGATGATAAAAATAAAAAAAAGCTTAACGCCTCTCATTCTTATTACTTTTCAATATGAAAAGAAAAAAAAATGAAAAATGAAAATGTCGTCTTATTCAAAACCCCAATTATGAAATCCTTTCTTTTCCACTTCACGCCTCGGAACGTACCGTTCTTATAAAGAGAGAGGCGCTTTCACATCTTCTTAATCCGAAATTGCTGAGGAGAGGAAAGGTTCTTCTAAACCTTTAGTATAGGTTCAAATCCTATTGGATGCAATTTATTTTCATATATTTTGTTTGTTATATTTCTACAAGGTATTTTGAATGATTTGAATAAAAGACACTTATAGTTAATTATATATATTATAGTTATAACTTATTTTATCTTAATATGAAATAGAAAATGAATATAAAATATAAAAAATCTAATATAAAAATCAAATATATATAAGCGAAATAGAAAAAAAATAATAAAAAAGAAAAGATTAGATTATCTAAATAATTATTTTTAACAAATTAGAAAATTATACAAAAAAATTTCTTTATACTTGTTCTTGAAGTAGAAAGCGTTCTATTTGTTCTTGAATAGCTTCTTTCAATATTTTATACTAGGTAATCAAGTATCTTTATGCATGAAGATAATCAATTCTGTCGTTGTGGTCGGACTCTATTATTAATTTCTGACCACATTTTCCACGGGGCCCGTATGTATATAGGTTTATCCTTCATACTTTCTGTAGTTTTGATGGAAGGATTACTTTAATAACGGAACGAAGTCAACTCCATTTTTTAGAACAGCTTCCATTGAGTCTTTGCACCTATCCTTTTTTATTTTTGCTTTATGAACCCTTAGTTTGTTTTTAGAAAACAGGATTTGGCTCAGGATTGCCCATTTTTAATTCCAGGGTTTCTCTAAATTTGAAAGTTATCACTTGGTAGGTTTCCGTTGTCAAATCCCAGGGCTCAACCTTGGACAGGCGGTGGAAACTACCAAACTGGAGTACGGTAGGGCCAGAGGGAATTTCCGGTGGAGCGTTGAAATGCGTAGAGATCGGAAAGAGCATATTTTTAACTATTTGCGGTGATTTTTTTTTATTTGGTAATAGTAATAAAGATAATAACAAATAGAATAGAAATAAATTAATAGCTTCAATCATGTATCAACGGCTAATATCTGTTAGGGGTAGAAAAAAAGGTTTCATTGAAACAATTATTTATTTATATTTCAGGGTACCTCATCTCTTTTTTTTTTTTCAAAAAAAAGAGAGAGATGAAGTGTGGGGAGAGAAATGACAAGAAGATATTGGAACATCAATTTGGAAGAGATGATGGAAGCAGGAGTTAATTTTGGCTAGAACCTTGTTCAGAGATGTTTTTGCCGGTATTGACCCAGATTTGGATGCTCAAGTAGAATTTGGAGCATTCCAAAAACTTGGGGATCCAACTACAAGAAGACAAGCAGTCTGATATAAGATTGATTTCTTACCTTTCACCTTTTATTTTTGTGATTTAACATAGTTTAACATAAATAGGGTACCGGATAAATCTTGATTTGAATTGCTGCCTTTCCATGCAACAATTACTGATCTACTTCACACATTAATTTTTTAAGATATTGTGAATATAATGTCTCTTTTTAACGATGTAAAGGAATTGCATAACTGTTCCTAGCAATCTTCTTTTTAAACCTTGCTCAAAGAAGGAAGCTGAGCAGTACTTGTAATGTATCATATGAACAAATGTGAAGATTGATCTAATAATTATTGACTGAGGCTAAGAGATTTTATATTACTGACCATTTTTATATATGGATCGCAAAAAGTATATGATAAATTACCCACCCTCAACGATTTTATCTAGTTCATCAAAATTAGAGAAATTTTATTTACAATTTTGAGTAGAGGATTACGCGTGCAGTTTTATTAATAAACGAGGATAAAAGAAAAAATAATAATTTTAAAAAGGATATTATTTTAGTTTTAAAATTTTTTAAAATATAATTATATTAGCAGTCTCCAAGAATTTTATGTAGATTAATTTAATTTATAATAAATTATACGTGATGAGAATGATTATTTATGAATAAAATATATTTAATTTTATAAAAAATAATTATTTTTATAAAAAATAATTGATTACAATTAAACAATTTTCTTTTAATGGCAGCGCTCGCCCAAATAACAGTGACAAAGAGGTGGCCTGGAGCTAGACATGATTAGATCATTCGGATCACAGCATTCCGTTTTTTCAGGTCAGGTGGTTGTAACTTTACGCAAGGAATCTATCATATTCAGTACCATGGCTTGCATTCAGCTCTTATGAACATGTTGAATGACCCCTTGTGTCTTTAACATATAAACAAAACGACAAATGAGCACACCCAAGAAGCTACCGATTCCAAAGATTAGCAGAAAGCTCTTGCTGAAAGATTGAATCTTTTATAATATGTGAATAATAACGAGGTTGATAATAAAAAGATAATTTAAAAATATTTAATAACAATTACGGAATAAACGGACACTAAGGTCTGGTTTGATTAATAAATATCAAATTATCTAACCTTATATAATTATTATAAATTTTTTCAATTTTTATATAAATATAATAAATAATTTAATTTTTTTAAAACTATAAAATAAAATTAATATTAAAAAATTATATTATAATAATATTTTATTTAATTTTTAACTAAATATTTCATCTAAATTTAATAATTAAAGGAAGGTTAAAGTGATAAAATAAAATAATAATAATAATAATAAAAGATTGATTTTGAAGGCAACCTGTCACTGCTTTGACACTGACACTAAACTGCCGTTGGGAGCCAATGAGGAAGTTTCAAATCAGAGACAGATATTAATTATCAGCGATTCAGCAGCCGATCATGGAAAATACCATAAAAATTGCCATTATGTCTCTTTGGTTATGCCCTTTTCCATAGTTTTATATCATATAAATAATATTTGTAGTTGTGATAATCTAAGTGTTATATAATTATGTAAAAATAAATAAATATATACGAAATTTATATAAAAATAAAATTAATTTTTTTATTAATAAATTTTATTATTTTTTAAAATAACTATATAATACTTACACATGCATCTCACGATTTATGTACGTAATATTACTTTTTATATGGATATATAATAAATTCAAGAGTATTATTAAATTTTAAGAGTTAAATTAAGATCATTGATAAGTCGTGAATTACAAGTTCACTATATATAAACGTACTCATCAATCCTTCCCTCGGTACTGGAGTAAACTAGTTTGTAAAGTTTTTCTTCGCTATATATTTTAGATATAAATGAGAGATCGAGGAGATGAAAATGTTAAAATATGGGTTTTTTTGGAAATCAAAGTGTACGTATTATATATATATATATATAACGTCTTTTTAAGGTATCATGATATATAAGTTAAGTTATGTCTTTTTTAATTTTTTTATTTTTTTATTTTTTTTAAATACAAGATATAGGGTTTTTTAATTGTAAGTTGGTGTACTTTGTGTTGATCATATAACATGATGATTTGATTTGAAAAAGAGATTTAAAATTAACTATTTTTTTAGGAGGCAAACTCCAGGCCTTCACAAAATACCATGCATGAAGAAGTAGCTGATTAATATGGCATATATTATAGATAATAGACAGGACTTTGATACCTATAAAATAGGGTTTTGGTTAAGATTACATATATAATTCCTAGTTGAAAATGTTAAATTTGCATGCAAATTTAATAGGAATGTTCAACAAACCCTCACAAATCACAATATAATATTAGGCCAAAAAACTATGAAAAATTTTATTTACAATCTCGAGTGAAAGACTATGCGTGTGTAGTCCCGAGTGAAATATTGCGTGTGTGCAATTCTATTTATGAATGATGATAAAAGAGAAAAAAGTATTATTTTAAAAAATCATTTGGAATTTCTCTCAGTAACATACACTTATTAAGGCTCAAATTAAAAATTTCCCATTAAAACTAGACCGATCGACAAGATTCAAAGATCAGTTGGAGCGGGATTCACGATCGAAGACGTACATAATTCTCAATAAATTTTAACACATATATATATAATATGCCAATGTCATCCTTCGATCATTTCTCATAATGTTGGAGCTGTTGTCGGCACACTTGACAAACGAAAATCAATATAAATAAAACCAACTTGTCATGCCCCCAAATCATGGATATATTTCTATATATGTCCAAAAACAAATGTCTATGAGACTCATCAAATGTTTCAGATTTACCACTTATAAGATGCCCTTAAATGGGACCAAAAGAATAAATTAAGGCTGCATGCCCGGCCCTTAGTTGTTGGACGAAAAATTAATATGCTTCGGTTTTTTTTTTTTTATAAACAGTACAAAATCTTTTATGAATAATATCACAACTTCTAGTTACTTATTCCATATGAGGTCATCAGTACTGGATTAAGAATTCTAAAGCTTTTGTTTGGATTTAAGGCTGCGTTTGAGTGTTAAAAGGTGATTTCAGTTGATTTGTAAATAGTAATATTTTATAAGTTTTATTAAGATGTGTCTGAATGTATAAAGTAGATTGATATATATTTAACTTTTTATGAAAGGTTGAAAAAGTAGTGACTCTTATCAATGATTGGTTTGGGATAAGTAGAGATGAGCTTAACACCTATACATAGCCTAAGATCGGAGAGGTTTGGATAGTGAGTTGAGATGAGATTAAAGTTGAAAGTTAAATAAAATATTATTATAATATTATTTTTTGTTTTGAGATATAAAAAAGTTAAATTGTTTATTATATATTGTGTAAAAATTTTAAAAAAATTTGTAATTATTAAATAAGATGATATAAGATGACTTAAGATGCTTCTTGTATCCAAACAATCCCTAAAAAAATTGGAAGAATAATATATAAATTAGGGCATTACACCCTAATTTTATTTTTATGACGGGTGGGGAAACCAACCCACGATAGAGTCCTTAGGATTCACCCATGGAACCTAAACTCTTGGAAAGAGTAGCACAACAACCTACCGTTATGGCCTTCTCCCACTCAAAGCCGTTGCACCCTAATTAAAATCCTATACTTGTATGTCTCGCATTATAGTACATTAGGTCTTATTTGGGTAACTCATTTTATTAAATAATTACAACTTTTCGTAACTTTTATATAAAATATAATAAATAATTTAATTTTTTTAAATTTTAAAATAAAAATAATATTTTATTAATATTTTATTCAATTTTTAATTTTGATCTCACCTATTCCCACACAACTAATATCCAAAGTTCTGCTTGGTAAGTGGGATGAAAATTTTGAGTTTAAGATGAAATATGAAATATTTTAATATTATTATTATTTTGAGATTTGAAAAAATTAACAAAAAGTTAAATTATTTATTATATTTTATATAAGAATTTAAGAAAATTATAATAATAAAATAAAAATTTTAAATTTAAGATAAAAGTTTTTTTGGTTACCAAACCTTACCTAAATATTTCGGACTAACATTCTAATCGAAGAGATATTTATCGGTTAAAGTCACACCCTCCACCAGAAGTGGCCTAAGCCGCCTTGTGCCTGTTGTGGCCAAATGGCACATAAGTTCAATGCACCGTCCGGTTAGGTAAGAATCACTCAAAATGACGTCGTTTTCAGTATTTCTTAGCGCCCCCAAAAATTGACGTCGTGCGTGTATATATACCGAACACCTCGACGAAACCCTCCCTCACCTACTCTCCTCTCTCTCTCTCTCTCTCTCTCGCTCTGTTCCTGGGTCTCAAACGCTACTAGATCTCGACCTACGCGCCCGCTTCTTTTTCTTCCACCAGAACTATTCCTATACGCAGTTTTCATTTGAACGTTTGGATTTCTAGATCCCCATCCTCTTCTAACTGCTTTGCTAATTTATCTTCTTGATCCGTCTCGTTCGCCCTTGCTTTTTTCTCATGGATAGGTCATTTAGATGGTTGTTTTGTTTTCAGGATGCCCCCAGGAAATCCGACCCTCGAGCTCAAAACTCCATGAATTTCCAAAAGAAAAAATAATAGGAGTTGTTTTGTCTTTCCTTTTTGGTGGGTATCTCAGCCAACTATTCTGCCCGTGCGGATTGGATTATTTAATTTATAAAAAGTACTAAGAAAACTTTACCTTCCGTTCATCCTTTCTGCGCAGTTTTATTTTGGAACCGTATTTTTCTATTAGGGTTTCTTCGGCCACTCTGTAGCTCTAGCTTCACCCATTTGTTAAGTGCCACATCAGCCCAAAGTTTGTGGAAGCCCACTGGTATATAACCTCGGAGTTGCTCCTGTTTCTTTCATGTGTTTCCATTCGCTTATACTATTCTTTCTGCTTTCTCTCTTCTTTGACTCAAAGATTGGACTCTTTTTTTTTTTTGGTGGGGAGGGGGCGAGGTTTGGAGCATTTTTCCACTATTTCTTTCACAGTTTCTTTCATTGAAAGACTAGACTAATAGACAGTTTCACAGTCGTTGTTTGCAGGCGCAGCATCATCAAGATTCACATGCCATTAATGCACGGCGGAAGCAACTTGATGAAGTTAATTTCTTCCAGATGCCGGAGTTGAGAATCTTGATGATGCTGCATCGGCGGATAAATGACTACAAAATACCTTATTGAAGGATCTAGAGTCTGCTGTTTCCAGAACGAGGGAACTATTTTCAATTCTCAGACTTTCTTTTCCTGCTGATATAAAGTATTTTTTAGTTAATAAACGCTGGTGGGTTTGTTTCTGTTCCCGTGCCATGTTTCCTTTACGACTTTGAGTATTTTTTTCATTCTTTATTGTTCATGACTTCCAGGAATCAAGGGATCGAGCTATATATTGAAAGGGGTTATATATTGAAGTGCAAGAATTAATAAAGGTGAGCGAAACTGCCATCTCATATTTCCTCGATCTGTGGTTTCTAAGCATATATATGATATATGCACCTTTACCTTTTTTGCTAGCTATATATTTGATAGGGGTTCATAATATAAATCCGAGTTTAGGGTTTTGTTAGTATTTACTGACCTGAAAAGAGAAATCTTTCCCGTTAATAAACAAGTTATTTCTTTTGTGCCCTTGTGGGTGGGGGATTTGGAGTTTTGAAACTTGGGAACAAACTCACTGCATCGATCTTCACTTACCAAAAAACGGAAATACAAAAAAAAACACCTGGAGCGTCTCTAGGAAGTTGAATGAGAATCTTGGTCTGATCGATGATGTTCCTTGGCACTTCGATTGATGGGTTAGGTTTGGGTTTCTTAAGACTCTTGAAATGGCCATTCGTTGAGCCAAAACACACAAAAATACACAAACCACCTGAAAGCTGTTTCCAAACTTGGTGGAGGAACCGTGAAAAGATCATCCTTAGTTCAGCTAGCAGACGTCTCTGTGTGTGTGTGTGTGGTAATAATCTAAGAAGGTTGTGGAAAGCCAGGAAAGGATCCTACATTTCAAGAAATGGCCTCTAAAAAAAAGAAAAGAAAAGAAAAGAAA
Organism: Carya illinoinensis; assembly: GCF_018687715.1. NCBI lineage: Eukaryota > Viridiplantae > Streptophyta > Magnoliopsida > Fagales > Juglandaceae > Carya > Carya illinoinensis. The sequence continues at coordinate 54,426,446 of NC_056752.1, forward strand.
AGACGGGAACGTTTATTGAATATATACGGACGAATTTTTCAAACACCTCGCGCCCCCACTCGAAAATTAGTATCATAAATATGTTGGCCTTCATTCCCTATTCATTTAGAATATCTAACTTTTAAAATGTTCAGCGGATCCAGCTTGATATAGCTGCTCCTCATGTCCTGTTACATTAATGTTGTCCTTTTATTGCTGATCCTTTGGTTTCACCCCAGACCACCCATCTCTAGTACTGTTGCTCTTCTGAATCAATCAACAGAAAAAGAAACGTAGATGATTGAACCCACCATATATATATGTTTAGCGGGTGGACGAAACCTTTCGTTTGCATCTGTTTTCTCCCTTTCCATATTTGAAAATGCACTTAATTTTCATATCTTTGAATAAACCAATTACGGGTTCATTGCAGTGGCTTTTAGGATAGATTATACATGCTTCTCGTTATTTAGTCTTACATATAGGAACTGATCACGTTTGTGTCGATCGATATACATGAACTAAGGATCATGTGCAGCAATAATTAAAGCATAATATAATGTGGCTTTAGTACTGGTTGAGAGATATATGTTGCAGATCATTGTCCCACATGAACATTCAACATGCAGATGAGTAGATTTATTGTGCAAATCAAACAAATAGCTTGAGTTTTTATCTCATGTATATTTCTCAGAAAAATAAATTAGGATCATACCGATTTAACTTGATCAGTACTAGCATATATATTGCTTATACATTGATTGCTTGATATTGTCTGTTGTTGGAAAGCAATCTAGAGAAAAATAAATTTAGTTTACCATGATCGTATCACTCCCGGCCCGTAGATTGAGGACTAGTTTTGAAAGATGATCATATATATATATATATAGCTTAGATACCTCAACTTTTAAGGTGAATTAGTACGTACGTACCTTAATTATGGGCAATGTTAAACAGAAATCTCATGGCTGCATGCATATTGAGTTCAATTTAATTTCAAAGCTTTGTACGATCTGAAAGGCCAATTTGGAGATTATAAAAATCTATCCTAGCTTGCACTAGTGAGAGTGACATTCAATATTTGAATTGGTTTGTAGAATTAATGGTTCCGGGCGGGGGCCATGAACACTTCGATTTTCCTTGAAGTTATTTAGTTGGGGGTGCCATGTTTTGGAAGTGGCCGTACCCTAACCCAAGACCTGTACTGTAGAAGTAGGAGAACCGGTGAAATGAATTTTAAATTACTTGTTTATAAGGCATGGAAGTGAAGAAGAATCTTAAGCCATGTCATGTGGGGGCGGTTAGTGACAAAAGCTGTTATGTCATTTGACAGGTGAAAAAAAAAGGCAATGAATCATTCCCTCTTCTCCGAAAGTCCACCGGCCAGTACGTACGTTAGTGAGATAAAACAATAATAGCGTGTACAACGAGATCGTAGCAAATCAATTTTACTACGAACTTATTTGTATGCATGCGCACATAATTATACATGCTGGCGCCACTGTACAAATGAGTCTCTTGGGTCTCTCTAATTGATTGATTGATGTCTAACGCATATCCAATGCAAAACTATGATCGATGGAATCATGAGAACCTTCAGGTGGTTAGGAGCGAGCGAGTTTCTTGCCAAAGTTTCTTTACATGCGTGACGAACTGATCAACATGATATTGGGACGATGATACGGGATTCGATCGTACGTAACTAATTAGGGATATTGAAGTTTTGCTTTTGATCGATCGTCGTCAGGCTGATCAGTACTTTATATATTTCATTAGTCATTTTCATATATACATACATATATCTGTAGTTATCTTCTTTGCGAAAAGGGGCATTCAATTACAACTATATGAGTATTAAATGTTGATTTTAATTCATTTGTGTACTGCATGATGTGATATATGTATATATATATATGGAGGGATGGTCTGTCCTTGTGATCTGGATCGAGTACCATATATAGATATATATATGCTGCAAAATGTTTTCGACATGCAAGGGATTAAATTATAAGCTAGGAAGGCTGGAATATTTTCAAAACTCTTTAGTTAGCAGGCGCGCTGTTGAAGCTCTTGGAAATGGAAGAATGCCAGTCTCCAGATGCCTCCATTTTTGTGACAGCTAGCTAGGTCATGATTAATTTGCTATACATGAACTTGTAAATAAAATCAATAGCGCGTCTCCTTCGGGGAAAACCGGAAACGTTGTAAGAGTATTTGAAGAAGTCCATTAACTCGATCGATCCTGACACTTTTCCCGGCTTTATCATGATCGGTGGGGTAACTCACAACTTCTTTTTGCGTTAGTTGTCACAAGACAAATTAGAAATGAGTTGTCAACAATGATTCATTCAGTCGTCGGATTTCCAAATAACAGAAGGTAAATTAATGGGTCCGTACGTGGTAGTGACAAATCATGTGGGGGGATAACTACCCCCCAAAAAAATAGACAAATGTGGGGACATAAATCTTATGCGCGCTCATCATGATGATGATCAGGTAAATAGGTCAGGGTTGAGTTGGCGATCGCGCGCGGTAGCATGCATGCATGCATATTGATATTCATCCATGGTGCGGAAGAATTTATAATATTAATGGACCATCATTCATATATATATATATATGTGGAAATATGCATGGTAAAGGCCATCCATGGGATCATGCATGACTAGGCTATATTATATGTTGGTAGGAGATTTATCGATAATAGTGCTGGCCGGTGATATATGGTGTGTGGGGTTTAATTAACTGGGAAACAATCAACGTACAGTTTATTACAATAATGTCATGATTATTTAATATTAATGGTAGCTAGCTAGGGCGACGATAATGACATGGTGATCATGATAATGGTAGCGATATATGATATATGTCATCGTACTACAGGGTGGTAAATTAGTAATAATAGCATATATCGTGCTGATGATCAGGTGCATGGTGGCTGTAATTAATATTGGCAGCATAGACAACCGCTCTTAATGATCGTTTCGTACATTTCACTAACAGATCGAGTCCAGGGTGGCCGGTGGTACACTTTCCTTCATTATAATTTGAAATTTGGAAGAATATCCGCGCGTTAAGCTTACATGCATATGTTATTTAACAGAGTCGTTGTTATAACAACATTTTACTAAGAGAGCCGTTGGTGGCCGGTAGTTGCTATAATTATAGAGAGATTTTATAAAATTAAATGCATAAATTTATAATATTATGACTTTATATGATAATTGATATGTTATATTTATTTTATAATAAAAATAATTAATTTAATTAGAATTTAAAGTACCATGTCAAGTTAGGTATATCAATATGTAGATTTTTTTTTGTGATTTTTTTTGTAATTAATTAAATATTTATCTTTCTTTTATATATATATATATATAATTGGTTTCGGAACCTTTGAAAGAGCTGGAGAGTTTTGGCGAAAAAGGTTTTGCAAAGGGATTATTGGTTGGAACGAACATGATCGGACTCGGAGATGAATAGGCTGCTGATCAGTACATGTAGCTAGGCATGCCACTGTGCCAGGGAGTACCAGGCAACATCTGAGAGTTCGAGGTGCTACTGCTCATGCATGACAGATATAGTTTGCCCAAAGTTAATTTAATTTGACACCACAAAGGGTACCTAAATTTCATCTTTCAACATTCAAATTAACCACTAGTACAAACAAAATTTCATCGATCGATGTGGTATGTGTGTACATGTAATATATATATATGCATGTGTGTGTGTATATATATATATATGAATATCCTTGACACGCATGCATTTCTTCCTCTAGGTCTTCAAGAAGCACCAAGTCACACACCTGGCCGGGTTTATATAGATTTAAAAAAGTTAGTTAATAATATAATTGAAGTTTCATTGTAATTATTATAAAAAACATGAATTTCTCTTTTTAAATAATATATGTGGAATCTCATTTAATATATATATATATATATAAGAAAGTGCTAGCGGTCCATCCAGCACTTATCGTTGGGTAAACTGTTAGCACAAATAAGTGATTCTATTTTTTATCATTTTGTTTTATGTATTTTTTTAACATATTTAAATCATTAAAAAAATATACAATTTTATTAATAATTATTTTCTTAATCATTAAGTAAAAAAATAAAATTAAAAAAAATTAAAATACTTAAACAATAATTTTGAACGATAACATTAAGGAGGTTAAGTCGCATTTTTCATTTATATATATATCCTTATCGATCAAAATTATCAGGTATCACACTCTAGCTAGTCACACGACTCACGGACTTTACCTAATTTTGTCCTTAGGGGAAAATTAAAATATTTAAATGATAATTTTGAGCGATAATATTGAGGAGGTTAAGTCGCATTTTTCATATATATATATATATATATATATCTTTATTGGTCAAAATTATGAGGTATCACACGCTAGCTAGTCACACGACTCACAGACTTCACCTAATTTTGTCCCTAGGGGGAAAAAAAAAAGGCTCAGTAAGTCATTTTTATTTCTTTCTATTTTCTGATCTGTTTGCCTCTTTTCGAGGGAATTCATGATGATCATGTACTCCAAAGTTGAAATTCAGAAAAGAAAACATTTTTCATGGCCATTAATGACTCCGCCACTGATCTGATAGGGTTCCGCTGTTATGACCTTTGCTATGTATATGTATAGAGCTCGCTGTAAGATTAATATGGAATCCATCATATATAACTGAACCTAATTAATTTGCTAGCTTTCCAGGGTTTGAATACATACAATTAATTAATATGATCTCGATTAATTATACGAACCACAAGCTGCTCGATCAACTTCTTTTATTGGCTAACTTGAAAGAACAATATTTGATCACATTTACATGAGTACTACATGAAACATGAGGAGATTTGCTTGCTGGTTTTTCAATATTTACTGGTATTCGGTCAAATAATGTTGCTGAATTTATGGGTTTGTTTCAAGGCCTACGAATAGTGCGATTTTTGGATTTGCAAAATGTAGAGATTGAGATGGATTCTATGTTGGTGATAGAGTGGTTAAGAAAGAAGAGATGTGGCCTCTAGTACTTGGAGGATTACTGGGAGGAATTACTTACGAATTTTGTTACGTTCTAGCAAAATCGCATATTAATCTGTATATTAATACTGATTCCTTTATATTCAAAATTTAAATTAACACTATTTTTAATAAAATCTACTTTTTGACCAATCATATTAGATTGATGTACATATTAATACGCAGTTATGTTTGCACACTACAAGATAAGTAAGCTTTTGTGACCAAGATTTAGTGACCAAAATGACTATTTCCTAACACTCTATTTTTCAAAACAAAAGAGTAAGCGATGGATGTCCTTGAAAATTGACTGTATTTCCCAATTTTTTGGTGACTTTGAATCGCAAATGGCCTAAATAACCTGTTAAGAATATCCTTTAGTGATGATCTTTGTTTGTTTTCTATTCACTTATTCTTGGAGAGGAATAGGTTCTTTAGTTGTTACCACGGCTTCTCCTCAGCCTTTTATGAGTATGAATAATAATAAGGAGGCTTGACCTCGATTTAAAATAAAAAATATCTAACTTTTTCTGTTAACAATACATATATATACTAGGAAAGGACCCCGGGTTTGTTAGTCTCTGGGTGCACCTAACATAATGATTTAAATAAAAAAAAAAAAGTAAAAGAACTAGTGGCTTATTTGTCTAGGAAAATAAAATACAAGATTAAAGTAAAGCAAAATATCAAGATTAAAAAAAAAAGAAAATCTAAACTTCAGTAAAGTATGAGTATTGATTTGCATCCATATTGGATTATTTATTTATTCTCTATATAATAATAAAATATTATTAATTTAATTTTTATTATTTTTATTTTTATCTCATTTTATATTTCTACTAATTAAAATATTAATAATAATTATATTCTAATTAAATTAATCATTAATATATTATATATTGAGTGTTTTAAGTATTTTATTAGTTAAATTTACTTAAAGTTAAATTTAACAATAAGAATGCTCAAAGTGTTTCTGTTCTAAAGAGTCATTTTATTTTTTTATTAAAAAAAATTAAAACAAAAAAAAAGAATATGAGTACATAGTCAGAATAAAAAAGATATAAAAATGAGATGTCAATTCATGTGTGACGAGGGCTATTAAGGAACTTTTAGTAAAATAAAATCTTTTATTAAATTCTATAAGAAAGTTACACGTCAAATAATCAATAATTTTAAAGACTTTTTGATAAAATATCACTTGATAGATTTAACGAAAAAAATAAGAAAACTTTATGAAAAAATAATAAAAATTATTATTAACAGTTAGATACACACTTTATATTGTGTCATGCATGGTCCCCCGGCCGCCCCAGTATTCCCCATAGACTCTGCTACCGGCGCAACTGCATGCATGCTTGCACCAACTTCATCAGTAACTCTGATTGTTTGAAACTTGGTAGCAATTAATTGACTTGTACCATTTTCTTCAGAGTGCTACCCTCATTTCCTCCAAAACCACTAAATTATTAATTACGTAGTACTGTCGGTTGTTGGTATGAATGTATGTCCTCACCAAAAAAATACATGGTCCCTATGCATGCTATAATTATGGTAGTCCCAAACCAAAATAAATGGTCTTAACAACAGCGTACTGTGATTGTTTGAGACCACCAATATGGTGAAAGACAGCTTGTGCAGATGATAATCTTGATTAGTGCATGCAGGCTGTTCATTTTCATTGATGAAGTAGCTTAAAGACGACCACTGAGACAAACATTTTGCTGTGTTGTTTGAGACGACAGGTGTGATGACATTTTAGGCCGTACAAATTATTTTTTTTCTGAATTAAAAATGATAGAAGAGATCATTGGAGTTGGTTTTCCTAACTAGACGTGATTACAGTTTCATTCTATCTAAACAGTGAGAAGTCAGATATACTCGAGGCTGATGCCTTGTTCATCTAACCTAGCCTATTGTGTCTAAAGGCCCCCATCTAACGACCTCACAAAGCTCAAAACTTTCGTGGAAAGCCATGGCCCGCTCGTATATCAAAGCCCATGTCCAAGGCTGTGTCCGAGCCCATTCTATGTAGGAGCTTGGGGCCCAATGGACATCTACAAGAACAATATTGGACAATGTAAGGCCCAGTCTAATTGTCGGACACCTAGTAGACTTCACAAAATCACGGACCCCACTTTCGCCGATATTGAATTTTCAGAAGCCGCTGAACGTCCATCAGCCACCTCGTCTTCCAGTTCCAGGGTCTATCCCCCAAGTCCCAAATGAAGTTCGAAAGATTCCTCTCGATCCCAGTCTCTGCCGTGTTTCTGTTAATGGGTTTTGTCTATTACATCACAGTGTTCGTTTTCGTCGAGGACTGGATCGGGTTGCGGAGCTCAGCTGGTTCTTTGAACGCAATGATGTTCACTCTTTTGTGCTTTCTATGCCTTTTCTCTTTCTTTGCTTGTGTTCTCATTGACCCTGGTCAAGTTCCGGCTTCTTATGTCCCTGAGGTTGAAGAAAGTAGGCGATCAGATGAAGAACCCCAGAAAAATGTGAGTCTTTCGTGCTTTAATATGTGAATTGCGATTTGAATTTAGGTTTTTTATCCTAATTTGTTTTTTTAATGGGAAAAATGAGGAAAATATAGGAATTGTTTAAACTACTGATTTAATTAGTCGTGTTTCCTTTTGGAAGAATTTTGAGATGTCCTTCGTTGGCTTGGTTTCATTTTGTTGCCAAGAGAATATGGTAAAGAGGAAATTATTATTCTGACTCTTATGCTCGGATACATGATTTCTGATAGGGTGCGCAACTGAGGCACTGTGACAGGTGTTCTACATACAAGCCTCCTAGGGCTCATCATTGTCGGGTCTGCAGAAGGTGTGTTTTGAGGATGGTAGGTTAGATTATATAATTTTTAGCAAGTGACATGATATTTCCATCTTTTGATTCATGACACTACAGTAAGGAAGGCGATGAAATATATGATCTAAGTTTCTTTTTCTTCTGAAATTGGTGCAGGATCATCACTGTCTTTGGATAAATAATTGCGTTGGCTATTGGAACTATAAGCCCTTTTTTATACTTGTCTTATATGCAACCATAGGTAGCATCTACTCTACGGTATGTTTTATCTAGTTTTTCCTTTCATATGTTTTAATGTATTCGAGTTGCCGTAAGCTATAACCAACTCTCTTGGCATTCTTAGTTTACAGTAATAATCTCTTCATTTCAAAAGGACTTCGGCGGAAGGACTCCCCTCAAGGTTTTTTATGTGAGTATCTAAGTATCTACATCTGTCATGTTGAATGTGAAGTTTCATGTTTCAGAGTGATATCATAAATCTATGAGTCAGTTCGGAATTCTGGTGAAGCCTCTTTTTGGGTTATCTGGCTCATAAATTAAGCAATTGACGTGTTATATGTTGTTTGGTGTTAGAAACAAAAAAAAAACACACACACACACACACAAAAAAAAAAAACACCAAAACAAAAAGAAAACTCGTACACATTGAAAGAAGGAACAAAAAGAGAAAAGGAAAGAAATTTCAAAGATGGCTGTAGATGCAAAGTAATGCCACGGATTAGGGTATCAGCTTATCATTTTTTATGGATGCCTGTTATCCTTCAGCAGGTCTTGTGCCTGCTTTTATGAGTTGAGAATTTCAGGAGCCTGCTATTTAGTTGTTGACCCTTGCTTTAGTCATTAAGCTTTCAATTTATATCAATAATGCTCAAAAAATTGTGAAAGCTATTGATAATTTAGGTTATTTGCGGAGCAGTGATGATTAGCTTGAGTGCAACGCTTGGAACTCTTTTGGTTTGGCATATCTACCTTATCATTCATAATATGACAACCATAGAGGTAGGTAAAGGTTGCTAGTTTCCAAAGCTGGATATGTTATCAATGTTTTTTGAGTAGTAATTAAGTTAGTATCTCATGGTTCATATTTTATCAGTATTACGAAGGAATACGGGCATCGTGGTTGGCACGGAAATCTGGTCAGAGCTATCAACATCCATTCAACCTTAGTGTTTACAGAAACATTACTTCGGTCTCTCTCTCTCTCTCACCCCTTTTCTGTGCACTGGGTGTTGGTTCTACATTTCACTTCTCATGACTTATATATCCACATTTCAATTATATCTGTAATCTGTCAATATGGTAACCTGTATATGCCTTTTGTTCAGGTCTTCGGCCCAAACATGCTGAAATGGTGGTGCCCCACCGCTTTGGGCCATCTAAAAGATGGTCTTACCTTCCCTGTTTCACGTGATGGTTCCTAAATTTGTTCGGCCTCCACTCTGTTTGGAGTTAACTTCGCATGCCTGTTATACGGCTTATAGAGGAATTCAGAGTTCCGTCATTTTTTCTCTTCTTAATGTGCAAAGAAGCATGAAGCTGACTTGGAAGTGACTAATTTTTATTGTGGATGCGAGCATGATGTGAGGGTTCAATTATATACACCAGAAAGTTTACACAAACACTTTGATGGTTAAGTCTGTTGTTGATGAAGTCTTAAGTTCATCGTTGTGGTCTCTTACCATGCTGGAATACTGCAAAGTGACGTTCTTGCAAAACATGATTGGATATGGATATTGTTAGGTTATAAATTTTTTATGGAACGCGCATACGCGAGATAACTTTATGTTGTTGTCATGGAGATGCTGTTTATATTGTTGACAAGAGTTTCCTTTGTAAATAAAGTAATTCACTTACATTGCATGGATTATCTGCTGTCCACTACTGTTGATTTTTTTATTGTTAGGAAATGACAATTGCTTTGAAAGATTGGGGGAAGATCGAAGATCATCCTATCCAATCCAACACTATTAATTTTTAGAATGAGAAAGATAAATCGAGTGTTTCAGGTATTGTTTGGATTTTGAATAGTGAGTTGAGATGAAAGTTGTAAGTCGAATAAAATATTGTTAGAATATTATTTTTTAATATTATTATTGTTTGGAGATTTGAAAATTTATATTTTTTATTATATTTTGTGTGAAAATTTTAAAAAATTATAATGATAAAATAAAATGCAATAAAATACTTCTTTTATCCAATCACACTGATTTGATGCGTCTATTTCTTCAAACTTTTGAGCCGAATTTCTTGAGTTGTCATGCATGATGGATTCGATCCAATCCTATTATATTCATTGGTATTACGGGTCATGATGGCGTTTTTGGCATTATGTTTGAATGCAACAATACCATTTCAACTTGTTTTTGTTTTTATATTTTTGGGAGGTTTCGAGAGAATTTTTTTTTTTTTTTTTTTATTCCCTGTTTTATGAGCGTGAGAACTCATGGCTCATCTCAAATGGTGGATAATGGAAATATCTTCTTCTAGATTGTGTAGATTAACCAACCTCTTTTGCTAAAGCTGCTTTCCCAGAAATACTGTTTTTATGGATAATTGCTGGTGCTAGCTCTCGAGTACTGTTTCATGATTATGCTACCATGATTTTGATATGAGAGCAACCAAGCCCCAGATGTTTGAACTTTAGAGGGCACGACTTTGAGCTGCATTAAAATTTTCCTAGAATAAATGAACGTGATTTATACGTGGAAAGCAATGCGTATGTTTGGCTGGATTCTCATAAGATAGTCTGGCAATATATATTTTATAATGCGATTCTATCAAAATAATAACAATATATATATAGAGAGTGCTGTTTATCTGACCGTTTACGTTCCTCTTAGGCCAAATTTCCTTTTTTAATATTTAAAAAAAAATATATATATAAATATTAATATTTACTTCCTTAATCAATAAATATAAAAAAATTAAATATATAAACGGTCAAAATAAGGGACAAAATAAAAGAACGAAGTAGCAATATTCGTATATATATAAATATATATATTAGATTATGGCAAATTTCATAGGTCAATTTGCATAATGCCTTCTACTATTGTGTATCTATCCCAAATTGTGTGTATATATATTATATATACATGTGTTTAGTGACCTACTCTTGCAATAAAATAAAAAAATGATTTTCATTAAAAGATTGATGCCATTACTCCTAGCTGGAAATCATTATCTCTATGTATATAATTAAAAATAGATATATTAAATCATCGAAACTATAATGCCTTTCATCCTCAAAGCTGGGATAGTGCGGATGACGATTGCCATGAACGTATACATAGGGGAGACGTGGACAAATGTATTGATTATCATCTATTAGTTCTAAAGAACACGGACTGTATATACCATGAAATTGTAATGATCATGATCATGACTTTTAGAGATTAATTATTTAATATCTGAGTAATGTTATATACAGTCGTAGAGTACATAAATGTTACAGAATCGTTTTAAAAAATAGTAAGGTCTATTATTAAAAAATTAATTTTTTTTATAAGGATTTCGTATTTACTCAATTTTTTTAAAAAAAATTACATTAGACTTGCATACTCTATGATTATAAATATCATTGCTCTTTAAATATTAGATCTTATAATCCATATGCTGCTAGGATTTTTATTTCTCCACCCAAACACGCCATGAGTCAAGCTTTTAGATAATTTGGAAACTGAATTCTTTATTTTTCTTGTACGTGGTTCCACAAACTTTAAAGATGTTTTAAATGTATCTATATATATATATATATATATAATATTTGGGTTTTTTTTTTTTTTGTTGGTATTTATCTGCAAAGCATTATGCTTGCGTATATATCAAATTAAAGAATATTTGCTTATCATGCAACTTGGCATTTGGAAATTCAATACTCATACGGCCATATTTAACACTATTTTATAAAATCATATTTAATACTTCTTATTGATAATATAAAACTTTAAGAACAATGGCCTGACGATAATTGATCAGGAAAATAAATTCTCAAACATTTTAAAAACATGCATGCATGGCGTTCAGTAGACTATATAAATTGTCGTACGTCGTTCTCAAACAATATTCGAGCAATATCAGAAGACTACTTATTTATATACTAACGAGCCATCAAATTTTGTGGAATTAATGAAGCTCGATAATTGATTATCTGCATGTTTTAAATGCATCATATACAAAACTTGATCAGATTCATCGGTTCTAAGACTATTTTGTGGAATTAATGAACCTTGATAATTGATTATCTAATCATGTTTAAAATGCATCATATACAAAACTTGACCAGATTCATCGGTACCAAGACTAGTACGTAGTGAGTACCACGCGCCACTCACAACAACAGGTGGTCACACATGCGCCACCATTTTTGCAACTCTTTTTGCCATATGCTCCAGAATACCGGAATAGCTACCACTAAATTTTTTAGATCTAATTTTTATGGCTGAAAAGAGACAAAATTGTTACCTTCACATGCTGTCAAAATTTACTGGAATTGATCCAAACTATAATCCATCATTTTTAGTTCTTGTCTTTTGTATTGAATAGTAAAAATAGCTCATCTCTTAGACTGTTTGTCGATAGAGATTGAGTCATCCATATTATGAAAAAGTGAGATTGAGTCTCTGTTTAGTTAGAATTCTGTATTTAGTTTTGACGTTTGTCTGTAAAAAATATTAACAACAGTAAAGTCCAGACCAATTCAATACTATATTGGTAGAGCTCCAAATAGTTTATATAAAAATATCATCGCATGTATCAAATCATGAATATAAATTTCATTTGATGAATAAATGAATAATGACATTTTCCTTCAAAAAATTAAAAAATATTAGTAGTAAGTAGTGACAATACACATTTTTACTTTTTAAAATAATAAAGGCGCATGACATATATTCCAGAGGACTCAATAAATATTTTTTTTTTTATAAGTAAAGAGGACTCAATAATTATAACGCGATTGACCATACAATGATGGACCTCAAAAGCATCCAAATTTTTATATAAAAAAGATCATGTGAATAATGAATATGGGACTGACCTCACGTGTACGTACATGATCATGTATTCTCCCAACACGATCATATATATACATACAGAGTCAGAAACTCCATTAATAATATTATGACTTAATTGGGCTCGTCTTCTTTAATTGTCTTCACACCTCCTCATTAACATATATCTTGCTATGTGAATAATCATTTTTTTTTTACAAAAAAAAAAAAAAAAACCCCAATTAATTATAAACCAGCGGGCATCAGAGAAGAACGAAAACCTAGGAATGGACAAAATCCACAAACATTATATTTTAATAGCCATCGAAGTATATATATACACATGACCATGAGACACTAAAAACATGTTTAATCATCATGTGGGACATTAAACAAATGCATGATAACGTGGTGCATGCTTTATTGCCAATGAATAGTATAGTCCAAAATAGGCCAGAGGAGTCGAGACAGTGAGAGAGCCAAGAATTATATATATGGATGATGGATCATATATAATTCATATATGCTGGTGACGTGTGGATAAGCACGTACGTTTTTTTTTTTTTTTTTTCCTTTCTTTATAATATTGTACGTGTTGGCGAGCTGATTTTTTTTTTTGAAACCTGTTGGCGAGCTGATTGATGTAGAGACATGATAAAATTATTTTTCACATATAAAGGCATGCCATGGCCTACACACACATTTATATACATATATAGGTAGGACAGCGGTGGGGTAAATTAGAGAGATGGACAGCTGATTGGATCTGTCTCTTCTTGTTTATTATGAATTGATTTAATCAAATTATAAAATTATTTTTATTATAAAATAAATTTGGTATATTATATTATATGTATATCTAACAGTATTTGTTTTTTTACTTCTAGTACGAGACAACCTTATAAAGAATTATATTTGATTAATCGGATATATATGGATTGAATAATGGCATCCCAAGAATATTGCAACTTGGCAGCCAACATGTGATATTCAAATAGGAAATGATGGTAGGGTAGGAGGAATATCGGGATATTGAAATATACAAGAATCAAAATATCTCAATTAATATCATATGGCTGCTATATTTTTCATATGACATGCATGGGTATGAGCATGCATGATCTTATCCATGATCATGATCTAAAACCTTTGAAGCAGCACATGATGTGCACATGAACTTATCACCGAATGGCGATCGACGTACTGCATGGGTTTATTCTGTAAAATTAAAAACTGTAATTATATATATATATATATATATATATATATATCCTGCTTTACGATTACTTGTAGGATGATCTGTATATGTAATTCATGCTCATGTCCACATGAGAATTACTCACATATGGACGAAAACGATGATGGAAATATATCCGGCCCTTTGGCTGACATGACCAGCTACTGATCTTGAACCAAAATGCGGAGAATCGGACACGAATTCAAGACCCGCAACACAGTGATAGACTGTTACTCAATAATTGAGACCCAACAAACCCCCCAAAAATAAAGATTTTATATATATCTCAATCTTATAATAAAGCCATTACGGTATTATATAAATCTAGAATTAGACCAAGTTTTGATAATAATTTATGTGTGTGCAGTATTTTTATGGATCGTGACATTGATCTTATCATGTTGTAATTAAAATCGTGATAAGAAGATGCATGCATCTTGTTAGACCAGTTCAATAGTGTATTAGGAGAGTTCTAAATAGTTGATATGTGAATATTCTTGCATATATCCCATTAAGGATGTAAGTTTCTCTTGATAAATTAATGAATGATGACATTTTAATTTCCTTAAAAAAAAAAGATGAATCTTGTCATGTATTTTTAAGAGATTTAAGGTATTAAATTAGTGTTTAAAGTTTTTTAATTTTGAGCTTTAGATTTTTTTTTAATGTCGTTTTAGGTAGGCGAAAAGAATGTAAAATAATATTTTTTACATTATTCAAAATTAGAAGATTAATGTTGGGGCCAAATGGAGACACAGAGGTTAATTACATTAATTGATTAAATCTTGATAGATATGTGATAGATGGAAGATCATAAAAATCAGTAAGCAATAAAAGTAATAAACGCCCATTTTGCTCCGATTGGGTGATTTGTCGCTGACTCACTGTTGTGTCAAATTACTAACACCTAAATGAAAAGGCAACTTAATTTTTTGTCATTGGAAAGTCTCAACCACTGTAACTTTCCTTTTCCAGAAATGTTATTGTCATCAAAAGTTGCATTCCGATTGGATCTTGATCATTTATTTTACTTACTAATTAAGAAAATATTTTTTTTTAATAATATTGTGATTTTTTTTAAAAAAATGTTTAAAATCTAAAAAATGAATGAAAAAAAAAAAATTCTTGTCGGGATCTCTCTCGTGCTACATCCTCGCAAGGATGTATTGCTCTTCCTTTCCTTTTATTGGTGATACTGCTGAAATCACTTATCAAATTAAAGACGGTTACGATCCTAAAAATATGAGTATTACATGTATTTATAATTTTTACTTATACTTTTATTTATAAGATTTATTTCTTCATTTTGTTTTGAAATTTAAATTTTATAATTTATCGCATATCAATAATTAATACGTACAAAAGTAAGTTTTTATAAGGTACAAATAACATTTTCTAAATTTTTTTCAATTTAATCACTTAATAATTAAGCTAGATTATCCTTTATAATAATAACTTTTATTTTTTGTGGGTATGAATGAAATCTTTTGATAAATGCTAACTATATTGAAGAAAAAACATAAAAAAAAAAAAAAAAAAACTTAAAATCAGTTATGTTCTTGATATACTAAAAGTTATGAAATTCAAAAATTAAAATTATATGATTTTATATAAATTTGAAATTCAAATTTAAAATTCTGGACTATCTTTTATATGGTTTTGACAAATTTATCGAGCTACCCCAAGGGAACCCATTATTCCAAAGGTTAAACTTGCACTGATTAATTATTTTTATAAGGTACTCAGGCTTTTGTATTCCTATTAATATTTTCATATCTCACTTTTATTAAAGAGAAAAAAGAAAAAAAGATTAAATTTAATCTCGGATTTAATTAGTTTTAAGAGCAGTGTGCTATGGTGATTGGTGAATAAAAAAACAGACGGGTGAATATAGGAAATCATTATTTTAATTCTTTGGTGCAATGATAGCTCCACCTTATAAATATATAATTGTGTTGGACCGAAATTATAAAATAAAATAAAAGGTGGCTGGGGGGAAGGAGGACATGATTGGATTGGATCCAACGGCTGACACGAATTCATGACGTTCAAAAATAGGGACACTTGGATGATAAACTCATCACATTTTATCTGATTATTATAAAATTTTTAAATTTTTTTTATAAAATATAATAAATAATTTATTTTTTTTTTTAAATTTTTAAATAATAATAATATTTAAATATAATATTATACGTAATTTTCAGACTTTTATTTCAAACAAAACTCCCGCAGCCTCTAGAATCCCAAGCTGGAACTAGTTCCAGTGTTCGTTGTCATCTGTCACGTACAGTATTAAAACGCTGCACATTCACAGAGGCTATATAGGTTCAATCATCGAGCATGTTCACGTCCACTCTTTGATAGACACAGCGCGCTGTACAAAGAGGAGAGCAGTCACCCTGAGAGTACGGGAGAAGATCTCTTTCTTTTTACTTTATCTTCCTTACGAGTTTCCTATGTTTTTTTTTTTTCTTTTTCTAATATATGTATTCGTATTGGTTTATTCTGTCCGATGAAATCAGATTGTAACACCTCTTACTCCTAAATGGATCATTTTTGTTCTTGAAATTGTCTGAGCCTTCTTTCATTGTCGTTGAAAGGTTTTTTTAATGTCTACGAGTTTTGCAGAGTCAAAGATCTAAGAAGGAAAGATGAAGAACTCGGTCTCGGATCACAGCTTCTACATTGATAGCGAAGAAGAAGAGGATGCCGGGAAAGAATTTGACAAAGGTGAAGACAACAACGATGGAAATGTTTCGGATTCATCCGACTCTTCGGCCGAAATCCAACAGCAGACCAAGCCCGGTTCTTATAACACCTCTTGGCCACAGAGTTACAGGTTTTACCTTCTCTCTAGTAGTATATCTCTCTCTTCCTCTGTCTGTGTTCTCTTCCCGCTCCGTTCGACTTCACGATTATTTTGATGATTTTATTTATTGCACTCCATATATAGTTTCTCACCCGTCTTCCACTGGCTATGGCGATAGTATCGTTTTGCGTCTGGAATATTATTTCAATTGGAGAAATGAGGTCAGGTGGAATTTAATTAAAGAGTTTAGAGAACATATTGGTGAAATTTGTCCGACTTGGCTAGCTTTGAACATGTTGATTTTGTTTTGGAATTATATATGTGGCATACAGTGTGGGAAAATAGTTTTTCCTGGCTTAGATGTACGATAATATGTCTTTGGCCTGCTTTTTTATTGTCGGAAAAAATGGCGGATTGTCTTAGTATGGGAGATTAGTTATATAATTCAATCGCAGTCTCTGAACTAATCTGGGTTGGCTTAAATAACCTGTCTAGTAAAGGAAAGGAAGCACTGTTGATGTGCTTTGAAGTTTGACGTGTTCACTGATCTTTCTGACCATGACTGTGGCCCAAAAATGCGAGAGTTGCATGTGCTTGTGATAGAATGTCTGGATTTGCCTCAAACACAACATCAATTAAACATATTTCCACATGTCCTTGGTGATATATCCTCTTTCTGATTTCTGGATAATGTTATTGTGGTTGGTTCTGGTGACATATCTATTTTCTTGGACCTGCAAATGGAACCTTCAGATCGATTAGTTTGTTTACTGTATTGAGATTTGCGATGAATTAGTCTCCTACTCGGTACTTTGGTCATCCGATTTCTCCGAGTGCAATATCTAGTCAAGCTTCAGAAATCACAATTTCTAATTAAAAGTCATAACTCTAAAAACAGTGGAATTGGCTCAGTCAGGCACCAAAAAACTCTATGTTATGATTGCACCTGCCTTCAAATAGGTTTTATGATGATGGTTTCATCAAATTTTCCTGCTGCCTTGAAAAGTAATTTGCAGATTGGCTTGTACATAACTTGGGAGGTAGGAGATGTAAAATTGGCAATCGCAACAGGAATGTTATAATCCACATGAATGTTCACTGCATGAAATATTTAAGGAGAAATGATACTTGCAGTTGTGAGTGTGCAAGTACCGCGTAATCACTTTGATAAAATTGAATAACTAGGAGATCCACATGAAAAGAAAATTAATTTTTTAATAGTGGACCCCGCTATTTTTCAAAGCGACTGTACGGTGCTTGCATACTTTACGACTATATGTAACATTACTCATATTGAAGTGATGTGATCTGCATGGATTTATCTGTTGATCTCAAAATGCCTTGCTTGCATGGTTTTTAGTTTTATTTTTTTTGTTAAGTGCCTTGCTTGCATGGTTAGTTTCAAATACTCATTGTTGCTCGATCAATGTTTCAGGCAGTCTATTGACTTATATAGCAGTGTACCATCTCCAAGCATTGGGTTTCTGGGCACTCCCACATTGTCAAGATTAGGCAGTTCATTTCTTTCCTCAACACTAACAAGAAGACACACTCCTGAAACGTTGCCAACTGTGACAAAACCTTTGTTAGATGAGCAACAGCAGCAACAAAGACGTAGTTCACATTCTCTTCTTCCGCCTATTCCATCACGGAGATCATCTATAAGAAAGGATGAGAAACCATCCAAGGTTTCACATGAGCTCCCAATTTCTCACCAATGCTCATATGGGCAATCTGTGCTAAATGGTAAACACCCCCCCCCGCCCCCCCTTCCTTCCCTTCCCCCCAAAAAAAGGAAACAAAGGAATCGAGAGATCATTCTCTATGTTTGTTGGTGACATGGTTAGTTTCACATAATTTCGGTGATTGTGACTGTATGCTTGGTGTGATGCCCCCAACTCCCATGTACACAGACTTGGCACTTGGCGATGGGATGCGTGACCCGTGTTGTCATCATCCCGATGCCTCGATTTCCTCGTGGGAGTTGGGGGCATCACACTTGGTGTGATTGCTTTTGTTGGACTGGACCGGTAAGAGTCATAGAGACATGCAGTGATGCAGACATGAGACAAGTGCTTTAGTTCTGTTTTTTGTAATCTAGCACTCCAAAAAAATGCTCTTCAGTTATCAGCATATTCACTCTGCACTGAATTTCTATAAACCTTAAGCATTTTCTAGAGGTTACCCACTTTTGAGGTTTTTCTCATCCCTCTATATAAAAATGCACCTCCATGGTTTGATGAGTTGACTGCATTTGCAATTTATTGTAATAATAATATGTGTTCCTTTAAATGCTAACTGAGACTTCAGTTGTGTTTTACATGAAAATCTACTATTATGTAGCACTATACCGATATGAATCAGTTGTTGGATCTTCAACATGTTCTCTTCACCCATATGATAACATTAACACCACATCAACTTATCTAGGCCATGGAGACTGGCTATGTGTGACTGTTGTAAGTTTGTAAATTATGGTTTTTGGTCATCCAATATGTTGTTGTTGCCACCTGCTGTCTTAGAATTTCTACAACCACAGAACACAATCCTAAGTTAACTTTTCACCTGCGGGGACCACATATTTCTACCATGTGGTTTTCAAATCTGGTTGTCTGCTCTCATTAAAAAGAAAAACTTAATAGAGTTGGCATCACTTAGTCATCTTCACTTTCTTTAATGGATGTATGTAAAGTTAGCTGCCTATAAGTACATCTTGCCATTATCACCTTTGTTACTTTATAGACATAATGTGATACTTTTTTTCTTATCTTATAATAGGCAAGTCTTATTTAAGCTAATATGAACTGCATGTTACTTTGAAGAATAAAATATTAATTGGATTTGCAGCATCTGCGGGAAAACAAAAACCACCTTCAAACCTGACAGACAGAATTCTTGTCATCCATAAATATTACATATCCATATACAGATCTGCCTCCTTACCTTCGTCTGTAGCTAATCATTATCATTAGTTATGGACTTTCCTACAAAGAACCCTACATTTGGTATTAATCATGATGCGATGGTTTAGTCCATGTTGTACATAGTCACATGAAGAGATCAACTATCTAACAACCAGTAAATGTACAATCTCATTGACTGTAAAACTATTTTTTATGTGTATGTGTAAAATTATATACGGTTGTCAACAATAGCTAATATATGTAACTTGTGAGTATTGATAATTGAAAACAGTGTACTCGTATGCATATCAAAGTTTTACCCAGGCTTAATTAAAGGTTTCTGATGAATTTCAGTTATGCAGGTATAAATGTTCTATGCGGAGTTGGCATCCTTTCAACTCCTTATGCTGCCAAAGAAGGAGGATGGGCTGGACTCTCCATATTGTTTGTATTTTCAGTGCTTTCCTTTTATACCGGACTCCTCCTGCGCCACTGCTTGGATAGTGAGCCTGGGATTGAGACATACCCGGACATTGGCCAAGCTGCATTTGGTAATGCTGGCCGATTTGCCATCTCGGTATGTCTTGTTCATAATCTTTATCTTCTAAGGCACAAAGGTTTAATGTAGGAGCCAGATATTAGTTTGCTCTTTCTATTAATATTTCATCTCTTGATTACCAAATTGTTCCCAAAGGTATTGCAATGGTACTAATAAATTTCAGAAGGTTTCTATTTTCTTATAATTTATAACTAATGTCTTTTTAATATTCACTCCACTACTTGTATGCTGCTTTCTCTATATCTTGTCTTCTACTCATGTAAGTTTGTATAGTTTCATTTATGTGGAGATCTTAGACTGTAAATAATAAATGATTAGAGCACCATGCACAAACTTTGACTGAATGCTAACATCCTTTAACCTGTTTCTTTTTGTGGGTGCAGATAATCTTGTACATGGAACTATATGTAAGTACAGCTGCCTTGGCTGAGTGAGTTTTCCTGTTGATGGACGTGTGTGTGTTGGATTCTTCTACCATAGTTGTTTAGTAATGATGAAAGTGGAAACAATATACTAGATTCCAGTGGGACCACAAATATATACCTGAGTCCCATATCTAAATATTGTTGATTGGGCCCCATTTTGTCCTGGATCCATCATTTTGGAACTTTCTTGTCTGAGCCCCTTCTGTTTCTGACTAGTCCATCATCGACATGGCTAAAGATAAGATGGCAGTGGCTTATGTGTCATGATACAGTATCACCTCGGTTCCCATTTGTCTGCATGCTCACATTAATGTGGCCGATAATATTGTAGGCTTAATAGAACTCACATTACTGGATACAATATTGATTGCTACTCCACGTGTATACAAAAATAAGCTTAATTTGATCATTCTCCTGCTAAGTTTGGGCCCATTTAGTTTTGGATTTGTGAGAACGAAGTAGATGTAAATCATAATCCTGTCCTCATGCTAACATCATGGAACTTTAGTGCAAAGTGGAGGAGAAGAATTATTTCAAACTACATGATTTTTAGCATAAACTAGATCAAGGGATTCAAGTCTCACCATCAGAGGGTTTTCTATGCTGTAGGTATATGTTTTTAAAAGTCATCTTGTTTGACCATTGTTAACCCTTCAGTATGGAATAAGCTATCTAGTTACGGCAATTGGAACCACTGGAGAAACTACAAATACTTCACTAGTAGAACGATCCTCTTTCATGAGTAATCTCCTCTTGAATGATGTAATCTTTTTTTTTTTTTTGATAGGTAATCAAAGATATTATATTCATAGAAATAGGCAAAGCCCAGGTACACAGGCAGTATCTATTTTGCATCTTACCCAAGCTTGCCATTATTTCCTTGTGAAATGGTGCTTGTTTTATGAAACTATAACCTTTTTTTGAGAAATAGCTAAATGTCCAGAAAGATGACAATTACAGAGCAACGTGGACTTCTTTATTAGAGTTGAGGTCTAAAATGGCATAGCCAAGGGATTTTGTTTTGAATTTTTATATTGTATTGAGCACTGAATCGATCTTACTGGCTACTCTTTTCAATGTTCACCCTTGGGTTGCATAATATCAGGTGTAATGCATATATACCAGTTACAAATGTTACTGTGTTAGCCTTTGCTGTAAGTCTTATACAACATAGAAGATGTTTTCCATTATGAGCAACAGAACTGCTGAAACTAACGTAAAAAGCTTGCATTATCTCGGCTCAGGACCAAGTGGGAAGAACTTTGGAAGTGTCATTTGATTTAAGATATACATTAACTTCCACTTCCTAGAAAATTTGAGCATTATAGTTACTCATGTGCTTCTGTATCACTGACTGACAGTGAGAATTTCTCTTCATCCAGGCCTGTTGCATTGAATATATAATTTTGGAGAGTGACAACTTGTCTTCACTGTTTCCAAATGCACACCTAAGTTTGGGTGCAGTTGAGTTAAATTCGCACATTTTGTTTGCATTGATTACAACCCTTGCTGTTCTTCCTACTGTTTGGCTTCGAGACCTCAGTGTTCTTAGTTATATATCTGGTAAGTAATTTTTTACATTTTTTTTATAAGTAACAAAAATTTTATTACTTTTTGTAACTCATATGTAACTTTTTATTCTAACTTATTTTTTTTGGCATTTGGTGAATCAAGTCATACTTTATTTAGCTATATTTAGTCGTAGGGGTGTAAATCGGTCTGGGGGGGTGATGGGCTTGGTCTATCATTTTTCCCGGGTCGGACCAGACTGAAAATCCCTAGGGATCGGACTAGTAGCTCTTGGTCCGTTTGGTCAAGCCCAATTATTATTATTTTTTTTCAAATATATTAATTAAAAAAATTATTTAAATTACTAATTTTGAATTACGCGAATTATTAATGTGGATTATGTAACTAAATTATTAAAAAAAATATTTTATATGGTCAAAGATTATAAATTAGATGAAAATTACATCATTAACTTATATAATTACTATATAAAAATAATATATTAAATTATTAAAAATATTTTAAAAATATATTTAGGAGTTCAGTCGGTCTGGTCCAAAATTTATAGAACTTGGGATTGGACCGAATTTTTTCAGTCCACAATTTATGGGACCTAGACCGACCGGTCTAGAGCTCGGTTTGGTCCGGACCAAATGGTTTAGTCCAGTCAGTTTTTCCAGTCCGGACTGAACTCCTTACACCCCTACTTGGCCGTGTGGGTATTTTTTTCTTATTATTGCTAAACCCATTTGGTGATCCATGCCATGCCTTCTGCCACACAGCACTGTAATTGGGTACTGGAAGAACAAAGAAAACAGAACCATTTTTTGCATTATAATGAAGGGAATGGTAGAACAATCTTGAATGATGTTATCTGCACTTGCAGGCTAGAGTTGTGAAGTGTTTTGTTAGAATTTGTTCCTCTAGAAACCAAGACAGGTGATGAAAAATCTAAGATTAGATATACAGAGTTTGTGGGTCACGAACAGGTCAAGGGATAATTTGCATCACAATTGTTCTATTCTTTGCCCTTTTTCCTCTTCAATTCTTCAGTGTGCATTGCAATGCCAAAGATTACAGTATTCAAATTTCCAAATCCTTGATGGTCTTTGAGAAATTCTTATATCATGCCTTCTCACCTTCCAGCTGGTGGAGTTATTGCATCAGTCTTGGTGGTCCTTTGCTTGTTTTGGGTTGGTCTGGTAGATGGAGTTGACATTCAAAGCAAAGGAACTACACTGAACCTTGCAACTCTTCCTGTTGCTATTGGTCTGTATGGTTACTGCTACTCAGGACATGCTGTTTTCCCAAACATCTACACTTCAATGGCAAGACCAGGCCAATTTCCTTCAGTCCTCTTAACATGGTAAACTCAAGATGCTCTATTCTCCCATCACTATTGTTTTCTAATTTAAAAAAGGCAGTTAAAAAAGGAATTCTTATGCATTCTGGCACTTTCTACACCTGAATCCTGTTTAAAATTTCAAAATTATTTTAGTGGTCTTGTAAGACCTACAAGGCTACAGAGGATACTTTAGAGTGAACTTCAATATTAACTATCACTAAATAAGAAAACAATTCACTTAGATAATCCTAGATGATACAATGGTGCATCCTGTTGCTATGCGTTCACCAACCCATAACTGTATATATCCCTGGTTCTATCCACATATAATTTGTTATCTCTGCAGTTTTTGCATTTGTACTTTGATGTATGCTGGGGTTGCTGTTTTGGGATACAAAATGTTTGGAGAATCAACACAGTCACAGTTCACTCTTAACATGCCCCAGGGTTTGGTTGCTACCAAGATTGCTGTCTGGACTACGGTATGTTCACTAGATTTGAGTTTCTTTGTTTCATATTGGCATGCATACAACAGGATTCGTCAGCTAGTTTTTTTTTAGCTGTTACAAATGTTGTCCTTTTCATGGATTTTATTAAGTACATATAAACTAGGCTAACAGAATCTCATCCTAATTCATAGCTGCATTCTATCACACGGGTATCAAAATCTAACAAATATTTCTCGTGCTGCTGTATCTCTTTGAGATTTATTCTTCAACTCAGGCAGTAGCCAGTTTAGTTCTGTCAACTGGAATGTTGCCTGGTTTTAAAGCAGTTGTTGAGTTCTATTTTGGTTAGCCAACCGTTTAGTTTAATATTATTTAGGTTTAAATCTATGACGGGAGGTCCGAGCCTACTAGAGCCATGCATTCCCCAAGCTGGTTTTGGGCTCAATTGTATTTGCCCACTTTGGAATTTTAGTGTACATTGTAGTTTCAGCATGTTATGTTTCTTAACCATTTAACATACAAACTAGTGGCTAAAATGATTTTTGTTGTTCTTTTGCAGGTAGTTAACCCTCTCACCAAATATCCTTTATGTGACATATAGCTAATGTGCACATTCTAGCATGTGTTTTTGTAGGTAAGTAGTTAGCATGTCTGGAATCAAAACTTTCTTAGACAACAGAGGGACGTCCCTTCTCTGTTTGTCAACAGTCTGTTTGGAACTAGAGTTTTGAACAGGAAAAAACTTAATTTAATAATCTTCTAATTTGGTGTAAAATTAGGAGGGAAGGGAAATATGGGGGAATTTGAAAATTACTGCTGATTTCAAATTGGACATTCAAGATTTTTAGTTCAATGATGCTATATGCATGCAAAAGATGTGTAGTGGCCAGTGGGCCCATTTTTTTTTTCTAAGCATGATGAACTAGAATGTTTCTTTATTAGCATTTATGCCTTCTTTTCAACTGAAAATGGAGAAAAATATGAGTAGACACATATGCTAACTGATATATTCCTTTCCAGAAACAAACAGGAGAATTGACATTAATTTAATATATTTAGGATTTGTTTGTATGTCCATCAAAACTGACTGTCCCATTATATTTTTATAGCGTTTGAAGGTCCAGTCTATCATTCCAAGTAGGGCCGTGAAGGAACTTTGAATGAAGAAATTGCTAAGATATGTTCCACCGAAACTGAACAGCACGATCCCATTTTGACTGGCAATTCAAAGTTCCAATTTTTCTCTCTTTTATCTTCTTTAATTACTTTTATCTTCAAATAAAAATGCTGAAATTTAATTTCATGTATCATAATTATCTTGAATATTTTAATTCCTATAAAACTTAAGATAAAGAAAAATGTTTCTCCTTAATCAGAAACACATATGCGTTAACCATGTCTCCAGTTGTGATGTGTCTCGAGGAGTTGATACCATCAAACCACAGCAAGTCTCATATATATTCTGTATGCATTAGAACGGCACTGGTGGTTTCTACCTTGGTTGTGGGTCTTGTCATCCCCTTCTTCGGTGAGTCTCTCTCTCTGAAGTTTTTTTTTTTTTTTTTGTTGATTTGTTCCCTTTCAAAGAAAACTGTCTTTCATCTTTCCTCCATCTGTGGCCAATTGTATGGGTCTGCAGAAATGAAGAAACAGGTAAATAACTACACTATTAGCATACCACATAATCGAGGATAGTCTTTTAAGCGAAACTATAATTAGAAAGCTAGTGAATTGGTATATTTATTTATTAGGAGGGTTGGAACTAATGATTACAATCCTTACATTTTCACTTTGAAAAAAACACTTCCTGCTTGGAACTAATGATGAATTTGCTACTGCAATTTTGAGTTGGTTCCGATGGGATTCTTTAGAGAGGTGGAGATAGACTCGAAATTGTTCACTCTAGCTAAAGAGGGAGGATTTTTTCGTATCATAGAGAGAGGATGGAAGAGGCAACAGGAACTCTTAGTGAAACAGAACATAATCCAGTGGCTGGTCAAGGCGTTGGAGGGTTGCTCGAGTAGGGAGAAGGAGGTGTACAGCTTCGTTAGAGAGGGATACTGCAGTTATTTAGCTCAAAAATGCTCCAACAGCAGGGGTCGATTTTTGGAGGTGGCAGAATACAGAGAGGGTGGAGGGAGAAGGCTTATCATCTTCCCGCAAGGGGATGGGGGGAAAGGTTGGAAGAGACTGAAGGAGGCTTTGGGGGAGTTGTTGCAGGAGGAGAGACCACGGGGAGGACCTCACGATGAAACTCTAACGAGGCCTCAGGTCGAGAAGAAGTGGACGTACAAGGAGGCATTGCGAAACAAACGTAGGTACTAGATGGGGTGTGGTCCTCTAACACGCGCATGCCTCGAGCTCCTCACGATGTACATTACGCAGAGAGTGGTAGGAAAGAAGAAAAGGAGGCGTGTTGGAGGATGGAAGAGTTGCAAGAGCAGATATGGAAGTTGCAAAGGGAGTTGGAGGCTTTGAAGACTTTGGTCGGTCGAAATAAGGCAAGCTATAGTTGTAGGGATGTTGAGAAAGAAGGGTTGTGCTTGGCCTGTAAGAAAGACAAGGCCCATAAAAAAAAGGGGAGAGTAGAGGTTTGGAAGGAAGTGTGTGGGCTGAAAGGGTTGCGCCAAGAGAAGGGCCCATTGATTAAGGAGGCAGGCCATTCAGGTGGGGGACAGCCCACGGCTCACAAAAACTCTATGGCTTCTCTTGCTGAAACGTCTGGCTAGCTCCATGTGCGCCACTACCGTCAGTGGAGACATCGGAGGGTCAATAGAGTTTGCCGATGAGGACAGTGGCCCTTTTAAATGATGGCATGCAGGTGTGGGGTGATCGAAATAGGGACGTAGATCCTGCGATGACCTTTGCGAATAGAGAGGAAGGCTTGCTTGCGCCATATCAGGTTCAAATAGCATCGATGAGGACTGGTGGCTCCGACGAACCCCTCTAGTCTTCTTCCCGAGGTGGCTGAGCCTGAGATGACCTCCGCGAGTCGAGAGGAGGAGTTGCTTGCACCGTATCAGGATCAGACATTGTCGATGAGGACCATTTCCCCAATGTTTGGCAAAGGTGTTTGCCTTGTATTAGTTCGGATCACTGGCCTATCTTGCTTGACTGTAGTGGTTTGTGTAGTGGTCGAAGGTATTTTAAATTCAAGAACATGTGTTTAAAGTCGGAAGGCTTTGTGGAATGAATAAGACAGTGGTGGGCGTCATATCAATTTCAGGGTACCCCTAGCTTTATTCTTGTTGGCAAATTAAAAGCGCTAAAAAGAGATTAGAAACTTTGGAATACGCAATATTTTGGTGATCTTAGGGAAAACAAAGAAGGAAAGATGAGGGAGATTCAAGAAATTGAGCAGATTCGAGAGGTTAGAATTTAGATCCCTTACCCAAGCTTAAGTAGAACGGAGGACACTGCTGGGTGAGGAGCTTGAGAGAATTATCTTGTTGGAAGAGATTTCGTGGCAGCAAAAATCAAGAGCTTTGTGGTTTAGGGAAGGAAATCATAGTACCAAGTTCTTCCATCGAGTTGCAAATTCTCATAGGAGAAACAATAATATTGAGATGCTGAAAATTGATGGTACTGAGTGTAGGGAGGAACAGGTTATCAAGGACCATATAGTTGGCTTTTATGAGCAACTCCTTACTGAACCGATGAGTTAGCGGCCATCTCCTGATGGTTTGGTCTTTGACTGAATTGAAGAGAGTGATGTATATCTCGATAGGAACGGGCTTTTGAGGAAGAGGAGGTGGTGGAGGTTGTGCGGAAATTGGCTAAGGATAAGGCACCGGGGCCGGATGGGTTCTCTATGAGTTTCTTTCAAGAATGCTGGGATGTGGTAAAGGAAGACATTATGAAGGTGTTCCAAGAACTCCACGTGGTTGGAAAATTCAAAAAAAGTTTAAATACAACTTTCATAGCATTGATCCCGAAGAAGGTGGTAGGCAAATCCTTGATGCGGTTCTTATTGTGAACGAGTGTGTGGATAGTAGAATGGAGAAAGGCGTTATTGGGATCATTTGTAAGCTAGACATGAAGAAGGTATATGATCATGGTAACTGTGATTTCTTATTCTATCTTCTTGGGAGATGTGGTTTTGGTGTGAGGTGAAGGTCATGGATCCGATGGTGTATATGAACAGCTAAATTCTCTGTGTTCATAAATGGTATTCCAACTGGCTTCTTTCATAGTTCACAAGGCCTGAGACAAGGCGATTTGTTGTCGCCATTATTGTTTGTTGTTGTGATGGAGGGTCTAGGCAAAATGATTTCGACTTTGACTCATAATGGCATGGCGAACGTTTTTTCGGTTGGAAATCCGGAGAGGGGCATTACTAATATATCTCATATATTGTTTGCATATGATACTCTTATCATTTGTGATGCAGATCAGAATCAGGTGCGGGGTTTGAAGGCGATGCTTCTTTGTTTTGAAGCAGTGTCTGGGTTAAAAGTGAATTTTGAGAAGTCCGAGATGGTACCAATTGGAGTGGTGCCTAATTTACGGTAACTAGCTCGTTCGTTAGGTTGCAAGGTAGCTTTCCTCCCATTGACGTTTCTGGGTCTTCCATTGGGGGTAAGGGCAAGATCGTCCCTCCTTTGGGAGCCAATGATTGAGAAAATAGAGAGAAAGTTAGCGAGTTGGAAGACAATGTACTTGTCGGAAGGAGGAAGGCTCACATTGATCAAGAGTACTCTTTCTAATCTTCCTACTTATTTTCTATCTTTTTTTCCTATTCCAGCAAGAGTAGCAAGTTGAATTGAGAAACTTCAACGGGACTTTTTGTGGGGTGGATTGGGGGAAGAGTTCAAATACTAGCTGGTCAAGTAGGAAACGGTGTGTCGTCCTATATACAATAGTGGTCTGGGTATTAAGAATGTGAGGACTTTCAATCGGGCATTTCTCGATAAATGGTTGTGGAGATATATTCGGGAACTGGAAGCCTTGTGGCGAGGGGTGATCGGGTGCAACTATGGTTATATATATATATATATTTTTTGGGAGGGGGGGGGAGGGTGGTACTAAAGAAGCTAGAGGAGTCGATGGAGTGGGGTTGTGGAAACATATCAAAAAAGGTTGGACGGTCTTTCTTCGACACACCCACTTTCAGTTGGGGGATGGAACCAGGATTAAATTCTGGCAAGATATTTGGGGCGGTGATAAGACTTTACAAGAGTTATTTCCCTCTCTTTTTCAAATTACCAACATCAAAGAGGTTTCAATGGCGGATGTTATGGGAATATCGGCTGGGCAATTTCATTGGAATATCAATTTTAGCAAGGTTGCGTAAGATTGGGAGATGAACAATTTTGTGGATTTTTACAGTATCCTGTACTCTGTGAAGCCAAGTAATTTACAAGAAGACGGGTTGTGGTGGGTCCCTAACTGGAAAGGAGTGTTCTCGGTTCGCTCCTTCTATAATGCTCTCTCTCAAGATCCCAACAGTCGGTTTCCTTGGAAAAGGATATGGAGACATAAGGCACCCCTCAAGGCAGCTTTCTTTATGGAGACATAAGGCACCCCTCAAGGCAGCTTTCTTTGTGTAAGATCTTCACAACTTATAGTTTGAGGAAAATGAGGGTTATTGTAGCAGATTGGTGCTGTATGTGTAAGGGGAGGGGGCGAGTCGGTAGATCATCTTTTGCTACATTGTGAGATTGCACGGGCTTTGTTGGATGGGGTGCTAAGTAGAATAGAGTTGGGTTGGGCCATGTTGGGGACCAATGGAATGGTCCTTCATGATTTCCTTGTCTCTCTTGCACCCGTTTCAAAGGGCTGTTTCTTGTATATAATGGGCTAGGCCTATTCTTTGAGTAATAAAGTTTTGTTTACCCATAAAAAAAGAAAAAGAAAAAAAAAAAAGAAAGCCAGATCGTCCCACCTCTATCATGGGGGCTCATTACTCATTGTTGGATTATAGCAAGCATAGACGTTATATTGTTAAATGTTCTGTATAATTGCAGGCTGCTAGATTATCATTGTATCTTTTTCTTTTTGCAGGTCTTGTAATGTCATTGATCGGATCTTTGCTCACAATGCTTATAGTAAGTTCTCTTCTGCAAAAAAATTCGTTTGTTCCTTATGGTAGCAGTGATATTGCATTTGGTGAAAGCATATTTATAATCCTGAAGCAGCACGTGTTCTTTCTTTTTTAATGTATACATCAAAACTGATTTCTGTTGCAGACCTTGATACTTCCTTGTGCTTGTTTCCTAAGCATTTTGAGGAGGAAAGTAACCCCTTTTCAGGTATGGCCTCAACATATTCATTCATTCTTACTATGATTTCTCGAGATTTACTTATATGTTGTTGTTGTTCTTCTTCTTTTCAGGTGGTCATATGCATCATAATTATAACAGTAGGTGTTATATCATCTGTGTTTGGAACATATTCCGCCCTTTCAAAAATTGTTGAAAGTTTGAGGCATTGAAGTTTTGGGGATAATTTCAACTGTGAGCGGACAGGTTGATTTATGTACTTTAAATTCGTCTTAGCCTATCCATTCCCTAATCCCAATTTTGGATTTTGTATCGCTTTTCTTCTTGGGTGTTTCTGTATTTAACGAGGATCAGTTCTAATTACTGCTGAGAGATTATGTCGATTCACTATAATGACGTTTTTGTTTGTTTGTTTGTTTTTAAATAAATTTCTCTATTTAAGGTCCCTTATGCTTTGCTTTGTAATTTGACAACCTTATTAAGAGAGAAGCCGAGAGGAGGTTGGTACTCGGTCATAGTTACCAAGATTTGAGGTGGTCTTGTCTTTTCAGAGACGAACAATCACATTAACTTTCAATACCCAAGAAGCAAACACATGAACTTTTAATTTAAAAGTATATTTTACATTTTCAGATTATTTATATTTTTAATTATCATAAATAATGAGATTTTAACAACTGATACCGTTGTTTTATACTTAGGCCTCTTTTGATTACATAGTTAAGATGAGATGAAATGAGATATTTTATTGAAAGTTAAATAAAATATTATTATAATATTATTTTTTAATATTATTTTTATTTTAATATTTGAGAAAGTAGAATTGTTGTTATGTTTTATGTGGGAATTTAAAAAAATTGTAATGATTATAAAAAATGTGATGAAATGATTTGGTTTTATATAACCAAACCAGTCCTTAATCATGAAAATCAATAAAAATTAAATTATAAAGAAGTTTATAAAAAATTATTATACAATCAGACGCTATTTGATATAATATTTGAGATATCTTTTAAATAATTTATGATTTAATATACAACATCCCAAATATCCTGTTATAAACTCAGATATTTCTTATAAAGTCAGTTTATAAATTAATTTCTTATTATATGAAAATTTTTAATAAGCTAAACTTCTAATATTCTGTTATAAACTCAGATATTTACTATTTAATAATTTAATAATTATTTACGATTTTAAATGAAATCAAAGGTAATTCTATAAAATTACAATTTATTTTCAATGATTAGATGTGATTACGGTAAAATTTAAAAGCCGGTGAAACGCGGTTGAGCTCCGAGACAAAAGCGCAGAACCTATTCATCCCTCCATGTCAACGTGGGTCCAGACTCCAGCAGATATTTACATTCCGAAATTCCGGCGGCTACAAACGCAGCGCCCTGAGGCTAATCGGCATCTGGGACCCACCCTCCTCTTCCGTAGACTTTTTCTTTTCTCAAAACTCTTTACCGTTCTTCCTTGCACGCCACAACGGAAGTTTTCTAGCTCTCTAAAAGACACACTCTCTCTCTCCCTTTCTCTGATCCCGATATGTCCGAGGTTCTTTTGCGGTTCCAAGTAACTCCCAGATTCCTGAGGGCCCGGACCCCACGTGATTTCCTGCAACAACCACTTACGAATCTCGTAGTTTCGGGCTCCAGAACACTTTCTCTGCCCACAAAACCCCAGGTTTTTCCCGCGAAAATTGATGTGGTTGGAGGGGAATCTTCGTGGAAGCTAAGCGCTTGGACTCGGGAGGGGTCTATGCAGGAGCTAGATGACTCGCCCGTGTCCGTGGAGCTCCACCCCATATGCAGCGAGAACCAGTTCGATCGGGTTCTTGCGGAGGCTCAACAGCTCGAGGAGTCGATCATCATTGTTTGGTATGGGTTAATGTTTTTATGCTAGAAATTTATGAGATTTCAGTGCCATCTGGGTGGTGGAGAAAACAGGAGGGAATGTGTCAAGTTTAATCTAGGGGGTTTTTTGTTGCATAACGTGTGCCGATTGCACACGTCATTTTATAAAATTAATTTTGTACCGTAGCATTTCTCGCTTTCGCGTGTAGTGAAAGGAAACATGAAGTTCGGATCTGCTTTTAGGTTTGCTTGTCATTTTCTGGACAGAAAATATTGAAATATTATTTCATTTATTTTAAGCGGTTCCTAAGTAACCAAACAGGCGATTAAGCTACAAATTTAAAATCTATTTTGTTAAACTTGTTAAGGTTTTTCATTTCTCTACTTTAAAAAAAAAAGGGTTTTTCATTTCCCTCTGCGGGTTCGTTTTGAATTTCTTGTATAGTTATAATAGCTTACTTAAGATGTGGGGATTCATTTTGACGGCTCTACTTACGAAATAACTGATTCTTAGTATCGTAGATGTTTTTTATACATTTATAAATATTGGCATTCGCGGAACCTAAATCTTCCTTTCCCTTCACACATGAATCAGTTCATTGACATGGTTTTAAAGTGAGTGCATATAAACTTGTAGGATAGCAAGCTGGTGCAGAAAATGTATATATTTGAAACCCAAACTGGAAAAGTTGGCCGCAGATTTCTACCCAAGGTTAGAATGACTTTTTCTTCTGATTAGTTTGCACAATCAAGTTTGTATGTTACAGTGGGAACAAAAAGAAAAAGGGGGAGAATCTGGGTTTCAAATCCTCACATTTGTGGGATCTTAAAACCGAGAAGTCCAATGCCACATGGAGTGTATAACAGTGACTGCATAATCAAGAATTGATTTGGTGCAGGATTCATTTCTACCGTGTTGATGTCAATACAGTTCCACACTCGCTGGTTTCTCGGGCTGGAGTCACTGTAAGTTCCTCATAATGCTCCGATTTATTAGTTTCGAGTTAGGTGCAAAGGCAAACTAAGAGTAAAATAAGCAATGTCTCGAGTAAAACTATCAGTGTTGCTAGATGGACTTGCACTCGTGTTAGTTAAGCATGAAGTTTGATTTATGGAATTTATATATAAATAATTATGAACTGTACAAGTGTCAAATGATTGCAGTTATTTTAGTTGGGCATGATGTTATCTAGCTTTTCAATTCTGTCAGCCCTACAGTCCGCACCATCCAACTTTGAGGCATGCTATTATCTAATTCAATGAATGGCAGCTTGGCACTTCCTCCTTTCTTCATTTCTTTTCACTTTATCTGTTTTCCTGTCCATCTAAATGGAGGCACTCACGAATCTTATCAATCCCATTGTTCTGTTTGCTTCATCCATACATGTGTGCTGAGTGTTGACTTGATTGTATCTTCTTTTCCATGCATGTGTATGTGGTGGGCTCCTAAATGTGTAGAAGATGCCTACTATACAGGTAAAAGTTCATTGCAAACGAATGTGTTTGAGGAACTTGGTATATATGCTCTTTCTCTTTTACTAATGAAGAATGATTATGTGACAGCTGTGGAAGGATAGCAAGAAACAAGCTGAGTTGATTGGTAGCCACAAAGCATATCTAGTTGTCAATGAAGTCCGACAAATGATTGAAAATGAGGGTACCGTGTAAGCATTTTAGTACGGCAGGCAACCTTCTTTTTTCCTCGTATTCCATTTTATGGTTACATGTAGATGGAAATCACATTTTTAGTTTTTTGTCATAAAATTTTCCGTCAATTTCTTTAGTAAAAAAAAATTATTCGTGTTTGCCAGTGCTTTGCTCTAGGAAAAGCATATACAAAGAGGTGTTTTATGTGAGACAATATATCATTACCATGTAATCTTCAAAATGTAGCTGCTTGGACCATTATCGTTCTCTTGCATCAGCAGTTTAATTTTGCCGCTCTTTCCCTTAAGGATCCCGACAAAACCCACCAAAAAGAAAAAAACACATTTAATTGTTTGTTATGGTCTTCTGTTTCAGCAGAGGATTTAGCTGCAAGATGTATTGATTTCTTCAACAGTGGAAAAACACTTGTCACTTGTATTACAACCAACCTCTTAATGAAGCGGAACTTGCTGCAATCTAAGGATTAGGAACAAAACTATTGAACTGGCTCACTGAGACCATAGACTTCAAAGTTCGATCATAAAAAGCATATGCATGTAACTGCAGCATTTCCTTCATACATTTGGATTCACAAACTGGTGGTTCGTTCATATGAGAAACAAATAAACTAGTTGTCGTAAACTGGTGGTTTCATAAAAAAAACGCTAGTGCCGGATACAAAACAATATGTTCTTTGATCTTGAGTCCTCACCTGCAGTTGAAGCGGCCAAGAATAATCCTATTCTGGGTCAGTGGCTCTTGGCATCATTGAAATGGCAGTGGAAGATGATTTGTGTCCCTTTCTAAGCTTTTGTTTGTGGGCATCTCTTCAAAACAAGAACCCACAAGGTGCCCCATTTCTTGTCTTGTCCCTGACCTTTTCCAAACTTGACTGATTGGTAGAGCCTCTTAGCATAGACCCGAGCATCCAAAAAATTGGAGTTGGCAATATATTATTCGCAGTTGCTTTCACGCTGATGTAAATGTCTATTTCAGGTTGATAATGTCAACAGCAAATTAATTCTATCTGATCAATTCCAGGACTTGTAAAGCTGCATTGTTTGGCCAGGGACATGTAATTGTGTGGATGCACTGTGTGAAAGGACAATAATCCTCTGTGTTTTCACTTTATCCATTTTTAGTATAAAAATGCAAAATGGTTGGGACTCGTATGAATCCTGTGTCTCCTCATGTATCTGTATCATATCATTCGTTTCAAATGAAATAAAAGAGGATTTTAATCCTGCATGGAAAACACAGCACAAAAGCTAGATACTCCCGTGGTTCAACCAAACTGGAAACTTCGTTTGGGCAAACCATGTGACTTATTGGTACAAGTAGGCCAAGGGATTTAAAGGTAATGCTACTTAGGCAAACTGATTTAATTGTTTGGTAAGCAGCCTCCGAACTAATGGTATCAAATCACAAGTTAGCTGACGTCTGGTTCATACTTCATTATCAACTAAGAATGGACCGGTAATTTAACGATTAGTCAACTTATTATGACAGAAGTTGAGGATCTCTCTCTCTCTCTCTCTCGCAAGGTTTTATTGTTTTGCCTTTTGGAGTATCTACCCCCAACGCACACACAGACACCCACTTACATTGGATTATCCAAAGCTTTGCTACAGTAACTTTTAGTTTCGGTAAATCTAAAACTAAAAGCAAATGTGATAGATACTATACACATATCAAATGCTTATTTTATTAGTTTGTTATAATACTCTCTCCTCTCTATCTACATTTACAAATATCTACATAATTTAATTAGAATATAATTACTAATTAACATATAATAGGTAGAATAGTAAAATATTATAAAATAAAATAAATTAATAATTAAAAAAATTAAATATTTTTAAATTATTAATTATTCGTTACTATATAATAAATAAATGGATAATCCAATATAGAGATTTGATGTGAATAGTCAAAGTTAAATTTATCTTATATTATTTTATTATATAATGAAAAAATAGTTATTCCAATGTGGAGATTTATGTAAATGTAATAATTAAAATATAAATTCATCTTACATTTATCAAAAGTGTCTTTTACATATGCATAATCCTTTAACAATGCTCTTAGTTACAAAAGAATTTCATAAAAATAAACCTACAAACTGATGTAATATGTTATATTGTAAAATTATTTTTATTGTAAAGTAAATCTAAAATATCACGTGAAATTATATTAATTTATAAATTTATTTTTGTGGTTATGTCACTTCTCGATTAACAAGCTTATAAATAACTCATATTAAGTCACGGTCTGTTTTAAATTTTTATCACCAATGTAGGACTTGAAATTATGAGATTCATTTAAAGTAGGGGTGGCCATACTACCTGTTAATCCAACACGAATACTATACGATAATAGTGGGTTAGGATTTAGTCTTAACAAGTTCGGGTCAAAACAGGTTGACCCATTAAGACACGATTGCTTAACGGGTTGATAACGGACCAACCCGTTATGACACGTTATAACCCGTTATGACACTTTAAGAAAGTTAAAATTATAATTATACTCTTATACCTAAAATTAAAATTGTTAGAATTTCAATTTCAATATTTTTATTATTTGGATTGTAATTTTAGATGTGTAGTTAACTTTATAATTTTTATAAATATAGTGATTTTAAAATTTATATAAAATTATGCTAAATTTAATCAGGTCAAACTAGTTAATTCGGGCTATTCAATCAATTTATATAAATAATTTGAAACGGGTAGTATATTATCATGTTAATTTATTTCATAATATTCACTAATGGGTCAAAACATGTTGACACGACACTACCCGTTATGTTAATGTGTCGTGTTATGGTTTGAGATTTTAACACGATAAGTTTAACGGGTCGGGTTAGGATTGAACTATATAATATAATATACATGCTTTGACACAACACGAACACGACCCATTAACACGATTTGACACCTCTAATTTAAAGCAATCTGTGTAACATACATATTTCTTTATATGATTTCCAATATTTATTTTGTTCAATTTTTATTATTTTCATGTGGAAGAAAATATTTTTTAATAAAATTACAAAATGAATATTTAAAAAAAAAAAAAAAAAAAAACTGTTTGGCCAATAGCCCGTACCAAACCTCACAAATCCTCTCCCTCTATTTCGCTCACACACAAACACCCGCTATTTCCAAAAGCACAGAGCCAACAACAGAAATCCTCACCAAGTTTGCAGTACCGCCCATCAACGTCTATCCCCAATCAGACGGCCCAAAATCATCTCAGGCCCCACCAGATGACTCTCTCTCTCTGAAAAAGCCGACCGTTTTGAAGAATCTCAGGCCCACGCGATCACATTAATATACCAACATCTTCTCTCCTCCTCACTTGTTCTGAAAATTCTTCCGACAGATTATCCATTGTAAGCTCAGCTCCATCGCCTTCACAATTCATCTGCATCATACAAAAAACAAATTAAAAATAAAAAGGAAAGAGATACAAGTTGATTTCGGGCGTCATTTCCATTTTCCACTCCTAAGTGCAACGATACATCACCGCTAGATTCTTTCTGGAGTTTTCGCACAATTCAATTCAATTTACAAAATTTTCATTCCATGTGTGTATAAAATTGTATAGATTGCACGTATATTTCCTCTAATTGTGAGTTTTCATTGTTATGTTTTTTTTTTTTTTTCGATTTACTTTCAGGAGGATCGATTTTGGGTTTTTTCGTATTGATGTGAAGGTTCAGGTTAAGGTGCGGAATTCTTCTTCATCTTTTTTTTTTTCTTTTTGTATTTTATTTTATTTTTTGGTTATTAAATGTTGCTGATTAATTATGCTATGTTTGTTTGCTGATAAAAAGGCTAGAAAAGATAGAATTGTGGTCTTTACTTTGTGGGTTGTGGCAATTTGAGTTAATAAAAAAGCACGAAAGTACGTATATAAAAAAAAAAAAAAAAAGCACGAACGTAAAAAACTCAATTCTACGTAAAAGAAAAAAAAAAAAGTTGGCTGATTGCTATGGAATTTCATTTTGTGGAAGCCGTAACCCAAAATCTAAGATTCTTAAAATTTTTTCGAGATTTATTTAAGGATTAGAGTTAGAGTTAGATTTTTTCTTTTCAAGTATTTTCCATCTTTAATTTTCAACTTACTGAATTCTGTCAATTCTAATTTTTTCCCTTTTTCTTTTGGGTAAATAAGTGTTTTTGGAAAGGTAAGTGGGAGTAGTATGGATATAATATCAAACCTTGATGATGGCCTGCAAGGACCTGATGGGACTTTAGAAGATAGTTTGCAGAATGAGCTTGAATTGATTCTGCGTGAGCAGCGCAATCAACACTTTATTGAGCGAGAAAGGGATCTGAATATATATAGGAGTGGCAGTGCTCCACCGACAGTTGAGGGATCGCTGAGTGCTGTTGGTGGTCTTTTTAGGAACCCTGATTTTAGAGAGTTTAATGGTAGTATTAGTGCTAAAAATGGGGGTTTGTCCGAGGATGAGATTCGCTTGCATCCAGCTTATCTTTCGTATTATTATTCTCATGAGACTATCAATCCAAGACTACCCCCACCATTGGTGTCAAAAGAGGATTGGCGTGTAGCACAAAGGTTTCAGGTTGGTGGGTCTTCGTTTGGGGGGACTGGGAGCTGGAGGAAGAAGTTGGTGAATGATGATGATAATTCATCATTGTTTTCAATGCAGCCAAGACTCTCTGTGCAACAGGCAGAGAATGATTTAATGGAATTGAGGAATGCCAGTGGAAGGAATCTCTCAAGGCAGACTTCATCTCAGTGGCTTGATAGAGGCCCGAATGATTTGATTGGATTGTCAAGCAGTGGCCTCGGTGCAAGGAGGAAGAGTTTTGCAGACATTGTTCAGGTAATTGACAATAGTTTTATCTTTATTTTTTTATCTTTTGGGTTTATCTTCAGTCATGAACATTGTTTTCTGAGGAAAAATAAAGATTATGAACATTGTTTGCAAAGCGCTCTGGCTTGCCTGATAAAAGCAATTTGCTTGCATAGAGCATCTGTTGCGATAGCAAAATGATATGGGCATTTTGTTTCATTGACGACTGATTTTTTTTGGGTAAGTAATAACCTGAAATTAGTATATGCAGGAAGGACTTGATCGACCTACCTCCTTATCTGGCAACATGTCACATGCAGCAAGTCATCACGCTTTTGGTGATATCGTGGATATTAAAGGTAAAGGAATGGCCGATCCCCATCCAGTAGGATTATGTAATGGAGTGGGGTCCATGGAGGGCTTGCATTCTGGCTCTTCTCCCTTGCGCCTGGTTGGGGTTCACAATCACAGCACAGCGGTTTCTCGTAATTATTCATCTTCTCTGGGTTCATCTTTGTCGAGGAGTGCAACCCCTGAACCACCGCATGTTGGAAGGGCTGCCGCTTCTAGTCTTCCTCCTGTTGGGAGCAGCAGAGTTTCCCAGATCAAGGAAAGGAATGCTGTTGGGGAGGGTCTCCAAAATGGTCACTATTCTGGTGTGACTGAACTTACCGATATTGTAGCTAATTTATCTGGCTTAAACCTGTCAAAAGCTAAACATGCACATGAAGATAGTCATTTGCAGTCTCTGCTTCAGCTTGGTATTGATAATCAGCCTGATTTTTTGTACAATATGCCCAATGACCACAAGCAGAGTCTGCAGCAAAAACTCACTGACAAGTCCAATGCTGAAAAGCTTTATTTGACTGCCAACTGCATTGATTTAGCAAGGAAAAATGGGATTGTAAATAACCTTAATGCCTTCAAGATAAGTTCCAATGGACAAGTTAACTTTCCCAAAAGAACTTCTTCTTCTGCCTGTCTTTATTCAAAAGTTAATTCTTCAGGGTTTACAAGTTCAGAGGGATCAAATTTTCATCACCAAGATCCAAATATCCCTAGTATGGGCTTGGCTAGCCATGCCAGTGATGCTTATACTGTAAATGAAAAGTTGAATTCGTTCATTAACAACAATCTTGATTCAGGTCCATTTTCTTTTTGTTTCTTCATGAATTTTTTCATGCAACATTTTCTACCATCTCAAAACTTTAATTAGCTTAGCTAGCCTTGACAGTTTGATATTCTTATATCTCAGCTGTGACTGCTTCTGGAAATGAACAAATTCTGAATAGACTGGGAAACCAGGTGTGGCCTGATATTCTTTCTCCATCTGTAGAGCCTCGTTCTATTCAGTACTTCCAGAGACCTTCTGATTATGCTACACATGCTTTGGCTAGTCCAATTGATCGTGCTCAGGGTAGCAATTATTTTATTAGTTCACATGGGGACTTGGAGGGAGTTCAGAAAGCGTACCTTGAGACGATTCTTGATCAAACTAAGCTAGAATGTGAACTGCCACATTCAGGAAAATCTGGTGGTTTTAGTCATGGGTGCTATGAGAATCCATCATATGGTTTTGGCATACCATATCCAGGAAATCCAATGGCAGATTCTGTACTTCCTTCTGTTGGATCGGGAAATCCAGGGTTTCAGAACGAGCGACTAACACAGTTTACTTCTATGATGAGAAGCTCACTGGGGGGATCAATTGGGTCATGGCACTCAGATATTGGCAGTAATATGGAAGGAAGATTTGCATCGACATTATTAGATGAGTTCAAGAACAGCAAGACTAGGTCTTTTGAACTTTCAGACATTGTTGATCATGTAGTTGAATTCAGGTACGTACATAATGATTTTTTAGGAGTTTATTCTACTCTTTAGCCCCGAGAGGGTATTGAATTCGTTCTCACCTGCCTATGTTGCAGTACTGATCAGTATGGAAGTCGCTTTATTCAGCAGAAATTAGAAACTGCCACAGTGGAAGAAAAGACCAAGATTTTTCCTGAGATAGTTCCACATGCTCGTATCTTGATGACTGACGTCTTTGGGAATTATGTCATACAGAAAGTAGAAACTTTGTTTCTTCAAAACTCTCAGTAAGGCTATATTACACTTTTCAAAGTTCTTGATTAATTAATTATTGCTGGTTGGATTTGTAGTTTTTTGAGCATGGCACAGAAAGCCAAAGAAAGGAGCTAGCGAGCCAACTGACTGGCCATGTTTTGCCCCTGAGTCTCCAAATGTATGGGTGCAGAGTGATTCAGAAGGTACTTTCATATACAAGCATCTAGATTTTCTCCCGCATTCTCTCTCGAAGAGCAATATCCTTTCAGGATGTTCTTGCTTCACTTCTTTTATCTGCTTGAAGTTTCAGTCCTTTGATATGAACTTATTTGTAAGCAAAAGTAAAACTTTATTGATGGTAGGAGGCATGGCCCAAGTACACAGGAAGTATACACAAAATACACCTAATAACCACTAAGCACTGATGATGGATACAAGCACATTATGAAAACTGTCCCCATTACAAACAATGACCGAAGCCCAGGAAAATAGTGTTGAAAAAGAATCTCTTCAACTTATCCAAGGAACTCTCCTGGTCTTCAAAGCAGCTACAATTTCTCTCCATCCACAAACACCACGTAATACAATGAGGAATCATTTTCCATAGCGGCGATGTGAACATTACCCCATCACCTTTCCAACACAAGGATATCCACTACTCTTTCAGGCATAACCCATGCCACTCCCGTTCCTATGAATTTATCTGTTTGTGTCTTGTTTAACATGTGTTGTTGTGATTACCACCTCACTTGAACTATTGCACTGTGTAAGTGACCTGCTTGATCAATTTCGTAAGAATGTATAATGAAAGAAAAAGACATCAAAGAGATGAAACCTATTATTTTCTCTGTTTGACGCATGTATTTCTTTCATTTTACTTTCTAGGAAGTAAGGGCATAAATGGATATCATGGTTGTATATTAATGTGCTTATGGATGGAGAACTTTAATTTATGAGTGCTGAAAATAAAAGGGCTCTATCATCCTTGCTTTGAGAATTATTTGGCATGGTCCAAAATGAAACATGATGTATTTATGATTTAAGAGAAGGTTTTGATACTCTAAATTTGATGACAGGCCTTGGAGGTGGTTGGTGTGGATCAGCAGACTCAGATGGTGGCAGAGCTTGATTGTTCAATCATTAAATGCGTTCGTGATCAGAATGGAAATCATGTTATTCAGAAGTGCATAGAGTGCGTCCCTCAAGATCGAATTCAATTTATTATCTCGGCTTTTTATGGGCAAGTTGTGGCACTTTCCACCCATCCTTATGGCTGCCGTGTTATTCAGGTTAGATAATTTTTTAGAGTAATGTTTATTTTCTTTGAAGGTGGTATATGACCTTTATTGACTTTATTTTTTTATGCTGACAGCGGGTCCTGGAACATTGTGATGATCCCAAAACTCAACAAATGA
This sequence comes from Carya illinoinensis, assembly GCF_018687715.1. Classification (NCBI taxonomy): domain Eukaryota; kingdom Viridiplantae; phylum Streptophyta; class Magnoliopsida; order Fagales; family Juglandaceae; genus Carya; species Carya illinoinensis. The sequence goes on from NC_056752.1 coordinate 54,468,529, forward strand.
TTATGGATGAAATCATGCAATCTGTATGTGTTCTGGCACAAGATCAATATGGGAACTATGTCATCCAGGTATACAGTTTTCCTTTTAAATCTGGTTCAATCATATTTGTGCTGATTAATAAAGGAAAAAACTTGATGGGGTTTGTCCATTCTCAGTCAGTATTTTGTCGACTTAATTCCCTTTTCTTGGACGAAATTTTTATTGCTTATTAGTGTGTACTATTTTGTTGCAAACATTGTGGATGTTGTCTAACTTTCATCTTAGAAAAAAAAAAATGCATGAAAGCTAACAAAAATCAACACTATCCCTACTACCTCAAAATCTTGCTAGCTGTAGTTGACCAGTTTATGGCATATTTTTTTGTTTTTTTCGAGTGAACTCCATAATTTGCTTACTCTGACAAAAGCAAAACGACATGCCCTAACACTTGTGCTTTAAGGAGTACACTTAACCATCCATGAAATTTTATCATTAGCATTCATTGTGTACCTGGGCTATGTCTATTCTTATTAATACATTATAATCATTTACCTATCAAATTTTTTTTTATCATTAGCATTATCATGTACAAGCAGTTTGATTCCCTGGATTTCTAAGTTTTCATTTAAAAAGTTCTCAATTAAACCTATCGAACTACTCCCTTGGGATTTTTTATGTGCTGACAATTATTTTGGGTTACATCTCGTTTTTTGATTACCCTGAAACATTTATATAATGCTGGCTTATGGACAGTACGAATCTAACTTTTTAATTCATCCTCTTTAAAGAGATAATGCTTAACTTTCATGTACTTCTTTGTATGTAGATTTTGTTAACATTTGAATGCTTATCTGTTTTTTGCGGATTTGAGTAGTATGAATTGTTTTCTTGTTAGTGCTGTATTATGATATTACTAGTCATGGACCCATAAGATTTATAATTTTATTCGTGGTAGCATGTCCTTCAACATGGTAAACCGCACGAAAGGTCTGCTATTATTAGCAAGCTTGCAGGACAGATTGTAAAAATGAGTCAGCAGAAGTTTGCTTCTAATGTGGTGGAGAAGTGCTTAACTTTTGGTGGTCCTGAGGAGCGTCTACTGTTGGTGAATGAGATGCTTGGTTCCACTGATGAAAATGAACCCTTGCAGGTCTGTGTTCCTTTACCGTCTCTAAAGTGGCCTGTACATGGCAGCAAATATGGTCCAGCATGCGCGTCTTTAGGATCTCTGTATTTGTAGGAAGTTGTCATATTCGTTAGTCCTTTTTTTCCTGGAAAAAAATGATACTCAAGACATCTTTATTCTTGAGTGCATGATAATCACAACAGATTTACTGCTTACTTTCTTTATCTTCTCTATACGGTTTAGTGTAAAGCCAAAAAGTGCAAATTGCAAGTGAGTCCTGTTTGTTTCAGGGTGAATAAAGGGTCCGATACAAGTTGTCCTAATAATAATAATAAATGGTCGTATAAAAAGTTTGTCAAAAATCGCAGGTAATGATGAAGGATCAATTTGGAAACTATGTTGTACAAAAGGTTCTTGAGACCTGCGATGACCGGAGTCTTGAGTTGATTCTTTCTCGCATCAAGGTTCATTTGAATACCTTAAAGAAGTATACATATGGTAAACATATAGTTTCTCGTGTTGAGAAGCTCATCACAACTGGAGGTGAGGAAGCAGAACTTTTTCCTACAGAAATTTCAGTTTTTTTTTTTTTTTCCTGCCAGGTTTGGTAATCATCCTGACCACTCATGATTTTAACCCCTTCATCTGCAGAAAGGCGCATCGGCTTGTCAGCATCATTCTCTTCTGGAGGCATCGCAATATAACCTAGGCTGTCTTCTTTTGCCACAACAAATGACACTTTGTACGGCCAACAAGGATGGTGATTTGATCAAGCTATCATCTGGAGTAATACTTATTTTTGAGGAGACTAATAGTTGTAAATAAACACATAATTCGCAGGCCCACTGGAATAAGAATTTTTTTAGATAAACTGCAAAGACTCCAAAGAGAGGCCAAATTAGGAAGTCAAGATCAACGAGAGGGTTACATGAATGAGGTTCAGTGTTTATACAGCAAAAGTAACTGTAAATGATAAATCGCAATGGTAGAGAGATTACTGAAAGTCGATATTAGGTTCGGCTTGTTGACATCCAGAGGCATATATATATGTAAATACATTGCATTGTTGCAATCTTCTTGAGATATATAATTTTTGCTTTCTTCTGCCTGTCTCTTGCTTCTTGTGATCATAATTGATAAGGTCGTTTAAACGGTCATAATTTTTGCTTTCTTCAATTCTAAGGTGAAACAAACTGATATGCACACGTGAAATAAGTACGTCCTTGCTTTTTCATTGAAAAAGAAAAGAAAAGAGAAGGGGAAGTTCCCTCAGTCCCCTTGAAATGCACATACATCCATCACCTCAAACAAAATCTGTCACTAATCCGCATGTAATTAGGCAACTAACGTCAAATTTATATGCGAGGGAAAAAAATCCCTAAGAACGAGCAATCTGCCATCTCTCTTTACTCTTCATACGCAGCATCCAAATCTAAACCCAAGTTCAAATTCTCATGTTTGATAAACCGATTGCTGGATCTTCTATTCTTCAAAATCTGCTTCGAGTCCTTCATCAACCTGATATACTTCTTTCTCACACTTAATAGAGGATGCTTCTCTATAGTTGACGTGTCACTGTAAGCCTCCTTAAGAATAGCCGTACAAGTCTTGTTCCTCAAAGACAAATAAAACATATGGGGATGCCTCTCAAATGCTTTGTGAACTTTCTGTGGCAACCCAAAATATTTCTTAAGGCATAGAAGCTTCCTCCTCTCTGCTGAATGCTCAACAAAGAGACTAAGCAACTCATGAAGAAATGCCACCACCCGCTTCTCCGCTATATCACTATTCGGGTCCAAATGAGAATAATCCTCGTAAGGTGAAATATATGGAAGCTTCTGAAACTCTTTCAACCAACCTTCAATCTTCCTCCTCAACCTCAAACCCTTTGAAGGGAAAAGTGGAAACTCGATTGCTTCCATTGGCTCCCCAAAATAAACCCCTCTCTTAATAGCATTTCTCTGAACCGCAGATAATACCTTTTCCTCGCTCTCAACCGTCAAACACTTCAACCCGTCTTCCATCTCCACAAACCTAAAAGACCCATCAAGATTCATTTCCAAGCACCTTAAAAAATCCTCAGGCAAGCCTAAATACCACTGCATTCCCTGGATAATCTTTAAAGGCAAAACTTTCCCATTACTCATCAGAATCAACCTCTTCAACCGATCCTTAAAATCATCCTTGCATTCCTCAAAGATCCTTTTCTCCTCTTTATCAATCTCGATAGCTTCTGGGGTCAGCCTGAACCAAGGCAAGTTATATTGGGGACCCGTATACTCCTCAAAAATTGCTGGGTATTGCCTCAAGAAGCTCGCAACCTTCATGGGAACATCCAACTGCAGCCCCCTCTTGGAGACTTGAGAGATTGGGATGCACCCACTAGGGTCTTCGGCTATGCAGTTCTTCAAGGAAACGATGGGCTTGAGTTGTATGGACCCGTGGATGTGCTCAATTGAGTCATAGTACGAGTCTTTCTTCCACTTCATGTACACATCTACATAGTGGGATTTCTGGGTACGAGTATAAGGAGGGTTTAGGGGCTGGTATAGGAAAACAAAGTTCGGTTTTTTACAGGAAGAGAGCAGCTTTTTGAGGGTTTTGGCGGTGGGGTTGGTGATGAACATGGAGAGGGATTAACAGGCTGCTCTATATTTGTTGGGTTTAAATAGATAGGTGAATACGGTGATTGGAGACGGCTGTGAGGACTAGGGTTTTCTTTGAAGAGAAACTGCAGGCTGCTCTGTGTTGCTTCGCCTGATTCCACCGGAATCTCTGACAAGTACCGAGGGATGAAGGAATATTAGGGATGTAGTGCTGCTATGCCACCAAGTCCACCTGGGTGTCCCAACTGTAAATTGGATTTTTCTGTTTGTTTTTAAACATTTTTTAAACATGTTAATGTTATAAACTATCTTGAATTATATGACTACATTTATCTAGCCGTCAAATGTATAGTACTAGTCGTCAAATGCATAGTGCATTGTACTAGTATAGTGAACTAACCGTCAAAAGCGTAGTCCCCTTTGTATTCCTATATATATCGTTTAATCATTTAAGGAATTCATAAGTTTGATAACAGATCAATAAGAGAATCTCTTCTCTCGTTCTCTCTCAATCTCTTGAAACTCTCTCTTTTTTTTCATTGAATTCATAACACGTTATCAGCACGATTACTCTCCATTCTCTCTTGATCTCTCTTCTCTCTCTAGCCGACTCTGAAATCCACGCTGCCAAAGCTTTTGGTTCTTCTGGTTTGCTACCAGGAGCTCTAGGACGTTCGAGAAGGATCTCCTCGGTTGAACCTATAGTGAGGCGGCTACCAACGTTCTCGTGCACAGCATCACCGAACGATTACGGAGGGAGAGAATCGCTGAGATTTTATACTCTTATGTTTTCGATTTTTGCTTATTATCACATGATCTGTAAAGCGATAATATCACTCACTTCATTCAATTTTCTGTAGGCAAAGAACACGTCCTGATGAGCGAGGTCCAAGCCATAGTTACAATACACGCCGCGTCTTTCTCCTAGAGCTCGGAACAGATGCAGGGGATCCTATAGATCCTCCCGTCCCAGACCTTGAACACAGGGATCTTGTAGATCCTCACCTATGAGACCTTGAACACGAAGGTATCGAGGAGAGGGAGCCGCGGCAGCTTAATGGCAACATCTCAATCACCAAAACAAGGAGAGATTCAAGCAGGCAATCGAGTCCTCAACGCCGTCGGATCAGTAACTAGATAAAGAGAAATTTGATGGTGGTAGGCTTGAGGGTGTCAAGTGAAGGTCTGATCATGCTTTTTGGAAATTGGGATTAGCTTTAGATGGGATCTGAGTAGAAAAAGAGAGGGGGCAGGTTTTGTCTCTCCTATTTAGGCCTAGCCATGCCAGCCGCCTACTCTTTAACCAAACAAATTCAACCTGACATCTTTTCACGTCATTAATGTCAATACAAATAATGAAGCCTTTGTAGCTGCTAACTAGTCAAAGAAAGAAAACTATAGTAGATTCATAATTCATAGATCGATGCTACTATTTTTGTCTTTACATGTTTAGTAAGGGTCCATTAAGCTGATAAGATGAGCCGACCAACTATCTTCACAATAAAATAAAATAAATAAAAATAGGTTGGTGGTGCTTATAGGGGATGAATCTAAGTCACGAGATTTTGAGTTTGGTAAGTGGTTACTACTATTATTATAATAATAGTTAACTGGTCTCCTTTTTATAATAGTTAGAGGTAAATTTTTTTTTATGATTAACTTGTCATGTTTGACTAATAATTTTAGTTTTATAGACAGGAGCTATGTACTGTGATATTTTTCAATCTTACTAATTTTTACAATGCACGAAGGTTCAGATGATACTGAAGATAGTAATCTTCTATTTCAAGTAAGTTTTTCAATATATCATTTGAAATCTTTAAAGTAAACATTGGTGAATTAAAATTTTCATAATTTACATATCAATTATATATGTGAATAATTTTATTCACATAGTTCAGATACAAGTTTTATTTATTCTTTTTGTACTTGTTATGAATTATTGATGATATAATTTATCTTAGAATGGAAATGGAGCATCTCTGAATGATCGCTCTAAATAAATAATTTTATTGAGTACCTCATAGTTTAAATGAGTGACACGTGTACCAAAAACCCATTATGATTTATGCACTTGAAGTTGCATAATTGAAATTGTGGAAATAATATATATTTAAATGAACGTCTCGAATATGCTCCTGAAGTAGCAATATCGAGTATGCTCCTGCAATATGAAATGCAAACGTTCACAATATATTCTAAATTTAAATCTGGTCTTTCAGTGACTGGGCAAAATAATGAGTTTTTGATAAGAATCATTAGTCACGTCTTACTAGATCTACATCATTCCCTGAAGTGAATGATAATGAATTTATATCATTCTATTCCCTGAAGTGAAAAGAATGATGCGTTTCATTCAAAGAAACTAAGAGATTGGACGTGATAATGAATATCTTTTCGAGTCAGAAGTTCGTATTGGAAAAGCTATAAGCTTTCTCTTTGAGATGATATTATACAATTATTGAATCAAATATTATGATGCATCAAAAAGTGATATGATTCAAAATATTTGTATCATTCATGGTTATCTTGATTATCCAAAATCAATTATGATAAGTCGAATGATTTTCATATGGACGTCCATAAAAGAACCAGAAGATTCTTTTACTATAAAGTCTTACCACCAGAAGTGGAAAGAAAAATTTGCTTGAAGCAAATAAGATGAAATTATTCGACGTTATCTTGATTATCATATGTGAACCAAAAGTTCAGATGATAATTAAATTTTGGATGCAATAAGATAAAAATGTCTCATATTTTAATTGCTAAAATCCCAGCGAGGATTGAAGTCCCTGTAGGACAATTAAGAAATTCAGCAGTCTGAAAGCATGTGAGACCTATTGATACAAAAGGTACTGCATTTTAAAAGAGAAAAGTACAAATAATTTGGTGCTCCTAAAGAGGCCATACCCACAGAACAAGCAATAGAGTCCATCCAAATTTTCTGTATAAAATTCTCCTATATAAATCTCCTGAAGAGTGCCTCCTGAAGAGGTTTTTCATGAAAATGTCTTCCCTTGAAGAGGAACAGGTACCTGAAAATAACGAGATCTCGTTACATTTTATGAATATTTGAGAAATTATGGATAGAAATAAAATCGTTATCGACAACGTATTTCCATATGAGATGGTAATTGACATTACCAGAAGTAATGATGAAAGTGACTCAAGAACCGTCAAAGAATACCGACGTAAAATATTGGCCAAATTTGAAAGAAACAATTCTTACAGAATTGATTCATTAGTAAAATATGATGCATCGAGACTTATAGTCTAAACACCTAAAGAGGTGATGCTTGTTGAATGTCAGTGGATATTTATAGAAAGGAAATAAAAATGTGATATATAAATCACGAGTTAGTTTCTCAATTCCTGCAGAATTGATATCACTAAGTAAAATGTGATAAATATGGACTTGAAGTCCAAACACCTAAAGAGGTGATTTTTGTTAAATATCAGTGGATATTTATATACATGATATAAAAAGCCTGAAACTTTTAATATGAAAATGTGATATAGAAATCACAAGTGAGTTTCTCGAAGAAACAATATTGATATGATTTTAAAGTGGTTGAAATCATATTGAAATTTTTATTAGCTTGAAAGTTACCGAGAGTTTAGATATGCATGATTAACTGCATATTTATATGGATCATTGGATCATGATATATATATGAAAATCCTTGAAGGATAGAAAATGTCTGAAACTTCTAATATGAATACATCTGGAAATATGTATTCTATCAAGTTTCAAAAATCCTTATATGATCTAAAGCAATCCAAACGCAAATAGAAACAAGCTATTATTGCAATTTATATATATGATTTAAATGTTATTGAGGCTCCAGAAGAGCTCATGAAACTGCACATATTTGAAATATAAATCTGAAACCCTTGCGGTTTCAAGGGGAAGATGGATGATGTTATTAATCATGAAATACCATCTTTTAAATACAATTAGTATTTCAGATTCATATTATGGATTTGATAAGAAGTGTGCATTATTAAAGAATAAATAAAATGAAGCACACAGAACATCTACCAGAAGATAGAAACACAAATATGAATATTTGTGAAATATTATTTTATTATCTTGAAACAAGAATTACAGAAATTTGAGACACTTTGCCTCATTCTTCAAACGCTCTTGTTCTTCAAGAATCTGCATGGCATCCTTATCTAAAGGGGTGGCAATCGAAAAGAAGATTTAAGCAAGGATTTTAAATTCCTATTCTTTTGCTTTATTGATTCTATCTTCATGTTGGACTCCAGAAGAAGTCGCTGAAGTATAGCAATATTCTCGTGGAGATTGTCAACTCTACAAGTTTTGGATTGCAGTCGTCGAGAAAATGCGACAATAGATGATGAGTATCGGGTACCGAGACTCACAAGCTCATAGATAGCTTCATTATCTGACCTATGAGTCAGATCATTATATTGTATGATAACACCTGTGGTAGAAGCAGGAACAACTGATGAACGAGGTGCAGAGTACCTCATATATTGGCCATGAGAAGATCGCTGAGCCATTGTAGGATAAGAATGTAGAAAGAGATTGCAGAATAAAAATGCAGTATGATTACAGAAAAGTGAAGAAGATGAGATGCGAATGAAGATGAGCTGAATATCTCTTTTATAGAGAAAATTATGATACAGCATCTCTCGTGAAGTAAGAGAAAAGAGATGAAATATAGCTTCATAGCTCTGCGGCGTCTGACAGCACGCCTGACAGCTGCGGCGCCTGACAGCACGCCTGAGACCTACAGAAGAATTGAAAATCCGCGGTACTTGTCTGATCTAAAAAGGCTGGCCACCGTTTTTATTAAAAAATGAGGTTAGCGGTTTAATGTTGATGAATTCTCCACTAACTGTGTTATTTACAAAAATTTTAGAAGAGTACAACTCCAGAAGAGTAGTGATGAGCAGAAAGATCCAGTTGTGATTATTTTATCAACATGGATCAAGTCCACAGTTAGTTGGATGTATAAATGCAAGTTATCTTTCAGATACACACAAGAAGATCATTGCAATTCATGAGAAAAAGTTGAAATTGATATCAAGAAGGTACGGTCAAGTAAAAATCTGGCAGATTTATTCATTAAAGCATTACCAACTGCAACATTTAAGAAGATTATGCAGAACATTGGAATGCGGAGGTTTGAAGACCTGTTATCATGCACTTTTCAGGAGAAGTAATGTCTTGAAGACTTGTGCTGATTGTACTCTTTTTCCTTCGCTAAGGTTTTATCCCACTGGGTTTTCCTTTGCAAGGTTTTAATGAGGCAATCCTAAAGCACTCGGCGATACATATGAATACTGTACTCTTTTTCCTTCGCCATTGATTTTTTCCCACAGGGTTTTTCCTTGGCAATGTTTTAACGAGGCATATTTTTTAAATATGGTCATCCAAAGGGGAAGTGTTACAAACTATCTTGAATTGTATGACCACATTTAGTTAGTCGTCAAATGCATAGTACTAGTCATCAAATGCATAGTGCATAGTGCTAGCATAGTGAGCTAGCCATCAAAAGCATAGTCCTCTTTGTATTCCTATATATATCGTTGAATCATTTAAGGAATTCATAAGTTTGATAACAGATCAATAAGAAAATCTCTTCTCTCGTTCTCTCAATCTCTTGAAACTCTTTTTTTTTTTTCATTGAATTCATAACAGTTTAAATATTTTTAAAAAAATATATATCAATACATTAATAAGAACTTATTTAATTATTAAACAATAAAATATATTAAAAATAACATAAAATACATAAACGATGAAATTAAAGATACAAACTCAAACATGGTATGATTTTCCGATGGATGTGTATTAGTATTCAGAATTGAATCTGTGTAGCTGCATCACTAACCGTACGTTTTTCTGCTACCCACCAGTCATTTACTTTCATTTACGCATTTTATTGGCGTTTTATTAACATTTATTCATAAGAATGAGAAAATCTGAAAACCAGAGAGTTGAATTACGATCAACGTTTTATTTATTTATTATATAGGGGAACATTCCACTTTTATTTTAAAGGGTTTCAACCGAATAGATCATAGTGTCACTCATTGGACATCTACAGTTATGCTTTTGCAGGTGTATGATCTTATCATTGTCTCTTGAGAACCTCAAGAGCATGTGCTCTCATATTTTAAGCAATGTTTTCTGGACATTTATTTCGAATTTAGACAATTTAATACTTGAACTAAACAAAAGTTGGCTGGTCGGAGAAGGGGGTTATGGCAAGACGTAGGGTGGGATGGGGAAGTTATGGTAAGCAATGATAGTGGGCGGAAGTTACGGTATGCAGTGATAGTGGGCGACAAAAGTGGAGAGCTGCATGGGCATTAAAGTGCAGTTGGTGGATGGACGTACGGTGTGTACATTCGGTGACTGTGGAGCACTAGGTTTTTTCTTTTATTTTTCAGTTGAGTTTGTTTTATTTTGTTTTATCTGTTAGGATTAAATGAGAATGATTTGAAGTAGGTAATTCCCTTTTCTCTTTTAGAGGAGGATAGTGAGTCTTTATCCTTCTTTGGAGGATGAGGGTGAAAAATCCCTCTCCTATTTTGAAAGGTGAGGGTGGAATGAATTGTTTTTTCTCACAGACAAGTCGAGATGAACACTTCTGTTTTTACAGAGTTTCACATTTCAGAAGAACTGTGTCATTGAAAAGTTTTATGAAATTTTTTAGACAATGTCCGGCACAATAAAAATTGTGTGCATGAAAATGTATAGCCAATGAGTAGTTGACTTGTAATTAAGACTTATTTCCAGACTTATTTGAATGAATTGAATTCAAGCCTATATAAATAAATAAATACCACACAAAAGTTGGGTTACGTCCTTTTATTCAGAGAACTCTGAATCATAAAGTCGTGTAATTATTAGAGAGTAGCGACGATATTTGGTTTATCATAAACCTTATAACGGCAATGGTAATTCCAAGGAATTGGATAAAGCCTTAAATGCTAATGAAAAATAACATTAATTAAACTGACATACAAAAATGATTGATATAATATATATACACATACATTGTAGGGCCATATGCCAAAAGGCTTATGATCTGATTGGCATAGCTCCCAACCTTCAAAATAGAGGTGTTCGAAAACCCCTTCTTCCAAAGGGGCCCATATGCCAAAGGCCTATAATCTGATTGGCACAACTCCCAATCTCTAAAATGGAGGTGTTCGAAAACCCCCTCTTCTAAATGCATCATAAACAAATTAAAGGGTCCTCCGACCAAAGGACCTTAAAATCAATCAAATATAACGTAATATGTACAAAAGAATCGGACGCGCAGCACCAGCAGTCACCCAAAACGAGAAACCCACCTAAACACCATCACGAGCTGATTAGGCTTCCAAAACTCCACCATTTCTTCTTCTTCTTCATGGATGGAGGTAGATCTAGACACGAGACAACACAGCAAATTAAAATCATTAAAACTTTGCAAATGTTGATAATAAATATGATTGATCTAGTTTAATGCCAACGGTAATTTAAGATGTAGGGCCTTATCTTGGCTCTGTTCTATCATCAATAATGTTTATAATCTCTGCAAACCTTTTTCAATAGCTGTTTGCATAATCATTAGTTTTTCTTTATAATGTTCGTTTTATTAATAATTTTAGTCACAAATTCAGCCACCGTTTCTCTTTACTTGGTCCCTACATTCCCAGATGCCTCCGTCCAATGCATACGCAAATTAAGGATATAGCTAAGGAATGTGTTGTTCAGCATCTCGAGACTTTGAAGTTCAGATTTTAGGGGCTAGGTAACTGGAGAAAACATATAGATAGAAATTCAGTAAGGCATTGCTCCTTAACAATGAGTTGTCTATATCAAATAGAAGGCTTGATACACGCTTGCACTCAATTCCCTTGCCTTTTCTGCCAGTTCCTCTATCTCTAGCTCTCCTACAGTACTTGTATATTCCAGTATTTACCATCTTTATCTAGCAGTCTAATTTGAAAAAAAAAAAAGCTTCCAACTCCATTTGCATGCTGGTGTAAAGGTTGTCCCAAAATACCTTTGATTCAAAACTTAATCTTGCAGTATGTCCCGTCATGACAGTGGGTCAACTTGGAGCTGAACTAGTCGATTAGAGAAGTTAAACATAGACCTTAACTGTTATTTTGGTAATTTTACCTTTACTCATTCCTCCGAAGGCAAGTGGGGCTTTGCAAGTGAAGACTAAGGATAGAATAAATCCGGCCAAATGCTGAATACAAGCTTAAAGCTTTTCAATGAGTATGGAAACACCATTGAGAACAAGCAGAAAGAAAAAACAATTTAGGTTTCGGGTTTGATAGAAAAATCATTTCCAAGATCATCCTATGTACTTCAAGTGTCCTTTTCATTTGTATTATATTCCAGCAGATGCATATCGCGTAAGTTTACTGTTTACCTCCTTCCGGATAAATTGAATTGTAATGCACCTCAGCCCAAAAGCTCAAGAAAATAACTGCACAAGCCAAAAATCAGAAGTATTTTATAAACATACTCTAACCAAACAAGTCAAAATACCACAGGGTTAAAGATAGGGGCATGAAAATTTATCCATTCAGATTATCATAGTTACTAAAAATGATTCCTACCTCACTGATTAGTTGTTTAAATGGTGAAATTTAACAAGTTCGGTACCCAGCTTAAAGAAGTTTGATGATCAGGCCTAACAAGGGGAAAAAATCATAATGGAGGTATAGAACGAGCAACAAAGTCAATCAAGCCTTCCATAAGGATCGAATAATATTTAAAAACCCCTTTGCATCCGAAATAGTGATGGTCAGATGGTGAAGTTGATATTGATTGATTCAACTTTTTACATCCCCACTGTTTTAAAAGGTACATAAGGAGGGGCGATTTAGATTACTATGACAGCATGATAATCTAAAAGATTTCCACTGTTTTGATCTCCATTGGTTATAAAACATCACGCTCCACAAAATTGATGAAAAGCTTTACAGTTACCTCGGTTGGACTTCTGGATATGTGGAAGGATCTCAATATAGCATGTGTCCTTAAATGAAGTTAGCACAAATATCTTGACACCATACTGCATAACATATGGCAAAACATTAATTATTCATCAACCGAATAGGTTTTAACACAAAAACTATTGATATCCATGTAGAGGCTAACAAAACAAATTCAAGAAGCAAAAGGCACTAAAACACTTGAAGGAAAAATTAAATTAAATGAACCAATAAAGGGATAAGGCTGAGAAAGTTTTACAGGATATTTTAAAAAATGTGAAAAAAAGCAATAAATTCCATATGCCTGAATCAAACGGTTCTTTTGAGCACTCAAAATTATCTTCCATATGTACTCACTTGCAGCACATACTTCTATTCAAGTTCATTAACATATTAAAATAGAGATAAATACTTAAGTTTGTAATTTTGATCTCAAAAGTTATAAACTTCCCTTCTAAAAGAAAACTCAAAAGACCCAACTTCCGATTGTAATTTTTTTAACAGTAACTGCCATAGTATCCTCAACGACCTATGCTGTATTCCTTGTCTACAATTTAAAGGGAAAAGGAAGAACTGATGTAAAAAAATAAAGGAAAAAGGAGGAACTACCATCTACATAGGATATCATAAATTGACTCAAATATATAGAGTTTAGGCAATCAAGAAAAGAAGGTTAATGGTCAGTATTAAACTCTTAGTATTGCTTTCAATTTCAGAAAGGCAAAGGTAGCAGAAAGTAAAGGGAGAAGCAGAGAAAGTCCAATAGTTCCTTATACCCAATCTGCAGCAGCTTGCAATGTCACATGGTCACCCCATTCACCACTCCTATTTCATAAACCCAAAAAAGAAGGCATACAAGCATGAGAAATATGGTCATAAAGCTTTTAGCAAATGAAATACCATAAAAGCAGAGAATAGAACAATACTTGCTCATTTTCTTCAAATAGTCCTGGTAGGCCATGGGGACATAACCCTCATATATTCCCGGGTGAGACTTAAGCTGATGACATCAATACAGAAATTATCACGCTACTATAAAATTAAATATTGGCATCACAAAATAAGAACATATTCAAATGCAACCAACCTGTCGAATGATCTGTTCTCTTACAAAATCATGGTGCCCAGGAGAACGATACAGTTGATCAGATAAAGCACGAAACTGGAAAAATACAGACCAAAAAGATGTCTCTTAAGTTCATAATATTGGGAAATGCATAACTGCAAGGTATTACAAGAAACAACAATAGCTAATAACAATACCAACTGTAGCTGACAAAGAACCACACCTATAAATCATACAAGATTTTTTTTTCTTTCTTTTTTCTGAACTGATAATATGCTCAAATCAGACATTTAAATGGCAGGATTACCCTCAATCCCAAAAGAAAACTCAAATAAAGGTTTGTTACCTTCATCAGATGCTTATTAACTGTTAAATGCGCTTCCATATACACTAAGTCCCAAATTACTTGGGACCCCTATCCCACTTTGAAATTGGAGAAGTCTGAACCCTAACCATGCATTTCCATAAAAATAAGGCTGATTTCCTTTTGCAATATATAGCCTTCTTAGGTTATGGACTCAGGAAGAGAATAAAAGGTACGGTCAGCAACTGACATAAAACATGCACTATAAAGTGTCCGCTTACGTTGTGGAAATAAAAACTGATTACCCAAAAAAAAAATCTGCAGAGACATTTGATAAATTACACCACTCTCTCTCTCTCTCTCTCTCTCTCTCTCTCTCTCTCTCTCTCTCTCTCTCTCTCTCTCTCTCTCTCTCTCTCTTGTTTTTACTGTCCACAACATGGAAACTATCATTCACATATGCAAGAATTAAGTACTTAAGCAGAAAGGTAATGAGAAAAAAAACTAACCTGACAGTTACCATCTCCTTGAACCTTAAGCTCAATCAGCTCATATAACTGCAGTCTGAAACGACCAAATATCTTAACACCAGATATCCAACAATTTCAACACCTTTCTACTTGTAGAAACTATCCAGAAAGGAATATAAGGCACTAAAGTTTCTATAACTGATAAAAATGCACTCAAAACTTCTTGACAAACAAATCCAAATATTAACTTTGTCAAATATTATTTAACTGTGTGGACATAACATACTATCAACTTGATAATGTTTGCCAGATAGCATGGGAAACCATAAATCAATATCAGTAACACCCAATTCTTTAGGCTTTATATGAACAGATGCTTACTAAGTTGAATTGAAAGGTGAATTCAAAGTAGAAACAAGCGATTTAATGAAATATTTACTCTAATTCTCCAGCCATCCCCCCCTATCCCTCCTTTTTCTCCCTATACTAAATTACAACACTGCCCAAATACCAAACAACATAGTAATTACTTTCTAGTTTAAGCAATATAGTAATCACTTTCTCAACAAAGTTCGTCAAAATGAACTTCATAGTCCTGTCCTATCTTAATATCAAGAAACCATGTCCCACCAAAAAAAAAAAAAAAATCAGTCACCCATATATCCATCAGAACAGAAATCTAACATGATAGCAGCTCAAGGATCATTCAAAGGTTTCTTTTAATCATTTACCAAGGAATGGCTGCTTCCATAGATTTCATTTTTTTTTTTTTTTTTGGATAGGTAATAAGAAATTTTATTCCGAGTAAATAGGAATAGGCATAGCCCAAGTACATAGGAAGTGTACAAGAGAATACACCTAAATACAAACTAAAGCAAAACAAAATTAAAGAACAGCATCACAAATATTCATATCCCTCACTAGATTGTTCACCCAAAAATTTAAAGTGCTAAAGAAAAAATCCCTAAATTCCCCCATAGTGCATTCACAATCTTGGAAGCACATCCCGTTTCTCTCAAGCCATAAACACCAAAACAAACATGAAGGAATCATCCTCCACTCAGCTTTATTGCCTCCACAACCTGCAGCACCTTCCCAAGTAGCCAAGGAATCCAACACATGATAAGGCATCACCCAAGCAATGCCTACCCTTGCGAATAACTCATTCCACAAAACAGTCACCATTTCGCAATGAAGAAACAGGTGGTTAACAGATTCACCATCTTTTTTACACATGAAGCACCAATCCATCACATATAAACCCCCTTTTCCTCAAATTATCAGTAGTTAAAACTTTCTCCAGAGACACCAACCAGCAGAAAAATGAAACTTTACTGGGCACTCTAGCTTTCCAAATGCATTTCCAGGGGTACATTTTATTACCATGACTATTTAAAACCTTATAATAGGAATTCACAGAGAATCTGGACTTATTATCATTAACCCACAGCATCCTATCCTCCCTGATCAGATCAATCTTCGAATTATAAAGATTTACATAAAAATCAGCAGCTTTTCTCACTTCCCAGTCCTGTAAATCTCTAGAAAATTCCACATTCCAATTCAGCATATTGTTAGAAAACAAGTATGAATCAGCCACAGCAGCCCCTTTATTTTTAGCAAGCCTAAAAAGGCTAGGGAATGCTAATTTAAGGGGTGAATTACCACACCAAACATCATGCCAAAAGAAAATATTAGTCCCAGTCCCCACTTTGAAATTAATATTTTTGACAAAATCCCCCCATCCCATCAGAATGGACTTCCATAATCCCAACCCAAAAACCCCTTTTATTTCATTAGTACACCAATTTTCCCACATCCTTCCATATTTAGCATCTACAATCTGTCTCCACAATGCGTTTCTCTCGTTGTTGTATCTCCAAAGCCACTTCCCAAGGAGGGCTTTATTAAAAAGCCTTAAATTCCGCACACTCAAACCTCCAGTAGACACCGGAATACGAACCTTATTCCAACTCATCAAGTGAAATTTACGTTCCTCCCCAATACCATCCCAGAAAAAATTTCTAAAAATCCTCTCAATTTTTTTGACCACCCCTGCTGGAATAGGGAAAAGAGAGAGGTAATAAGTGGGTAACTTAGACAAGGTGTTTCAGGAGGAAAAAAAAAAATCTAAACAGAAAGTATCATATCTATGGAAACAGCCATTACTTGGTAAATGATTTAAAAAGAACCATTTATAAATGTATAACCTCGAGCACTCAATAACCAAGCATGCTAAGCATGGTAATAATAAGGGGCAAGGGCACAATACCTCTCTAGCAGCCTTTGGTGATCTGATATTTCTTCGTCAACAGAGGGTATTTTCTCATTTGTTTTAGGAACATGCTGAAAAACCAAATGAGGGAAAGCCTCAGTTGCAGTCTTTCAAATGCTAAAGGCCACCACAGCCACGACATTAGGAAAATATGTCTGCTCAAATGTATGCTATACTTGTTGCAAAGATTTTTTTTTTTAAATGTGCAAATGGGGACACAACTATAGCACATGGAAAGTATGAAGAAGAAAAACCCAGAAGGCAAAACTATCATCTAAAATTTAAAAGATCAATTAACTCCCACATACTTGAGTAGGAGGAACATCTTGTAGCCGCCGTCCAATCATTCATACCCCTCAAACTTAAGTAGGAGAAACGTCAAATCTGGCAGGGATAATTCATCCCCTTCAAAATTCCATGCACTCCTCCTCTCTCTCCAAGAATTTTTTAAATGAATTAATGACCAATTATGCTACTAATGAGATAATTTTCTTCATAAGAGATCTGAAAATTTTATAGCCATTCTATCCCAGACAGCACCCCAAAAAAAAGTAAGAAAATTCCTACAGCATCCCTAAAAAAGTAGAAAATGCTCGTTCTTCAATAAAAGCAGAACTGCCATTCTCCAAATGCTAGAATAATAAAATATATCCTATATCATTTGTGGAATCTGCTTTACAATGGCATTGACTTCAACATAGGTGAAACACAATATGCCATAACTGTCATATTTCCAAAAAAGATATTCTCTCTTATTTTTTCAAAACGGCATAACACTACAGATAACATATACAAGGCAATTCCACTTTTAGGCCTCTTTTGGGAGATGAGAATTTTGTGAATAATAGTGAAATGGTTTGAGTTAAGATGTTTTATTGGGTTTTGGGAAATGAGAGAGAAAAAGTCAAAAAAATATTACAAAGTTAAAATATTCTTAGAATATAAGTTTTTAATATAATTTTTCTTGTGAAATTTGAAAAAGTTGAATTATTTTTTGTGTTTTATTTGGAAGTTTCGGAAAGTTATAATGATTAGATGAAAAAGTTGAAGATTTGAAATTGAGAAGTGTTTGTGTTTGAGTAATGTTTGGGAAGGAAATAAGATGAGATTAAATGGGTTTAGATTCGCAAATGAGGCCTTAGTCTCTGAGCTCTTCAATTCTCCTCTAAGTTGTAATACATTGCAGAATCAAACAAAAGGAAAATGCATGTTACCAGCAAAACAACTTCAGCTACTATAACTAAAACTTGAAAAAAATATATTGCTTACAGGAACAGGAACCATCTGATTAAATCTTTTGCCTACTTCACCATCCAGAGCAAACTCATCTGTTATGTCCCATGTATGCAACAGGTCCTCCACATTTGATGATTGTTCTCGTGGGCTAGAGCATGAGCCGAAAATTTCAATTTCAGCCGCTACATCATTTTCAGTTGCCCTATGATCATCAGTCTTTTCTATTATGTTTATTCTGGAATCTGCATCCTCCGTCTTTCTGCCAGGATTATCTGCTGCTTTCTTATCATTTTCATGCCCTGCATATTGTTGGCGATCTAGCATAATAAGAAAAACACGAAATCGTACCAAAAATGAAAGTTAATCAGAATGGCAACAGCAAAGTTATCTTCACCAGAACTGTGATGTCTTTCTGAAGGACCAAGCCAATCCTGTGCAAGAACAGATGCTTGCAAATGCTCTTCCATGGCATTAGATAATCCAGAAACTTCAAAAGAATCGATTCGTGTAAATTCTTCTTGAAGAGCACGTGCTACAGCCTCATCATTCTCCACATGAGCATTCTCAGAAAAACCTTCTCTGACATACTCAACTTGACTCAAATCTTGGTCATATTGAGTGATGGTACTACAATAACCGCTATTTGTAAGGGTGCAAACATCTAGTTGATTGAGACCCCACCGAGTAACATCAGGATCTAGCTCATATGTTTTCATTTGCACATATTAGACCCAAAAGGAGCTCTTGACCCTTGCAATGACCTTGTTTTATCTCTACGCCCAAAAAAATTCCAATAATTGGGTGAGACAATTAAATAAGCCATAATCACATTACACCTAAAATACATATATGCATAACCCACTTAAGAGGCGCAAGAAAAAATCAACCAATAACATTTCCTAAGTTTTTTTTTTCCTTTTTAATCCTAAGTTCCACATGCACCAATTGAGTATTGAAATAATATCCTAACTCTTCACCATATTCTCATAATGAGATGCCAAAGAGATCATTGACAAGTAAGCACAAACAACTATCAATAAAATCTCCAAGTTCAATGCGAAATTTGTACACCTAATTGCATAGCATACACTCGACCTAGAAGACACGGAGGGTGAGAAAGTCACAGATACGATAAATGTAGATTATCCATTCATTTTATCATTTTTTATAAGTAATTTTAAAATTTACCCATAAATATTTTTTTTGCAAAGAGACTAATCGAAAATATATATTTAAAACTTTTAAAGACTAATAAAATATGCGGACTACTTTCAATCATATAGATGAAGTTTTCTATTGCAACATAAAACTGATAGATTTTTACAGTAATTCAAAACAAGGATCACAGACGTACCTTAATTAATTAAAATTTCAAAATTATTATTACGCCGAAAAAATCCCAAAATGTCTAAAACGTCCGTATTGAATTCACATCATGATAGGAATAGTTCAATCTATTCTGCACCCCATTCCCTTTATGAGCTCCAAACTCAATAATTCCGAAAATAAAGAAATAAAAATACGAGGACAAGGAACTCGTTCCATAGAAAAACTCAAACTTCGCCCATGAATGACAAGAATCGCAAAACCCTAAACCAAAAAACTTCACCTTTCTCAAATTTCCCGATGTTTAAGTTTAAAAAGACCCAATAAAATCATAAAAAAGAAAAAGAAAATACATATCCCATAGAGAGAGAGGCAGAAAGAATGAATTCTGCATTGCGTACTTCTCAAAAGCACAGAAACGTACCTCTGAGAATCCAAGAATGTTTTGAGGACAGCCCAAGGGATGATTGTGAAAGCAAGCGATGCCAAGAATCTTGAGAGAGAGAGAGGAGGAGGAGGAGGGGGGGGGGGGGGGGGGGGGGGGGGGGGGCAATGGAAGGATGGCAATTGCACGCGTCGGCCTTAGGAGTGATGAATATCGAGTAGCTAGGATTCGTAACGGAAAGAATATAATCGGGAGGAGTCGGTAAAACGTTGACGTCCGTTAATCTATTTTAGTGCCCGGTCCTATTTTTTCTTCAAAAGCGGCTTCTCCTCCTCCTATAAGTTACGTAATGTATATTATAACTCGCCGTGGAAAATTGAAGCCGCCACTTTCTGACGCAGCACCTACGAGGAAGATATCTTCAGGAGAACTAACCGACCTTGTTAATGACAACTCTCAATCGACCGGCATGTGTCATTATGACGGTGTCCTTTCCCTTTGGCTCTTTTCTTTTTTTCTTTTTTTTTTCATGCTTTAAGAAAACAACACGCATTAAAAGAAGAAATAATTCGAAAACACTGATGATAGGCTTCAACTTTTTCATCTTGTTTTTAATGTTGTAATTCACAATATCAGTCCTTCAAATTCAATTGTTGTGCTTCATGTCGTCTTCTTCCTATGGATGGATGGATGGATTATGGATATGCAATATGCATATTCTGAGAACATATATAAAGTTTTTGGTATAAAAAAATAATAATAAATAAGTTTTGAGGCCAACAATGAGCAAGTATTGAGCACCATCTATGTTTATACATGCACTCATGACTCATCTATGTTTATTCAATCCAGTACTGCACAATACATAATGCAGAGCGTAAAGGGCAGCCTTGTGCCTGACTCACGTATCCACTCTCCTCGTGAAGGAGTTGGGTAGGACGGAGAGAGGGCCCAGCCCATTACAATTCTCCCTTCTCTTCTTTCCCCCCAAAAAATAAGGCAATACTTCTCAGGTCATTCATTTCTACCAAGCATGTTAAACATGATAACCTTAGGTCTCCATGTTCCACAATTCAAACAAGTATTTTCTCCTGTAAGTGGATCCAAAAAAATTCTCTTTAAACGTTCTCTTTTGGATTCTATGAAGTCTTCTTCTGCAGCTAAACTTATGATGGGATGTTCGGGGACTCCAATATCTGTTGTCTCCATAATTCTGTTCACCATCTCTAAGATTTCACTCATTTTGGGGCGTGATTTAGCTTGCCGCACCAGGCAGCGGTTGGCTACAGCAGCTAACTTTTGAGCAGACCTGAGTGAATAATTTCCCTCGAGTTTGGGGTCCAAAATCAGCTCAAATTTTTTCATATTAGAGAGGTGTGGCCTGACCCATTCCAACATTTTTTGCTCGTTCTTGGGGCGGTTTCGATCAAAAGGGCGCCTGCCAGTGATGAGTTCATAAAGGAAAACGCCATAGCTCCAGACATCGATTTTTGATGTAAGATGCCCAGTTTGAATATATTCAGGAGCCGCATATCCAACTGTTCCTACAACCTATACGAAAATTAGGAAAGTCAGTTCCTCTATTTGTGCGAACTAGTATTAACATACATAGAGTGCATGAGACCACAATGGTCCCAACAACCAGAAGAATAAGACATGCAAGGAAAAAAGAAGAAGCATAAATACAAAGTCAGAATCTAACACATTATACAAAGATTATCTTGTCACGTACATCTATTAAAATGATCAACATAACGGAGGCTTTCAAAGTTAGAAAGAAGATAGATACTTTAGATGAAAAAGGTCATTATCATTAGAAAAGTTAGGAGATAGTTTCCTTGAATTTGTAGATGAGTTTAAACATAAAGAGCCATCTTCTTTTGATAAGTATAAATGGGACATCTTCCGAACATGGTATGTATCCCTAATTAATGAAAATAATTGTAAGACGCTAAGTGTGAGAAAAGCCAGTACAAGTGCAGTAGACATACCGCAGTTGAGACATGACTTAATCCATCTGAAGGCCCCAGCCTGGCCAATCCGAAGTCCGATAACTTTGCATTCCACTGGTCATCCAAAAGAATATTTGAAGACTTGAAATCCCTAAAGATAATCTGCACCAACAAAAAAAGTTTATGGAACAGCAACAAATAAGACAATTTTTTTTTTTCGGACTAGCAGCTTTGGTGCACAATAGATTATCTTAGAATTAAAAGGAAACAGTTCTACTAAAGCTTAGAGCCTTAGACTTAAGAGAATGCAAAATACCTGAAAATCCATTCCTTCGTGGAGGTATGCTAAGCCACGAGCAGCATCCTGGGCTATTCTCATTCTTGTGGCCCACGAAAGAGGTGTCTGAAATCGGCTGGATAAGTGATCTTGCACACTCCTGTTGGGCATGTATTCGTATACCAGCAGCCTCTGGATCCCTCTTTCATCATCCTCAGCACAGTGGCCCAATAATTTAACAAGATTTGGATGTTGAACAACCCCTAAAACGTTTACTTCTGTCACCCACTCTCTATGGCCCTGTCAGCAAGATATGATAACACAAAAATTGTACCTCTTAAGACGTTAAATATTTTGAAATGCTGCAAAGACAGACATATAACAGAGAAAACAATTATAAGACCATTTCCTTTTAGTTTTTCTTATTAAACTTCACCAATAAGAGGGTGAAGACAAATTTGTCTTTTTTTTTTCTTTTTATTTTATTTTATTTTATTTTATATTATTTTTTTATAAGGGTGAAGATAATATATTACAAAAAGCAGAACTGTAGTGTTTGTGGCATAAAGCTAATACATTAGTATCAAAAGTTCGTACCATTACCATGAAAAACATGAAAAATACATGTCTGAAAGTTTCTAATTTTCCTGCTGCAAACATTCTAACTAGGTTATTGCATAATCAAATACACTAGAAGCATATTTTCACTCGAGTACAGGAGGAAGAATAAGCTAGAAGCAACTTGCCTGCAATCCCCTTTTACTTAGTTGCTTAACAGCGACATCTATCTTTTTGTGAGGATCATCTGTGCTCCGGATCACGCCCCTATATACACCACCAAACCCACCCTCTCCAATCATGACAGAGCGGCTGAAATTCTTTGTGGCCGTCTTCATCTCTGAGAATGTGAATTCTCTGAGATTACTTTGTCTTTGAGACATGATTGCAAATGACTTGACAGAGGATCCAGTGCTTAATTCTGAGATATTCTGAGAATTGAATTCAAAACCAGATCTCCTCGTATCCTGGTCTGTGGACATGGATGTGGAGGTGGACCGAACAGAAATAGACTTCATAGTCCCTGGTTCATCATTTTTCTCTTTATTGGGGAAAGGAAAACACTTCATGGCCTCTCAAAACTGATTTCTTCACTGCATATCCAACAACTGTGTCATGATGGGGGAGAAAAAAAAGCCTGATGCAAGTAAGTAGCCAAGGCACCGTTTTATTAATAGACACAACTCCAAATTTGACTTGGATTCATAATACCCATGAATGTTTATGAAATACAAAAGTGCACCTTAAATTTTCCTTTCACTTATTTGAACAGACAATTGTCATTTATTTTGCTTAAATATCCCCATAAATTCACCATGAAAATAGGTAAGTTAAACAAAAACATTATTAAAAAGAAAGAACCAAATCTGCCAACAACAGGGTCCAACTCTCTTCCCAACAAGCAGAGATAGTTATAGACTTGAGAAATGCTATAGCTACAGAGAGATTTCACAAAATTAAACTCACAAAACTGATATCGCTTTATGTGATATGTTAGACCTAATTTACAATAAAAATAATTTTATAATTTGATATACCACACAAAGTCATGTCAGTTTGTGAGTCTGTGAAATCTCTTTATGGCTAAAGCATTTCTCGACTTGAGAAGTGTGATACTTGGAATATATAGCTCATCTCTTTTGAGTTTCCTACTGCCCTTCAAGAAATCCCCTTCACTCAGGGTTAGGGCTGAGCTCAGAAAAGTAATCCACCGTTTCTTTGCAATCTCCACCATTGTCAAACAGCTAAATATATTCACGTAGTCACCCTATGGTAACTTAACAACTTTCATTGCTACCGTGCAACTTTCTCACTTGAATACTCAGAATCCGGGGAATTCAATTATAAAACATCAGTTTCAAAAATTCAGCAGGCCAAAACTCAAAGATTGATAAGAAGTGATAAGAAGTGAAGGATAAAAGGTTAAAAGAATTGAAAACAAAGGATAAATTGATAAGAAGAATAGGAAGACTTACCTCTCATAAAATTCAAATAGATAGAAGTGAATGAACAATTTTATAACAATCAAAGAACTTTATTCTAGCAGTTTCCGAGCGAAAATCAACGACCGAGAAACAGATATGAGCGTATCCAGGGACACGACGAGAACTCCACGATCCACGGCAAGTCAATACCACGCAGCTGGAATTTAGCCCGCCAACCAAAAACCCCATTAGACAAAAAAGAAAAAGAAAACAGACAAAAGAATAAATAAAAAGTATGGAAGCGTAGACCCAGAAAGAGGAGGGGTCAGGGGCGTGTGAATGAGACGAGTTTATGGTGTGAAAAGGAAAACCGAGTGGGAAGATGGATGGCTTTTTTTTGGAGAAAGGCACGGAGAATGTAAATCGCGGAGACCGAGTCTCGTTGACCATGGGAAAATGTTATAAACATTCTAAGAACTTGATCATTTCATTCGGGTCGTCCTCATAAATTGCAGTCGGAAGTTGAAAACCCAGGGGAACGGTTGTCCGATTCGGCAAGGGATGTTTTACGTGTGCAGGGATTATTCAATTGAGTTTTACTATATGTAAATATGTATTAATATTGATTTATTTATATTTAAAATTTAAATTAATATTATTTAAATAAAATTTAGTTTTTAATCAATTACATAATATTAATGTATAAATTAATACATAATTATATTTATAATTATATTTTTTCTACTCAATTATTTATGGAAAGTGGAGTGGTTTAAAATTTTTGCTCGATTATTTTAATTATTTTTTATTTAATTATTGAGAAATTCACTAATGGTACAATTATGTATTTTTTTTTAATGATTAAATATCTGAAAAAATTGTTGACAAAAAATAAAAGGAAAATGAAAAAAATTTAAATATACTAACAGCCGGTTAGCACTGCTCATTTGTTATTATATAGTGAAAAATGATATTAAGAATAACTTGAAACTGGTGTATCCTATAAGTATAGATCAACGGAAACCAATGATATAGTGCCACGTAGGGGATATGTGTTATGAGTAGTGGGATGAGCTGTAGAGAACTTGGTCTCAAGTTCGAGACCGAAACCCTCCTTCCCATCCCCCCACTCTCTCGAACCTTAACCTCCCTCTCCTTCCCTCTCCTCCACGAAGATGTTCAACCCAAAGAGAGGTACATATATGTTCATTAACAGAAAATCAGCTATAACACGAAGATGCAACAGCTTGCCTAGCAATTTGATTATGCAATATAAGCAAAGGCAAAACGCATTAAGAAAATAACCATGAACTGAAGAGGTACATTCCTTTTTTTCTTTTTCTTTATTTTTTTTTTTTCCAGTTTTACATCAAATCCAATGCACAACCTGTCTTGGTGCCACAAAGAGGTGGTGGGTCACCTTTGAATGTTTAGTAGATGCTTGAACTGAAGATTCTCCAAGTGAAACCTCTATATTAAAGATTTCCGATAACTTTTCTACTTGATAAATATCTGGAAAATGTTGTATGAGGGGGGAAATGTGGTTGAATGTTTTGGCAATGTGGGTTCAGGCAAATGGGTTAATTGTCAATATTCATCCGTATTGATTCATTCATTTGTATAAATTTTATTCTCATTTATAGAAGAAAACTCAGTAGAAGCAATTTTAGAAGAATTTCATGTGAAAAGAGATATCAAAGATCTCTTCGAGAACAGAGGTGCAAAGGTGATCGTCGCATTGGTTTGTGGCTCGTGTATCGGTATGAAGTTCGCATGGTGTGCAGTAGTGTGGGTGGATGCAAAGGAAATCCGTTCGTACGTTTTGGGTATTATGTGGTCTTTTGGTGTAGTCAACTTTAGTAGTTTGTGATATACTCAACTGATGTGTCATCTTCTAAGTGGTCTCTGATAAAGTAGGCTTAGAGATGCACTGATTAGAAGCGTTTCTCAATAATATTCCACCTGCAAACTTGCAATAAAATTCATTGATCTAATGGTAAATGAAATATTTTTTAATGAGTTTGTGATTTTTTTAAATGTTCAATGAATTTAAACATATATTTGAAAAAAAAAACTAAAAAAAAAAAATGGTAATTCGGTGGCTCCCCTCTTGGGTAGCACCCTAACATAGTATAGTTGAGATTATGGTCTTTGCATTTTTTTTTATTATTATTTAGATCATGTTTGGAAATAAATATATCTCATCTCATAATTTTTCAAAACTTACTTTCTAAATATTACTTAAACACAAAATAATTTTTCATTTCAAATGTTTAATTTTTTTATCTAATCATTACATAATCGTCACAATTTTTTTAAACTTTCAGATAAAATATAAAAAATAATAAAATATTTTCAAATTTTAAAACAAAAATTATAATCAAATAATTTTTAATTTTATAATATTTGTATTCAATCCTTTATATCTTATTTTTAAAATTCAATAAAACATATTAACTTAAATCCTTTCATTATTATTTATAAAATTATCATCTCATCTCATTATCTAAATATATCATTAAATACTTTCAACTATTCAAAAATAGAGATAGTGATAGCGTAGACTTCATTATATTAAATACTATCCATGAGTCTCAAATTATTATATTGTGTCCATATAAGTACTCTTATTTTCCTTTAAAAAAGCCCCCTTTTTTTTATTAAAAAAAGGTTGTAGAGAAATATAATTTAATGCTATGACCAGCTGGCCAACCTATCAAACTCTTGTGCTTGACTTTTGCCGTGTGTGCAAACATCTCTCGATCAATAGTCAGCATCTCGTAATTTGCTTCAACGTTACTAAAATACAACGGTTATCTAAGCAATTTGTATCATATGGTAGGCCTCAACTGTAGCGGTGATCTGCCAACTCGATGATTTTTAATAATTAAAGATGACAACAATGGTAATGATCATCATTTTCTTACCATTTTATTGGGTGATATTAAATAATTAAAGATTATTTTTTATTTTTGATTTATGAACCAATTATTATTTGTTATTCCAATTCTAATTATATCACTTGCTATTTTCGGTAAAAATCCGCATTCTGATAATAAAGTATAAAAAAAAGGAAATTAAAATGATTAGATACTTAACCGGATAATCCAAACAATGTCCTAAGACCGAGCCAAAGACTCATAGCTCTTGAGCTCCGGAGTAGAGACGAGAGTAAAAGACATGCGCTCCATAATTTTAGTTCAATTTCCACTCTTTACGGGGCTTCTTATTACAAGACATCCACCTGCAAGCACGATCAAGCTTTTAAATGCTCGAAGACAAAGAATAATGGCTTGTCTTGCCCAAGGCAAGACAACAATACCGAACTTGTCTGAAGGACGGCAAAGCGAAGTCGTTAGAACGTGGTTTCCCTGCTCGGTCCCACCATACTCCCTTCACTTATCTCTCTCTCTCTCTCTCTCTCTCTCTCTCTCTCTCTCCTCATTCTCATTTCCACATTCTGCCTCTATACTTCCATCCACATTTTGACCTCTGAAACCCCATCACGTAGATCCCCAGCCGCGGATGAACCAGATCAAGTTGCCCTGACGCCACTTCAGCTTGTCCCTGGATCTCCACCCGCACCGGTCACATTCTGTAGACTCCGTTTCCCTTTGATAATCTCAGCAGTCCTTGTTTCATTACCTCCATCATCTTCCATTGCCCAAATGAGCTTAGAGAATAAGCTCGAGACATTTACCTCGTGGACAACTCTCAGTTTAGCCATTGTAATTCTGTGTTTGGTGCAGTTGGTCCGGTGCCAAGATGCGACTGGCGATACTAACCAATTTGACAACCCTGAAACTCTTGCGCTTATCACACGGGTTGTCTACGGTCGGCTTTCCAATCTGAGCGCCGTTATTCAGAAGGATGTCGGCAACCAGTCCAGCTTCTGCATTAAGGATTGGTCAGTGATTCTTTTTTGCTTTGCGCTGTGCTCGGTTGCTCAGAAAATACGTGTCACGAAACTAAATCCGGATTTTGAATATATGTTTTTTTTTTTTTAATTAGGGTTTGCAAAGTCAAAGTCAAATTTAGTTGAATTAGCTCGGTTGAATTGAGTTATTGCCAATAACGATAATACAATGGTTTAATCAAATAGTTGCAACCAAAGCTTAAGCTGGTAGATAATGTAGTTTGCATATTTATGTGTTCAAGTTTCAACGTTTTGGTTTCTTTTCCTTCCAAATTCTTGGCTACATAATCAACGATTCCCTTTAATTTTATTTATAAAATGTTATAACGTCTTCTATAATCATATATGTTTACACATGCTTTAGTCTTTCATTTTAATCGAGTGGGTTTTGAAGCTTACTTTGTTGGTTCAGGGATGCTGATTGGGACCGAGCATTTGATTTCTCATCCAACTTGGACTTCTTGTCTTCTTGCATTCAAAAGACTAATGGTATAATTACTAATTAATAAGTAGAAAGAAAAATAATAATGCTGCTCTTTTGATAGCTGAGAAAATGTAGGAAAAACAGAGATCTTCCTTTTTTCCCCAGATTTTTGTTCTCTTAGTATCTAGTCTGCTGATTAACGCGCAACCCATATGAGTCAGTCAAACTGACCTTTTCATTTCGGAGAGAAATCAACAAAATTTCAATCAATGCTCTCTAGAATTTTTGCGTTCTTCTGTTTAGCTTAAGTGTTCTATCTCCAACCAATTTAGGTGTTCATTTCTCAGCCCAAAACTGCACTGGTGTGAAACTCTGAAAGATTACTGATGTAGTGGTAGAAATCTCAGAGATACAAGACAACCACGCCTTGCATGGTTGACTAGATGGAGGAAAATAGATTTTTTAGGGTTTGTAATGATGCGGGGTTGCTAGATCTCAATTCTTGCATTTTAAATTTCAGTATTGTATACCAAGTTCAACATAATTATCATATTACTCTACTGGTTCACACCATCTTCCATTGCTACTAGAGATGTCAGAGAAGAAAATTTATGGTTCACGCTCATCCGATTTGTAACCAGAATAAATTTTTACGACACTCAATTCATTCTGGTTAGCAATAAGTAAGTTACTATTGGTGGCACTAGTGTGCTCCTCAGCCTGGTTCTGCTTTGGCGAGTTTATGGTTAAGCATAAAGGACCATGAGCGCAAGGAGCGCCTAGAAAATTCATCACCAAAAATCCGAGTAACACATGCAGTTTTTCCTCGCTGAATATTCTCAATCTACTGGTAAATACTTTTAGTTATAATTCCTATCTTCTCACACTTTTGTGGTGATTTTCATTGCTCATCAGGAGACATTACACGGCGCGTGTGTACAGCAGCAGAAATGAAATTTTACTTGAATAGTTTCTTCGAAAATCCGGGAAGTGAAAATTACTTGAAACCTAATAAGAACTGTAATTTAACTTCATGGGTTTCTGGTTGTGAACCAGGATGGGCTTGTAGTGTTAATTCAAATCAGCAGGTTAATCTTAACGATGCAAAGGTCATCCCTGCAAGAACTCTGAACTGCCAGGCTTGTTGTGAGGGTTTCTTCTGTCCTGATGGTATTACATGCATGATACGTAAGTATTAGATAATCCTTTACATGTTTTATTTCTGCTAAAATGGTAGTAGGTTATATTTGAGAAACCTTCAAAAGCTAATTTATCTTAGAGGGCATCAATTACCTTGAAAAGCTAAGTATCCTTTCGGTATATTTGGGCTCTTGCCTATTCTTGATCAATAAAATCTTGTTTACTGATTAAAAAAAAAAAAAAAAAAATACTATGAAAAATTGGTGATTGTAAGTTATTGAATAGGAGATTGCATATAAATTTCTGCCCTTAGGATAAACTTTCAACGGTCAACCAGTTCCCTTCTTTGAAGTGTAATATGTTGTTCTTGAACTTGGTAAAAAGATGTTACTAATTTTTCTTCTGGTTGTTGCTATTGGATATCATGTTCTTGAAGCGTGCCCGCTAGGTTCATATTGTCCCCTTGCTAAGCTCAACAAAACCACTGGTGTTTGTGAACCGTAAGTTGATATTCGGGCCATAGTATCACTTAATTTATAATTTTAATTGCCATGCATGCATGCAAATCATACCCAGATATGTGTCTTTGCAGATATCTATACCAACTACCTCCTGGGCAACCAAACCATACTTGTGGAGGAGCAAATATTTGGGCTGATGTTGGTAGTAGCAGTGAGTTATTCTGTTCAGCAGGATCATTTTGTCCAACTACCACCAGAAGAAATACTTGCAGTAGTGGGTATAACAAATTTCCCTTATTCTTGATTATGTAGCAACCTTATATAACTTCTTGCGGGCTGCAACCTTGTACCATTTGTTCCATCATGTTTCGACAAGATAGTACAGTAAACCTTTTTATATTTTTTTTATTAATCATGTTATACTCTTTTTTTACAATAATATAGTTGCTTCTTGCTGCCTCTATACTTCCCTATCTAATGCTATAAAATATTTTTAATGGAATGACAGAAATTACTGCAGGATGGGTTCTACATCCGAGAAAAGTAAGTTCTGTATCTTCTGCTTTTTATTGCCCAAAATTATTTTAGTTTAACATAATATATGGTCATAAAGGCATGCATGTGTATGCATTAGTGCACATAGTGTTGTGATCTCAGTAGTGTAGAGGTGAATTTTAGTATTTGTATATATGCTAATACTTTAAAATTTGTATATATGATAATATTTCATGATTATGTCCTTATTCCTGTATTCTTTAAGTTACATTTTTCTGTTCTGCTGGCTGCTAAGTGCATTTAACTCTTTACCAATTACCCTGCAGGCTGCTTCAAGTTGTCTTCATGCAATCCAAACTCTGCGAAACAAAACATGCAAGCATATGGAATTATGCTTTTGGTAAGTTGCCCACTTTACTTCTGAACTGAAAACTTGATAACTGATTTTGGACTCCATGGCTAAACATCATTGATTTTTCTTTCAACAAACGGTGCTAATCTTAATGTGATATTCCTTGAAATCTTTTAACAATATTTCTTGATTCAGCTTTGCATTATTTTGACTTCCTGTTTCATACACTCAACAAGAAGTGTGCTTTTAGCTCCTAATGAAATCATGGTTAATATCAGCCAAAAAAAATCATGTTAGTATGAACTGACGGCTTTCAATTACTTATGCAGGCTGCTTTAAGTACTCTGCTACTCATCATTTACAACTGTTCTGACCAAGTTCTAACCACTAGGGAAAGGAGGCTGGCCAAATCCAGAGAAGCAGCAGCCAGAAGTGCAAGGGAGACAGCAACGGCACGCCAGAAGTGGAAAACAGCAAAAGATGCTGCTAAAAAGCATGCAAGTGGCTTGCAAGCTCATCTATCACGCACTTTTTCTCGTAAAAAAGATTTTACACATCCTGAGAAACTTAAGATTTTGGATCAAGTCAAATCAGATGATGATCCAATACAGCATCCAAGTACTTCAGGCTCGGTCGCATTTCTGTCTTCAAGAGTGACATCAGTAGAGAAGAAAACAGAACCCAGCGACCTCTTGCGGATAATGCAAGAAATTGAAGATGACCCTGATGGCTGTCAAGGTTTCAATGTTGGAACAGGAGATAAGAATATGAACATACCTGTGCCAAAGGGAAAACAAACCCATACCCAAATTTTTAGTTATGCATATTCTCAACTCGAGAAAGAGAAAGCTCAACAGGAAGATAATGAGAAACTTACCTTCTCAGGAATAGTAAAACTAGCTACCAATGCTGAAATTAGGAAAAGGCCTCTACTTGAGATTTCTTTCAAAAACCTGACTCTTACCTTGAAAGCAAAAAACAAGCATTTATTGAGGTGTGTTACTGGGGAAATAAAGCCTGGCCGCATTACTGCTGTCATGGGTCCATCTGGGGCTGGAAAAACAACATTTCTCTCTGCTGTGGCGGGAAAGGCAATTGGATGCAAAATGACTGGTTTAATTCTTATAAATGGAAAGAATGAGTCAATCCACTCATATAAGAAAATTGTCGGTTTTGTGCCACAAGATGACGTTGTGCATGGAAATTTGACGGTGGAAGAGAATCTCTGGTTCAGTGCAAAGTGCAGGTACATCTCATTTAGCTCCTTGCAGACTGCCACTGCATATTCATGTACTATTCATATTAACATCTTCACTTAAGAATATTTGGTACTAAAGTTATCATCGAACTGCCATTGATCAAAACTAATGAGCAAAAGGCAACAATCTTTTTCTCTCAGTAATAAACTGTCTATAACTTTACACATCGGTGGGTGCCATTATGATGGCTATATGCACCGTATATTAAGATCAGCCTCTTTGAATGGAAAATCAAAGCCAATGGATTGGCAGTTGAGAATTCTGGGCAGTTTCTTTTCTTAACTTTCTGATTTTGAGTTTCTACTAGTTGAATTTGTTTTAGCCAGTTTTATTGTGCTATCTTGCTAGGCTTTAGGAAATTCCCCCCAGAAGCGTGACTCAGAAGACAGTAATGTGTTGTCTGATACTGTAGTCTAATTCCTTAATTCCACAATTTCGATCAGCATTGCAACCCACATGTAGCAGGCCTAGTTTGATTCTGAGATCTCATTTTGATTGGATGACTGCCTTGGGCAGTGTACACTGTACATTCTTCCTTCCTCTTGGAGTTTTTTATCTTTTAAACTTTAGGTTGTAGATTCGGGGGACCTTCTACACTCCGTGTACTTGAATGGTACCCCCTCTTTTTTACTTTATTTCATTTTATGAGTTTATTTAACATGAAAGAGGAATAAATGCACAAACTATGGTATGCTGCGTGCTTGGCCATGTAATTGTCATCCTGTTACAATAACCACACGAGTCTAAACCTGGAAGTCAACTTAAAAGTTGTTCTAAATGAAGACTGGAGAACGAATCACTCAATAGCCTCATGATTAGTTGCTTAATCCCCTGTTTTTAAGCGAAGCTACCAAAAACGGCAGCTAATTTAGTACAAAGAAGTACAACCTCCTGCTCTACATCTTGGTATTGAAGTTCCTTTCAAAAGTGTTTTTACATGTTTTGAAGATTGAGAGTGGTCAATGGATGAGCTTAGAAGTTTTTGGAGTCCGAATAGAAAGGGGAAATTCTCGGTACGTTCTTTTTACGAAGCCAATACCATGCAACAAAGACCCAAGTTGTGACGCCCCCAAATCCCCACGCCCGAACACGGGGAAATTGAGACGTCCGAATGGTGACAACCCGGGTCACCATCCCATCGACGGGTGCCGAGTGTGTGCAAGGCAACAGATGTGTACAGAGAAACACGCAACGGATAACGAAAGTCATAACTAAGTACCAGAATTTTTCTTAACGTAATACAAGCTGTTTAAAACGTACATAGATAAAATATTACAAAACACAAATACAGTTTAAACAAATATAAAAGATAGCATCAGCAACCCGGCGGAGCCGCATCCTCGGGCTCAGCCTCCTCCTCTTCGTCCTCTAACTCTGCACCAAAAGCTACGGAACCACGAATGGTACCGCAGGTAAGTAAAACCCAAACACTACCAGATAAAAACACATACAACTCAAACAAGATGCATGAACCATGCCCAATGCACAAAGCCCATAAAACACCAGTTTTCCACACACGCCAAAAACCCTTTTGGCCCAAAAACACATCCTTTCCGAAAAACACGCCAAAAGCCACATTTGGCCGCCAAAAGTCCATTTGGCCCAATATCTCGCCAGAAGTCCATCCGGCCCAATATCTCGCCAGAAGTCCATCTGGCCCACGCCAAAAGTCCCATTTGGCCTCATAAACCATTATCCAATTTTAACCGTATGCACCATGACCTCCCCTAGGGGTCATCCGCACACCCTGGCTCCAGTGTCACACCGTAGAGTACCACCACGCATGTGACACCTAACGAGCGATGCCCAGTTCCGCGCCCCGTGCGTGCGTAGCCAATCATCCTCTAGCCCTCGCCAGCGAAGGGCCACGGAGTCGGTGAGTAGGGCGATGCCCGGTTCCACGCCCGGCGCGTTCGTAGCCAAGCATCCCCTAGCCCCGCTCCCGTCATCGCTCTCGACAACTCAGGGGACATCACTCAGTTTATTCCGCTCCCGAGTACCAGAGGAGCTCCACCGAGATAATAACCCATCCCGGCTTAGGCTCGTGATACACACGCACCCGTAAAACCACTCACGCCAATACACAGGCTTTTCACATAAATCCACAAACACACGTGCATGCACCATGTAATGCCATAACAATGCATAATAAAATAATCCAACAATCATAAATCAAATAAACAGGCAACTCCGTCCTCCATCCATCCGACCCCCGAAACTCCTCGAACTCAGTCCGGAATCAACAACCAACAACAATAAATAATTGGATGAGCAATATATATTAAAATCTGAAAATAGGGTTTGAAAAATACTTACAGCGCTATATGGCAAT
The DNA here is from genome assembly GCF_018687715.1 of Carya illinoinensis. NCBI lineage: Eukaryota > Viridiplantae > Streptophyta > Magnoliopsida > Fagales > Juglandaceae > Carya > Carya illinoinensis. The sequence goes on from NC_056752.1 coordinate 54,502,874, forward strand.
TTTAGAAAACAAGCGGCGTTGCAAACGGCGGAAAAACAGCAACGTCACAGTGAAAATTCACTGTGGCCGTGGGTTTGAAAAACCCACTTTTGAACGGGGACAAACTAGGACACGAAATTGATAGGGAATGGTCTAGGGATGGTTGTGAAGCTATTGGAAGTGGTGGTTGGCCGTGGGTGGCGGCGGAATCGCCGGAAAATGGCTGAAAGACCCAAATCGGAAACTAAGCTCGTGGGAGCTGTTCCGGTGGTCTTTGGAGGCCGGAAATGGGTGGGTTAGGACGGCAAGGAGTCGGTGATGAAGTGGTGAAGAAGTGGTGGCCGGAGGTGGAGCGACGGCGGCGGATCGGAGCCAAAACCGTGCAGCCTTTGGATAGCTTTTCCGGCCAAACGGCCGGCTGGTTGGGGGTGGGCTTTGGAGGGGTGGTGCACCGGAGGGAGGGGAAGAGAATGGGACCGGTGGGGGGTCAAACGGTGGCCGGACAGCGGCGGTCTGAGCTGAAGAAGGGGACGCCGGCGTGAGGGAGAGGGAGGAGAGAGAGCTCGGGGGGGGGGGGTCCGAACGCGGGGAGAGAGAAGAGAGAAAGAAAAAAGAAAAAAAGAAAAAGAAAGGAAAAAGAAAAGAAGGAAAAAAGAAAAGAAAGGAAAAAGAGAAAAAGGAAAAAGATGTGAAAAGAAATGAGGTCCAATCCTCATTCCGGGAAACGAAACTAAACCGCCAAAAAAGATTAAAAACCACAAAACAACTTAAAGAAATAAAACACAACATCAAATAAATTAATTTAAATTAAAAACCAATTTTAAAACGCAAATAAATTAAAATAAATAACTGATATATTAATTAAAATAAAAACAATTATTTCAGCGAAAATACACTCAAAAGCGGGTCATCACACAAGTTTCCGTGGAAGAATATATGGAGAAGTAAAGCACCCACCAAGGCTGCCTTCTTTGTTTGGACAGCAGCGTTAGGGAAGATTTTGACCACTGACAATCTTAGAAGACGTGGCCTGATAATTGTGGATTGGTGCTGTTTGTGTATAAACAATGGAGAGACCGTGGACCACTTACTCCTACATTGCAAGTTTGCAAGTGAGATTTGGAACCTATTTTTTAACAGAATGGGAATAGCTTGGGTAATGCCATGTCGGGTGGTAGAGCTTTTAGCAAGCTGGAGAGGAATCACCGGGACTCCGCAAATTGCATCTTTGTGGAGGATGGCTCCTATTTGTATTTGTTGGTGTATTTGGAATGAAAGAAACGAGAGACTTTTCGAGGATCGTGAACGTTCCTCGGAAGAGTTTTGGTGTTTCTTATGGAAGACTTTTTTTCTGTGGGCCATTGCTTTAGATTTTAATGGCCTAAGCTGCCATGATTTTCTTGCTTCTGTTTCTAGTTCTTAAATAGGTGTATGTTCATGTATACCTCCAGTGTACCTGGGCTATGCCCATCTTTATCTTAATGAAGCTTTTATTACTTATCAAAAAGAAGTTTACTTTCAATACTTTACTCCATTGGTCGATTGTAATTGATTTTAATGGCATGTATTTTCACGACTTCCTTGTATCGCTAAACTACCATGCATAGGCATCACTCTTGTATATGTCCCATATACTTGGGCTTTTGTCTATTTCATGATCAATAAATTTTTTTTTTTATCGATAAAAAAATGTTTTGAAGTAGCTTCTGAAGTCTATTCAAAGTTTACCTTCAATTATGGAGTTTCCTGTTCCAATGACTTGAAGATTGGTCTTTGCTTGTCTTGCTTCTTTCTGTTATGCACTCTTCTTAGCTATGTTCTGCACAATGATTTTTCTGTCAAGCTTCCCGTATAAACTTTTGGCATTTTTGATGGACTTCTGATTGTTGAAGACTATCAACCGACTTGTCAGAACGGGACAAAGTTCTAGTTGTTGAAAGAGTTATTGAGTTCTTGGGGCTTCAGACAGTGCGGTCATCGTTGGTTGGAACAGTGGAAAAACGAGGAATATCTGGAGGCCAGCGGAAGCGAGTAAATGTGGGATTGGAAATGGTAATGGAACCTTCACTTTTGATCTTAGATGAACCAACATCTGGTTTGGACAGTGCGTCGTCTCTGCAACTTCTTAGAGCACTTCGACGTGAAGCTCTTGAAGGGGTAAACATCTGCATGGTGGTTCACCAACCAAGGTTAACTTCTCCAATCACAATTCTGCATTTTTGGAAAATCTCTTTCAATATTTTGCACAATTATGTTAGAAGACCGAAAATTAATCTTTGGTGGGTAAGGAGACCTAGAAGGACCATTCCATTGAAATCAACAGCTATGGCGCAATTACAAAGCGTACTAAAAAATAGAGCCAACAACTCCTCTAGCGGCCGTTTGACCTGTAGACAAAAGAACTTTTTAGCACTAGTCTAGACCAGGTCTACGTCATAACTCATATAAAGTAATATACAGTGGAAGGAAGTTGCTTAGAAAATTACTTTACATGCTTATTAGAATTATGCGCAGACTGAGCAGGCTAGATGAATTCTTGTAACTGGGATAACAAAATTATCTCGAAATTCATCTTAAATTCTATGGCATATTCTTCAGGGTAGTTGCTGGTGGGACTACTTTACTTTCTATTATTTATTAATCGGTGAAATTTCTGTTTCAGCTACGCCTTGTTCAAGATGTTTGATGATTTGATACTTCTAGCAAAAGGTGGTCTTACCGTCTATCAAGGACCAGTGAAGAAAGTCGAAGAATATTTTACTGGCCTTGGGATCAATATCCCAGAGCGTGTGAATCCTCCAGATCACTTTATTGACATTTTGGAGGGTATAGTGGTACCCGCAGGCAGCTCAAGAGTGAGCTATAAAGATCTTCCAGTCAGATGGATGCTTCATAATTTATACTCAGTACCCCTTGATATGCAGCAGAATAACGCTGCACTTTCTAGGTCTTCTATGGATGTAATTCCAGCTAATGAAACAAATCCTTCTGGTGCTGGAATGGAGGATCATTCTTTTGCCAGAGAGATATGGCAAGGTATGAAAAGTAATGTGGTGCTGCAGCGGGATAAATTGCACCTCAATTTTTTGAGGTCCAAGGACTTAACAAATCGAAGGACTCCTGGTGCATTCCAACAATACAGATACTTCCTTGGGAGGTAAATGGTTAATGACGTTGTAGGTACCTCCAAATATCACAATTTTAGATAACTGATTTGCTGAAATCTGGAGCATGGTTGCCATTTTGAAAATTCGAAGTATTTCCAAATGCTCTTTACCTGAAAAATCATTTTTTCCTGTAAATATCATGAATTTATGCTTGGTTCTTGAGAGTATGGGGAAAGTAGAGGAAAATGTGATAAAAATTTTCGTTGTTTAGAACTTTAAAAGAATTGCAAACGCTAATCTTCCTTTGACCTGTACTGAAAGTCAAATGAAGGGTAAAAGGTGATCATGTGAGTCAAGTTTGTTGGCCTTTCCAGTGAGTCAATATTTTGGAGGAAATCCTTGTGTTTTTCCTTCATGTTTCACAGCACAAATTAAGTTACAGAGTATTCTTTAAACATACATGTCATTCTGTATTATCCCCTCCATATCACTATGTTTTTTTTTTCATACGATAGGACTGTTAAAGGTTACCCATCCACTGCTAATTCCATTTCAGCATCCTTTTTCATCTCCGCGCCCATGAAATTTCTTTCCCCCCATATTCCCCTCTTTTCTTTTTCTTTTTCTTTTTCTTTGTGTGTGTGTGTGATATGATTGGAGTTCCCCATCCAGTGTTAGTTCATCTTCTGTGTCCATGACATTTCAGGGTTGGTAAGCAGCGACTACGGGAAGCTAGAATACTAGCAATGGATTATCTGATCTTATTACTTGCAGGAGCTTGCTTAGGATCACTTGTTAAAGTGAAAGATCAGTCCTTTGGTGCAGATGCTTATACCTATACCATTATTGCAGTTTGTAAGTTCAGAAAATTCCTAGTTACCTGGTCGTAAGGCTGGTTTTAATTTTTATTTTATTATTTATGCATAAAAATGCTTTATGACAGATACTTACGCCACCACTAACATTGGAGGTATTGTTACTCATAAAAGCAACAAATTTCAATCTTCTTATATAACCTGAATTTCACAGCAACAATCATAACAATGCCAAATTTGGAATTAATCAATCAGTCCTGTTAAGTCTCAATCAGTCCTGTTAAGTCAAAAGATACTACCAAGCATCCATACACACGAAGGTACTTCCTTACTCGGATCTTTGTTACTTATTTCAGCTCTTCTATGCAAAATTGCGGCTTTGAGATCATTTTCTCTGGATAAATTACACTACTGGAGGGAGAGTGCTTCTGGGATCAGTAGCTTGGCTTATTTCCTCTCTAAGGATACGATTGACCATTTTAATACAGTGATCAAGCCCGCAGTATATCTCTCTATGTTCTATTTTTTCACAAATCCAAGATCTAGCTTTGCAGATAATTACATTGTTTTGTTCTGCCTAGTGTACTGTGTAACTGGTATAGCCTATTCATTGGCCATTGTTTTCGAACCTGGTACAGCCCAGCTGGTGAGACATTAAGAAATTATCGGCTTATAAATTTAATATGTTTTCTTCGTTTTATTTTTACTGAAATGGTACTGTGCCTTGCAGTGTTCTGTTCTTCTTCCAGTTGTTTTAACTCTCATTGCAACACAGCCGAAAGATAGTGAATTTATGAAGATTTTAGCTAATCTGTGCTACCCTAAGTGGGCTTTGGAAGCATTTGTCACTGCAAATGCCGAAAGGTAACGCAGCCCCCCCCCCCCCTTCTTCTCTCTCTCTCTCTCTCTCTCTCTCTCTATACACACACGTGTGTATATAATTTGTTTGATAATCGATTGGGTTTTTTTTTTTTTTTTTAAATTTTATAATGCTGTTTTTAATAAGCCATAAAGCTGCTTGTCATGTTTGTACAACAGGTATTATGGAGTGTGGCTGATAACTCGTTGTGGTTCTCTTCTGAAAAGCGGCTATAACGTTCATGATTGGCATCTTTGTATAGCAATCCTCGTATCCATTGGTTTAGTTTGTCGTGTGATAGCATTTATTTGTATGTTGATCTTCCAGAAGAAGTGATATCGGACTCATTACCACTTTTTCCCGTATTACTTGCACATATACAGCCAATACATACTGCTTTGTGAGGATTGTATCCCAAAATGAGAGAGACTGGAAAACTTGGTTTCGTCTGCTGTCTTATATAGGCGGAGGGAATCATCTGAAAGGCTTTTGACAAAATAGTTCGAGCCTTGAAGAATCCAAGATGGCTCCATAATACGTTTAGCTTTTTTCTTGGTCTTTTTGGTAGGGGTGTCAAATCGTGTTAACGGGTCGTGTTAAAGCATGTATATTATATTATATAACTCAACCCTAACCCGACTCGTTAAACTTATCGTATCAAAATCTCAAATTCTAACATGACCCATTAACATAACGGGTCGCGTCGTGTCAACCTGTTTTGACCCATTAGTAAATATTATGAAATAGGTTAACACGATACAATACGACCAATTTCAAACTATTTATGTAAATGGGTTGAATAGACATGAAATTAATCAGTTTAACCTGATTAAATTTAGTATAATTTTATATAAATTTTAAAATCACAATATTTATAAAAATTATAAAGTTAACTACAAGTTTAAAATTACAATCCAATAATAAAAATATGAAAATTGAAATTTTAACAATTTTACTTTTAGATATAAAGGTATAATTGTAATTTTAACTTTTTTATTGTGTCATAACGGGTTAACCTGTTAAGCAATCGTGTTTTAACGGGTCAACTCGTTTTGACCCAAATCCATTAAGACTAAATCTTAATCCGCTATTATCATGTCGTGTTCGTGTTGAGTTAACAGGTCGTATAACATATTGCCACCCCTACTTTTTGAGATAAATGTTTAGAAGTACTTTTGACTTCTAAACCTCCATATTCACTTTTCAAATGCAAGGAGTTGCTTCGTTTAGGCATTTTCTGGGAATTCAAACGGAGATTGAACTTCAAAAAGACCATTTGGTCAAGATGTATTACTCGCTGGATAATACAAGTTGATTGAAAGAAAAGAATTATATATGGATCCAAGAACATAGGAAAAGAAAAACGTTGTATGTATACACGTCTCGAAAGGTTTTGGCAGTAAGAAGAATGTGGGTCCCTTCAAAACTTAAAGTTTGGTTGGGGTACGACCCAGTTTTCTAGCATCTCAAGCTGAGAATTTGTGGTATAAAAGGATAGCACCTCTTTGGAACTGAGCGTTGACTCTTGACTAATGTCCTCAGCGCTTCAGTTAGACTGCTGGGGAAAAAAAAAATATAAGAATTTGATCTTTCAGTTCAAACATAGTTCTCCCAATTTCCAGATAATAAAGTGGGATATTAGATGGGAAGGCTACCTACCAAAAGATTAGAGAAGAGAGGTTATCTCGCCATCGCTTGATTGAATAGATGGTCATTTCCAAATGATGTCTCCCAAAAATCGAAGAGCTGGAACTCCTCTGATCTCCACGTCAACAAGTGGTGCCTGGATTAAGGTCAAGCTGGAGAGTTCTGGATCACCTCGAATCATATCAAGAGCACGCAACTGATCCTGAAATAATTTAAAAACAAAAAAAGAAGGAACAAATCAAACCAAGACATTTTCTTTGTGTTAATGACAAATGTTCACAGTTTGGATTGTTCTACCATTAAGAGTTGCTCATACTGAAATTGAGAGAATCTTGTCAACCAATGAGAGAGTGTGCTGATTAATACCTTTCTTTTCATAGCACAAAACTTGCAGTCTGAGATAGGAGGAAGAATCTGGTTAACAATAAGACTCTTTACAGGAACATTTTCCTTCTTCAAGGAGGCATGCAACCTTGACGACTCACTAACCGCCATCACCTTGGAAAAATAAAAAATAAACCAGCTAATCAGCTATCCTACAATTATGTCAATCACCACTGTTTTATCTCAAGGAAAGCAAAAAGCAAATGGAAGTAAAACATAGAGCAAACATACCATTTAGATGACAAAACAGACAATTAGTATGAAGGTACTTTAAAACATTTTTACCGTTGGGATTGTTACTATGACGAACTCAGTTGAATCTGTGTCACGAAAAAGCTCACGCACTTTTATCATCCTCTCCCGCAGTCGCTCTAATTTGTCCGCCTGCATTTTGGTGAATATTAGAATTTTTTCCAAATCTTTATCAAAAGAGAGAACGACACTAATTCCTAGTGATGTCAGGCTTACTGCATCAGGCCGGTCTTCTTCTTGCCCAAAAACAGATTTGATGGCTGAGGTGGCTGATGCTATTTTCTGTTTAAGCTACCATAGCCAAAACAAATTAAAGAAAAATGTCAATGAAAATGGCACCAATAGAAGCACTGTATAGTAAGCAGTATAAAGAACCAGTTTTAAATATAATTCTAAACTGGTAAAATGCTTGTATTAGAAGAATAACCATGATTTTACTGGCAATCAAAATCAATCCAATATGGTGCAATAAAGTGATGCAAGCATAATATAATTTAAAATATAGCCTACCTACCAGTAAAAACGCATGGAAATTTACATATATAGGATTAGAAACCGTTTTATCAAATGTGCCAACCACATAAAATTCCAAAATTTCCAAAATGGGTGTTAGGAAGAACTTATATGGGGGAAACGATTACTCGCACACAGAGAGAGAGGGAGAGAGAGATCGGCCAATGATGTGCCAAAATTTCTTTTGCACTTGGATACCATCCTTTTCCAGTTGGGTATGGCTTTCAACTATTTCCCAATCCAGAATATTAACTTGAATAATTCTTTGAGTCCTGGCCTGGTTTACCCCCACTACCAATTATGTAATGACCACTAAACAAACTAGATGAACATGGTTTATGCATATAAATTCATCATCACATCGAAAACTAAACACCGTCTTCCAAGTTCCAATTGCTTAATCCAATGATTGAAATTTGATTCCGTCCAAAGAATATTATAAACATCAAGATTCTCATAGTTAGCTTTGCATTGGTGGAGAGATTGCAAGAGATTGCAATACATGCTTCTTCAACTTCAAATCCAGAATTTTAAGTGGGAAAGAACTTTTTGGTCTGTTTTCCTTACACTCCATTCACATTCCTACCTTCAATATCTTGCCTATGGATGCATCCAGGAAGTCTGGCAAAGACAAAAGTCGCAAGGTATGACCCTGTAAAAGAAAACTCGTCAAGTTCAGCGCATACTCTAAAAACTGGAAGTTCAATGCATAATCTAAAACCTTAAGTGACAAAATATTCTTCTTGTACTCACCGTGGGTGCAGTATCAAACACAATACGGGTAAACATGCTATATTCTTGAGATTCAAGAAATTGGATCACCTGACAGATTTGTAGTTTGTAAGCAAGCAAGAAAACCGAAAAAAAAAAAAAGGAAAAAAAAAAAAAAAACATGTAATGAGCAAAACAGCAAGCAAAATAAGTATCGTATATAATACATACCTTGGATATTGCAATAGCTTCATCTAAACCAGGAGGAGGTGTGTCTAATAGCTCTCCTAGTTTTAACTCTCCTAACTTTGTCAATAATAGGGGACAAACGTCAATCAAAGAGACTGGGGTATGGTTAACAAAGAAGTAAACATATTGCCAGATTTATAACTTCTTCTGCTTCTTTATTTCACTTGTTCCTTCTTTTTTATATGTTTATTGTAAGGATGGGTATATCCTAAACTGATTAGAGGAAGTATATGAAGGAAAAATAATTGACTTCCAAACTCGTTTGCAACATAAGTGAACAGCTCTACTTATGTGCATAAGCGTGCAACCTACTACTTAGCCAGTTAACCAAGTACAGAGAAAGAAACCATGGAACAACCACTAAACTCAATTCAGGTTAAACGAAATTCTCAAGTTAATTCTTTTTGGGATAAATAAATTCTCAACTTATTTCAAGCTGTGATAAAGGCTAAACTAAAGTGAACATCCATAATGTATTGTTATGTTAGCTCTATTAGGGGGAGATAACTACTTAACAAAAAAGGGGAAGATAAATACTGGCTTAAGTTACAATATTGAGAATTCTATAGAGAGCTTCACCTGTTCCGCAAGCATTCCGAGGCCCATACCATCCATGAAATCTTTTACCCCAGTTCCACCATTTTTCTTGGTTGCACTGCGGAATTCTTCCCTAGCCTTCTCAGGGTTTATCTGTAATAAAACTAATGAAATGTAACTTATTAAGTATATGAGACGAACCATCAACACATATACTATAAAAAGTGAGTTCTACAAATAAAGAAAAAGGAGAGGAGGGGGTAATCATACAGGGAGTTTTCTATATACCTCAAGAGCAAACAATGGAGCATCAGGTCCTTCAACTGGTACCAGTGTCCCTCCAGTTAAATCCTAGGTAAATTATCAGATGCGTACACACTCGATGAAATTAGTTCAGCTCCACTTGGCTTGCAGATATTTGAATGCAGAACAATAAAATATATATATATATATATATATTTTAAACCTGAGCAAAGGAATCACTCAAGGAGTGTGCAGGATCAGTGGAAACCACAAGAGTGGGGTGCCCATTATTAGCAAATTTTACCGCAAGTGAGGCAGCACAACTTGTCTTCCCTACACCTCCCTTGCCACCTAGCATGTAATACTTCCTCTCGGTCCCAGAAGCCATGTCATCAAACACAGAAACGCCTTCAGCAGGAGTAGCGACTGATCTCACTGCCAAAAAGAGGGATATAATAGATACTCATTTCTGACACTCAACTTGTGTCTTTGGAAAATTGGACAAATGGCATCAAATTCTTTTATCTTCAGAACGTTATTCTTCCAAACTGCCAAGCCTCATAAGATGAAGCAAAACTCAACCCATCACATCTATTACCTTCTAAATGAAAAATAATGAACTTCCAGCAATGAAAGGGAAATTTCGTGTGCATAAGTTCGTCCTTAAAAAGAAACCAAAAGTACGTTTTCTATCAGTTTGTACAGAACTGTGAAATTAAATCATGATGTAACGTGATATGCTGTTGATTAATCAAGGTAGAAACTCCAAAAACTTTCATCCTGGTTTCAGAGAAAAAGAAGAATTATCTTCTAAATAATTATCTTCTATCCTTTAATTTATTCTTCACCTTCCCATTTACCAATAATTTCCGCATTCTTCCTGTGTCTCCTATGTGCTTTATACAGGTTTATCCAAGCAAACCACCAATTACAACCAGATAAAATTGAGGCCCAAAATAAATAATTGAGTACCCACAAAAACAATCAAATTTCATAATTATGACCCATAAAATCTCGGGATTGATTATAATCCCAGTGAAAGTTCCTGTCTTGGGATTAACACGCAACACATACATGTCGAGCATCCTACAAGGACTTACAAAAGAAAAAGATAAACTAAACCCACGAGATAAATCATAAGAACTGGTATTGAAAAAGATTACCCAAGAGTGATTTTGGGAGAGGTTGTCTAGTGGCGGAAAGGGAGAGGATGCTGAAACTTCTGGCGATGGATTGTGTTTTGAGGGTGTTGAGTGGGCAAGAGAGCAAACCCACCGTTGCCATGGAAGTTCTAGGGGCAAAACTGTGGACGGGAGGTGAAAAAGTGGAGGCAACACACCGAATAGCCATAACGTCTGCAACAAAACAAATTTACAATTCCTTACTTTGGGATTTGCTTGATTTGCAGGTAGAAAATGAGAGCACCGGCTAATAGCATTGGAATTAGTTTGATGAAATTCATCTTTAAATTTAGTTAATATCAATACTTTTTTATATTTACATACTTCATCAAAATTCAATTTTCACGTTGGATTAACCATTTATTCTCTATATAATAATAAAATATTATTAAATTAATAAACTTTTTATTTAATTTATTTTCTCACATTTTGTAATTCTTTCAATTAAATGTTAATAATAATTATATTCTAATTAGATTAATATTAAAAAAAGTATTATTAAATGTTAATAATAATAATTATATTATATTAAATTAATATTATTATATTATAATTAAATTAATATTAAGGGCTGACCAACGGATTTTTATAGCTTACCATCACAAGATTTTCAATATACTCTATTTTCTTTTATGTAGGTTACCGTTGATAAAATTCTATACCAACGAATTTTTACTCTTTTTTTTTTTTTTTAATAAAGCAAGAATACTTAGGTGATTTCTTAAACTTTTAATTTCAAATCTTAAGAAGTTACAGTGATCTTCTAATTCTTCTATTGCAGCTTGCCTACTTCTATATACATGATATCTTTCCATCATTGAGCAATAATCTAGTTTCATTAATAATTGTTTTTCCTTAAGATGTTTTATCCCTTTCTTGTAAATTATTTAATTCAAGTCTCAAATTATATTCTAAACAATTTAATTCATAACGATCACGGAAACCAATATCATGTGCGTAATAATTCATCATGAAATTAAACATAAACAGAATAAAACAACAATAAAATAAAATAGCTATAATAATATATCTATTATATAATAACCGTTGGCTCTGATACCAACTACGTATACCGGGATATATATATATCATAGTAATCGAAATAAGGAGGATCATATGGCTGAGAAAATCTTCTCGTCAAGTACGGGCTTTTTCTCCACTGTTCTAAGGTAAGAACTTGTTTAATAGTAACTTTGTGGAATGCAATGATCGGAGTTGTAGGTGGAGAAGGTCGAGATTATAGAGAGCAGAGGATTTCAGAGATAATAATATAATCAGTGTCTACTAAAATAAACTCATAAAAATTATGGGTCTTGGTAATGTTCTGGGGAACATAATGCCAATCTGGTAATAGAAAAGCGTCAAGTAATTTTTGAGGTTCAGATAAATGCTGTAATTCTGATTCAATAGGAAAGACTGGATGCCAATGAGATTTGAAGATAATATGAGTTACAGAGGGCTGAGATAATGGTGGAGGATTAATAATTTGATAATGAGAAGAACTAGTAGAAGAAACAGCTTTTGAGTATGTGGGTAATTTTGAAGAGGATAATGGTGAAAATGGATTATAAGATGGCCTAATGTTTTGTGGTAATGTCCCTAGTACTGTATAGGGTTTTGGTGTGACAGAAGGACAGGGTGAAGGATAAGGAGGAGAAGGTGATTTGGCATAGGAGGATTTGGATTTTACTCTGGACTTTGAGGAAGACATGATTTTCCCTGTAAGAATTCTCGGGATAGAAAATCAGGAAGAGAATTAAAATCTCCTTTAATATGCTCAATATCAAAATTAAAAATACTTAAAATAGCTTGCCATCTTGCAAAAATTTGTTTAGCAGCCAAGTTTTTAACATCTTTTATTAAAACTTTCTTGGCTGATTTACAATCAATTCTAAGTAAAAACTTTTGATTCAAAGTAAAAACTTTTGATTCAAAAGATCATCTTGAAATTTAGAAATGCATAATACAATAGCTAAAATTTCTTTTTTAATAGTACTGTAATTCTTTTGAGCAGGATTCCAGCATCCTGAATGGAATCGAGTAATCTGTTCTTTTTCATCTGATAATTTTTGTTTCAAAATTCCTCCATAACCAAGATCAGAGGCATCTGTTTCAACAATTTTAAAGGCATTAGGTGATGGAAGTCCTAAGCATGGTAATTTCTTAACATGAGTCTTTATTTGTTTTATAATATTTGTATGTTCCTCTGTCCATGGAGGTGAATTCTTTTTTAATCTCTTGAATAATGGTTCACATAAAGGTCTAAGTGCTTGATAAAAATCAGCAACATAATTTAAACTTCCTAGAAATCTTTGTAGTTGTTGCTTATCCTTTATTTCATCAGGGAATTTATTAGCAAATTTTATAGCCCTACTTATTGGGGTAATAGTTCCTTGATAAATATCATGTCCAAGGAATCTAATCTTGTTTTGGAATAATTTGACTTTAGATGATGAAACTACTAATCCATTTTGTTTAATGATTTGAACAAAAGTATTTGAATGTTTCCAATGTTATTCAATTGATGAAGAGAATATTAATACATCATCTATATAAACTATAGAAAAATAAGTGAAAGGTGTAAATATTTCATTCATAATATTTTGAAATTCACTAGGAGCATTTTTTAATCCGAAAGGCATAACATTCCATTCATAATGTCTAAAAGGGACTGTAAATGCTGTTTTGTATCTATCTTTTTTAGCAATCTGGATTTGCCAAAATCCGTTTTTCATATCAAATTTTGAAAATATAGTAGCAGCATAAAGTCGAGATAATAAATCTTTTTTATTAGGAATAGGGTATCTAATACATTGTAAAACTTTATTTAAAGGCTTATAATTTATAACTAATCTATGAACACCTCTTTCTAATTCTGCTTGTTTTTATACATAAAAAGCAGCACAGCTCCATGGTGATTTGTTCTTTCTAATAAGTCTTTTAGTTAATAAATCATTAATTTCTTGTTTACAGAATTCTAATAATTCTTTATTCATTTGAATGGGTCTGGCCTTAGTAGGAATATTCTTTTCAGAAAATTCTTTTTCATAAGGTAATTCGACTATATGTTGTTTTCTACTCCAAAAAGCATTAGGTAAATTAGAACATACTTCGTTTTCAATTATATTTTTGAAATTATTAATTTTTTGGATTAGTAAATGATCTTTTAATTGTTCTTCAATTCTTTTGTATTTTAATTCTTGTTTTAAGAAATTTGTTTGTTTTTCTTTTCTTTTGATTTTGACTTTTATTAAAAAATTAATTTTTTTAGTTAATGATGCTTCTTTTAAGGAATTAATCTCTCTTGAAACTGGAGGGAATAAAAATTTAAATTGAATTTCTTTTCCTAATATTTTAGTAGAAATTCCTTCTTCTGTTACAGAGAAAGGGTAAAGTAAAACAAGAAATGGGTTTCCTAATATTACTTTGGTGTTGATTTTTTTACTAGAATGAATGTTGTTTTAAAGCAAATTCCATTATTACATATATGTGCATTTGATAATTTATAATTTATATTTAATTTTGCTCCATTAGCTTGAGATAATGTCTCTTTTGTTTTTTCAAAATATTTAGAGGGTATTATTCATTCTTTTATGCAGTTTAGATCTGCACCTGTATCTAATAAGGCTATTGCAGAAAAAGAGAATTCTTCATTAATGGAAATAGTTACTTCAGTATACCATTTTTGAAAATTCATCTTATTAAGTATGTTTATAAAATTATCTGATTCTTCTTTTGTAATTTTTACTGAGCTTTCTCCTTGTTCTTTTTTATGAGTGTCATTATTTTATCTATTTTTAATAGTATAATTTCTTGTAATAATTGTTCATTAGAAACTTCAAGTTTGGTGTTAGAAGCTTTCAAATTTCAAATTTCTTTCTTTATTTCATTAATTTCTTGATGTAAATCCTTTAAAGTAATATTTTGTTTTTCTGATTGAAATCTATTTACTATTTCTAGAAAATCATATGAAGAGGGGGTTGAATTGGGTTCAAAAGTCTTGGGATTACTAAAAGTATCTTTTAATTTTTTTAAATATTCTTTTCTTTCTTGTGGATTATTAATTTTATCTATTAATTCTAATATAATATTTTCATGTGACGATAATACGTTAATAGTTTTGTTATAGATACAATTATTTTTATCTAAACAATTACAAACATAAATTTCATCTTCTTCTGACTTGTTATCAGAAGATTGTTCTGAAAAACTTGATTCTTTTAATCGGTAAATTTCATCTTCTTCTGAAAAAATTTTATCTTCTTCACTTGATTGTATAAAGATATTTAATAATTTTTCTTTTGCTTCTTCAGGTATATCTAATTCATTAATTTCTTTTTTAACCTTACAATTTGATGCATAATGTCCAACCTTTCCATATTTATAACATACAATTTGTTTTTTCTTTTTATTAAACTTTTTTGTATTTTTTACTGGTTTCTTATATACGGATTTTTCATTGGGTTTTTTATAAGGTTTTTTATAATTTTTTTTCTTAGTTGGATAAGTTTTATAAATTCTTTTTCCTTTTTTGTGTCTTATAGAAGGAGCTAATAATGGAGAATAACCAAACTGTTCACAAAAGGTACCTAATTCTTTTGTAGCAAATTTCTTTTCTTTTTCCATTTGCTTTTTTAATCTTATATCATTACACATAATCAAACAAGTTCTAACACCTAGATTAGTTATAAATTATAAGCCTTTAAATAAAGTTTTACAATGGATTAGATACCTTATTCCTAATAAAAAAGATTTATTATCTCGACTTTATGCTGCTACTATATTTTCAAAATTTGATATGAAAAGCGGATTTTGGTAAATCCAGATTGCTGAAAAAGATAGATACAAAACTGCATTTACAGTCCCTTTTGGACATTATGAATGGAATGTTATGCCTTTCAGATTAAAAAATGCTCCTAGTGAATTTTAAAATATTATGAATGAAATATTTACACCTTTCACTCATTTTTCTATAGTTTATATAGATGATGTATTAATATTCTCTTCATCAATTGAACAACATTGGAAACATTTAAATACTTTTGTTAAAATCATTAAACAAAATGGATTAGTAGTTTCATCATCTAAAGTCAAATTATTCCAAAACAAGATTAGATTCCTTGGACATGATATTTATCAAGAAACTATTACCCCAATAAGTAGGGCTATAGAATTTGCTAATAAATTCCCTGATGAAATAAAGGATAAGCAACAACTACAAAGATTTCTAGGAAGTTTAAATTATGTTGCTGATTTTTATCAAGCACTTAGACCTTTATGTGAACCATTATTCAAGAGATTAAAAAAGAATCCACCTCCATGGACAGAGGAACATACAAATATTATAAAACAAATAAAGGCTCATGTTAAGAAATTACCATGCTTAGGACTCCCATCACCTGATGCCTTTAAAATTGTTGAAACAGATGCCTCTGATCTTGGTTATGGAGGAATTTTGAAACAAAAATTATCAGATGAAAAAGAACAGATTACTCGATTCCATTCAGGATGCTGGAATCCTGTTCAAAAGAATTACAGTACTATTAAAAAAGAAATTTTAGCTATTGTATTATGCATTTCTAAATTTCAAAATGACCTTTCAAATCAAAAGTTTTTACTTAGAATTGATTGTAAATCAGCCACGGAAGTTTTAATAAAAGATGTTAAAAACTTGGCTGCTAAACAAATTTTTGCAAGATGGCAAGCTATTTTAAGTATTTTTGATTTTGATATTGAGCATATTAAAAGAGATTCTAATTCTCTTCCTGATTTTCTATCCCGAGAATTCTTACAGGGAAAATCATGTCTTCCTCAAAGTCCAGAGTAAAATCCAAATCCTCCTATGCCAAATTACCTTCTCCTCCTTATCCTTAACCCTGTCCTTCCGTCACACCAAAACCCTATACAGTACTAGGGACATTACCACAAAACATTAGGCCATCTTATAATCCATTTTCACCATTATCCTCTTCAAAATTACCCACATACTCAAAAGCTGTTTCTTCTACTAGTTCTTCTCCTTCTCAAATTATTAATCCTCCACCATTATCTCAGCCTTCTGTAACTCCTATTATCTTCAAATCTCATTGGCATCCAGTCTTTCCTATTGAATCAGAATTACAGCATTTATCTGAACCTCAAAAATTATTTGACGCTTTTCTATTACCAGATTAGCATTATGTTCCCCAGAACATTACCAAGACTCAGAATTTTTATGAGTTTATTTTAGTAGACATTGATTCTATTATTATCTCTGAAATCCCCTGCTCTCTACAATCTCAACCTTCTCCACCTGCAATTCCGATCATTGCATTCCATAAAGTTACTATTAAACAAGTTCTTACCTTAGAATAGTGGGGAAAAGCCCGTACTTGACGAGAAGATTTTCTCAGCCATATGATCCTCCTTATTTCGATTACTATGATTATCAGCAAGCATGGAACAAAACATTCTTACGACAGAACAAGAATTTGCGCCATTCCTGGTTTCTCCATTTTGATAAATTACAGGAAATTAAGACTCTACTGCGATGGTTCCTATTATGGTGGGATCAATTTGGACCAGAATCTCTCATTCTTCCTCCACCTCTCCAGGAGAGTCTTCAGGCTTTCACATTACAGAACGATTGTCCACCTTCATTATCACACTGTTCACCACTTCTCCTTTTCTTTCTTAAAACTAAATTAAATTGGATCATGAAGTGGGAATATGTCATCAAACCTCATCCTTCTCTCAAAAATATTATGTTCTTGGCCCGCCAAGTCTCTGTAAAATGGTGGAAAAAGTATAATTATGATCATGTTGTAAAAATTTTCTCAAAAATTACCAAGGCTCCTGAGGTTCTTGTTCAGAGAAGCAGATTCCAAGCTCAATTAGCAACAATTACCAATAAAAAAGATTTGAAAAAATTAGCAGAAGCAATGTCACAAGTATCAGACAGTGATGAAGAAGAAGACCGTCAAGTCAGATTATCTCCAGCACAGCAGAAAACATCATCGCCACTACAGCAGGCCTTTCCATCCCAACAGGCCTCTCATTCTCATGACAACTCACCATATTATTCCTCACAGATGATGGATTCTCAAGATCCGTATGAATTGGAACTGGCAAATTATGACCCTCAGATTATGTAATTCCAAAAGATTATCGTCCTTTTCTTCCATTATCAGAACACTATTTAAGATGCTCGTCACTGTTCAAGATGCCCGTCAGTCAAGAATCATCCAGCTGTCTAGTTACTATTTAGCCGCCCATGTTTAATAAATGTAGCCCCCTATTTACTGTATGAGTCACTGTACATGTCAGTAATATTGTAAGGTACTGTTTTGGAGTCTATAAATAGGCAGTTTGTAAGTGAGGAAAGGCATTCAGAAATTCTCATATGAAGCCAATCCTAGTCCCTTTCTTTCGTCACTCTCAAAACCTCTCTCTTGTAAACTCCTTTCCATGTCTCCTGCCTTTCAATCTTTTGAGAATTAATCTCCTTGTAAGTATTATGTTTTCAATAAAGTTGAGTTTATCTTATTTTACTCTTTACTTTTATTCATGCCTTT
Source organism: Carya illinoinensis (assembly GCF_018687715.1). Lineage (NCBI taxonomy): Eukaryota > Viridiplantae > Streptophyta > Magnoliopsida > Fagales > Juglandaceae > Carya > Carya illinoinensis. Next base: position 54,520,904 of record NC_056752.1, read on the forward strand.
ATTTTCTGCACTTCATGCATTTGTTTATTATTATTTATTCTATTATCTGTTAATATATCTATTATATTAGCTATTATATATATATATATATCCTGGTATACGTAGTTGGTATCAGAAGGAGCTAATAATGGAGAATAACCAAACTGTTTACAAAAGGTACTTAATTCTTTTGTAACAAATTTCTTTTCTTTTTCCATTTGCTTTTTTAATCTTATATCATTACACATAATCAGACCAGTTCTATTAATAGAAGATATTATATCTCCATATGTAAGATTAATAAAATCAATAGTACCATCTGATTTTACTAAAGATTCTCGTACCTTTTGGGTGAAGTAATATGGAAGTCCGGCTATGAACTTTTCCTTCCAGTATGGTTGTTGGCAATCATCTCTGATCATAACTTTAGTTAGAAAGACATCTTTATACCATCTAAAATCAGATAATCTAGGACATCTTAAATTGATTAATAAATCACTAATTCTTTCTTTAAATTGGGAAGGATCACCTACAAAATGTTTTGTTAATATAAATATTGGAGTATTAACAGCATCTTCTATAGGTTGACCATCTTCTATCTTAATCTCTTGCAGATTTTCATCACACTCAATATTCTTATTCTTTGTTCTTGTGTAAGATAATGATCCCACCAGCCTTTTAATTGGCCAGTGAATTCTGTAACTAGAACATGTGCTACTTGATGATCTGATCTCCTACTGGTTTTATAAACATTAGCTACCATAATCATTTCTTGAAAATGATTTAATATTTCATATTCAGATAATCCATCTATATTCCATTCATATAATGTCTGTAATTCTTTAAATTGATTTTCAAGATTATTAATTTCAGAATCAGATAGATCAGGTGAATCTGTCTTACTTAATACATTAATATGAGATTGTCTTGAAGTGGATGCATTATTATCAATATTTAATTTTTCTAATTTGTTAGAGATCTGTTCTAGTAAATCTTCTTTAGTCTTAGAAAAACTAGATTTTAAGTGAGCAGGTATTTCATGGGGAATAAACAAAGGAATTTCTTTTGCTTCTTTAACAAGAGTTTTAATAGGAGATATTAAGTTTTCAATTCTTTCTAATTGTTTACTCATGGTTTTTAAATATAAATTAGTATAATTATTTTGTTGGATTATATTATCAGTATTTTTAGTTTCTGGAGAAGTTAATCTCTTTATTGGTGATGCTAATATTTGTGTATTTCTTTGATTATACTTAATAGCTTCAAAAGGAGGGTATTCTTCATAAATAATTTGATTATTTTCTACTTTAACCCATTGATTAGTAGTCTTATTTATAGTCGACAACTGATTTGATTTATATATTTCAAACCATATGAAGAAAGGTATATTAATTTTTATACTTTCTAAATATTCATAGTATTTTATTTGGATATAATCTCTTTCTAATTTTGAGAAAGTAGAGAAAAATAAAAGTCTTTTCTGTTTATTTTCTTCTTTCATATAATCTTGTTTAAGATATTCTTTATTAATTTTAAATTATTCTTTACTCAGGGTAAATATTTGGGCATCATCTCCAACTACCTGTGAATAGGTTGGAGAAGAAGGTTCAGGTTCTTTATTCTGATGAGGATTAGAAGAGGATGCTGAATCAGGGTGATTGACTAAATATACAGGTGTATCAATAATATTTCCAGGAATAACTCTCTGGACTTGTGTATCTAGATTTTGTATCTTATTTCTAGAGACTGAAGTCATTGCAGATCTATTATTAAAATTTTGAGATCTATTCCTACTAATTGTAGATCGTGGTGTATGGTAGCTGGAGGATGCTGGAGAAGAATAATGAGAAAATGATCTCCTAAAAGGTTGGAAGGCAATTTGGACTGTTCCGTCCTAGTTTTGATCTATATAATCTAAATCATCTTTAGAATTATTTTCTATATTCGGTAATGGAATAATATTTTCTAATTGCCATTCATTAGGAAGAGTAACTTGATTCTAATGAATTTGTTTAGGAATTTGTATACTAGAATTTGGTGTACTAGATTGTAATAATAATGTATAGCCCTTTGGACTAGTAATGAGAGCCTGTGGCTCTAATGTTGTTTTCATTAATTTATAATGGATTCTATATACTACAGTTAAAGGATGTGATCCTTTCATCATATGATAGCCATTCGTTTTAATATTTAATGTTAAGGCATGTAGAATATTAGAGTCAAATAATGAAAGTGAATAATTAGGATAACAGTTAAAATATACTGGGCCTTGAAATAAACTAGATTCAACCATGCCAAGTAATGAATCATGGAAATTATAATGTCTTCCATCTCTTAAACAGAGTAATACTGAAGCATTTAGTCCATTTCTGGTAAGTGGTTTTACAGCCACTTGTACTAATCTAATATATATGAATGAATATTTCTGTTCCTTATGGTGTTTAATGGCTTCTTTTGTTAAGAGTTGTAATGATTCATAATCATTATTTAGGCTAATAGTCTTTTCTACTGTTTTAATTGTATAATTTGTAAGGAATGATAATTTTGAAGAAAAAGTTGAATATTTATATATTTGGTTTTTAGGTACATTAGGAATTGTCCAATCTTGTAAATTTCTTTCTATGTCTATGATGCTATAATCTTCTTGATTTACATTTTCAGTTTCTAAAGGTGTGTTAACCGTAGATGTTTCAGATTTGAATAAAGAATTCATTGAAATAGAATTTTTATGCAAAGATTTCCTATATAAAAAAGAAATAAGTAGATTAAGATCTTGAGGGAAATTAAATGTTAATAATAATTATATTCTAATTAGATTAATATTAAAAAAAGTATTATTAAATGTTAATAATAATAATTATATTATATTACATTAATATTATTATATTATAATTAAATTAATATTAAAAAAATATTATTAAATGTTAATAATAATTATATTCTAATTAAATTAATATTAGAAAAAGTATTATTAAATGTTAATAATAATTATATTATATTAAATTAATATTACAAAAAATTATTATTAAATGTTAATAGTAATTATATTCTAATTAAATTAGTATTAAAAAAGTATTATTAAATGTTAATAGTAATTATATTCTAATTAAATTAATATTTAAAAAAGTATTATTAAATGTTAATAATAATTATATTCTAATTAAATTAATATTAAAAAAGTATTATTAAATGTTAATAATAATAATTATTATATTATATTATATTAATATTACAAAAAAGTATTATTAAATGCTAATAGTAATTATATTCTAATTAAATTAATATTAAAAAAGGTATTGTTAAATGTTAATAATAATTATATTATATTCAATTAATATTAAAAAATATTATTAAATGTTAATAATAATTATATTCTAAATGTTAAATGTTAATTATATTTTAATTAATTTAATTTATTTGTTTGGAATGATAAATTAATATTTTAATGTTTGATGAATGAGTAGTGGTCTTCCATCTTTAGCCAACCACTGTAGCAAAAATTCAAATTATTTTAGATTTACCCAATCCAATGTGAAGAATTTTCGAGCTAAATTATGTAAAATTTGGCCAAACATCTCATTTGGCCAAGCTAATGTGAATGCTCTAAGAAACATCACATGCCCGACCCGTAAACCCGTTACCAACTCGATTCTCCGGTTGGACTAGTACTTTGCTTAATAGTTAATACGACTAAATACTGGGGGTGTAAAAAAATAAATTGGGAAATCGATTGAATCGGATTGGATTAGACTAAACTGGTAGATTTAGTATAGTTTCTAAGTGGTAGTGTGGTACCGGTTCTTAAGAATTGAAATCGATTCTAAACCAATAATACAGATTTTTATATTTAAAAAATTAGTATATATTTAAAAAATTAGTATACATTATATTATATATATTATATGCTAAATTGTTAATTAATATAATATTAAATTCTAATTTTATTATTCAAGTATATAAAATTAATTTTATAATTTTTAATATAACATTTGATACAACTTATAAGTTTTAATTTTATAATATAAATTTAACATAAAATTTTAATTTTAAACATAAACATTAATATTAAATTATTAATATAAACCTACTTTTGATATATATATAATGTGCTTATACTATAATATAAATATATTAATAGTTTAATATATGTCAACATTATATTATTACTAATATAAATAGTATGTAAAACTGAAAAAATTAGACCAGACCAGACTGAAATTGAAAAAATTGAAAGTTTCAACTTTGGTAGTGAATTGGTCCGGTATCGACTCTTAACTTTTCAAAACCGGTATATACCAATTCAATTATATAAAATGAAAAAAACTAGACCTTTTACACCCCCAATCTACAACAAATGCTATCGTTCTGATTTATCCCTAGTCGGGATGGCTAGGTTTGTCATATTCATAGAACAGTGGTAATACATGCTTGAGTTGATATAATGCTGTCCCATTTCAAATTGAAATTTATTTACAAATCTGTTTATTGATACACCAAATACGTTATCAATGTGAAAATTTACCACATTCTTTCTCATAAAAACATATTAATGTTCATATGTTCTCAGTAAGTGTATTTATAACAGACTTATAATTAGCATAAACTTCTTTCAACTTGTAGGCAACCAAACCTATAATCGGATGTGAAGGATGGCCTTCATGCTAACATAACAGTACCATCCAGATCATTGGCAATAACTAATAAGGTTTGGTTGGGAAAGTTAGCTACCGCTGCTAACGAGCAGGATTCCTTCCTCAGAGCATCTTCAAGCCAGAATGCATTTCTCACGATGTTTCATGTTAGCAAGAAAGCAACGTGTTCGTAAGAGGATGCCTCATGTTGACATTTTCCATGTTCGTTCAAATGAATACAATACTCACAGCATTTACCAGGAAAAGAAAACCGATACCCACAGCTCAACATTTTTAATATATACCCAGGTCGAGAAAATGCTATCCGTACCACGGCAGCATTTTGTGCTCGTGTTCGTTAAGAGGATGCCTCATGTTGACATTTTCCATCTTCGTTCAAATGAATACAATACTCACAGCATTTACCAGGAAAAGAAAACCGATACCCACAGCTCAACATTTTTAATATATACCCAGGTCGAGAAAATGCTATCCGTACCACGGAAGCATTTTGTGCTGGTTTTTGGACTTATGAATAGGTAACTTAATTTAAAAAAAAAATAAAATAAAATTAATGAGCAAGCCCTTGACAAAGCAAAATCAGACTAAGGTTCAGAGATGAAGTAAGACATAACACAGAAACCTTTTCTGATGTACTGCTGTATAATTCTTTCAAAGTTCCCTTCCAGCTAAATCTTCGAGTGTCAAATTCAGGGTATCAACAGAACCTTTCTTCACTTCCTCACCGCGAGCAGCCAGGTAATCTTCAATGCTTCCTGGTTCTCCGAACCATCCAAGACGATCTGCAATCAGGTGTAGATTATTACACCCGCCACACCGAGCCACCACTACTCCCTTCTCATATGATTCACGACAAACTGTCTTGATGGATCTTGTTTCACAGACCTTGCAAGTAAAGATCATTGCAAGATCATGCCTTGACGATGTTTTCAAGTTTGAAGTGGCAGAATACTTAACAGTCGAACTGTCATTACCATGTATATTGGAGGGAACATTAGCTGAATCGCCATCCGGCTTCAAACTGCCAGCTTCATGATTTTCTGAATCCTTATTAACATGGCTGGTTGGATTTGTTCGAGTCTGAATCTCTCCTTTACAAACTTGGGAGCTGCTAAAGGATGCAGTTGCTGAAGGAAGAAGTTGCCAAAAAGGTTCTGCCACCAATAAGGGGAAATCCACACAAACAAACACAATTCAGAAACCCAGCCCATTTTTTTAAAAGCAGGAAATACGTAACTAAGAAAGTCTCCAGCGCAATCATAGAAATGAAAAACAATAACGATACAATTTTCCGCTCTAAAGTCCAAACTGAATCAGGCGTATGAGGTCTTATTCTCGCAGGTGTCCGAATCCAATCATAAGACAGGATTGTTAAACATTGAATGAAAAAGAGAACCAATAAACCTTGACCAATTGCTATACCTCTAGCTTTAGAGCCTGTTTGGGAACACAACTGTTCTCAGATATTCTCGTACCACTTCATTAAACTCCATTCTCAATTCCTATACTCGCTCAAGAAAAAGTTAGTTTCTTGGAGGAAAATACTAACGATGAACAAAAACCACAGGAAACTTCCACTTCCTGCTCAGGATGAAAAATTCCCTTCAAGCTCACTCATCAAGAAATTAGTGGATAGGAAAAGGCCAAAGTTTAATTCTTTTTTTTTTTTTTTTCCTTGTAGAATCCTCAATTTCATTCAATTTAAAAATTAAGAGTGGGCAAAGTTTTCACACTGAGAACGATTCTTAGCAGAACCCAACGGAACCTACGTCTTAGCTACATGTTCACAATATTTCAACTCAACAAAAAAGTGCAAAGCTTCAAATGCATAGCTTATTTATTTCAATTTCCTCAAGTTTGGTCCATAAGCGGACGTAGAACACGAGACTTTAACCTAACCAATAACAAGAACATAATTGGAGACAGTATAATCTTATAATTGAAAAAAATAAAACAAGACCCATGATTCCCAGTGACCTAAAAAGAAGAAGAAAGTGATGGTCCCAAATATAATTTAAGCATATAAAACATTCACGGTCATAACTGAACTATAGAGAGCATCATTTCTAGGGTTTTCCAATGAAGGTAAAGACAGTGGGGCGCACCTTTGAGGGAAGCGGAGTGGGGCTGATTCTGATTACGGACGAAGAGAGAGAGCAGCCTCTTCTGCAAAATAGTCGCCGCCATGGGGGGTTACTGTCCAAGTTCGCAGGTTAGAGACGGATCCACATAAGACCAACGTTAGGGATATAAATAAAATTACCTGCGCATTTTTAAAACTGAAATTAGTTTATTTTTTCGAAGCTAAAACTGAAATTAAGTTACAGCCATCGCCTAAGTCCAAATTTTAACTGGACATGAGACATAGCTATCATATTGGACAGTTGGACTAGCCAATGGTCCAAAACCCAATAATTTATAATAATTTTTAGGTGCTCTCCAAATCTAGTAAGTTACTGTTTATATTGTATAAATATATTTTATTATTTCATCTACTTTCCACTTTCTCTTTTTCCCGTTCTTTTCTCTTTGCTCATCTTGAAAGATGTTCATTTTCCTCGTTTTTTCATTTATTCATCTCAAAAGCTCCCCAACACAAGATACATCATAGGCTCTTCTTCAACCTGCAAGCCTCCTTATTTCTGTTGATTGTTTACGTTGTCGTCGTCTTTTAGCCCAAACAATAATCTCTCTTTCTCGGTCCTCTCTCTCTCTCTTCTTTGTGTAGACTTTCCTCTCCCTCTTCTCTATCTATATTTTCTCCCATTTTCTCTTCATCAAATAATAGAATCATAGTGTGTTTTGCTTTGCAAGGACTATTTGTGTTGAACCCCTTTCCTTGCCAGTGAATCGTCGTCCAAAAGGTTGCACAATTTCTTTCACAAATCTGTTACAAGAAAATCGCGATTTGGGTAACTTGTTTGCTACATATCATTTTGAGTAAGAAATTAGCTTAACTTTTGTTCACAAATATGCGGTTGTGTCAAAAATCTGGTATTGCGTATTTGGGTATTGGAATGACTATGTTTTGTTCATACATATTTGAGTATTGCAATAGTGTTTACGAGTATGGTGTCAAAAATCTGGTTTTTTATTAGTGAAGGCTGCTCATATGGGGGCACATGTGATGTTATTAACAGGTTACAAATCTTGAATTCTCAAAAAAGAAATATATCACAGTGCATCAAAGCATGATTCTTTAACTTTGGTATTATTCTTCAAGTGGTTAGTAGGCAAATATTTACTAGAAAGGTACTGGAAAATATATTTGCAGAGTTATAGAATTGGATGGATCAATTTAAATATAATCAGAACTTTATAATCAGAGTTATAGAAACTACTATTAGAAACCTTTGTTTTTCTTCACTTTGAGAAAAACAAAGGTAAAAGAATGTGTAAAGTAGTAAAGAATCATAATTTGCTACTGTGTTGGTACAATTATAATCAAGATATTGTTTTACAATTACAATATGTAAACTACTATTTTTCTTCACTTTTGAATCCAAAGAAAAGGTAGTAAAGCAAAGGTGAACTGTGTTGGACTGTTCTTGTGCTTTTATGGATTATGTTGGTGTTTATATGGACTATTTTGGTTATTTGTGGACTGTGTTGGTGCCGTGAGTTGCTCAATAATGTGTTGGTGCTGTGTGCTGCTGAATACTGTGTTGGAAATGACTATAGTGATAGAAATGTGAAAAATATTGGTATTGTTATGATGATAATTACGTTGATCAAATTTGCAAAATGACTATGGTGGTACTTTGTTGGTACCGTGTGTTGCTCAATAATGTGTTAGTGTCGCGTGCTGCTGAATGCTGTGTTGGCAATGACTATGGTAGTAGAAATGTGAAAAATATTAGTATTGTTATGATGATAATTACGTTGATCGGATTTTGTTAAATGGCTATGGTGGTACTTTGTTAGTGTTGTGTGTTGCCCATGATTAATTCTGGCTGTGTGAAATGTAGATAAACAGAAAGAGATAGATCGAGAGAAGTCTATGGTGGCATCACATCAGAATTACCTTATGATGTAGCAAGATAAAAAATAGCATATGACAATTGGTTTAAGTTATGTGGAAGTGAGATTTCGTGTCCCTTTGCGACACCTAAAGAAACTTACAACTTGGAGGTTTTCTTCCCCACATGATGTCTCCACATTTTATTTTTTAAAAAAATTATTAATTAATATATAAAGTGTATTTGTAAAATAGATAATATTATATTATTATTTTACATTTAAGATGACTTCAATATGGACTCATTTAGCTAAAAGTTGATGCTATGGCCAAAATGTAATATTTTAATTAAATTTTGGACTCGGCAATAGTCTTGCCAATGTTCTTTCCAATGCATCCCAGCCTTCCTATTTCTTCTATTTTATGAAAAAAATAAAAATAAAATAAAAAAAAAAGGTTTGTAAGAAGGTACATCTTACAATTGAAGTTTCAATTTATATTGATGATTAGGGATAAAAAAAAAAAAAGAATTTATAGTATAGGGTTAATTTAAATAGACCGAGATAGCTTTAACACAGTGTTAACGCTTAAAAATGACACAATAGACTGGATTGAGAGAAAGAGTCATTCTCAGCCCGTTGAGATTGTTCGTGCCTCAATTGGTGTGGTGTGAAGCCCTCGACGATGGTGCGGTACAACTATACATTGTCTGTACGCACATTCATGACAGTAAACAATACATGAATGCTGGAAAAATAAAGAGAGAGATACAGATTTACGTGGTTTAGCATTAGACATCATTCAAGGGATTTCGAAAAGGAGAAAATCCACTATTAGAAGACTATTTTACGATTTTTTATGATCTCTTATCCTCACTGTATAATAGGTTTCGAATCTTTTAATGGAGATCTTGTCGCTGCAACTCTTTTCGTGAGGTTGAAGAAGCCTTTCAGGAGATGTTTGGTAAAAAGTCCCCTAAGTTTTATCTTCCACCTCTGCTTTAAGTCCCCTCTTATCTTACGTCACTTCGTCCCTCTTCATCCCGATAGTCTACACTATCTCATCCTTTTGTTCCTTCTTATTCTTTCCTCTTGATAGTCCGTCCTCCCATCTTGAGCTGGGCCTAAGAAACACCATCAACTTGTTATATTTTATACCTTATAGACAGGGTTGCCGATTAGAATACCTATACAAATCAATCTATTCGGACTGTTACAACAAGTGCGCACATGGACGAGTCTATATATTTAAATTGACTGAATATGTCGGCTTTGTTTGTTTTATAAGAAAATTGTCACAAGAGAGGAATATAGAGAAAATAAAAAAAAAAGGTAATGCTGAATGCAGTCAACAAATATCATTTATCATGGAAAAAAAGAAACACGTGTTGATTGATGAAGGTTGCTGATCCCGTACATTTTCGTTTACTTTGACTAGTTAAAATCTATACCAATTTCGTGAGTAGATCAGTAGTCTACCGTCGACAGCTTATTACGTGATTTCCTGGCGGTCACGGGTCGGTCCATTCCGCTGTTTCTATACCAATGGCTGAAAATAATGATTTTTGCTTCCTACTCCCTCCATCCATCATAACTCCTCGGAAAAACAAAAAGAAAACGATAAAGAGGACGAGAGAGACCGTCTATTCTGTTCCCTATTTGAATCTTCCCATGTCAAGCTCGGCCCCCAAGTTTTCTCGGCACCATTTTTAATATCTTGCCGTATCTTCGTTGCCACCATTATTTAATTTTCTTCTGACTTCAACCATCTCTACTTTGGTAAAGATTTTAGGATTGGCCTCCATCTCATATTGTTTTAATATAATATTTAAATAATTAATTAACAATATATATCATAGCTCTCAACAGACAGCACGAAATAACAAACAATAAACAAAGAGCAGATAGTTACCATAGATTACACTCAGAACGTACAGTGTCCGCAGGCTCCTCTCATTCTCAATCTCCATCTCCTTTAAATGGGTTTGAAAAAAATTAATCAAGACTAGATACAAGTATAAATTGCGTAAATGCTGCATACTAATTTTAAAAATGATCAAATTAAATTGCGTAAATGCTGCATACTAATTTTAAAAATGATCAAATTTACTATTAAAAAATTAAACTTTTCATATAAATTTCATATTTATTCTTTTTACAAAAAAAAATTAACGATTTCCCGAAAAGAAGAAAGAAAAAACAACTTACAAACCAACTCCAAATAAAGATTATAAGCCAATTACCAACGGGGACGGGGGCAAAAATGGAATTCAGTGGCAAAACGTCATCGGGGGCCCATCGAAACCGAGATTTCCGTGGGCAGCCCTATCTGCTCCGCCCACTTCTGTGACTCCATATAGAATTTGGATACCGTAACTGCAACCCGACCCATATCGGGCCTCTTGTCAGGATCCTCCTCTACGCACTCCAACACCAGCAGCACCATCTTCTCCGCCACGTCCACCGGGTACGAGTCCCTCAACCTCCTATCCACCCACCTCCTCACCTCCCCACCACCACCTCCGGCCACCGCCTCTCTCGCCGTGTCGATCACGCTCACCCTCCTATAAACACCCCCACCGTCATTGATACTAGAGCCCTCGTCCTGAAACCTATACTTGAGGGCCTCCTCTCCGGACAACAGCTCCAACACCACCACTCCAAACGCGTACACATCGCTCTTCTGCGTCGCAATTCCCGTTGACTGAAACTCCGGTGCCATGTACCCTCTCGTCCCCTCAAACTTAATTTCCCGACTATCCGACTTCTTCGATTTCGCAGAATCTGAGTTATTGTTTTCGGTGATTTCTCCGCACAACTCCGCGGTGCCGAAGTGGCAGATCTTCGCGTTCAGAGACTCTTCGGTTACGATAATGCTGGAGCTCTTGATGTGGTTGTGAACGAAGCTGGAGTTCAGCCCCGTGCAATGGTGGATGTAATCGAGGCCGTGCGCAAGGTCCGTGGCGATCTGCATGCGCGAGAGCCAGGTGGAGAGGACCGTGAAATTAGGGTTATTAGGATTCCGGAGACAACTAGCGAGGTTCGCACCTTCAACGAATTCGTACACGAGGTAAACGTAATTCCCCGACAAAGACGCGCCAAGGAGCCTGATTATGCTGCTGTGGTGGCTCCGACAGATAGTCAAGACATGGCCTCGTAGCTCCAGTAATTCGATAGGACGGCGGAGCTTGCGCTGGAAGACGATGGCGTCCTTGTCGCGCAGAGAGCAACGCCACGAGGCGGACGAGGAAGATGAGGAGAATCGCTTGGCGAGGAAGCTGTTGGTGGCGACGCGGATTTCGGAGAAGTGGTAGACGTGCGGATTCTCCGGGAGAGAGTCCTTGAGGCTCGATAGAGAGGCTCGGCTTGAGGAGGAAGACTTGGACCAGTGGTTATTGTAGCTGGAACCAGTGGTGTTGAATTTGGTGTTGCTGGAGAAATTGTTGGAGGTGGGGTCTGTTGGGATCGAAGAGGGGGGAGACTCGAAGGATTTGCGAGATTTGGAATGCGCGTTCTTCTGGGGTTCGATCACGTCTGTGCTTTTCTTCGTTTTGCACATTGGGCCAGGGTAAAAAAGGCGAGATTGATGGTCGGAGATGGGTAATTGAGCTGGAAGTGCGCCGGGTAGCTGTGGCGTAGCATAGCAGAGAATCGGATCCTGCCGTTGCTTTTGGGAGGTAGAATCCGCACGGCAGCAGTCGGATCGTTGTCAATATTTTCTCACCACCTGACGTTATGAGTTATATTATGTCATAATTTTCTCTTTTCCGCTGTAGTCAAATGCACTAACAAGCATAGCAAACCGCCTTCAGAATATAATAATAATAATAAAAATAATAAAAGCAGCCTGATTAAGGGATATATACTCCTGCTCGCCTTTCTTCTTTCCCCTTTCTTTCTCCCTTGCACAAGGCGACTCTTCTTTGCATACCAGCGATAACCACAGTTACAGGTTCTCTCTCTCTCTCTCTCTTCATTTGTGGATGCATGCCTATGTGTAAATAGATGCAGAAAGACTTGCAAAAACATGTATGGTTTATGCATTTATGGAGTATTTCTACGTGAATCTACATATTATTACTGAGATTTGTAATTACCCTATTTATTTTTCAGAATATTAGAACCAAAAAAATAATAATAAAAATAACAAAAGAACCTGGCTCAAGGGATTTATAATCCTATCTCCTTTCTACTTCACTCTCTTTCTTCCTTTCATCGAGGCAGATCTGCTTGCATGCGGCATACCTATGGGTATTTCTATGTACATGCCTATTTATTTGACAGACCTGCAAAAACATGTATGTTTTATATATTTATGTGAGCATTTCTACATCAATCTACATATCATTACTGAGATTTGGGATTATTTTGTTTGTTTTTCAGAAGATTAGAACATACGAAATGGAAATAGAAGAGCCTCTCTTAAAATTTGACCGATAAATAATTTTTTTTTTTTCCTTATACTTTCTGGGACTATTGATATTTTTACAATCTACAGTGTATGAATTATCTAGAACTTAGAGAAATATTCGGCTTAATTATGTGGAAAGCATCTGGTTTCCTAATGATTTTTTTTTTTAACTTATCCCTTGTATTTTCATTTTATTGTACTTCTTTGAACTCTTCATCTTACTTATTTTGTTCATATGTACAATTGTTTTGACCAACCAGATTATCTTTTAGGTCAAATAAGATTTCCATAACGATGTTGATTTCAAAGGCAAATCCTATTGCCCCCTCTACCGTATATGGCTATCATGATTACTTTAAATTTAGGGATATGTAATTGATTGCAAACTACAAGATAATTGATTATCAATCTCAACAGAATGAACCTACTAAATATGAGCTCTTTTTTCTTTGAGCATGTGGTGACGTGCAAGTAAATTGACACAACCTAAGATATGTAAAGTGCCTAGACATACCGAGTCTCAGTTGTGAGAGCGAGGTATATATATAGCACTCTTTATCACTGATTGGTTCTCCAAGTTTATGCTCTGCTAAGGAAGAGAAAAGTTGATTTTGGCTCCCTCGAAGTTGTTTTTAGACGTAGTTGAAGAGATTATTAGATTTTTACTGCAACTAAGCTGCTTAACTGTCATGCCTTCTATATATTGAAAATAATTTGTTAATGCTACTCAACATTTATCTTCTATGTACACAGTGAGAACAAATTGTCAACACATGGAGCAAACCAAGCTAATTAGGTCTAATCTAGGCCAGGTCTCCGTGCAGTTTCAACCTTTTCATAATAGAAGCGGACAACTTCGTGCTGCTAAATCTGTTTCTATGCCATTTTCAAATGTGGATAGAAGGCAGCCCAGAATGCGTGCCAGTCAAATGCAGCAATCTAGTTCAGTTGTATGTCATGTTGGTTTGGTATGTTTGCTTTTGCATATCTATAATTTGTATTATATGTCTGTTTCTGCATTTTCTCCTGCCATCGGATAGAATATAGCTTTTTTTGCATTGGATCACCTCCTATAACCTTAAAAGTTAAAATTTGTTGTGGCAAGCCCAAGTTTAGACCTTTCACGAACTGGATATGGTTGTTTCTTTTGTAAAATTTTTCTGCTATGCTGCTTGAGATTTACAAGTTTTAGCATTCAAAAAAGAGTGGGGAAGAAATCAGTCAATTGAATACCTGATTTAGGAACCATACACTGATGCATAGGAGTTCCATTACTTGGTATTTATGCTACTGCATGTCTGTCTAGAGATCTGGTTATGCATGAATCTCTTATGTCTTGTTCCCGCACTCTTCATTCTGCAGAATGCAAGGTGCTCTGCAGCGACTTCAGAGCAAACAAAAACCGTGACACGGAAGGCTCTAACAATTACTGGCACTCCTGGTAATGGCTATTTCTCAATATTTTTCACTTGCCAAACTACATAGGAATTAGTTGGTGCATTGATGTCCCAGCCAAACGACTGATGCTGCCTTTGCTCAGTTTATTTCAAGAGGGTAACCTTATATAGCAACGGTCTTGTGCATTTCAACTGTACTTTGTTTTAATAAGTAGGATTATATTGAAACTCAAAAGAAGATGCAAACAAGAACGCTGGAAGTATACAAGCCACGCATTTTACTTGTACTTTGCAGTTTGCACCCCTTCAACTTCAATTCCTAGACTTGTCTCCTTTTTCATTTTTTATGATATAGTTTTGGCAATTATTGTCCCTACTTTTCAGCTCGATGGCTATGAAATATCCAGTAATATATACGTGTGTGCGTGTGCCCTCTCTCTGTTGAATTGTGCTTTTACTTCGTGGCATTTGTTGAAAATGCTTGTATTGCATTATCTAGTAAACCTTCCACTGGATTTTTTATTTTTTATTTTTGGAAACTTGGGTAGTTTAAGATGTCATAGACGGGGGGTGCACTAGACAATATGATTAATATGCAGGAGAGTCTTCTAATTTCTGAGGGGAAGATAATCTTTTGAAGACTAACCACTAGCGCATCTCGAGTTAAAATTTATTTGGAAGGTGATATTTGTCTACCTATGGATTGCCAGAAGAAAGCTGCCAATCCAGCTTTTATGTTTTGTTGGGTTCTAGAATTGAATTACAATTCTAATCCTATTTTTATTTAGAAACTCAGTTGGAGTTATCAAGAGAAATGCTCCTCTTTTCC
Organism: Carya illinoinensis; assembly: GCF_018687715.1. NCBI lineage: Eukaryota > Viridiplantae > Streptophyta > Magnoliopsida > Fagales > Juglandaceae > Carya > Carya illinoinensis. Next base: position 54,536,129 of record NC_056752.1, read on the forward strand.
CCTCTTAGGATGTATTTAGGTGCTTCTTTTGTATACTTCCTGTATACATAGGCTTCGCCTATCATATTCGCTGAATAAAACTTCTTTTACTTGTTAAAAAAAAGTTATTAAGAGAAATGCTGGTTTACTTTGTTTTAAAGGTTAGAATTCCCTCTTGGGGATTTATTAGATCATTTCAAATAGCAGCATATAATGTTTTAATGCATTTCAGGCAAGGAGAAGGCAGCAAAACTTGATGACGGTGGATTTGGTTTTCCACCCTATCATGATGGCGGTGGAGGCGGCGGCGGTGGAGGCGGAGACAGTTCGTCAGGTGGATGGATCCTTTTTGCTGTTCTTGGTGTCTTAGGCTTTTTAAAAGATAAAGAAATTGAGTGGCGTAATCAGAAGGATAAATGAAAATTAGTGAGTATTTTCACCAGTGTAAACAAGGACATTTGGCTTACATTATTGGTATTAAAGATTTTCGCTCTAAATTTCTTTGATTTGACTAGATGACTAAAGTTTGATTAATTAGAGAAGGTTTATCTTGAGCGAGGCTAGTAGTATTCTTTTGCATTGAAATTTATTTATTTGTTATGTTCTATCTCGACGAGACTGAGAATTGGAGAAATACGGGTGCAACGAGTTGCGGTCGTAAATGCAAAACTTGAAACAGCCAGCCCTCCTTTTGTGTCAGATCAATTCAACCATTTTGTGGGATAACATGTGTTTCAGCTACTTTTGGTTTCGCAGGGTTGGTAAAGTTCTTGGGAGAAATGGAGGAGTTGGGTGTTCTTCTTCTTTATAGTTTCTAGCGAGTATGGGGAGTAAAGCTGCTGCATCAAGGCCAGGCAGTGGGTGCTTAGGCGGTAGCTTTAAGTAATCCATCGATTATTAGATTAGTTCTTATTTTCTAAATTAAAAATTCCAAAATTTTATCACCGTCATCAATGATCACGTAGGATAGGATTCCGACAAGGGTGACATGCATCACAAATTTTAAAAAATAAAATAAAATATATATATATAAAAACAAAAACAAAACAAAAAAACCCACACATCGTTGAACCTAACCCATTGGGATTCAGCCGCTAGATCGATGCGCGTAGTTGTTTTTTCCTTCCCATTTTTCAATTCGGTCTAAGATAAATTTGTATGCAACGATAAAAGTTTCAGACGAACTGTACGTTTATTCAAACCAGTGCTAACAAATTGGACTTCCAAAGAAATCCAGTACTAAGTTGATGTAATTCAGGTTCAATCATCAACAATGACTATGGATGGTTTGCAAAAGACCATCCATCCTAGAAAGGAAAAGACCACCCATCCTAGAAAGTACTGGCACTTATAAAGGCTAAAAGAAAAGGAGGAGGAAAAAATGAGAGAAATCATTGAAACAGAGAACAGATAAAAACACCACAAATGTTACTCAACAGAACACAGTTCAACATCAGAAAATTTGAAGCAAGCGAAGCAGTGAAATTACTTGGATAAACCAGAAAATAGAGTACTCACAAACTACAGCCATCAGATAAAGCTTCCCTCAGTCATGCTATATCTTAACAACCAAGATTTTTTTTTCTTATTTTTCAATTAATTAGCAGCATTTCCATAGGCTTGGAGTGCCTCACCAGTAAGCCTGCAAATCCTCCACTCCTCCAAGACCTTCGCACCCATTTCCTCATAGAACTTGATAGCCTTCACATTCCAGTCCAGAACCACCCACTCCACTCTCCCGTACCCCATCTTCACCGCCTGAGCTGCCACAGCTGAGAGCAGCATTTTCCCAAGTCCCTTACTTCTATAGCAATCCCTCACAAACAAATCCTCTACATAGAATCCGGGTTTCCCCAGGAAAGTAGAGTAGTTGGGGAAAAACAAAACGAAGCCAGCAACCACAACGTCAAAGCCGTCGCTGTTGACGGATCGGAAGGTTTCCTTTTCTGGGTCATCGATGGGGAGGTCGAGGGTGAGCGTCCGGGTAATAGGAGAGAAGGGAGGCTGCGAAGGAGGATGAAGGAGAGTGGGTAGGAATGGGTTCGGGGAGACCTCGAGGACGAAGATGGTGAAGGAGTGGAAGGGAGGGGAGGTAAAGAAGGTGGAGGAAAGAGAGTCTTCGGTGGCGGAGACGAGGTGGGTGAGGTGCTCGAAGACGGCCAACTGGAGGATGAGCTTGTGGATGTGGGGGACGTCAGATGGGTCGGCCAAGCGGACACGGGCGAAGAGTGGGTGCCCCGTTGGGGTTGGGTTCGGCAGTGTTGTGGGCGCTGGGACTGGTGGAGGTGGAGGAGCAGCGGCGGCCATTGCAGCTTTCGTATTGGTCGGTTGGTTTGTTTGGGAAATTTGTTTAGAGAAAGACAGATAAATGGGATTCTAATTTCTAGAACTATACGCAAGCGTTGCCCTCACTTTCTTATAAGCGATGGTTCTGGTCAAATCATGAAAATATAGGTTGCAATTTTATTAATTTCATATGAATATTATAGAAAAGGTTGCTTTTAAATTCTAATTCCTTGAATGGGTGACTTTTGTCCTTTTTTTCTGAAAATAATCTCATTATCGATGCCCAACAACAAATAGACCGAGTGTAAGTATATTTCACGGATGTACAGTATAGACTCTTTTAAAATAAAAAAAATCATAAAATGTGATATTATTAAATATATAATTATTTTAATGATAACAAATATGAACATCTTCATTCTACTTCCATTATAATACGGGGTGTATTGATGGAAATAGGATATATATATATATATATATATATTTTATCACATTGATGAATATGCTATTCATTGTATATCAACTGTTAAAATTATAGTTATAAAATATAAATCTCATATAGACAAAGTCACATCAATAAAGTTAGACATGAGCGTAAAGAGCCTTGATAATTATTCATCCATTTGCCGTGTCAAACTGTAACAGGTAGAAATTTCATGCTTTGAACAACAAAGGTGGGGAATCATTGTTCTTTTCTTGGTTATTTATCAGAAGCCAAAGGGATTTAATGCATTTGGAATTCACACAGTCACGCATAACTTATAAGAACAAATTCCAAGGTCTTCAAATCCACTTTTATACAGACCAACAACCTTCGGCATGTGTGACTAGATCACTAATCGTTTGGTATTTGGCAATAGAAGTGAAAGGGGAACACCAAAAGCAAAAAGCCAAAGCAAAAGTTTTTTTCTTTGGGGTAAAACAAAAAATGAAGTCAAGTCCCGATTTTGGCACATTGTCAAGCTTTGAGCTGGCTCTAGAGCTGTTTGGTCAATTATCCTCAGAAACAAATAATGAAATCACACGACTCTTCTACTTCTTTCTCCGACTATCCATTTAGAGAAACCAGAGAACATCAGTCTCTATTCACTGAAAAAAAATAATCAAGACAAGGCACCAGTGAGTATCACAGAAGTGGCCAGCAAGGATTTGACCACCCAACATGTGTAGATGTAGCATCCATTTGGAGAGCTTCTTCTCCTGCTTGATGCGACTGCTGCATCTTATCACGAACAATTCAGAGAGATCAACGTTCGAGGGCTTTCATCTATCAGTGCATTCAAATGATTAAAGAATGCCAAACTACAAAAAGATCACTCTATATCCCTAGCCCTACACCTAAACAGAATAATGTAAGATTATATACGATCCGCTGGGGTTCCCCCTCACCCCTTGGGCCTCAGAAACCCACTTGCTCATTAACCAAATATTGCAAAACCAGCCTGATCAGGACATTCTCATGCGGCTGAGTTCAAATAATGCCCGGTTTTTCGTCTGTGCCGGCTGAAATCTGATACGAACCTGAAAGAGAGGCCACAGCCCTCGACCTTGCACTTGTAGGGGCGCTCACCGGTGTGCACCCTTATGTGCTCAGTCCTAGCCCATGCCCACTTAAATGACATTAAGCAACCTTTCCATGGGCACTTGAGGGGCCTGTCATCATCGTGAACACGTTGATGAAGCATTGCATACTTGTGGGAACTGAACCTCTTCCCACAGCCTTCATGTGGACACCGGTTGCGTTTGTGCAAGACAAGTTCTGCCTTTGTTTTGAAACTCATACGGCAACCTTCAAGGTCACACCTGTGAGAACCCTTGGCATTCTTGTTCCTAGGATGAGAAACATCTGAAGGTTCGCTCACCTTTCTTACTGGCTTTTCCTCCACCGTTTTACTCACGTCAATTCCACATCTATTTGTTGCATCCTTCTCAGCCCTTGGTCTCAATCCCTCACATGGACTCCTGATAAAAGCACTACAACTGAACTTGTTTTCTGTCAAACGTTCCACCTCTCTTTTTCTTTTTCCTCTGCATTCAGGTTTTGGTGTGGGGTCTAGAACAGTGGACTCAATACTTTCCAGCTCTCCATCATGCTGTGGTGAACAAACTTCACCACGAAGTAGATTTTCTGCAGCATGGAACTCTCTTTGAATCATGGAATGTTTCTCAAGTGAGTCAGGACAAGGATGATTTGTAAGTGTATCATGGCCAGAAACCTGCTCATTATTTTCATTTGTCACCCTCTTTTTCTGTTTCACTTCATTATTCATGTTTTCCTCCGCAAAATTCCCTCTTGGAACTTCAAAGCTTTCTCCCCCTGACACAGTTACAGGCTCATTTTCCACTTGCATAATGAATCTAGATTGCCCCACATCAATTCCATTCGTAACCTGTATTTCTTGCTGCATTTCAGTGTCTAAGGTGACATCATCATGCAAATCTTCGTCGGAAGGGCTCCCTCTTGGACCTTCAGAACTTCCTTTCACCAGTACACAAGGCTGACTAACTTCCATTGTTGAAACAGAACTTGAGACAATTTCCTCGTTTCTGTCTGGGGACAGGATTTCTCTTGATGCAGGAGTAAGCTCATTTGCTAGTCGAGCATAACTTGAAATTAGCTCAGCCTTATTACTTCCACATTTAGTCTTCAGCTCTTGCGCCCCCATATATTCCGAAGACATAGCAATGCTAATGTCTTCGGCATCATGGTTCATTCTAGGACCCTCACAACCTGCTTGTGCTGAGGCAAGAGTAGGGTGGGTTTCCACTGCAACAGTACAAGAAACGCCATCCACTGGGGCAAGAGAATGCTGGTTTGTTGGTGCAAAATTACCTAAAACAGGCCTGTCATTGTTAATTCTGATGGTGGCCTGGATCTCTTGCTGCTCCTCATTATCTAAACTCACGCAAATAGGAACCTTACTGTTGACACAAGAATCCTCCAGAGCTCCATTTTCTATATTTCTATCAACCAGATCAGCAACATGTAGACTTGCAGGGTTGGAAACATGGTTCATCAAACCTTCAGCTGAGACATTGCACTTCTCTGCAGAAATCAGATGACAAAACTCATTTGAGATGCTGCTTCTTTCCACACTTTGATTCTCTCCTTGCATTCCAAACTCTTCATCAGTTTCAATAGAAGGCGGACTCTCACATTTTTCGACATCAGCGATCTTGTCCTCTCTGGTTTCATCAGTGGGCTTGGTTTTGTGTTGCGTCTCGGAATCATCTCCCGTTGCTAAATTGTAAGCTTTTCCATCCATGTCAGAATCATGCAGAGTGTGATTCTCACTTTGCACCTCAAAATTTCCAGCCGCTGGTGTAGCAGCACTAGGGGGATCTTCAATTCGTGAAGAAGCCAAGTTCAAGCTCATACCCCTGGTAGCTGTAAGCATCGGGGTTTCATCTTGCATTCCAGATATTCTAGTAGCAGTAGAGAAGACCAATCCTGCAGATTCACTTCCCGAACTTCCTTTGTTAGAAAGATCAACCTCAGAATCCTTTCCACTTTGCTTATCAAGATCTCCATACATAGCAGTTGAAACATCCTTTGACAGATCTTTTCCAAGCCATCCATGTACTGTGCTTGGCCCCGTGGAACCACCCAGTTTTAACTTAAGGTTCCTTCTCGAATATTGAATTAGTTTTTCTTCTTTTTTGATGAAGATGCCATCTGACCTTCCCCCCATCACTTCATCCTTCTTTGATTGAGCATCGTCACATGCTTTATTATGGGAAGGATGATTTAACTTTTTTGAACGTGATCTTCTGGACTGCCATTTGATGGTCAACAATTCTGAAGTGGGACTACCGTCAGAGAACAATCCATCCAACGTCAGCGCATACTGAATTGGCATAGATGGAGACTTCTTTCTGACCTTAACACAGTACCGTAAATTGATACCCAGTTTTGACGTCCAGTCTTCCCCACATTCATCATGTTCTTCATCATCAATTGCAAGATCTATCAAGTTAAGATCTTTCTGGGATGCAATATCTAATGGAACCTCATTATAATTAAAAGGTCTACCAGTTTCCTCTGCAATCGCCATAGCATGTGCCTTAATCTTCTCATAGTCTACACATATCAAGAAAATTAAAGATAATTATTGCTATGATCTAGATGCTTTGACTAACAATCTTGACCCAAACAAAGGGACTAAGAATCCTAACAGATAAAATGATATCTGTCACAGCTTAAAGAGAGTGCATATCAACCTCCATCTGATTGTGTCCTGTTCGAATTTTAACTAAATTCATCCAAAAGCCTAGTCTTTTCCTGGGAGAAAGTATAAAAAATTATAAAGAAGAATGATGAAATGAAAAGGGAAGAAGGGATTACATGATTTATCATTATAATTTGGGGAAGGTATGCAACTCTAATTTGCAGTATAAATCATGATGTGGGTTAGAGCCTATATACCTGAATGACAGATCACAAGCACCTTAGCTCCACCTTTAGAGTGCAAGAGCTCTACAATCTGAATGGCGTGTTCCAGGCAGAAAATCCTTGGCCTCAGAAATTTACTAGAGGTGTTCCATTCCATATCAAACTTGGTTGATAATGGTATTTGCAGATCCATTGGTGGTAGGGATACATCAGGATCAGGAGGAAGATTCTCTGCAAAACAAAACATAATTGATTCAGCAGCGCTTGAGAAGCCCAGGTTAGGTGGTAAAAAAGATTAAATTTAGTGATTACATTGCTTTGACGAGAAACCACTAGCAACACCCCTCGATTTTATGAAAGTCCCAAAGATACGCAAATTGAAGCCCATTATGTGGGAAAATAGAAACTCTTACCGGACACTCAAATATTTTGCAAATATCCAACCAACCTATAAAATTTGCTAAACTGGAGGGTAAGGATTTCAAATTTTCAATTGGCTTCAAATGGTATCATAGATTCCAGAACTTATTATTTCCTCTAACGTCTAACGTGCCATGTCTGCCAATAGATTTCAACATATAATCCAGACTTATTAAATGACATCGTACCTTTGACAGATTAAGATAAAGGATTAAAAATGATTGAGAACGAGAGCAAGATTTTCAGGCAAGTACATAGACCAAGTACCTGAAATAGAACTTTTACCAGACCGATCAAGTTCTGGAGAACGAGTAACCTCAGGTGCTGGGACACTGGGGCCTACTTCAAACAAAAGATTATCTGCAGGAAGAAGCTCCATGGATGCCTTTTCAGATGGTTGTAGAACACACATAAATGGAAAACCAAGGATTCCGCAAGCCACGCATGCCAGTGTTCCAGAATCAACTTGAAAGTCACAAGATACATCATCGTCATCCAGATATAAATCATTGAGAGTCTCCATATACAAGCTCATCTCATGAAGGAGATCACTCTGACAGCTATTTTTATTTTCAAAATGAACATGAGAAGAATTTTCTGTTGGTGTGGTAGAATCAGTGGCGGCTACACTAGGCAATTGAGAATCTCTACTTGGATATGGTAGTAAATCAGCATTCCATAAAACAGAATGACAATTTGCTACTTTTCCAAGAAGATCGGATAGCAGAATGTTTTCAGTCAACATATCTTCTATAAAAGCCTTCTTTACTAACAATTCTCTTTCTTCTTTTTGGCGATCTCTCAGACGAGAACTCCGCACACCTGGTAGTAAGGATCTTGGCACTCTGGAATTAATACAGTCCAGCATAACAACATAAGAAACAAATAAAGATTCAGTGTCCAAATGATATTTTTATTGACAAATTAAGTAAAGACATTTGATGTAAAAGCAGTATGTAAGAGTGGCATTAAGTACGGAAAGTGCAACCAGGCAAGGATAGAAATCCCTGTGTTAAGTTGGATGAAATCCTATACAAGTTCACTAAATTAATACTGAACATAAGCCGATTACTCCTCTGATGGTCTCTGAAATGGATAATGTATTTTTCAATTGTAAAATTAACTCATGAGACAGCTTCAAATGCTAATATTTGCAATGGAATTCTGCCTACTTAGCCCTGGTTATTCATCTATGACTTCAAGTGGTAACTGATAGGTTACTTATAAAAGCACTATCATAGATGGAAAATCACATCCAAACTTGCATATCTCATCTCATATAATCATTACAACTTTTTCAAATTCCCACACAAAATATAATAAACAATTCAACTTTTTCAAATCCCAAAACAAAATTAATATTACAAAATTATATTATAACAATATTTTATTTAACTTTCAACAAAACATCTCATCTCATCTCATTTGTACTGCGTAACCAAACGAGGCCTCAATGTCTGGTCTTTTTATAATATCCTTCCCTCATAATAACAACCCCTAGCCTCCATGTTTGCTCTTTCTATAATATCCTTACCCCTCATAATAGTAATCCCGTCCCTTGGATGAGAATATGGAAGACTAAGAGGAAGTTTGGATAGTGAGTTCAGATGAGATGAGTAAAGATGAAAGTTGAATAAAATATTGTTAAAATGTTATTTTTTAACATTATTATTATTTTGGGATTTGAAAAAAGTTGAATTGTTTATTGTATGTTATGTAGGAATTTGGAAAAGTTGTAATAATTAGATGAGATGAGATGAATTAGATTAGGTATTCTAACCATGGACAATCTAAGGAAAAAACACATTGGTGTGATTGAGTGATGTTGCCTTTGCAAGAGTTCAGTGGATGATATTTTACAGTTTTACTACATTGCCAGGTGGCTAGAGCCATACGGTTTGGTTTGGCTTGAGTCATGCCCAGAAGCATAGTGGACCATTTTAACTTACCAAAAAAAAAAAACTCATGGAGGAAAGGAAGTCCACAAATCTTAGCAGTGCGGGAAATGGTTCCTCCATATCTCATATTGTGTATTTGGAGGAAATTGAATGGTACAAACTTGGAGAATGATGATGGAGAAGCTGAAAATTTTCTTTTTCAACACTCTCCTCCTTTGGACAGCATCCCGATAGACTTTAATGGGCTTACTCTCCATGATTATCTTGTATCTTTTTCTATTTCTAGCTAGATCTCCATGATTATCTTGTATCTTTTTCTATTTCTAGCTAGATGACTTGCTTGTATACACCCCATTGTACTAGGAATGAGCCTTTAGTGTTTCTAATGTAATGATTATTTATTTATTTTATAAGTAATAAGAGATTTTATTAATGCAAGTAAATAGGCATAGCCCATAGCCCAAGTACACAGGAAGTATACAAGTGGAAAGACCTAAATACAAGCTAGGAACTAGGAACTAGTAAAGTCTGAAAGAAAAACATTTAAATTATCCCCATTCAATACAAGAACTTTATTTTTATTTTTTATAACAAATAATAATGGAATGATTATTAATGATAAAAAAATCATATAATGTGCATTCAAGTACAACTCAACCCAAACCGGTCTCATTATAAAACCCAGGTGAAGCTAGCAGCAGTACCAGGTCCCAGACCAAGCTCAAAATTGGTGTAAATTTTTTGTATAACTAAGCCCCCCCCCCCCCCCCCCCCCCCCCCAACCAAAAAAAATAATAATAAAAAAATAAAATAAACGTTTACAAACATTTACGTAATCATGAGCCCATTCATAACACACTTTTGATAATTAAGATTAATACGCATTCGTAACAAGTTTTAAAATACTAATACGTACATGATATCCTGCACAATTATAAAAGATATCTGTAAACATATTTAAAAGTTGTAAATTGCAAAGGTCCATGGCAGGAAAATTGATGAAATGGCCATAGATGCCCAAATGGCCATGGAACCCCAGATATTTGGAAAGAATCGGTTCTTATACCATAATCAAGGCAGAATACTTTCATTTCACTGTAATGAATAAACTTTCATGATTTTTTTACAAGTGCCATTCCGGAAAATTATCTCATATAAACATTTTTTTATAAGTAAATGTAATATATTAATCAAAGAATAGACAAGGCCTGAAAATCCCATATAAACCTTCATAGAGCAAGTCTATGAAGCAACACAGACGGACATTTCAGTCACTAGTTTTGCTAACTTAGGCTCACTAGAGGATTTCAAGGAACTGTAGGCTAACCTTGAGACAAAAGACATGGTCAACAGGTATAGCAGCTGCTGATGAGAGAGCATGGGAAGATAGTTCATAGCAGCTCTGCGCACTGCAGCTTCCTTGGCTACTTTAAGCCATTGTGGGGTTCCGAAGTTAGCAGCTTCCCCACAATTAAAACCTAGTTTAAAAACGAAGAAAGAAAAAGCAATGCTACAACAATCAAAGAAAAGAACGAAGAAGAATGCATGATATAAACAAAGAATCAAGTAAACTCTTCATAAAAACAGCATGCTGATATAAGGGCAAGCTATGTGCGTTATTGTGTACATGTATGTTTTCTAGTAAATATTGTGATTATTGTGGAACATGCTTTGGGTGGGCAATTAATAAGAACTAGTGAATTTTTTTTATTTCTTCCACTATTTTTCATCTTCAGTATATGTCCTGTTACTTTCTTCGAAGAACAACAAATAAATTCCAGAGGGGTCACCTCTACCCCTTGTTCTCTTTTTATAATTTTCATTATTTTCTTTTATTCCATTTGTTTTAAAAGTCCATTAATTCTTTTGAACATCATTTATAAGCCAAAATTGACCTTGCTCACAAAGAAAGTGAATACTTCGCTTTTACTAGAAACAAAATGAACAGTGATCGGTGAGTCAGGAATTCATTGATATTGTATTAACCAAGATTCACTCCAAGCATTTGCAGAACTTCCATTTTCTAAGTTTGCTTTTTCCTGGCCATATCCATCTTTTAAGTTTGAGTCTTATATTAATATGTAATTCTCTGGCAACCTAGGCCAGGTGTAATGCCTTCAACATAGTAAGAGCAGTATGTTCAGGGAGGAGCATATAAGTTCAAACCAATCATATTTGCAAAGCAATTACCATGGCTGAATCCCACATGGTAAGCACTTGGGAAAGTCACAACAAATTCGCCAGGGTTCTGTATTAACCTACAGAAAAAACCAGAACAACATAAGTAGAACTCCAACAACAAAACTATCAGAAACAAAAACAATCCCAGCCTCAGCAACACTTAGAATGATTAACTAGCAAAGTATAATCCTCACAAATTTTGTGATGCTGGCAGGCCAGAAAGGCCTCACTGAAATAGAAAGAAACAAACCCACCTACAACAAGGAATGCCCGATGCAACTACTACCTCAGGAGATAGAAGAGTTGTCTTCTCACCCAGTAATGTCAGAGCAGCTGAACATAAGAGAAACTGGACCCAAGTTATAAATATGCTATAGAAGTAATAACGCCAAATTAATTTCAGAGGGGAAATGACCTATCCACATAAAAGAAAGTAAAGTGAAATGTAAGACCAAGAATTGTGCCTCAAGAATAGTTCTTAAATCAGTCAAAAATTTTCAACTTTTGGACAGTAAATCGCAGACAAAATGGAACTAAATTGCAAATAAAAGTAATTTTTTGAAACTGCCAGGAAACTAAATTTACTTGTGGGACCAAATTCTGATAACACTTCAACATATTTTCCATCTTCAATTATTTATACAATCACCTTCACTACGAGTGGCAGGACAAATTTGGGCACACAACTTAATTTAGTTTCAGCAAGGTACATCTTCGTGATACATAGTTGAAGTTCTATCATATGTTCCTTTTATACCGATCCTGATTATGAATAACTAAGAATGACCAATTAATAGTTGAGATCCCACTAGTTCACTCAATTCCCATGCCTGTGCAGTTTCCGTTTGGTGAACCTGCTTTACTTAGACTTTAGAGCATCACAGTTTTTACTCCAATAGCTGCCTCTTTCTGATTTTTCTCATAATTTCCATTCAATCTGAGAATTATCAATTACTATAACCATGGAAGAATGCACAGAATGTGTGAAAGAGCAAAAGGAAAAAAAAAAATACATATTAGTATGCACCAATTGTTATTTGATCATTTTAAAGTTTAACTTACTCATCAAAAAAACTTATTTGGTCAGTGATAAGCTAAACATAACAGCTAAATGCAACATTATCAACCACATAAACGATTATATTCAAAAGCAAAACATGAACTAGAAATGTTTCCATAACTTAATAACAAAAGTAAGTTCTGTTTCTGCAGTGGCTCATTATTGTAAAGTCAACAAAGTCCACCCAAGTCAGTCACTTGTGCTTGCTGTCATATAGATGGCATATACATGCAGAATTCAGGAATATCTCTCAAAATTAAAGTAGAATTTTTCAGCTTATTAAATTTTCACATTAAATAAGCATCTGTAAAAGATATTAAATACCTAAATGATCAATATTGCCACCATAAGCCTCACGGCGAATGACTTCCTCAAAAGCAAATGCATCATCTCCAGGGACAGCATACCAAGTCTTTGGCGAGCCAGTGTGAAGAAAATTCATGCTGTGAAGCTCATGATCTTCAACATGCCAAGCAAACCAGCTAAAAAGCATACCAATGTAGATCATGGGAGAAGTAACACCTGGAATATCGTCCGGCATGAAACGGGTAAGTGAGCCTGGCGAGCGTGCAATGACTTGTAAGTTCCACGGGCTGTTTGAGAGCTTCCAACCTGCAGTACCCTCCATCTCATTACTAGCATTTGAACTCTTACGCCCAGAACATCTTAAATTTTCATCCACTAACAATGTTGATGAAGAATTAGATGGCTTTGGTGCCTCCAAAGACGTATTTGGTTCATTTTGGGTAGAAGAACTTTTCATCTCATCATTAGAAGAATCCATTACGCCATCTATCTCATTTTTATTGAGGTCAGAGCTCTCTTTACTCCTCTGGTAAAAATTCCTCTTCCTTCTCCTCCTATGAAAAAAGCGAACCTGGCCTTCCGGTTCTCCAAACCCAGACCCAGGAACGTCATTTGCATACTCCACATATATAGCCTTCTCAGAAGCTGCCTTCCAAAACATCGCTTCTACAACTAAAGGTGAAGCCTCCTTAGTGATTCCCAATACGCTCCGTGCAAAAACCTTCGACTTAGACTCAAACTGTTCTAACGTATAAACCTCTCCGCTTTGCCATACTTGCTTATGAACAACTGATTGCGAACTTTGCACCGCCCATTTTGTTTTCTTCACACTCTGACCCAATTCTTGGTGCCTCGTGGTAAACACGGCCCGGACCTCGCCCTCACTATCACTATCCCCAGAACCAATTTTCAAAGAAGAACACAAACTTGAAGAATTTACATCAGAACCCAGTTCCGGGCATTTTAAAAGTGATTTATTTAAGTTGCCAAACACGTATTTTTTTGAAGGTTTTGGCAATGGCGGGATAATCTTACAAATACCAAAAGCACTAGCTTTCTTCTCAATTTTCGATATGTAGGCAATCGGGTCAGCAAACTCAGTGTCAGTTGGGCGAAACTCAGGCGCCAACGGCAACCCTTTTAGCCAATTGGGTATTTCAACATTACCCATTACAACCAAGATTGACAACCAATAACAATTGGATGGTATATAAGATATAGAGCACTCAATCACACACCATTGTCTTGTCTTCGTTGAATGATAGAAAAAAGCACCAAAGAAAACATCAAAATGTCTTGAAAATTGAAACCCTAGATTGGGAATTTTTTGCTGAAGTTGTAAAAGGGTTTGTTCTGATCCAATTCACATTAAACGTAGACGAGTTGAGGGAAATAGCAGAAATGTAAGGGAAATTGAATAAAGAAATAAGCAACAAAACCTGAAACAGCGAGGGGTAGTATATGTTTGACCTTCGAAAGCACGATAGAGAGAGGAGGGGGGGAAGATGGGATTGGGGGCATTGTCTAGGTTTTGAGCGACATTTTCCGCTCGGTACAAGTTAGTATTCTCTGTGTTCACACACCTAATTTGCGCAGCAATGGTATAGCGCAATGCTAAGGTCAATCAGCTGTTGAGTGGACGATTTATCGGTTTTTTGTTTTTTGTACGATCAGCGTGGGGGTTTCGATTTGAGGAAGCTGAGGTCATAGAACCGGGGGCGCACGTTAGAATGAAGCGGCTCACTAGACAGGGACGTGTAGGGTGTATAACAGGGGCATGATATCCGGCGATGATCAAGATTCCACGTACTGGAAATTTTAATGGGATTCCTAAATTATTTTGGCAGTAATAAGCTTATTATTCTATCACTATTTATTTGCTATTTAAGATTTTTTTTTTATTTTTATAAGTATTTTTCCGACATTAAAAAAAATTAAAAAATATATAATTTTATTAATAGTCACTTTCTTAACTATTAAGTAAAATTAAAAATTTTAAAAAAAAAATCAAAATACAAAATAAGTAGTAAATAGGTAATAAAATAGTAGTAATCCTATCATTTTTCAAATTTATTTTCCACAAAAATCAATTGAAAATATTCAAAACTTATATTATTAGATCTTTGGGTCTAACAGTTCTTATATCGAAAAACTATTGAATAATGTCACGTTAGAATTATCCAAAGATAAATATCCAAGGATACATTATCATGCATAGACTATATATAATATTATTAATTTATTTTCCTTTTAATTAATATTATTATTTTTATATATTTTCAAGGAACTTGTCAAATAAGTGAAATTTAAAAAAAAAATTATATTTAACCTAGCTCTAAAAGGTGGATCCCAGCTTCCAAACGTAAATCCGAAATGCATCCAAATAACCCCCAAATTCCTCCACCCCATTACCAATCATCACGCCTTGATCTCCTCCCATGCATGCACGTACTCCCTGCAGGACAATCCCAGTGGCCAGCCTCTACATGCACCCACACGCTTTGAAACGCTTGCTGGCATGCAATACATGCTGCTCTCCTTTCTCTGCACATCATCAAAAAGGTTCCAGCTGCCTTAATTCTTTTCTTAACATCCTCGCTCGCGCGCACTCCCTTCACAAAGGCATATATATATATAGCCAGCTCGGATCCCGTACCAATCAAAATCATCTCCGACATGCACGTCATCTTTCCCAGAATTATCACTCACGTACAGTGTATCCCCCTGATCTTTCCACTCCCGTACCATTACCAACCTCCGATCAAACAATCTCTCTACACATCTCTGGGTGCAGAGTGGGTAGGGAGACGAGTGATTAAAAAAAATCCATGTTTGCAAATTCTGTTGGCTGTTCATGAATCCACAGATCAATGGCCTACCCGGCCCCATACAGGATGATCATATCCTTCGTCATTCCTACTTCCCATACGTCTTAATAAAGAGAAATACGTGTGCGCTTACTCATGGTATTGCATGCCTCCATGTTCAACAAACGAAACAAGCTAGCACACAGAAACCTAGCTATGAATAAAAAAAATGCACAATAAATTAAAATTTTTATTATAAAAATCTTACAAACTCCAATTGATTATATTATATTAGCTGCGTTGTCATGACTAATTAATATAATAAATAAGTTTTAATTAAATTTATTTTAATTTTTTATAGATGATACGTCACTTTATAAAACATAAATTAATGTAGTTGATCAAGATCATGCTTTAATTTTTGATCTCTCGCTCGCACGAGGAACACATCATGTAGAAGGACACGCAAGTAGACCAAAATGCTACTTATTTTACAACATCCAGATAAGGATCGAAACCAAGACGTACTTACAGAAAATTGCTATTAATTTGAATATTTATTGCATATATATTTTATATATATCATGATATCGTCAATTCATGAGCAACTTCTCCCTAACACATTAATTCCTTTTTTATTTGTTTCTCCTAGCTAGCTAGCACTCTCGCCCTTGTGGGGTACTGTGTACGTCCTTCACGTAAATTAAAGAGAGTGCATGCATGTGCCAATCGAGCTATCTATATATATGCATTGAAGAGATCTAACGTACGTGCACATTCATACATTTTCGTGTAAAGTTGCAATGATAGATTAAACAAATATCTACCAACAAAATCATGGATCCTTGCCTCTCTTGATCTTCATGAGCCTCATGATCATGATCTTCGTATCGAGAAATAGATAAATTAAGTTCCGTCCGCTTGGATCATGTACGTAGCAATTAATATATAAACCAACCGGCCTGCCTGTCCTTCCATATACTTCACCATCTCCTCGTGATCTCTCTCCACACAGATATTACAACTAATGACGATTGTCAAGAAGGAAAGGTTCCTCCATGCATGTTTTCGTAACCGTAGAAAAGTGGGCATTAATCTGAAGTACTTAATGTGGGAAGACATTGGCAAGTGGAATATATGGTCCTGCCTGCATAAAGAGAAGTTCTCCAAATATTATGTCCCTTAAGATGTTCCCAAAGGTCACTCAGCAGTCTATGTTGGCGAAGAGTGCAAGAAGTTTGTAATCGTGGTTACCTTACTAAAGCACCCTCTTTTTCAGGCATTGCTTGATCATGCTGAGCAAGTGTTTGAATTTTCCACCGGTTCAAAACTCCGCATTCCTTGTGACGAGAACATTTTCCTCGACATTCTTCGCCGCACAGGCTAGCTAGCTAAGAGTCTAAGACAAGATCGCATGTTTTCACCTTGCCTTTTGCAAGGTACTGTTTTCCCACATGGTGATCATCTCATTAACATGATCAGAAAAGAGGTAAAATAGAAAAGACAGTTAAATCTGTTGTACACTTATAAAAGTTATCTGTCTCTTTTAGTTTCTTTTGAGCATTAAAGAATTCTTGATTGAGTTGTTTGCCCACATAATGCATGGCGCGGTACTAGGAGCTAAACGGATTAAGCTAGCTAATTGAGGCCCTCAGGCCACAAAGTACCATTGGAGGATTGATAAATGTATAATTAAAAACAATCAGCTGGTACTTACCTTGGGTCCTTGTATTTACCTTCTTAATTTTTGGCAATAATGGGGATGGAGACCCTCTCTTGATGAGTGTAATATATAATAACTCTGATTCTAATCATAGAAGTGGTAAGACTTATTTTGTAAGAACGTGCTAGAAGGAAAAAAGTAATCATTTTCGAGCCACGTTGAGGGTTTAGGCTCGGTGTCGTTTAGAGTCCCCAACTATGATACGGTCTGAAATGGTGGTATGATATATGTACGTAAATACAACTATCTCAATAAATGAAAAATAAATACATCAAACATAAATATAGAATGATCAGACACTCATATTTACGAAGTTCTACCCAAATCCAATATAAAAATTTCACAAGTCGTTTGGAAAACTAATCTACTATAAATTATGTATTTTACAATCTATCAATGTCGTCTCTCGTAACTCACCATACAAATAGGTAGATGACCCCGTTGTCCGGAGAAAAATAATAAAACTGAAACTTTTGTCCAAAAGTTGAAAAAGTTCTCTCACCTAGTTGTTCCGAAGTCCCCTGATCTTTGATCTTACATTTTTTTTAAGCTGTTAGTGATAGTGAGAAAGTCAACTTTATGTCCCATTTTTCCTCGTCTTGTCTTTACTGCACGTCTTCTCTCTCTTCTCTTTTTCCTCTCTTTTTCTATGACATCAACTTTTTGTTGTCCTTTCATCTCTTTTTCCCGATACTTTCTTCCTGGTGCAGCTTATGGTGGACTGGCCTGTGATGATATATCATGTGCCAGGGATATTTTATCCCTTCCAAGAAGAAAATAGTGTTTTGGTTCCATATATGCAAGGGAACACTCACCAAACCCACCTACCTTATAATAATCAATAATGGCAAGAGCATATTGAGATTCTGCAGCAATATTTACTGAAAATGTAGTTCAATATATATCACGAGCAAATGTGGCATTTTCAGCCGGTAGCAAAGGCAAAAGCAGATGACCATTTTATAGGTGGGACGTTAACGTTACAAATAATTAGAAATACACACAACAACTTGATATCATATCTGTTGACAAAACAATCAGCGTACGTACGTTGGGGACAAAACATGCATCAAGTACTACTGAACATTCAGTCAGCTTAATTTCAATGATACATAAGTCTTAAGTATACGTATTATTATTTTTATCATGTAGACATTTCAATTATGAACGAAGGCATTAATCAAACATATATGCTAAACTAAAACGACTTGTAGAATCGGGTAAGTTAGATTATAAAACTCTTTGACATGGTAAGACAGCATTGCCATGTGATCATAAGTAGTACTTATCTTGATTTTTTTTTTTTTAAAGACAGATAGTGTGTGTTTGCGTGTACGTGAATGAGAAGCTAGCTGTTAGGTTCGATCTGTAGTGTTGGGAAACGTTGCATCAAGAATTTGGATGATAGATGAATCATCAATGAACTCTATCAATCGATCTACGTCAAGATATATGTTCCTATCTTTTTAAATAAAAACACTTTAACCAAAAAAAAATCTCACGCAAAGAATTAGACACACTGATATGGTACACCAATGTGCCACTTGTCATATACATATTTTTTCTTTTTTCTTTTTTCTTCCCCTCTCCCGTGCCCCCTTCCAGCGCTGACTATGGTGGTCGGAGAACACATCATGGTGGATAGAAGATACCGGCGGTCCAAGCGACACCGCCATAATGGAACGCCAATAAGGAGGTTGTAGCTCGATTTTATTTTTTCCTCCCCTCCCCAGTTCCTCTCCCAGCGTGCGGGCATGGTGGTCAATGGGCAAAAGATGCTGGCAATCCAAGCGTCATCACCAGTGTGGAACGTCGATAAGGAGGTTGCGACTCAATTTCGAGCGAAGGGACTTGCAACTAAATTTCGGAGGAGGAGAGGGGCTGCACTACATTGTGGGGGGCTGGGTCTAGTCGAGGGTTGGGGGAATGGCTGCTGGTGGTGGTCGTCGACGAGCTGTGGCAGTGCTAGGTGCTGCCGAGGGGCGGGGGCGCAGGAAGAAGAGGGGCTAGGCAGCGCTGAGGGGAGGGGATGCACAGCGGAAAGAGGAGAGAGAGGGAAAGTGGTGAAAGAGGGGCTGTAGAAAAGGATACGTGGTATATTGATATTGTACTACATCATTATATGAGATTCTTTTATGGAGTCTCTTTATGTTTCTAGTAGCTCCCTTTTGAAAAATTAATGTTGGATTAGTAACCGTTTACTTTCATGCATGGATTTGACGTATGGAAAATGATAATTTTATAACTATGTTATAACTATTTTGTAATTTTACATAATAGTAAAAGAATTATAAGTATATAGTTACTCTTAAATTATTTTTAACGAACACTGTATTAAAATGAACGACAAGTCCGTGTTTTCTCTTTCAACTCAATCACTTTGCTGACAAAGGATCCATCCAGATCTCCGTTGAATTACTTTTTTCGATTTTCTACAATTTGTTCTCGTCAAACTTGAAAATGATGTGAGTTACTATTATATAGGAGAGATGTTTGACAAATGGGACAAAGATAAAAATGGTATAAACAGTATTAAAAAATTTTATGAATAATAATAAGATGATTTGAATTAAATATTTATTGAATTATGATAAATGAGAGAAAAAATGAAATAAAAAATGTTAAAATTTTGTTAGAATATAATTTTTTTAATATTATTTTTGTTTTAAAATTTGGAAAAATTAAATTGTTTTTTATTTTTTATTTAAAAATTTGAAATAATTTGTAATAATTAGTTTTAAAAGGTTGTAATAATTAATTTAAAAATATTTTTGTTTGGATAATATTTAAGAAATAAAATGAAATGAAATTAGATGGGATAAGATGAAAACTATTTTCAAATATCTTCTCAAGATTCACAGGTGTCAACTTTTCGACCACCGATCCTCTAAATGACCAGCGTGAGTATACACATAGCATAAGGTTACTAATTTAATCGAGATTCACAACAACAAGACTTAGTCTAAAAAGAAAATTTTTATTAGATATTACAAAAGTAAATATATAAATTTATATGATTTGATGTAGTATTTTATATTATAAAGTTATATTTATTAAAAGATAATATAACATATCATATAAAATCATGTCAACTTATAAATTTATTTTTATGTAATTATTTTATTATCACTTCTCCTCTAAAAATCACCGACCTCATTTTCAATTTATTTGTTCATAAGAAGTGATATTTTATTAAGTAGATGCTTATTTTTTTCGTAGATGCGGACGGTACCACACTCCTTCCTCGAAAAGGAAAAGAAGAAAAGACGGCTCTGTTTTCATGACAAGAAGCCAACTAGCATTATAAATCAACAAGAAACAACAAATGTTATCGTCGAAAAAAGTTGGATAGATGCATGCATGTAATTCAGGGTAAAAGTCAGAATTCTTGTTATTTCTGTTCGCTTTATTTCTCTGATCGATTTGGACGGATAAAAAGATTTTTGAGGATTGGCCTAAAGTAGGAATGTATGGGGCAGGATGTCAGGAACCACATCCACAAAAGACCCATTAACTTAATGGAAAATGCTATGCAGCCCGCTCCCAGCGACCGCTGCAAAAAAAAAAAAAAAAAATTAATTTTTTTTTTTACTTAGTAGTTAAATAAGTGTTTTTAAATGATGTTATAAATTTTTTTAAAAAATATATATTTAATAATATTAAAAAAATACATTTAAACAAATATAAAAAAAATATTTTTCATTTTATACTAACGATAGCTCTCAACGGGAGCTGAGAGCAGTAACCGTAGCAATGTCTTAACTTAATTTTATCTTATATTGGACAGCACACGAGCCAACTGGGATATGCAGCAGTTTGAGCCGATAAAGGGGAGGTTTAGAAAATTTTTACACAAAATATAATAAATAATTTAATTTTTTAATCTAAATCTAATTTTTTTAAAATTTAAAATAATTATTATTTTAAAAAATAATAATAATTCTATCTAAAATAAAAAATTCTCATCTAAAATAAAAAATTCTCATCTTTCTATCTAATCAACAAATGTTTCACTCACTTCTGCGACTCTTGCCTTTTTGCCGCTCATCGCTCATGAATCATGTTTGAGACAGCGAGATTCGATGACCACATACATGGATATATATATGCCCACGCTTTAGTGGGCTTATGATCCTATCACAGTTTTGCCTTAGAATAATGCTAGGCTTACCGCTGGGCTCCCGCTGGATTTTTGTTTTTATCTATTTCTTATTATTTTATAATTAATGAAATATTTTTTAATAATATTATATCTTTTGAAAAAAATTTTAAAAGTATTAAAAAAATACATATAAAAATTTTTAAAAAAAAAAAAAACTTAAAATTGTACTAGTGGGAGTGCCAGCCAGTGGGAGTAGAATCACCCTTGCCTTGATACCCATCATTAATGACATTCTGAAATAGTTTGAATAATAAGATGAGATAAAATAGTTTTGGATAAAAATTAAAAGTTAAATAAAATATTATTTTTTAATATTATTATTATTTTAAAATTTAAAAAAATTGAATTATTTATTATATTTTGTATGAGAATTTAAAAAAATTATAATTATTAAATGAGATGAAATACTTTTACTATCCAAACGGAACATTTTGCCAAAACTACCTCTGCAATTCCTTAAGTGTATTTTTTATGACTGCATATGGTGTCAATATGCAAGTTTTAACATGTAATAGGGTCATGTTTAGAGATTGTTTATTATTCTTTTGCATTTCGTACAACATCCTAAATTTACAGATCATCATTATGCTGGTAGTTGTTTTTATTATTACAGAACAAATTTTAGATGTTTCTTATATTTGCCGGGTATTCTTAAGAAACTCTCATTAGTCATTTTGCAGATGTCCATGTGTGATATGGGTTTTCCTTGAATTGAGTCAATTGATCTCATAACTAGATGCCATGTCAATAGTCAATACCGTGGAATGGGGCGCCGTGAACATTGCATTCAGAAAGGTAGCGAATACCTCTCTCTCCCAAAGGACCCAAACACACGCACACAGACGTGCACACAGAGTATAGCAAGGTAAAAGTAGTTTGGTCTATAGTACATTTCCCAGAACCGAGCTCAGGTACAAACACAGATTATATGGAAACCAATGAACAAACCTTAACCATTGAGATACAGTTTTGCAGTACATATACCAGGTACATTGACATTAAAAAACAATTTTACTATAAAACAAAAGTGTAAACGAGAGAAACAAATTCAGGGTTATAAGTGGCATCTTAGTTAATAGGCAGAGGAGCACCATTCCACTCCTTCAGACAATCCAGCATAGGATCAATCAACTTCCCTGCGCACATTGCCGAGAATACCTTGTCGAATTCTTCACCTGGTGATCGGATTTTCTCACCAGTTAGCAAATCTGTTCCCAGCTCTTCTCTCACAAACTTGTATAATGGGTAGGACCTGCAGTTCCTAATCTGGTTAGGAATGGGCGCTTTTTCATTTTCAACTTCGATCCTCGCACTCTCTACTTCCTTGGGCAAAAGGGCCTTAAGCTCCTCCTCAAAGGCTCCGATCTTTTGGAAGATGGAAGTGTTCAGGTTCCTCTCTTTCTCACCGTTGTTCAAGGCGTGCTCGACTAGGACTTGCCTTAGTTTTTGCATTAATGGATAGGTTTCGCTGCAGGGGTCGTCAGCGTAAGCGAAAACGTACTCTCGGTCGACAACTTTGAGCAAGTCCTTTTCACAGAATCTGGACGGGTGAAGCTCACCATTAGAGCCCATGGTAAGGACTCTCTTGGCCACTTGATTGACAGTGTTCTTGATGGTGTTCTTCAAGTTCTCCTCCAAATGCCTCAGATCAATGGCTTGGCATAATGCAACTAAGAAAGTAGATGACATGAGCTTCAATATGTCCACTGCCTCGGCCGTCTTTCTCGAGGAAATCAAACCCAGGGAGTTCACATCTTGGTTATGCTGCTCCGCACTTTGGACATGGTTGGTGACAGGATTGGCTAGGAACTGGAGTTCCGAGCAGTAAGATGCCATTGCAATTTCTGCGCCCTTGAACCCATAATCCAAGCTTGGATTGCGGCTTGCTGTGAGATTGGAAGGCAACCCGTTGTTGTAGAAGTCATTGACAAGCTCAGAAAATTGAGCAAACATTAGTTTACCAATTGAAGCAATGGCTAGGCGGGTGTTATCCATAGAAACACCAATGGGGGTCCCTTGGAAATTCCCTCCATGCAGAGCCTTATTCCTCGAAACATCAATCAACGGGTTATCATTCACGGAGTTGATCTCCCGCTCAATCATTCTGGTTGCCATTCTGATCACTTCAATTTGTGGTCCTAGCCACTGGGGAGAGGTTCGAAGGGCATAGCGGTCTTGTTTGGGCTTCTGGAGGGGGTCAATCTCATGCAACTTTTGAGCCGCTTTAACATAAGCACTTCCATCCAAAATGTGTTCCATTATAGCTGCTGCCTCTATCTGTCCAGGGTGGTGCTTCAATTTATGTGTCAAGTGGTCTGTGAACTCGGGTTTCCCTTGCATGACTTCTGCAAAAATTGCTGATAAGATTTCTGAAAGAACTGCGAGTATGTTGGCCTCAAACAGAACCATGGAAGCTAAGCCAGACCCAACTGCAGTGCCATTCACAAGCGCCAGGCCCTCTTTGGGTTGCAACTCAAAGAACCCGCCATCGATCCCGGCTAATTGAAAGGCCTTAGTGGCGTCCAGGGACTCTCCATTGGGTCCTACAGCCTTGGAGTTAGGCCTGCCTATCAAAAGACCAGCGATGTAAGACAGAGGAACCAGGTCGCCCGATGCAGAGATTGTACCCCGGAGTGGTAAGCACGGGGTAACATTATGGTTGATTAGCTTGGCTATGGCTTCCATCACCTCAAATCTGATGCCCGAGTAACCTTGGAGGAGGGTGTTGATCCTCACAAGCATCGCCGCCCTCGTCGTAGAGTGAGGTAATGTGTGGCAAGATTCAGTGCCATTGCCAAAGATTCCAGAGTTCAAGAATCTGGTACCACAAAGTTCAATCGCAACACATTAGCAAAGATCTATGGGTAATTAAGAACATAATTATGATTAAAAAAATCAATTGACTAAGACAAGATTGAAAGCGTAGACTAAAGGATAAATAATGCTATACTCTGCCAGAATTTTCTTGGAATGCACGTCGAGATGTTATTTTAAGATTAATGCTTGGTTCATTTGTGACACATTTAATTAATGTTACATTGTCAACGCAAATCGAGAAGTGAGTTTTCAAAACGCATGTCATTTTCCAACATAAAATAGAAAAACACCAGGATAGATTAGAAATCTTGTTATATAAGAGATGTAAGACATATATAAATTAATTAATTAAGAAATCCCACTTGTTCACAAATATGTTTGACCAGTTAGTTGGGTGGGGGATGATTTTTATAGCTAGGAATTAATGTGCCGATTTTCCAGTTTAGCCTCAGATACAGTTAGAGACACCAATAACCTACAACTGCGGCCCCTTAATTCTTTATTACAATAAAGCTAGAGAGAGAGAGAGAGAGAGAGAGAGAGAGAGAGAGAGAGGGGGGGGGGGGGGGGGAGCTTGAGTAATGCTACGTATAACAAGAAGTTTGACTCTTTGCCCAGTCCTACCTCCCATACTTTTTTCAATGTTTCTTTTTTCATATATCGATAGATATTGAAGTTAATTTCCAAACACAAATGAGAAGACGTACGAAAAGACAGCAAATAAAACAAATATCAAAAATTTAAAATGGGGTCTTTTTCTTCTGAAAAATCTCCTGTCTTTGCGTTAAAGAAATGAGAAATGATATTTACAGTTGTGGTTGTGTAAGCGGCATATAAGAAAATGAATTAAAATGGAATCTATATAAAAAAAATTAACTTTTTAATCGTAAACCCCACTCTTTTTCAAAGTGATTGCACGGCGTTTACAATTCCACGACTGTATGTAGCATTGCTGTAAATAAATTGCAATCATTTCTAAATAGTCAAATCTTGAAAAAATCCAACGTTTTATATAAAAAGTCATTGAAATAATCTCAGGTGTTAGGTTTTGTTTTGATTTTTTTTTTAATTAAAAAGGTTGTAATCTTGCTTTGATGTGCGGTAATAACAATCTGGCCATAATATATGATCTGCCACTTCTACGCCATCTCATATTAGTGGAAGCACGGTATATTGTGCATTAAAAAAAAAAACAGAAAAAAATATATACATATAATAAATAAATAAATAAATAATAAAAGAAAAGAAAAAAAAGGTTTAGTTTACTTTCAAAAAATTATTAAAAAATTGAAGTAATTATTTCAGTTTGTTTCGTAATAATTATTAATTTATTATTTTGTTTCGTTGTTCCTTGTAAGCTAAAACGCATCCCCGATCGAGTGAGCCTAAAGATTCACGAAAATAGAAAGAAAGGAATTAAAGAAGTTGAGCACATGCGACTCTTCCACCTATATATATATATATATATATATGTATATTATACGGTAGGATTAATTGTTAGAGGTAGATAATGAAGTAGATCACTAAGAAACCACCTACTTCCATTCATGAAAGCCTTGTGGCTGAAATATTATATAGATTAGATTTAGAAAAATTATTAAAATTAATTACCTGATAAGCTCCTTCTGAAGGGCACCACCCTGCTTGGTCCTCCTATGAGAGGTTGCACCGAAACCGGTGGTGACACCATAGCTGTCGGTGCCGTTGTTGACGCTGTTCAGGACCCAGTCGCTGCTGGCCTTGACGCCGGCTCGAGCTTCCTCGGAAAGCTCCACCTTGACCCCTGCGTCGTGGGTCGCAATAGCTGCGACCTGCGAAATGGTCAGGGTCTCGCCTCCTAGCCGGACCACCGGCTTCCGGTACTCCTCCACCATGCGCTTCACCTCATCAAGGTGACTGCCCGAAAGTGACTCCGCAGCCACGCCCCAGTTCAAAGGGTCGCTGTTTGTGCACAGGTTCGTCGCAGTACCGTTGCCCATGCACCCCATTGCTTCGATCTCGGATTGGGATTGATTGGTGGGGGAAGAAAATGCAAAGGTACAAAACTTCTTAACTAATAAGATCTATCGGTGCATGTGAACCCAACAAGAAAGAAGAAAGAAAGGAAGGAGACAAAATGTGGGAGGAAATATTTCAGGTCGGAGAAAGTTAAAATATTCCTCTGAGAGGATTTGGCCAACTGTGTTTCGTATATATATAGGGGGAATCGTCAGTTGTGACATTGAAGAGTGTTGGGTGGGTAGGCCGATGGGTTAGTTGAAGATTGCACTAGGCCGTCGGATAGTCCCGAATTCGGACGGGGAAGATGGAGACACGTGGTGAAGTTCTGGTGCACGACATAAACGAGGCAGGGTTGAACTCGTTGAGGAGAACCGGGCGGGCGGGGTTGGTGACTATGGAAGTAGGCATGTTCCTAAACAATTAACCATAACGTCAATTTCCTCAATTTCTCATCCAACTTGTACATCAATCAGCACGTACACACGCACATACTGACCACTTAACGATAATTAAAAATAATAATAATACTACAAATTATACCCACAGCTATGTATAAATCATGTGGCACTTTTTCTGTAATTATTATTAATTTTTTGTGTAAAAAATTCTTTCGTTATTAATTAATATTTGAGTAACATCGTTTTTTAAAGAAAATATAGGTGTACATGACACTTTTATTACTATTAAATCATTCTTTATTTTTATAAAAAGATTAAAATAAAATAAAAATGTGGAATGTAGAACATTCTTTAAATTGTTTAACTATCATTTGAGCTTGCCAATTCGATTAAAATGAATAATAAATATGTAACGTAATTATATATTAATAGTAAGATTTCTAAAGGAGAAGTCAAATTACAAGATATAGTTTTGTATTACCGATACAAAATGAGTGCAAGCTTGAATATATATATTCGAAGACAAATATCCCATGATACTTGTACACAAGTCACTAGAAACCGAACAGATTGACGAACCGAATCGGTAACCGTGTTTATGAGTTCTAACCCTGATACCTGCTGCATGCCGATCGAACATATATATATATATATATATGTGTGTGTGTGTGTGTGTGTTCTTCCAAATTAATTACTTCTCCTCGATAATTTATGCCCGAGTTCCAGCAGCTTACTGTCAATAGTTTCCTTCTGAGGTTTGGAGTCATGAATAATAATATCGTTTTTATGGTTCGTTTATTCATTTTATCATATACTCTGAACATTAATATTGTAGATTGTCACAAGCTTATTATCGTGGGATATTTAGGGCATTTCTTAATTCACAAAAAATAAAACCAAAAAAAATTCCATATTATCAACAAATTGTTAAACAAAAATTTTGTTTTTATCTTCGATTTTGTCATTTTTAGTTATACTTATCGATGCGATTTATTTTAAGTAAAGTTTTATTTAAATAGTCAACATACATAATAAATCATTTTAAACATTTTCATTAATAAGTGGCCTGGACTAAAGATTATAGTAAGTTTTTTTTTTTATTGACTCCAGGCGTCCAGGATTAACATCTCGACTAATTCCAGAGATGTCTTAAAATAATGAATTTAAAATCGATATCAACATTATTTATTAATACGAAATGGAGATTTGTCTATATATTAATATGATTCATAGCTGTTGAATGATTAGGAAATTTGACTGAGTTAAAAATCAAGTATAAGCTTCTGTCTTTGACTCTTTCATGTCATTATTGTTATTGCATTGATCAAGTTGATTATTAGGAATTAAAAAGCATATCAGAGATGGGGGAAAACAATGGGATAAAGAAAGCAATAAAAAAAAATATGAATAAAAACATTTGGGGTTGTTAAGCTTAGATAAGTCATGCCCACCACCAACCACCACTGCATTTCTTTGGGGTAGGTGAACCCAATGAGAAGATATATATAAACGAGAGATCCGGTCCAACTTCTCGTGATAGGTCAATATATATAAAATCTATAACATTTTGGATAATGTACATTTTCTTCAAAATTTATTATTAATTATCGGTATTTTAGACGCGTGGAATGATACCCATCTCTGGAATTTCGGCTCCCACAACGTAGATCTGCTATTAATTATAATTAATTAATTTCATTAAAATTTAAGATGGGGTGCAATGAAAGAAAACAACAAATGATAATTAATTAGATTAAAACGTATTTATTATTTTCGATTTGATCAGAATTCATTAAAACTCTCGTAGGAGAGAGGGGGCCGGGTTGATCAACAAAGCCACCAACAAATTATAAAAGAGTTTAAGAGAAAGGAACTTTAGAAAGTATGAGATCGAAGACGTGCGGATTCAATATTGTCCAATGACTGCTGAAAGCAATATTCCACTATCATTGTAGTACTCGAATTTTCTTCCTGTGTTTGGTGTTGATCAATGGTCTTCTTCACCCACCAAACTATGTAAGAACAACCCACTTAAAAAATACGAAAATATTTTCGTATTTTTGTTCTTGAGTGTTATCCTTAAAGTTGAATATGTACGTGGCCAACTAAAGAAAAAAAAACATACAATTTAGTTTAATATATACACGACTTATGAACTCTACCTACTATCTATCATGTATTTCAAAGAAGTATTATATACACAAAAAGAATATATAAAAATAGACACTGATAAAAATAAGTCACGTTAATTTATAAATTTATTTTTTGTATGATCCTTTTATAGTTAAAGTATTTCTATTTTTTTCGGTATTTTATTAATTAATTTCCTGTTTTTAATCTCTCTCTCTCTCTCTCTCTCTCTCTCTCTCTCTCTCTCTCTCTCTCTCTCTCTCTCTCTCTCTCTCTCTCTCTCCAGATTTGTTCTTACCATTTTACACGATCTCCACAAACTTGTGGTGGATATATGGTCTTTGAAATTTTGAAGAATACATGATATCGAATAAGTAAATTAATATTTCAAGAGACAAGAACATGAAGAGGTCGATCGAAGTTTGAAACCCGGCCTGTATTAATGCATGTATTAATTATGCCGGTTTTGTATATACATTAGTCGTTTGGTGGCTTACAGTTTCAACATGTCAAAATTTGTCATCAATATTAATTTATCTTAATTAATTAATCCTTTCGAAATTTGCAAGTGTTGGTATTTAACTAGTATTCGCTTTTGTTCTGATCAATTATATTGGGCCACGTCAAAAATTAAGCATCAATTAAACTATATTTATCTCCACTAACTAACTCCCGAAAGAGACGGTGATTTCAGTCGTGATCGATCTAATCTATTTGATCACTATCTATATCGACAACTTTTTTTCATATGCATGGGATATTAGTGTTTTGTTTTGGTATCATAAATTTATTAGTATCGAAAATGCATATATATATCGACATCATTAATAATTTACATTTTTATTTTCTGTCAATAGCTTAATGGTCCGATGACATATGACTTAATTTTTTAAATAGGAAATTTGGGTTCGAAACCCTCTACCCTTATATAAAAAAAAAAAAATACTAGTTTACATTTTTTTTTAATAGAATTTTTCATTATATCCTAATCCATTTCCTTTACAAAAAATCCTTAATCTCAAGCTGAATTAAACCTTTCTCGTATGTGCGTGCAATCATCATCAGGAGGAGATCAAGAAAATGTGAGAAAAGTATTTATCTAGTTAATATGCATGCTAGTACTGGACCTTCAAAAATACTTGTTCGATCGGTGGTAACACGTACGTACGTACTTCAAGCACACATGCATGCAGCTTATACGTACAAGCTTATTATGTAATTACCAAAAACGATTAGGGCAGCTTGCAACGTCGACGTATTAAATTTGGGTGGTCAAAGTTTGGCATTGACTTCATAGTCAAAGCATGCATATATATAAGAATGATTTTTGTATATATATATTAATGGTCAGGGATCGGCTGGTAGATCAATATATAAGAACATCATATCATATGAAATGTTGTTGGCGGCCGGCTGGTTACAATGCATACATGCATGCATGCCAACCTAGCTAGCTAACTACTTCTACTATATATGGTGAAAATATTGCACTTTCACGAGGCCCCCATCCCCATTTCATAATACCTACCACTTCTATATATGGGCGGCGCACGTACGTACTTATCACTAATCTAGCTAGCGGTCCTCCTCCTCAATTTTCACCCATATATAATAAATTTGACTTTATTAAAACCCATTAAGTTATCTGGTTTACGTTCGAGTTGTCTCGTTAGTTCAACTCAATTAATTAAAACTCATTTATAGGTTGATAATTGTGTATGTATATATCGATTAATAATATAAGCATAGCACATTTTATAATTAAATATATACTATGTGACCTAATTATTTATACCTATATATTAATTATATTTCATAGCAATTTCATAATTTGTACAGTAGTTAGTCGGTAAGATTTTAATCATTTTATAATATACTAGACATATAGATGAACCATGTATGAAATGTTGATCTATATTATCATATTATCTATATGTATTGGTAATTTACGTAGACATGTATAATATATGATTATTATGGATAAATCACTACAAAAAAAATGACTTTTTGTATCAATTAAATTAAATGCAAAAAATACAAAATGATTGTGGAAAAAAACAATCTCAACCATTTTGTGCCTTTTATATCCTATTTAACTTTAGCAAAAAGTTATTTTTTTTGCAATGAATAATAACTAGTTACATATTAATCATTTATAAATTTGTACAATTTCTTAATTTAATAAAGTGTCTATTTGTTGGTTGTAAAAATCTCATTAAATTTATATATTTTATTTTTAATTATCTAATTTTTTGTATATTAATTAATTTTATTAAAAAATAAACAACTCTATCTCAAATTAGCTCGTGCTCGTTTAAGCATCAAACTCGAGTTAAAAACTTTATAACTCACCGAGCCGAACTCAAACAGAGATTATAAAAATCTTGTGGTCCGATTCGAACTTGAATTTTTTGAAATAAGCAAAACTTGGCAATGTAAAGAACGGCTCAACTCGAC
Source organism: Carya illinoinensis (assembly GCF_018687715.1). Taxonomy (NCBI): domain Eukaryota; kingdom Viridiplantae; phylum Streptophyta; class Magnoliopsida; order Fagales; family Juglandaceae; genus Carya; species Carya illinoinensis. The sequence goes on from NC_056752.1 coordinate 54,567,147, forward strand.
TGGATTACAGCCGTGGCCCGTGGTGCATGCAAGAAATTCTGAGGGCAGCTCCTCCGGCAGCTGATCAGGACGTACGTCCACTTTGTACAGGTCACGATCATGATTATTGTTCTCCAGCTGGGGCCTGGCCCCCCTTTGTGATCATTCACTTGTGGCACCAGAAAGTTCTGTGTACACACACATATATATAGCCAAAACGAAAGTATATAATTATTTAAGGGATGAACCGACGTACATCAACATGATCATGATTGGTGCTACAGGTAGAGTTGGTAGCTCTCCGTTAGGTAAAAATAATTTTTTATTTTTTTGTTTTTAATTATTTTTTAATACTTTTAAACATTTTAAAAAATTATAATAATATTAAAAAAAAATTTCTTAATCATTAAGGAAAAGAAAAAAAAAAATTAGGCCAGCATGCACGATCTATTTATGTAATATTAATTAATACTATGTTGTGTTTAATTTCATCATTTCATTTATCAACGTAATCCCGTATAACAATATTTAATTTCAAACCTTATTAATTAATTTAAGATATAGATATGTAGCTTAGTTAATATTCAATTAAGTTGAATTCATTACTCTTTGGTAGCTGACTTTCTGTTGTACGGAACAAAAAAACAACTTCAACGCCTTGCCCTCACTGCCCACCACTGGGCCTAATAACTTTGGGCCAAGATCAATTATACACTATTGTTTGGGCTGCCACGATTTCCCAAATGCATTGCCAAAGGCCCAACAGGTCCACCAAGTTGATACTAAAACCAAATGCCATTACCCATGGCAAGGCCATCTCACAAGTGGACGCGAATTTTAATTCTGTTTAGATAGAAGTTGGATTGTATATTACATTCTCTATCTCGTATTCATTACATAATATTTATGTAATATTATCCATCCATTAGTTTTTAATTTTAAGAATAAAAACACAATCATATCAACAAAAAAACTAAATTATTTTATCTCATCTCATCTCATATAATCATTACAACTTTATCATATTTTCATATAAAATATAATAAACAATTTAACATTTTCAAATTTCAAAACAAAACTATTATTAAAAAATTATATTATAACAATATTTTATTCAATTTTTAACAACATATCTCATATGAACTGTGTAACTAAACGAATATAAGAATATAGCATATAATAATTTTTCAATATAATAAAAAATTATCACATTACAAATATTACTATTTGAAGGCTTTTATACTATACACCATCCCAATAACATAATTTAATGTGTAAAATTTAAATTTTAAAATAAATCATGTAACGTAGATAATGTGTTGTGTAAATATATTGAAATAGTACTATTCAAATAGGTTGATATCATCTAGATTCTAGACTATTAAACTTTCGCCTAATTTGAAAATTTCATATGAAATGTCAAATGGTCTAGAGATGCATTTAACTCTTAAGAAACTAGATTATTCAAGTCAAAATACTTTTATTTTCTATACTTTTATATATTTTTTTAATAGATTTGGTTTGGGTTGGGTGTGAAATGCTCGCTAGAAAAAAAATATAGTTTCGTCACTGACAACGTTTACAAAGAAGAAACACGTAATTAAGTAGATTTTGCCGTTCGTTGGACGAAGCACGATCGTTGAATTTCTTATGGAAAAATATCATTCATTAGTTGGCTTGAACGGAACAACTTGGGAGACAAAGACAGGGGAGATCTAACTCGTAAGAATGAGAGAGAGAGAGATGACGCACGTACGTTAATTACAAAACCGGTCCATAGAGAACATCGAAGTAATTAAATTCATAAAAAATTGTCATATATGTTGATACGGTCTATCATATTCAGGCTGTATCTACTTTACGTGTCATTATAAGCTCCGTTTAAAAATAAAAATAATATTTTATTTATTTTTAAATTTTATCTCATCTCAATTTAAAATATAAAAATTCTCTACGTAATCTCAATCCTCCTACTTATATTTAAAAGCCTGAAAGCAATTTTTTCTTCAATATAATAAATATAATTGCGACTGCTTTTGAAAACAAATGCCAACCAGTCATTGCTTTGCTTCTATTCCAAAGCTTTCTACCGAATTACGATTAGTTTTAGAAAGTGCAATTCCTAAACCCATCAAAAGGTGCCAAGTGGATCAAAATCTCAATTTCAAGACTACCATCAAAATTAATAAATCGATTAAGACATTGCGATTAGTATTTTCCAATTTAAATTTCTTGTTCCTATCATATCCCTTTGATAATTTTTATACTGATTTGATGGTATATTTTAATTTTACAAATGATTTGCTTCATTTTCTTGTTGATAAAAGATCTTAGAAATAATTTATAAAATTTATGAAAAACTGATGAAATTTAATCATCTCTTCCTATAAAGAAGATATTTTTAATAACGATTAAATAGAAATACGGTCACGGATTGGTTTGAATTCATAGATGATGTGATTTTAAATAAAAGATAAAAATTAAATAAAATATTATTTTTTAATATTATTATTATTTTAAAATTAAAAAAATTAAATTAAAATTTTAAAAAATTAAATTATTTATCATATTTTATATAAAAACTTGTGACTTAAATATAAAGAAATGTACGTAAGAGGAGGTAGGATGTCATGTGACGGACCACATGAATATTATCTATTTTAAATGGGGTCGGGACGCTCCATATATTCCAGCTCTTTCCAAAGCATTTAAAACAATGGCTTTCCAGTAATGTCAGCTGGGAGGCCGAACTTGGGAGAAAACAGCTCGCAGTTGTTTCTTAGTTGTTCAAAAAACGTCTCTTTTAACTGGCGGTTTTCTTGGGATTTTATTTGTTACGTTTCCTTGTATAATCTTTATCGAGTTTTCTTGTTGCACATACTTTCTTTTTTCTTCTCTTTTTTTCTCTCAGAAAACTCACGCACTTGTACTTCATTTGTTCTTGATTTTTCTTCCTTCATCCTATCAGTTTCCGTAGTTCCTTGGATTTTCGGGAAATGGGGTTTCTCAGCACTTTCTTGGGAATTATTGGTTTCGGTTTTGGGATTCCTATGGGGCTCTTGGTGGGGTTCTTCCTCTTCATCTACTCTGAAGCCAAAGATGTGGAGGTAATATCTTTTACAGCTAAATGATTTTTCCTATAAATAAAGAGTACAGCATTAAACGGCCGGCCATTTTTTATGGTCTAAGAATCTGTTGCAAGTTTGCAATAACACTGGACAGAAATCTCCTTGCTTTTTTAATTTTTTTTTTTTCATGAAGTTTACTGAGCCCGGTTTCTCTGTTTTACATCTTCTTGGATCATTCTAATTAAAAATTTCTGGATTTATAAATTACCAAGCTTGTGTTAGCTGTTTGCTTTGTTTTGAATTCTATTTCGATGGATAATGGATATCTAAATTTCCAAAAATTACGAATGTAATTCTAATGTCATCTTCTCTCAAAATGAGTGTTGTCTTCCTGTTCATTAAGCTCATGTCGTGAAATAGTTCGGTGGGAACCTTATAAATTGGCGTCATTATTATTATTTCGGAACTTTTGTTGAAGGCATTGAATTACCAGGGTTATATATAAGCGATGTTTTCATCTTATACTTTGAAATGATCGTTCATTTCCTGATTTCTTTAATCTGTTGTTTTTCTGCAAAGTAATAACACTGATCATATTTTGTTCCAACCTGACTGAGATCACCATTCATTTCATGGTTTTTTGTTGACGTTTTAGTCCTAGACTCCTATGTTAATATTCTTATAAATCCTGGACTTTGTAGCTCCCTTGAAATTTATGCCGCTATGACATCATTGGCTGCTAATGGTTGGCCAGAAATGTCGTGTGGCTTTTGTTGACGAGAGGAGATCCCTATGAAAAGTATGTAAATTGGGCATGCCCCTATTGAGAACGAAGTATGCAGTGCATCCAAAGATTGACATTTTGTGGAATAGAGTTATGAATTTTAAACCCTAAATTCAATTCTTGATTGAAACTCTTATAAGACACTGAACTAGTAAAATCAATTAGCAAATACATCAACATGACTATATGGGATGCTTTAATTTTTCACAATGAAGTGACTGGTTTCATTTTGTGTTTCATCTTGAAGGCAAAAACATGTAATGGAGACAAATCCATTTTTGAATTACTAGAAACAAAATGAAGTCATTCAAAATTCTGTTCAACTAATGCAGCGGTTTCTTTCCAAGAGATGTCAAAAATGTCATCATAGAGTGTCATGTAAAGTAAAAGTGCCGAGGCCCTTCTTTTTATCCATTTTTATTTTTATTTAGAGTATGATTGTCTTCTCTGGAGCAGTTAGTCATGTAGTTCTAAGAATTGTTTCCCCAAAAGTTTAATGTAATCTGGTATTCTGTAGAGTAATAATAAGTTCCAGGCATGTTTACGGGGTGAAAAAAAAAAGGTTCAATTGAATATTTCCATGATGCTTAAATAATTCAAAATAGTTAATGTTGCAGGATCCAGTTACCAGGCCACTCTATGAGTTAGATTCAAGTGCTTTACAAGATATTCTTCCTGAAATTCCATTCTGGGTGAAGAACCCTGATTATGATCGAGTTAGTATTGCCATACAGCCATCTTAGAACTTTTATTCCTCTTTCTGTGGTTGCTCTTAAAATTAATTAAATTTCATTAGTATGTTGATCATTTGCACAATTGTGCAGGTAGACTGGTTAAACAAATTTATCTCTGATATGTGGCCTTACCTTGATAAGGTAATATCCTATCTCATAACCTTTTTGGCTTCCTGTTAGAGTCTGCGACTGAGTGATTCTCGATGTCTAGGCAATTTGCAGTGCGATTAGAACCACAGCACAACCTATATTTGCGGAGTACATTGGGAAATATCATATTAAAGCAATTGAGTTTAAGAATCTTAGTCTTGGAACTCTTTCTCCTGCAATATATGGTGAGTCTAATGCTATTAATTTATCTATCCAGTACATTTTATGCTCTCCTTCGAGATTTTAAATCCATTAGTGTTGAGGAGTTTAGGTTGTGATCTATCCATTATATTATTTAAATTGCTTCAAGAATCCTACATGTATCTTCTATGAACTATGATTTGACTTAGAATGAGAATATATCTCTATGGCTGGTTTTCGTTTAAATAAATTCATACACGTGGTGATGCCTATTAAATTGAAGCCACAATCATTGATGGTTCATCTGGCATTTGATATTTTTTTGGAAAATTTTGTGGAAGAACTTTCATGCCTTTGATGATGACATATTTTGAACCAACAGAAGTTAGAGAAATGACATTGAGTCGGGAAAAACTTCTGCATGGTACCAAGGGAGAAAGCATAAAACATCATTTAATAATTGTTAAAAATAATTTAGGTGTGAATTATCCTTCACAATTTTTTATATATCTGTTGATTATTAGTACATGCAACATGCAACATTAGGTTGCTCCCTATATATAAAAATTCACACATTACATAAGGCTTTCATAAACTTTGGATATTAGCAGATGACGTACATGATTTTAATGTCAACTATCAACATTCACTAGGACATAGCAAGCATTTAATGGGTAATGCACCACATTTAATAGCTCTTCAATTATTCAGTTTGATTTATTTTATACCCCAGGTCTTAAAGTCTACGAGACTAACGAGAAGGAACTGGTCATGGAACCAGCAGTCAGATGGGCTGGCAATCCCAATATAGTTTTGGGATTGAAAATATTGTCTCTAGAAATAACAGTTCAGGTCAGAAGAGGCTAAATGCATGCTTCTTAACCAACACGTGTGTCTGTGTGCCTTTCAGAAATTTGACTATGCTTCTTTCAGTTGGTGGATTTACAGATATTTACTTCACCACGGATAGCTTTGAAGCCTCTTGTGCCTACCTTTCCATGTTTTTCAAGCATTGTGTTATCTTTGATGGAGAAAGTAAGTAGGATCATTTTGCACATTGAATACATTTTACCCTTGAATTTTCTTAATCTAAAGGTGAATTGATATTATTGCTTTTTAACTAAGGTGACCAATTAGAATCATTTGGGTGTGATGATTTTTCTTAATTATCTGCAGCCACATGTAGATTTTGGAATAAATGTATTGGGAGGTGACATTATGTCCATACCCGGCCTCTACAGATATGTTCAGGTGCTGCACTAGTAAGTCCTCTACTAGGCGTTATTTTTTTATGACTTTCTAAAATTGGATAAGCACTCCCAATGGTTCTTTCATCATATCCTTCAAAATACATCACCAAAATCCCATTTTTCTATTTTACATACTGACTTTTACAATATGCCATACATCAGCTTATCTATTTTTTCTTCATATCATTTAAATAATATTATTTATTTATTTTTAAACATTTTCTTTCTACCAATAAATTTGTAATATCCATATATTTTTTTATATTTACAATATATTATTATATATAATGTAATATAATTCAGTCTTAGAAACACAAAATAAAATTATATAAGTTAAATAAAAATAAAAACAAAATCAAATATGAAAAAATTGGATAAATAATATTTCCAAGATTTTTGTAGAAAAAAATAACATAGAGGTGTTTTAAATGATGAACAGTAAAAAGAATTTGTATTGAATTGTAAAAAAAGTAAAAGGAAATGAGGGAGTAAATGAAGTATAAATAATAAAAAAATTATTTGTAGGATGAACAGTACCCGCTACATGTAGCGGGTTACTGTAGCAACTTGTATTTTACAAATCTTTTACATAATCGGATGGAGCTCATTTTATGAACATTTCTTCAAATATTTTACATTTTTTGTGTTATACATGAGCCATTGATACTGCTCTACGCAGATGACTTGTGCAAAATCAGGGTATGACTATGGATTAACCAACTTTTCAATGTGCTTGCAGGAGACTATTAAGAAACAAATTGCAAGCCTCTACCTCTGGCCCCAAACACTTGAAATTCCTGTTCTTGATGCTTCAACGTGAGTTTATGTGGGATGGCAGAGTATGCTTCATAAATTTAGTCATTTCCGTTCCTAAATATTTGTTTATTCAGAAAACATATGTTTTTTTGAAATTGAATAACGATGGTTGAGTTTCTCTACCACATATTTCATTTCTGGGTAGTTGACTCCATTGAGTATGAGCCTCGAGCTGTTTCTCTGTGTATGTTAAAATCTCATTTGGTGACCTGAGTTTTCTAAGTGGACTTAGTGTAATTTCCTGTCAGTAAGGTTCATACAGAAGAAGTAGAAGTAATAATATTAATTTATCTTTTTTTTTTCTTTTGGTCTTCCTATAGAGCGGCCATAAAAAAGCCTGTGGGGATTTTACATGTGAACGTTGTTCGAGCTCTTAAACTTTTGAAAAAGGACATCTTGGGGACGTCTGATCCTTATGTCAAGCTCAGCCTTGGTGGAGAGAGGCTCCCTGCAAAGAAAACCACTATCAAGAAGAAGAACTTGAATCCTGAGTGGAATGAGAAGTTCAAGCTTATTGTGAAGGAACCTGAGACTCAAGTTCTTCAATTAGAAGTGTATGACTGGGACAAGGTTTTTTCCCTGCACTCTGTGTTTAGTTGCTTTGAAAATAAAGGAAAGAGATCCAACTATGTTGAATACTTTCTGTCAGGTGCAGCAGCTTGGCTCAAGCCATAACAGAATCGAAACTAAAATCTAAACTTCTGATCTTTTTTTTTTTTTCATTTATATAATGTGCAAATGAAGCCTTATGTGCGGTTCTCTGTCTTTTGCTAAATGTCAGGCATGTTTGACGTTTGAAGTTACTATTATGCCCTGATGTTTGAATGGATGAGAAATGATGAAACCATTTTTTTTAATTAATATTTTAACAAAACCCGAATTCAAGGAAGAAAGAATCCAAATAATTACCATAAATCATGATCAAGTTTTGCTAAAGTACACTTGAAGCTTGGATATATATATTTCTATAGAAAGCATATGTGAAGCAGTCCATATAAAGGTCAGAACACGCATACTTTTTCTGACAAATTAGAGAAGCATTCTTTAGAATAAAAAATCGAGATCACTATTTTTTAAAAGAAACTGCAACGAATACCTGGCCTTTCTTTTGTTTTGTATTTATCTAGAATCTAGAAATACCATCCAAACGTGTCTAGTTGAGCCTTGCACTTGTGATGAGGATTAGTTCCAGGCTTTATCTATGTTATTATTTTCTTCTCCGTGTTCTTCACAGGTTGGTGGACATGACAGGCTGGGAATGCAGCTAGTTCCACTGAAACTGCTTACACCCTATGAGACAAAAGAATTTAAGCTTGATTTGCTAAAGCACACAAACATCAGTAATCCTCAAAACCAGAAAAAGAGAGGGCAAATTCATGTGGAGATGAATTTTGTTCCTTTTAAGGAAGACAGTGCTAAGTTTAGTGGGCCACTGAATGGATATGGAAGAAAGGAAAGCAGATTTGATAGAGCCTCCAATGATGAGGTGGAGGCTGGAGCAGGTTTACTTTCGGTAACTGTCCTAGGAGCAGAGGATGTAGAGGGGGAGCGCCACAATAATCCTTATGCATTGGTTCTCTTTAGAGGAGAACAGAAGAAAACAAAGGTGAAATTTTCTTTTAGCCAATTTTGCATAGATATCGACACAATTCATATTACAAGTTGTATTTAGAAGCCTAGAATTGCTACAAAACTTTTCCATGTAGAATAAAATTTACGGCAAAACAGTCTGGTTTTTGTTGTTGTAGAAGCTCCCATATGTCGTTGGACAAAGGGTTTTGTTTCTCCAGTCATATGAACTGTTACATTCTTTTTCATCTACGTTCAGTCTACCCTCCAAATCTCCGATTAACTTGCAGATCAAATTGATTTTGCATAGATGATAAAAAGGACTCGTGACCCTCTTTGGGATGAAGAATTCCAGTTTATGCTCGAGGAGCCTCCTTTACATGAGAAGATTCGTATTGAGGTGAAGAGCAAGCGAACAGGCATTAGTTTTCGATCAAAGGTATGATTACCTTACCACCTTAGTCTTTGTTGCATTAGTTTAGTTTGTTCTGCATACTTGTCAATGTCCAGACTTTAGTTTAAATTGTTGTCTATTATTTAGGAATCATTAGGACATGTGGAGATTAATCTTACTGATGTTGTCCACAACGGCCGAATCAATGAGAAGTACCATCTGATCAACTCGAAGAATGGAGTGATACAGGTTGAGATACGGTGGAAGACAGTTTGAGACACAGGACAAGACAAGACAAGACGAGCATAATATGGTTTCAAAGTAATCTGTTCTTTCACAGTACAGGATTATTACAAAGGAGTTGCAGCTTATAGGAGGAGGATTCAGACCAAGGCAGAATTTTGGAGTCACGAGTATTTCCATTAATGTTTTATTGGTTAAATGCTAAAACGCTGCCCGAGTTTTGAGCCCTTTTCATTTCAGCTTCGTCACTTATTTATTAATTTCATTTTAGATCAAGATCCATACACACAAGTACCATGGCCTCTCTTACATACACTTGAGGTCTTACCAAAATTCTGAATAGTGTTACGTATACTTACACTTTTACTTGCAAGACTCATTTTATTACTTTTCTTTTAAATTTTATATATCATGATTTTCAGCATATTAATAATTAACATGTAGAAACGTAAGTATTTTATAAATTTTTTTTAAGTACATTTAACATTTTTAAAAAAAAAAGAGGGTTTGAATTATGGAAGAACCACACACAACTGGAGAATCTGTCTCTCAAGTCTCAATTATGGAAGAAACTATTTGTGCAAACTTTTCCTTTCACATAATAATTAAAAAGAAGAGTAAGAAAGTAAGAAAGAGACGTACATAGCGACAATCGATGTTGGACATGATGTTAAACATATGACCCCACAGGACGAAGGGATTAGGTATGACTTAACCCATATTAATCAACAAAAAGTGATATTATCATTAAGAAAAAGTTACTGCATGGCTCCTCCTTTCCTGGTAGATGAAATGCAAAAGTCCTGACTAGGGAGGAAGCATGCCCCTATAGGAAGCTGTGGCTCTAAAGCACGTGAATAATTGGTACTTCTCAATGCCTGCTATTAGGGAATGAACTTGTTAATTAGCTCATGTGTAACTAATTTGACAAAGGTGTATAACATGACAGATTGACCCAACTTCACCTTTTAAATTGGGTTTCATGTTCACACTTGATTGATCAGGGTTGTAACTTTTATGGGGATAAATATGATTTAGTTAGCTTTCTTTAAAATGTTATAACTAGCATCGGAGTTAGGTTTGGTTCGGTTTGATATTAGTTTTATTTTTCTTAAAATTGATCAAAATAGGTCGGATTTCAATTTTCTTTTTTCTAATACTAGACTGGACCAATTCATATATATATATATTAGATTTTTATATTGTATAAAATATTTTTTATATGATTTTTTATATTATATATAGTTTTTATATATAATTCATATAATTATATATAAAATAATTTTGTATTATATGATACATCACTAATTAATATAATATTAAATTTTAAAATCCTATATCACTATAGTCTATTGTATTAATAGTTATAATAATAATATATCACTATATAATATTATATATTACAATATATTATCACTATATTATTATATATTGTATTATATAGTATAATACTATATAATATATCTGAAAAATAGGTAAAATTGAAAGTACTGGTTTAGGGGTGTAACTGATGTGATATTAGTTATTCAAATTTCAAAATAAGTATATACTGGTTTGATTCTAAAATATATCTAAAATCAGATCGAACCGAACCGATTACGCCTCTATAGAGTTTGAATAAATTTATTGTCTTTTATAATGATTTTGATATCTACATTGTTTTATGATAAGAAATGTAGCCTTCAACTATAGGATCAAGATCTCATCAAGTTCTTGTTTAAATTCAAAGATTTTAATTTATAATATCTGATCTAGATAATCCAAATATGTCAATTTATTTCTTATTTAAAATCCTCAAATTTAAACATTTTTTTCAGTTATAAACTTTTTCATTATGAATACGGTATATTGCAAAGGTACTGTTAAATTTATTTAAGAAATATTGGTTTTGACTTGAAATATTAATATCCATAGTGCGATAATCATTAATGTGAAGAATGTATGTATATGGTTGGAAGAAGGCCGAGTTGGGGGGACGGTCACATCTACGAAAAAAAGTACAGGCAGATAGAAGATCCAGCCCAATCCATCCGGGCGAATCAATGTGGGTGGGGTGTCAAAAGAATCTGGCTGCCACTAGAGACACGGCATTGCATTAAAGTTCCCTTGGAATATATCACGTTTTAACGAATATATAGATATTATGCTCCCAGAAAATATCCGTTCCAATATTTAAGACCGGATCTAGGAGTAGAAAGTGAGATACTTCCACTCTTCCGGCATATCAGGGCATCTCTTTAGTCCGAATCATGTAAATAATAAATACAAGTATTCTTTGTTTTTATTTATTTACTCTTTTACGTGGCAGTGCTACGTGATTTATTAAATAAATAAATAAGCTCAAACACAAAAGTGGTAAAAGGAATTTAAGGTTAATTTCAATCTTCATCTTTTTATATTTTTAAATGTCATTCAATATATATATATATATATATATATATATTTTTAATAAGTTATGATGGTATCACGTCAAGAGAGCTATTTGAACTATATAATCATTACAGTAGAGAATATCTATAAATCTATACTCAGATAAAGATGACAATTATTTCCTTATAATTTTCTTACAACTATTTTTCGTTAAATTGATGGTAGTTATGTAAAATTGAGAATTTTTTTAATGAAGAAGTATGATTTTATTGGTCCATTGTAAAATGAGTTTTAAAGTAACTATAAATATATATATATATATATATTATAAACACACAAAAATCATACAAATGAATCATTTTTCTCTGTATCCGTCATGGTGGTTAAGGACCATCTTAGGACGGATAGAAGCCGCTGATGGTCCAAGTAGCATTGCTAGTGGGGACATGGAACTTACGACAGTATCGTAAGCTTGCTGTGCATGTTTCGTGCATTATGAGCGTGGTCAACAACCGCACATCAATTGGTCAGCATAATTTTTTAAACAAAGACCATTAGAGGGGACACAAAGCTCACAATAGTGCACACCTTGCGTGCTTGACGACCATCGTTGGCTGGTTGTGGTGGTCAAGAACTATTCCTAGGGGGCAGACAATACCTACGAGAAGGAAAGGGGGAGGGGAAGAGAGAGCGAAAGAAAGAGGAGGGGAGAGGCACGAGGAGATGTGGGAGAAAAAGAGAGAAAAAAAGAAGAAAAAAAGGAAGATGAGATAGTATCACATAAGTATGTGAGATCTATTTGCGTCTCTAATAACTCTCTAAAAAATATTATAGATGTTTCGATACGCAAGGTAAAATATAACGAGTGGGCTTTACAAACCTAACTCTCAACGCAAACACGGCATGGCGGGTGCAAATGTTGGAGATGATGATCATCACTTGCATATATCAACATTAATATACATATATATTGCATGGGACATGATGTTAGACATATCCCGTACGCAGGACCCCACCGAGGGCTTGGATTAGGCTTGACTTGTCGATGATGATCAATACATGTGGCATCATGATTAAGGAAAGCTACTGGCCGCTAGTTGGATATGTATGCATGGTTATATCAACTTACAACGTCTACTTTTAAAAAAAAAAATGACTTCCGGCCAATAATAATGATGTCGCTTTTGTTTTCCACTATAATGTTCTAAAGATAATCTCTATACCCCACTGAAGTAGACTAATTAAGCAACATATTAATTCGATTCTCTAAACACAATCCAGAAACGAATCTATTTTTTATTTTTTAGGAATTATTTTAACGATTATATAAAAATAATCTCATAAATTTATATGTTTTGATGTTGTTCATCAGATTATAAAGTTATTTTTATTATAAAATAAATAAATCTAACATATAAGATTAAGTTATGTCAGTTTGTAAAATTATTAAAAAATATTTTTTTTATAGATATAGTAGTACTCTTTTTTTTTTTCTTTTTTGAAACATGCAAACAGCTTTTTAAAAAATAAAAAAGACAACCAATGTGCGGCGACGAACCCTTGCTCGCGATGAGATAATGTTTTGATGGTTCTGAAGCCCTCCACTCCCAAGATTTCACTGGTATGAGTTTAATAACTTAGTGGCAGTGTATTATCGAAAAAGAGAGAGATCAGAATATTGATTAATAAATGGTGTACAGTGAGTTGTAAGTGCAAAACATCCCATACCCCTTAGTCACCACCCAAGTGGGGGGCACCATAAGAGGAGAGGTTCCCTAATTCTTTTATTTTAGAAAAAAGTCAGCTTTTGCGTTGACTTGCCCCAGAAAGTTTGGCCAATTTAGAGCTGGTAAAGGGAATCCAATCCCCTGTCCACAAAGGTTTTTATGAGGATTCTTTGTTAATGGATATCCACTCATTGCATGCTAGGAAGAAGCTGCCCTTATTACTACTCTCTCTAAACCTCTCTCTCTCTCTCTCTCTCAAGTTGTGTGAGGCATGTGTTCTCCTCTCAAAAGGAGGTGTGAAATGAAATTAAAAGGAGTCAGTGCCTTGGTTCCTTATTGATGTTTTTTGTGGGGTAGAGGAATAACTTTTGCCTTCTAAAAGATGGAGCATTTTTTTTTTAATCTTTTAAAAGGTCCTCTTTTGAAGCTGAGTAAAGTGGGAATAGGGAGCTCCACTTTGGAGCTACCCAGCTCGCTCATTAACTAGCTTTGATCATGTAACTCTTTACAGTACTACTACTCGATCGTATGTATATCATGGGATGCGTGGATATATATTGCAGTTTCAACTTGAGATAGCTAGCTATATAGCAAAGCTGACGATGATGTTCTGGTGCTATCGCATGATGAAATTACTACTGATTCCCAAATTCAGAGCAAGTTATGTCATTTTTTTTTATGCCCTGTAGACCAGTACGTACCAAACATTTGAAAATGGACTCAAAAATTCTTCCTCCACTCAATATCTCTCCAGTTTTTCAAGCTTAATTCCCTATTCCACTGATGATCTCTCTCGTATTCCCCTCAATATATATAGGTTTCATGATCTAGGAATAGTACTGTATTTCCGTCATCAGAGGTCAACAAAGTTCCATACATGCCTGCCTATCCCTATACCATTCTAAAATAGTAATGGGTAGCAACATTGGACCCATGCAACTTCAACAGATTCTTGCTTTTATTGGTGACTTCAAATAGATTTTAATGGTCCAAGTTTAGGGGCGCATGTGCTCCAGAATCCTTTCTTGCCCATCAATTTTGTCCTCTTGTTAGACATGGAAATACTACAGCTTTTCTTGTTTTTCTTCTCATTTGTTGTGTTGGTACCTGTCAGCAGAGCATTACAATTTACAAATCCAACCAATGCACAAATTGGGTACCAATGACATTATATATTTATAATATTCATGTGTCTAGACCGATAACTTCTTGAAAAGTTCTCCCGTTTCGCCCATTAAATTGAGTTCTTTAATGTGTTACTAGTCTATGAATGCTAATAAGAACAACGTACTACACCTTCTATGACAATATTCAAAGTTTGATATAGGCACGCATGTTAGCGTACGTTTTAATAATATATATATGTGTGTGTGTGTGTGTGTGTGTGTGTGTGTGTATGTGTGTATATATATGTCGGTTTTAACAATTCAAAGTACTCAAAGGTCGTGCTGAAAATTCTTAAAAATTGCAGCCCAATCTTGAGTCTGGAGGTTCGTCGACCAATTAGGTTGTGTCCACATTGAAAAGAATTGAAGAGCGCGAGCGAACATCTCGAATTTACATTGGAAACTTCTAATGGAAAATATTGGAAATCGAACTTATTACTCGAAATTATAAGTTGAACACCTCGTCCTCGTTTTAGGTGGAGAGTCCTAATTTGTTTTTTTTTTTTTTTTGGGTTTTTGGTGCAAGGAAAGTTCAACGTCGTTGTCCAATAGCCTTGAACAAATAAACGAATTCCAAGGAAGCCTATGTTGTCCCATACATGACATGGATACATGACCCTCTAAATTCCCCTCAATTCTTTTTAGAGACAAAGAGAAAAAGAAATGTTTTAGTCAACAAATGATATATAAAAATAGATTTATAAAATGACTTAATTTAATATGATATTATAAATTATAAAATTAATTTTATTATAGAATAGATTTAATCGTATAGTATAAAATTATATTAATTTATAAATTTATTTTTATAAGATTTTTTTGTAATTGTAACAATTCTAAAAATAAAAGAGATTGTCATTACCCATTTATTAGGAAAAATAAAACTAATAATATCTTCTGTATCTGCAAAAAATGGTTCAAAATTCTCCAAATGAAATTAAAATAATACTCTGTGACATGATATTATAATTATTAAAATTATTTACGTAATTAATAATTTTTAATGACGGGGTGAGAATGTTATGTGTTTGATAATTATTTGGGATAAAATATCAAAATAATAGATAGAGAGAAACAAAAGGAGATCCAACTAAAGCCATGAGATAAGATCCGGAATTGATGTCAACAGGGTTGACATGTGAACCACAAAGACGACCACTGTGATGATGTGCACGTGTGGCATATACTTATCATCATCTCATGTGAGAGGAAGAAAAACAAGCATCATTAGGAAAAATCCCACCATCTGACGCATGCCCAACAATGATTCATCATGATGCATGGGGGGGACCAAGCCATTCATTCAACTGAGTCATACTGCATGTACCAACTAATGGGGAATCCTTTTCTCTCAATGAGGAGTCCCTCCTCAAACCCAAAAAAAGAAGTATTTAGGGCATAATCCACTAAACAACTTGATTCGGAATATTATATTAGTCAATAAAAATATTTGTTTTTTTTTTTAGAGAGAGAGTGAGAGAAGAGACTTGACAACCAGCCACTAACACTAAAAATACTGCATACTGTCATCCATTTACAAAAAGGTGAAAGGGGCTTCTTCATGGGTACCTAACCATAAATCAAGAGCATATCGCCATGTTTGAAATCAAAGTGTGCACACTATTACGTACATGAGAGAGAGAGAGAGAGAGAGAGAGAGAGAGAGAGAGAGAGAGAGAGAGAGAGAGCATTCAACAACCACGCACCAATAGATATATGCCGAAATTGTATGCTTTTCCAAGCAGAACACATTATTTATTTTGACTTTCTAGAAATTATAGCATTGGGACAAATTCAGATCATTTGGTGGAATGGAATAATTCTAATAAGGAATTAATTATATGCTTTTTTTGGTCATCGGCTCAAAGGAATTCAAGAGTGGAAAATGTGGCACATAATCTGTAAAATTATGGCTGAATTTCAGCTTGATGGGTAACTCGGATGTCTAGAAAAAGTAGGTTTAAATGGGTCGACTGATCATGTTAGGAAGGAATATACAAGGAAAGTGTCATGTTCTTCGAATTTCAGTTACTCCAATAGACCCCTTGCCTAACTAAGGTCGTTTCCTCAAGGACTCTGCAATTATGGCTTAGTAACTTAGTTCAGCAGAGATTGTCAATCACAGTGCCATAGAAGCTGCATGAACACTGATTTTTCTTTCTCTAAACGGCAAAAAGGGAGAAAAAAAATAAAAACAAACAAACAAACTATAGTTGTATAAGCTTGAAATTGATCAGCTAGTTGATACTGATGCAGCTTGGGCCAGTAGAAATGACTGCAGGGCAGGTCCGCCCCTACCGTGATAACAAGGTTGGCAACGGTTCAAAATCATCTTGTACTTGGTCTATCTGATGCTGAAGGGAATTTGAACATTCTGAGAAAGGGACTATAGATTCGAACTAGTCCACTTTGAACAACTTAAGCGATTATGTCTGTTGTGTAACAAGTCATGTGAAATTTCTTTTAAGCGACAATTTCAATTTTTAAAACCTCAATACCTTTTTTGTTTTTGATGCATTTATTCAAAGCACCGATGGTACTTCGCTAGACAAACTTTTTTTCATTTAATTTAATTAAATTCTTAAATTTAGTTCGTATATTATATATTTAATAAAAAAATTAAAAAGTAAAAAATTATATATAATATATAGTGAATGATAGTAAAATTTTTCGTTCTATTTTGCCTTGACCTTTGAGCAAAATCAGAAAAAGAAGGAAAAGAAAATAAAAAAGAAAAGGAGAGAAGACAAAATAGCACTACAGCTCCGTGACAATGAGTGGCAAAATTGATAAAGATATGAGGGGTAATACAGGAAATGGAAGCTGACAAATTTATAAAGCAGCTTGCTTTCCCAATTCAACCAAAACGTGCTTTTATTTGTGTCCTTTTACCACCCATCAAAAATCTTAAAGCAAAGCAGAGCAGGTCAAAATCCTCAATAGCCAACCTCTCTCTCTCTCTCTCTCTCTCTCTCTCTCTCCTCCATGGCGGCCGATAACACCAAGAAGAAGACTAATACATTCTCAAACAACCCCATCCTCTTACGACGCAGTTCCTCCCTTTGACATTTTTAAGCCTCAAAACCCACATTGAACCATAAAACCCAAGTCTTTTGCTTATTTCTCTGCAACCATAACCACCCATTAACCTTCCACTCTCTCTATCTTGGTATTCGTGCTCCATTCCTTTCTCTCTCTCTGAACTCTCAGCCAAGAGAGAGAAAAAGAAGAAGCTTAGCTGAACTTAAGCGCTTCTTTGAGATCTTGGTTTTGCTTTAGTTTTCACTTTCTTCGGCTAAGTATTGTGGATTCTGGGATTTGGTTCTTGTTTCTTTTTCGGTTTTCTTGTTTGAGATCTGAAAGGGAAAAATGGGAAGTAAATGGAGGAAAGCGAAGGTCGCACTGGGTCTCAATCTCTGTATGATTGTCCCAAGAACTTTAGAAGACTCACCTCCTTCTCTAGAGGCCTCTGAGAGGCTGTCTGATGCTGCTCTGCTCTCCCCGGCCAATTGGAGCACGCTTTCCTCGAGGCCGAGCACGCCTACGCCGTCTTCTTATGGTTTAAGGTTGTCCAAAAGTGGTAGCAAATCGTCCAAGGTATCATATCGTTAACTTTAGTAGTTCCATGGTATGGTGTATTTGCGTGTTTATTATTATTTTTCCTTCCTGGGTTCTGGTTGGTTTTTGATAATCTTTGAATAGTTGCTTTGTTGGTTGCCAAGGAGATGGAGGCAGAAGAAAGTATAAAGTCCTTGGTTTGTGTTCTCTGTTGTGTTGGTAGTTAAAATTTTGATCGAACCAGCTCAAGTAGGACAACTGAGCCCAATAGTTCCTTTCATGGGGGGTAACTAAATAATGGAAAATGGATTTTCTTGGGTACTAAAAACAAATAGCTGTGTGACAAGAATTCACTTGATCATCTTGTCGATTTATTTTACAATATAAAAACTGGGGCATGGTATTTTTCTTGAAGCATTTCGTGTGCTTTTCCGTGACATTGACAAGTGAAAGATCTTCGAAATGTTGAATTTTTGCTTCCTCAATTATGATGGGATTTTACGTTTTCATATTCACGCCAGCATATGATTTACTACAGGAACCGTTACAATCGTTGGAATCTGTATTGTTTGCTTCAATTTCCCCATTATAAGTCATACGTGTTCTTCTATCTATCTCAGTTTTTTTGAAGAAATATGCATAATTTAGTTATTTCATGCTTCTTTCTTCTTTCTTTGGTATAACTATATTTTAGCAGTTTTTAAGGTGTGTAAGAAATCAACGAGCTTGGTATTTGATGTCATAGCTTTCCCCGCCTTAATTAGGCTTGTGGTGTCATCTCACAGGTTCTTTTCAGGACCATTCTTGTTTGCCTTACTATTAAAAGATGGCCAACAAATATGATAAAGAAATTCATGATTTTAACCTCTTTGATGATAGTTCTTGCAATTCTTTCTCTGGTTGTTATAGAATCCCCGGTTTATACGTAAAGACTACAGCACTGTATACTTTCTTGATAACCACTCAAAAGTATAATCTTTAATTTTTATTTCCTATTGTGCCCTCCATATGTTGGATGCCACGTGTTTGACTTCCTTTTCTTCTCTGGTTTGCTCTTTTGTTAGATAATTCAGCTTCTCTTCTTGCCTAGCCCATAGGAAAAGCTACCCATAGCTAAACCTAATTGATGCTGGGGAAACAACCACTTGCAATCTCCTTTGCCCCTTGGATAATGGAGAGGGAAGGGCATAGTCCTTCCAAATCTCATGCTGCATACATGCCAAAAAAAGAAAAAAAAAATATTAAAGAAAAATGAATATCTCATGGCTGCATGCATGCTATAATGCTAGAAAGTACTGAATATTTTTCCTATCAGTAAGAAAGTACTGATTACCCACCTTGAACTGATAAATTGATTAAGTAAAAGATCACAAGAATATCGCTAGAATTAACCAACTTTTATGTAATGTAACAACAACTACTCTGGCTTGGTTTGCTTAATGTTTGGAAGTGGGCACATGGTTTTATTGAAGAGGAGAAAGCAGCCCAAAGAAGCAATTGAAAAAATACAATGGTATCGCACCACATGAGATTTTAAAGTAACAAAGAAAGAGAACAAAAATAAAGCTCCTTAGTTTTAAACATTAAATATATTTAAAATATTAAATGAATTTAAACTTGCTAAGTTGGGCATCCTGCTCGTCGCATTACCTCTGTAGTGCTCACCTAAATATCTCTTGAAGTTCGAATATACAAATATTGGAACTGAGATTGTTCTATTGGGGAGAAAAAAAAAAAATCCCTAGTTTGTGGAGGCTAACTACTATGACCATGCCTGTGGCTTTCAGCCACACTTGCATCAAGCCCCGGTTCCCAATTTGAGAGCTGGGGTTGACTCCCCATTGACATGTTTTTACTTACTTTCTGCAAATTGTGTGGAAGCTTATTGTTGCGTTGTCCAGAACAATATTTTCGAAGCATGCCAGATACAAATTGTGGAATTAAAACCAAAGTATAAAATTCATAAAACATTTGAGTTGGTTAAAGAATGTCATCTGTGGTAATCTTTGACAAAATGTTGTGTGTATGACTTTTCAAGTACTTTCATACCTTCATGCTTGTATCACCCTTTGTTTACTCATCTTGCTTGCTTCATTTTATGCTCTCAGCAGACCTGCTCAATATGCTTAACCAAAATGAAACAAGGGGATGGTCATGCTATTTTCACTGCGGAATGCTCTCATTCATTTCATTTCCACTGCATTGCTTCCAATGTCAAACATGGCAACCAAGTTTGTCCAGTTTGCAGAGCAAAATGGAAAGAAATCCCTGTGCAAGGTCCTAGTGTAGATCCTTCCCCTGGGAGAGCATCAATTAGTCCAGTTGGTTGGCCCCAAAATGATGCTCTGATGACTGTGATCCGCCAACTTCCTCCCACTCGAAGAGATATGAATCGGCGGCATATCATGCCACTTTATCAAGCTATGGAGCCGACCGTATTTGATGATGATGAATCCTTAGATCACCAGCCTGTATTTTCTGAAAGAGGCTGCTGCGATAAGAATGCTGCAGATCGCAATTCTATTAAAACAATAGAGATCAAAACATATCCAGAGGTTTCATCTGCCCCTCGGTCCAATTCTTTCAATAACTTCACTGTTTTGGTCCATCTCAAAGCCTCTGCTGCAATTACGGCAAAAAATCCCAGCAGAAACCTGGCTAGCTTGCTACAATTTTCTCAAACTCATCGTGCTCCGGTGGATCTAGTCACAGTGCTTGACATAAGTGGTAGCATGGCAGGAACCAAGCTTGCATTGCTTAAACGCGCCATGGGATTTGTAATACAGAACCTTGGCTCCAATGACAGGCTTTCAGTTATTGCCTTCTCCTCCACAGCCCGTCGCCTGTTTCCTCTTCGTCGGATGTCTGACTTGGGGCAACAGCAGGCACTCCAAGCTGTTAACGCTTTGGTTGCAAATGGTGGGACCAACATCGCTGAAGGCTTGAGAAAGGGTGCCAAGATAATGGAAGACCGAAGGGACAAGAATCCTGTGGCCAGTATAATACTGCTATCTGATGGGCAGGACACTTATACTGTCAATGGCTCTGGTAATAACCAACCTCAACCAAATTACCAGTCGCTCCTCCCTTTATCCATGCGCAGTGGTCACAGTACAGGATTTCAGATTCCAGTGCATGCTTTTGGATTTGGTGCAGATCATGATGCTTCATCAATGCACTCAATTTCAGAGATTTCTGGAGGGACCTTTTCTTTCATCGAAACTGAAGCTGTAATTCAAGATGCGTTTGCACAATGCATTGGGGGGCTTTTGAGTGTCGTGGTGCAGGAGCTGCAAGTGGGAGTTGAGTGCGTCCATTCAGAAACCCACCTCGTCTCACTAAAAGCAGGAAATTACCCCAGCCGTGTGACGGCTGATGGTCGTACTGGATTTATTGATGTTGGAGATTTATATGCAGATGAAGAGAGGGATTTTCTGGTATCTCTCAATGTCCCTGCAGAGCCTTCCAGCAGTGAAACATCACTGATAAAGGTGAGGTGTATGTTCAAGGATCCCTTAACTAAAGAAATGATGACCCTAGAGAGTGACGAAGTTAGGATTGAGAGGCCCGAAATTGCTAAAAAAGTGGTAGTGTCAATAGATGTAGACCGGCAACGCAACAGGCTCCAAGCGGCTGAGGCAATGGCGCAGGCACAAGTTGCAGCTGAGCAGGGAGACTTAGCCGCTGCAGTTTCAATTCTTGAAAACTGCCGAAGAGTGTTGTCAGAGACTGTGTCATCCAAATCTCATGATCGGCTTTGCATTGCATTGGATGCTGAGCTCAAAGAAATGCAAGAGAGGATGGCAAGTAGACATGTGTACGAGGCATCTGGGAGAGCCTATATTCTTTCTGGACTGAGCTCACACTCATGGCAAAGAGCAACAGCAAGAGGTGACTCCACCGATGGTTCAAGTCTTGTTCAAGCTTATCAAACTCCATCAATGGTTGAGATGCTTACTCGATCTCAAGCCATGTTACTAGGTAGTCCCTCAGGCCAGAGGCTTGTGCAGCCATTATTGTCATTCGGGTCTCAACCGAAGCCAAGGTAAATTTTGCAGGATTATTGTGGGGGTCATCTTCAAATAGCTTTTTTGTTGCATTTTTCATTTTCCTGTATTTTTAATTTTGTTGTGGGGAGGGTGATAAATTGGAGAGATAAGAAGAGGGTTTTTTTGGCTGTTTATCTTATATGTGTAAATGAATAAAGCTTGGCGAAAGCGAAAGGGTGAAAGAATATGCTTGGGAGTAAAAAAGGACACTAGGTAGGGTTTCAAAACATTATGTTCTCCATTTTCGTGTTGTGTTGTGTTGGGGGTGTACATATCGAGGAATGGTTTTTCTCTTTGGGAGACCTGGGTATAAAGTTTATAATTGTGAAAATGGTTGGATGCTGTATTCTTTCGCCTAAAATATAATTTACCTGCTCTCGATAATCTTGCAAAAAGGCTTTTGCCTCAGCGAATTCTTGAGCTTATTCATCTCTCCCTCTCTCTCTCTATGCACGTGTACCTGCTGTCGATTCATTCATGTATACCAACACTTGTGCCTCTGCATGTACAAACAATTCATTTGCTAGTGAACTTGCAGGGTAACAAGTAAACAGGGAAAGCAGCTTGAACGGAGAAGTATGGGAGGTCTCTTAAGATCCTCATCATCCAATGTAAAATGTTTATGAAGGATTACCATGCAAAAGTCACCATTGAATAAGAAACGTCAGTGTAGATAATCAGATTGAACTAAACGGAAGTATTCTAAAGCAGAGAAGTAGATACGGCTAACGAATACGGTGAAAATTTATGCTAAATGCCACCCTTTGACTCCTTAGAAATTGCACAGCTCTAGATCAGAGGGAGGGACACTGGCCTCTTCGAGTCCAAATTGAAAAAAACCTGACAGCTCAAACATTGAAGGACAGGCCTTTAGCACCGAACTTGATATAGTTTGGAAGGGGAGATAGCCAACAAGAGTACAAAGTAGAACCATTAAATCGGAAGCAAATTAAGCTTTTCTCTAAACTCGCAGATCAGGGATTCAGAGTCTCAGACCTGCCAACCAGTGCACTAGAAGGAAGAACTAGCTTGGACAAGAACGTGCTCAACAGAAATTCTGCAGTTGCAACGCCATGACAGGGTATCAGTTTGAGTTAACCCACATGGTAGCTTGACATACTAATTCAGAAATATTAGGGTGGCATTGATGCTGGTTCCTTGGTAACTGACCATCTTTCAATAAACTGGTTTACGAGGAGAAACAACGAGAATGCTTGATCAAGACTTTTGTTGTCTCAAGAATCTTACATCCCAAATTATATTGTTTGCTGCAAGAGTAATTTATTTTAGTATAAATTACAGAATTCTGAACAAAAGCCGCAGTGGTAAAATTCACTAGTGAATCCAAAAAATTGATAATGTTTTAACCAAAACCAAAAATTGAAAATCCTAAGGGTGAGATTAACCAGCAGGCAGCAAGCAAAAACTAGCCTGACTTGCCATCATTCGGTTAGGAATTCTCATGTACTCAGTTGTTTATGTCCACTTTCCCTTGCAAAGCCTATACAGAGAAACAGAAAGGTGAGCTGCAAATGCTCTCAATTGTGTTGAATTATGCCTGCAAAAGTCCTTAAGCTCCTTCTGTGATTTTTTTCGGTTTGTATGCTTCAGGCTTCTACAGGTCCTGTTCTGGGCAATGCTTTTCTTGTCTCAATAATTTCCCATTATTGATCATCTTTCACCTTTGCCGCGGGGGGAACCCAATGGTATCATGAATATTTCTGTCTGTCTCTCTATCTCTCTCCCCCTTTCTTAGAATATTTGACTAGATTCAAGCGCACTTCATAGTTCATACGATATATTTGCATTTTTACATAATAAACTGTGAGACCAGACATTTTAGGATTGTAAATTGCGAATAAAAATAGCACTAACATGTCTTGCAAAAGATGATCCAAGCCCCAAACACTGTGAGTGAGACCATCGGAAGCCCATATCTGATAAATGGGTATTTTCTACCCCCATCTTTTAAACGAGTCCAATTGGCAAAGGAAATGTTAGTATTTTTACGAGACAGACTCATCACCGTCTCAATGATTTTCACTTCTGCACACCATCAGAGCACCTACATGGCAAGTTGGCAACATCAGAATTACTCCTAGGCATAAAACGCCTTCTTCGAGTAGTCACAAGTAAACAAACCAAATTAACTGAGTTTCTAACCTTTGAGGGGGTGGATGAAATTAGGGTTTGTAACCTTCGTCATCAAAGGACAGAAGACAGAGAGAGAGAGAGAGAGGAAATTAGGGTTGTTTCATGGAAGATTGTGATGAGAGGGTGCGTGACAGCGTGTGTTCGTTCGGGATGATGAAAGTTCGGTACCTTCGTAAACGCAATAGGCTATAGCATCCACAAAACAGGCCGAACAAAAGTTGGGCTTCACCAGGCCCAAACGAGTCCAAGAACATAATATGTATGGGCTTTTGTTCTTTGAGAAAAATAAATCTAGAGACTTGCAAAAAACGTTTCTAGCTAATCATAGGATTGATCTCCCTTCCCTCTGTATAAATCCTCCTTATTCTTTCCTACGACGTGTATGTTTTTTTATACTTCCTCTTGCTTCTTTATGACCTTTGGTCTCCAAATCCCATGGGCGCTCGTGCTTCCCAAACTGTGTCATCCTTGTCGTGCGCCGCACTATCTCAAACTCCATGGCTCATGCTTCCCAGTGACCAGGACGACGATAGTACTGACTCGCTGCTTCTTCAGCCTCGCAGAGAATAAGATTTACAAGATGAAGAACGTGTTCGACGGGCTTCCTGATGCTTGGTGCGTGGGTTCTTCTCCCGGTTGGATGATGGTTTTGGATCGAAGAGGAAACCCACTTCTGTTTAATCCCTTCTGTAAGGCTAAAGTAGAACTTCCGACGTTTCCTCGTGAACTGAAACCCAGCGTTGGTGAAACTTACTTTGTCGAACAGTTGCGGAAGGTTTTCCTCGTCAAGGCTGTCGTGATGTTCGTGAACTAGTCTTGCAGGGTGGTGGTAATCTATGGAATCCAATCAAGCCTTGCATTCTGCACTCTCGAAGATAACACTTGGACTGACCTTGGTGACGAAGGTTACTGCGATATCATATGCTACGAGAATCAGCTTCCTGCACTTGCAGCCAACGGTTCGATCGATCGCAGTATGGGATTTTCGTAGTCCTTTTCCCGCAAAAATCATCACTCCTTCTGCACCAGTTTCCGATGCTGATCACTACATGGACTTTCCACGAAATAAGTTCTTCACTCAATCTTACTTGGTGGAATCACTGGGAGGTCTTTGGCTTGTCGATCGGATCGCCGGCTACTTTGTTAATTCAGAGGGGATAGCAGTGGATGAGTTTGATCTTCTTATCCCTGAGGATACGCAGCCTTTAGTTTGTCCCTACAGAACAAAGCTATTCAACGTCTATGAGTTAGATCACAAACAGGAGACATGGAAGAAAGTGGAATCATTAGGTGATCGGGTCATATATGTGGGTGGAAACTACTCAAAGTCGATGTCCATTCATGATATTGAAGGATGTGAATCGAATACTATCTATTTCTCGGATGAAAACTGGAATCAGGTGGATGAGGATTACATGTATCGAGGTCATGATTTTGGCACGTTCAAGTTGACAGACGGAAGTTTTGAAACACCAGATTATTGTTCGAAGTTTGATCCACCACCCTTTTGGATACTTCCCGCCCGGCGTTGAAGAGCTAGCAGCCATGACAAAACAGTTTTCCTAGCTTCTTGTTTTCCATACATGGTTATAATTAGATCTTTGGTGTTGCTAACCATTAGTTTCCTCTTCTTTCTTTTCTTAAGGATACGTACTTATAAATTAACAATCCTCGTTATTGGAAGAATTTGGATGAGTTTCAATTTCATTAATTAATTACCAAAGTTAAAGAAGACATGAGGCTTTCCATATAAAGGATCATATTTATTTTAACCTGTATCAATTGATGACATGGATTAATTTACACGACTGGTTTCTAGCTTGAATATAGCTTAAGACCAAGGAACAATGCATGGTTAGAATAGGGAACAGACGTCGAGAATTGATGAAGAAACAACATGAATTGTAATTCAATCTAATGTACGTGTGACTATTATTACGCTATTAACTAAACCACAAAAAAAACATATAATTAACAACTTGAGAAAATTAATTAATTAAAATAAATGGAAACTAAGAAAAAAAAAAAAAAAACTGTTTTTTGGCTTTCAATATTTGAGATGAGAAAATCAATCAGCTCCTAATTCACCAGTACTACTGCCATGGTTTTCTTTTCCGTTCACAAGTGGTGCTTTTGATGTTGGTGGGGTAGTGGAATTGTTGCCGTGCTTCGATGCATTTGGATCATAGGTTTTTGTCTTTAGTCTGAAAGAGAACTTTTTCAAGATCGCGTTCCAACTTCCCTTTGTCTTCACTAGCTTGTCAATCTCTTGTTTCATGGTTGAGCATTCTTTCTCGAGCTCAGACACCCGTTCCTTCATGTCATCGACTGCTACAAGGTGACTTTGGGTGGTGCCTGCTTGAATAGAGGCGTTATGTCTGACCAGAGCAAGATTCCCGCTGTGATTTTGAGTGTTCTCAAGGTTGTCAGAGACAAAAAACCAACCAGCAACAGAGGTGCGGAGCCTGAGTTGTTCAAAGAATAAAACTTGGACAGTGACACGAAGTGGCAACCTCTCGTTCTGGGCTGCATGGGTGCTGGCTTCCAGGGAGAGCTTCTGGCAGTTCATAAGCCTGCAGAGTTGTTCCCTTTCGGAATCTGTTAGCCAGGGGTGACCCTGAAGTTGAGAAACACTAGTTTTTTTAGGAAAGACAGATAAAATATCCAGCGCGCAATGAATAACTTCAAAGAAAATAATCTAACATGCAGTACAATCTAGTATGATTGTCTTCAGTAAACTTGAAAATGAAATGAGTTCTCAACAAAATTCCTTTCATAATACAGTAATTTTTTAATTCCACCATGAAAGCAAGTATCATTTCCACCTAAAGGTAAAAGAAATTGCTACTTCTCAAAAGAAAAAAAAAAAAAAAAAAAAAAAAAACAGATTTATTGCAATTGAAAACCAATTCTCCTTTTAAGACATTTCTATGAAATATACCAGAATTGAGTGTTAATTGCGATGAATGAATCTCAAGAGAAACTCTAAAATTAATAAAATTTAAACGTAGACCTAAGAAGCAAGAGGTGACAAAACAGAATCATTCCTATAAAAGTACGGCAACAGTGCTCCAGTTTGAACTATGTTATCAAAAAACATAGTCTTTGACCAGAACCAAACATCTTTGCAATAAAAGTCTTCAATGAGCAGAAGCACATATGAAAAATTGTTTTTACCTTGAGAAATATATCAATTGCACGGTAGATTCCATCATCTAATGGCCTCGCATAATCAGGGATAACAGCAGCCAAGGACTCAAATTTTGGTAACTTCAAGTTAACATCAGGTGCCACCTCAGCTAGATAACCATCCACTAAATTAGCCACCCTTGTCATAGGGGTCAGTGGATGTGAAGCTCCCATCAACTGCCCTTCATATACCATACAATTAGTATTAGAATCATGATCCACCAACATGAAGTGATCAAGAATCCGCTGGACACAATCAATATCATAAAGGGTCTCCACTGAGTACCCCATATTTGGTATCAGAAGATCTTCAAGAGCTGCTTGATCCAACTGAGCACCAACCCTTTTCTCTAAATTCTCACGACATGATTGGCTAGCATGTAAAATCATTGATGTTCGCAATAGTCTAAGCAGAAAGTTGGTTGCTGTGACACCCCTTCCAATGGGCAGTAACTCCACTATTTCTTCAAGGAGATTCCTTTGATTCAAGTCAGATGAGGCAGAAATAGCTGATTCTGGGGCATCACGGTTCCCATTCTGGAAGCTTGATTGCCTGCCCAACAATGGGAGATGACTCTTTGCATAGTAGACCACGGACCCAGCAATCCTCTCTGCCTTCATGCCCCTCAATCCAACAGCCAGAATCAATCTTTTATACAGAGGGAATCTCAGAGAGGACACATTCTCATACCACCAATCTTCACTCACAGGATTTGGCTTAGCTGCTGTGCATATTCCATTCCAAATTACAGCTCCACCTGGGCTTTCCACAGCACTGCATCCTGACATGGGCCAACTAAACAAGCTAGGATCTGCACAAGCTTTTATTGCCAAAGAATCAATGCATCTTGAAACAATATGAAGGTCTTCTGCACGTGGCAGAACCTCTTCGCAGGTTTCAAGAGCTTTAATTGAGTCAGTCCAATAACAAAAAATTTCATTGAGAAAATGTTCTGTCTGAATTATGAGATTCCCCTCTCCATAGTCTTCAGTCATCCGAAGATACTCAGCTGCACACCTGAGACTGACTACATTCAATGCAGTGAGCTCCATCTTAACACCATAACAAAACTTGGCTACAAGAAGAAAGGTTTTGGCTCCTCCCGGTATGTCATGAAGCTGCAAAACACACTTCTTCTCATCCTCACCAGAAAGCTCTCCAATAAGATTTTCTAATATTCCGCTCCTGGAAAGCAAGGGAAACTGCAGGGCGTGCCAAGAAAGCAAGGAAATGCAGTATGATAAGTAAACGAGGAATATAACTAAAGATTCCAGAATGCCAAAGATATGCACACAACTTAATGTCTACTAAGAATTGAAGAATCAGGCCGGCCTTTTGACTTTTCAATGGGCAAGACTATATGACAACGCAATAGTATCACAACGAAAAAGAAGAATAATCATATTCAAGAAAGGAAAACAATAATATGGGTTTCCATACATCCATAATTACAAGAAGTCTAAAAAAATATCGTAATTAAGCTTCTATTCAGTGCACATTGTTTTTATCACTTACCTGTAAACAAATATAATTGACAGTTTTTCTTTTTTTTCTTTTTAGCTTCAAAATTTCAGGGCTACAATGAAGAGGAAGAAGATGAAGAACAATATCAGATTGTTTCGTAAATTTATATCACAGATTTAAAAAGGGAAATAACAAGATAGAGAGAAAGAAAACTTTCATTATTGAGCTCCTATTCAGTGCACATTATTGAACCCATCACTCTCTCTCTCTCTCTCTCTCTCTCTCTCTCTCTCTCTCTCTCTCTCTCTCTCTCTCATGCATCAATGTTTAAAATCACAGAAGTCGCACAAATAAATGCAGACAAGATGTTTATGAGCACCAGATACTTTGACTATTTCTAGTTATACTTCTTGTAGTGAGGGTTACCTCAAGACACAACACACAACCAAAGGAGATCAGAGACTTAAGGTTGCACTTGAGGTGCTTTCTTCAAGCATCATCTCAATGTAATCTGGATGCAAGCATTGCATGCCTCTTAAAGCATGGCGTTGAGATCCATATATGCCATAAATAATGACAAAGCAAGTAAGAGGACAAAGAAATGGCCCAGTAAAATGCACCTTGTGGAGATGGAAGATCATCTCTCCAACTTCAATGACGACATCGCTAGGAAGCCCAGTTGAGCAAAGCCTGCGAAATTGCATTTGGCTTAGAAGAAATATAGGAGAGAAGAATATATTACTCAAAGACATGTTGTCAACACAATAATGGTCATTAAGTCAGCATTCGGTAATAATTAGGATTCAGAACCAGAAAGGATTCAGAACTGAGAATCATGCATGTAAAATAGCAGCAAGATGAATCTTAACATATGAACAATAATCAAATTTCTCAAATATTCTTTAGCTATTTTCGTTCTGATCATAGCACAAATCAATATAATCACAGAGATTTTGTTATTTACCCAACAGGAAACATAAGCTTTTGTTAACCACTTATGAAGAAGAAAAAAGTTACTTCTATCTATTTCTGTTATTTATCATGGCAGGAACCATGACAAGGCAAGTGTCAATTCAGTTTACATGCAAACATCAATCAAATTAATCTCGCAGTCCTTATCAACTTTTAGGACAATTTTACTGCCATCTTCTCCACTTAAATCTGTTTTATTTTCTTCTTCTTCTTCTTCTAAACTCCTGTAAATGTTAGTTTGATGGAATTGTATATCTCACCCTGTTACTGAACTGCTACTCCATTCCAACCAAGAAAAAAGAGCCAACGTGGGTAAATACCGCTATAAAATTAACCAGCAAATAATCTCTTCATAACCAGGGAATCCGATCAAGATTTCAGAAATCAATCTGGTGCCCCATAACCTCATTAAAATCCAAGCCAACAAACACAGACTTCCTAAACCCCAGAAACTTCATTGGACATTTCAGCAAAGTATGAGACACTTCAAAACAGACAGTAAAAACCCGATGCCAAATTGTCCCGAGTCGAAAACCCATCTGCCAAGGTATTTGACAGAGTAAATCCGACAACTCAAAATTAAAATATTTCCATATGAGAGGGAGAGTGCCAGATTCTACTTATCCGAGATTAGAGGGACAGTGCTAGATTCCAGATAGTGAAGGTTAAAACCGGATTACATTATAGAATATCAAAACCTACCCATACAAAAGCCGTGAAGTCCGTAAGAAACACACGGGCATGCTCACTCAGTTAACGACGGTGGTGACAAATTATAAATTCCGATTGGATAATTAAAATGTTTGATCCCTCCTTATTATTATAATTTTTTTAAGTTTTTATATAAAATATAATAAATAATTCTAATTTTTTTAAAATTTAAAAATAATATTTTATCCAACTTTTAACTTTTATTTAAAATCATCTTTACCCCCTCTTACCATCAAA
The DNA here is from genome assembly GCF_018687715.1 of Carya illinoinensis. Lineage (NCBI taxonomy): Eukaryota > Viridiplantae > Streptophyta > Magnoliopsida > Fagales > Juglandaceae > Carya > Carya illinoinensis. The sequence goes on from NC_056752.1 coordinate 54,597,873, forward strand.
CTGGAACTAAATATATCGGGTTATTGGCTAATGCAATGAATTACCTCTTTCATAGAGACTCATTTAAAACGTCATAGCATTCCCGTAAATACAATTCACACAATCAATCCCAAAAATTTGAATTCAAATGCAAAACAAAACGAGTACATCACGTAACATCAAATCTTATCACAAACCCACATTGCAATATTTCCATTTTAACAAATTACAATCACCTTATCAAAAAATTGAGGGCAAATATCAAACGGAAAAGAAATACAAAACGATAGCAGAAGCAAGAAATGACTGACCAGGTTTGGCCATCGAGGTGAAAGACTTCGGATTTGGATCCCAGCTTCATGCACGCCATGTCCGACTCAATGACGTCAGCTACTAGAAAATAGAGTTGTAGCCCAATAACAAAGAAGAACGATGAAAGAAGTAAGGGAACAATGTCAATTACGACAGTGATCAAATGGGCAGTGAGCCTAAATGGCTTTTCTCTTGCTCGCTCAAAAAATCTTTCTGTGCGCTATCTTTTCGGTTTTCTGGTTAGAGAGAGAGAGAGCGTCGATGGTCCCGAGTCCAAAGCGCAAAATCTAGGAGAAAATTCAGTTACTGATGTTAGACGACAAAGTCAGTGTTTGGGGCGTTCAGAGTTTCGAGTTTAAGCGCACTTCAATGCTTATTTACGTTGAGATTGTAGTACCATATAAATACGTATGCATTTATCGACTGGATCATTCTCTTTTGTCTTCGAAATCATCTATATTCCAATGTTTATCCATTTTAAGAATGCGGGCCTGGTTGGGTTGAATGTCCTTTGCACTTGCCGTCTTAATAATAAATATTTTTAATTGTAATTCATTTTAAGAAATGATTTTCTGCCTCCTAAATTTTCAAATCTCATCGTCCCAAATTCCCAATTATGGTACGTCTTAAATGTTATCGTGCAAGTGTTTTAACTCAGTAAACCATTTTTTTAAATTTGTTACTAAATGTAATTAAAGATGATGAAATTTAAAATTAAGATTTGAGTTCGATATATAATAAATGTCAAGAAACATAATGTTTTATATTGGTAACATTAGTAATTATAAACACCACATCAACATTTTTTAGTATTAGTGTTGGTTTAGTTATATAAAATTAAACTATTTCATCATCTTATCATTATAATTTTTTTAAATTATTACATAAAATATAATAAATAATTCAACTTTTTCAAATCTCAAAATAAAATTTATATTAAAAAAATTATATTATAATAATATTTTATTAACCTTTCAACAAAAATCTTATCTTATCTTAACTGTAAAATCAATTGAGATAAAGAGTTATCCTATAAAAAATATTTTTATCCCGCTTCTTCCATATTGTTGATGTGATATTATTCATTATTAAATAGATTAACTCTTATATAATTGATATATAATAATAATATCACATTAAGCAAGTTTGATGGAATAGGATTTTTATAATATCAAAGGTGGGATTACAGTCTCTTGCTGAAATAAATTATCATTCCAATACTCTTACAGGAAAAGTTGAGTATATTTTGCTTTGGAGTCCCATTATTATATTGGGCCCAAAATGCTAGCCCAAAACAAATGCAGATGACCAACCATGTCACGAAAAATGAGCCCAAACTAATTTAACACGCCAACAAACTCACTGTACCTCTACTCTATCTCGCCCTGCTTCTAGTCTTCGGCCTTCGCAGTTCGTCAACTACGACGAGGAGAGGAGCGCATCCATGGAAGCTATGCTCAGAATCCGAGCTGCCTTGCTTCTCTCTGCCTTAGCTCTTCTCTCTCTGTTCGTTAGATCCTACTCTCAGGAGATTCAGATCGCCAACGCTGAGCGCCGAGTAAGCCTGAAAATAATTCCCTATTTCGCTTGCAGACTACTCATTTTCGTAATATTTAGTCGTAGATTCAGATATTTCTAATTAGCTTTTTTTTACTTGATAATGCATACTATTGCATCTTATAAGATAATGAAACTAGAGAAAAACGATTTCGATCGGAAACCTGTGTAATGCGTTCCAATTTGCATGTTCGAGTTTGATTTGTTTTGTTATTAGAATACAATGGGTTCATCTTGACGAATTTTTTTAGATGCTTGCTAGTTATAATATTTCAAATCAAAATATGGACCTAGGATTCTCCGTTCTTATCTGTCGCGGCTGCTCGCTTTTGGCATTGTTACTTTAATATTAATTTTTTATTCCGACAATTATCATTAAATACTTCAAGTTTTTTTTGGTCTTTTCCGAAGCTTGGGACAGAAATACTCGGAAATGTTTTTAGTACACAAACTAGTGTTTGGTCTTTACGAAAAAACTTAGGACAGAAAAAAGTGGGACATATTTTTAGAGCATAAACCGGTATGTTCGTGATGATCAGAAGCCGAGTATCAAAGGGCTCCTCTCAACTAAGCCTAGATGTAATTATTTGAATCATTTGAGCTTAACTTTTGTACCCTTGATATTTTAAGAAATACATTTAGATAAGAATCCTACACCTACATAATTCTTACCCTCCATTTTGTTGGCAATCTAAGGAATTCTATAAATTTTTGTATCACATTTGTAACGGTCCTCTCATTTTATTATTCTCGTTTTATATTTTCTTTTCTGGTAGATGTACTCATAACTTTTTCATTGCCACATTGGATCTTAGATGATAGCCCAAGGAAGCCTGATTGATTTTCTGCTGATATTTCCTTCTGTTTCTTCATCTCTGAAGCCGCATCTTTCAGTTACTGTCACCACTAATTTGCTGATCATGCTTGCAGATTGACTTGACTTCTCACATTGTTAAGGTGTTCCTAACCTTGAAGGTATTTATTTCTAATGCTTCTTCAATTGATTTCACACAGTATCAGTATTTGAAATAAGTTTGTTTTTGTTTTTTTTTTTCCTTTCTCAAATTCTATTTGAATTAGGGTGGGGAGCTTGAGGCTTTGTATTTTATTTATTTATTTATCATCATCATCATCATCATCATCATTATTATTATCATCATCATCATCTTCGTCGTCGTCGTCGTTGTTGTTTTTTTCTAAGTATTATTGGTGTTGCTGTTATTGTTTTTGTTAGTGTTATTTTGAGATTCCCTTGTTGGGCTTGTATCTAATTTTATTCTTTTAACTTGAATTAACTTTTGGGAAAATTACAAATCATGTCCATGTGGTTACGAGTATTGTGAGTAAACCTTCTCATGATTTTTCTGGCTCAATTGATAGATTCTCCCTCTTGACATGCACATATCACATAAAACATGAAATTTGCCCTCATCTAGCCCCCAAGATGTGTGGGAACTTAACCAGTCTATTTCTGTACCCAAGAACAGAGTTGTTTTGCTGTCCTTTCAATGAATCTATAAAGCTCATTGAGGGCTATGAGGCCTAATTTCACGTTTCATGTGAACGGGCATGCCACGTGGAAGGAAGAACCCATCAAAGATGGAATGTATGAAGATTTCATTTTATTCCAAACCATGTGGGAGTACAGTGACAGTTTTGTAATGAGAGTAATTAGTTATTATTTCTAACCACGAGGTGGAAATTTGATATTTTACCACTACATGTCAAGTTAATGTCATGGAATTTCTGTCATTTATTATAAATATTTTGCAAAAACTGGCAACCAAATCTTTATCAAACTTCCTAATTATTCGTTTGAATTTCTGTATCTATGTTTATGGTCTTAAATTCTACAGTTGATCTCTTATGGTGGGGAGGGGTTTAGGAACCGACTAGAACAGAATTACAATTCCCAACCTTGTTTGAATAGGCTAATTATGGAATTATATTTTCAATTTGAGATCCCATATTCAAAGGAGCGTTTTCTCCCTTGCACAAACTCATGCAGAGAAATATCTTTGTGTAGTATAGAAGTTAAAGGTTTGAGAGCTCTCTTGTGATCTTCTCTGCTCTGGATTTTGACTATGTCTACCAAATCACACAAATATTGTGTTTCAGGTGTGATAGTTTTTTTTTTTTTTTTCTTATTTTCCCACTTCCATAATCGTAGTCTAAGGGCTTGCCACCTCTTTGTCCCTGCTCTTAAATTTATGATAAAATGCTTAAAATAATATCACCGACTTGGTGGCTAAATTTTGGCACAATTCAATTCAGAGTGCCTGTTGAAACCAAAATTTATTCTCTTGGTCTAAATTTTGAAACCAAAGTCTTTTTTTATAAGTAAGAAAATTTTAAACCATGGTTTTAGTGAAGGTTCATACTGATTATTGAAAATATGTATTAATTTCTACGTTAAGTGCTAGAAAGTGCAAATATTTTGGTGCAGATATTTGATTGATGGTTTTCTTTCAGGTAGAAAATGTTGGGACATCTCCTGCTTCAGAAATACTTCTGGCATTTCCTCCCACTCAAGTTGATCAGCTAGCACTTGTCAAAGCTGCAGCAACTGTCGGAAAACGGAAGAAGAAAAGTTATTTGGCCCTTGATGTGATTCCAACTGAGCTACCTGATGCACCAAATGGAACTAAGTATTTCTCTATATCTTTACTCAACCCATTAAGCACAGGCGAAACTGCAACACTAGAAGTTCTTTACATATTGACACATTCTCTGGAACCTTTTCCAGCAGAAATAAGTCAATCAGAGTCACAGTTGGTCTACTATCGTGATAGTGCACTAATATTATCGCCATATCACATTAAGAAACAAACAACTTTTTTCAAGACTCCAAGCTCTAAATTGGAATCATTCACAAGAGTGGAACCAACCAACCGTGCCGGTACAGAGCTGAAATATGGACCATATGAAAATCATCCTCCATATTCATTCTTGCCCATACTACTTCATTTTGAGAACAACAATCCATTTGCCATTGTTGAGGAGCTTGTCCGTGAAGTGGAAATATCTCACTGGGGTAATCTGCAGATCACAGAGAGTTACAAGTTGGCACATGCAGGTGCTCGACACAAAGGCATGTTTTCGAGGTAAGGTTTATTGTTGTTTTATGTCATATATTCCTCTTAGTCCTTTGGATTATATGAAAATGTTGTCTCCTTTATGGCTAGAATTGGCTTTGATTTCATTATAAACTAAATTTCAAGCTTTCATTCAACGTGTTATATAAACAGATATAGTGTTGTATTAATATGGCATCACACTGCAATATCAATATTTTTTTCTAGTCTTTTTTCCTTTTTCCTTTTGATTTATCACTTGATAGCTCTAATAATAAAAAAAATGGCATTTCCCATTTATTTGTTTTGGTTATTTTTTCTCTCTTGATGTTTGCTTCATTTGAATGTTCATACTTCTTAAGTTTCCTTCTGGCAGGGTTGAATATCAATCTAGGCCATCTATTAGCGGGGTGTCTTCATTTAAAAATCTTTTAGCAAGGCTACCTCCTAGAGTTCACTCTGTCTACTACCGTGACGAAATAGGGAATATCTCATCCTCACATTTGCGTACAGATCCCTGGAAGGTAGCGTGTGATCTCTTAACTTAGATTTTAGAAGATCATTTGAGGAAATTAGTGTGGAAAAATATACTTATGTAACCCTTCCTCCCCCCAAAAAAGGTTAAATGTGTTTTCAGACATCGTAATTACCATTTGTTCTTACAGTCAGAACTTGAGATTGAGCCACGTTATCCTTTATTTGGAGGTTGGAAAGCTACTTTTGTCATTGGATATGGGCTCCCATTGGAAGACTTCCTTTTTGAGTCACCTGATGGCAAGCGATACCTCAACTTCAGTTTTGGATGTCCTCTTGTGGAGACAGTGGTGAACAAATTGACTGTTAAAGTGAGTTCAGTGACATGAGTCTGCGTTCATATTATCGCTGTCTTATTTTTTCCACTTATCGCTTCAAGGCTTATGTTTATATGTTTACTACCTGTCACAATCCAGGTTGCACTGCCAGAGGGAGCAAAAGACCCTTCTGCTGTCATTCCTTTCCCGGTGGAGCAGCATCTGGAGGTAACCTAACTTGTCAATTCACACACACACACACACATGCACACAGGCGCAGAAACTCAACAGTGTGTCAACTCGCTTTGATCAAAACCTACTTATATATTGAAGTCTATTACTTTTGTCCTTTTTTGAATTTGAGAATGACAATATATTTGTGTTTTCAAGGTGCTAAAACTCTAGACTTTTTGTTCTATTTAAATAAACTTTTAATGGTTTGCCATTTTAGGCACTGTGCTGTTAACTTATTTGTTGTTGCTATATAAAGGCATCGTTTAGCAGAATTTACAGCATCAGAAATTTATGGACCAACTAGAAATATTTACATTTGGTGCCTGCAGACCAAATATTCTTATCTTGACATCGTTGGGAGGACTGTGGTGGTTCTGGAAAAGAACAACGTGGTTCCTGAGCACAACTCTCCATTCCAGGTGATTGATAAACATGTTGTAGAACCATACACTGACTTGAAATGTTTTCTATTTAGTCTCAAGGGTAAAATGACGTAGTGTTCTACTAGTTCTCCCAAATCTAGGTGTTTGGGCTCTGCTCACATATCCAAGCCCAATGTGGCAGTTACAATATAATCATAATTGTTGATTTCCATTTCTTTTTTTCTTTTTGGGCATAAGTAAACAGGGTCTGTTAAAACAATTAATGTGTTGTTTCTTCTTTAGCAGGGACATCTGCTATTATCATACTGAAACAAATAGCCAGTTTCTAAACAAGTTACCATACCTGCTCAATGCTATTTGCAATTTTTAGTTTGTATGGTAACTGATAGTCAGTACTCGTCTTTAGTGGGATTTAAGCTGACAGTTTGCCAGGATAAAGTCTATCGATACACAGAGGTTAAACTACAAATCAGTTATGCTCCAAGATGGGTCATTCTTACGATACAGAGACTTTGGGCCAGGCTTGTGTTTATGTTTTTGCTTGCCAGAGATACCCTTTCTCTATCCTCCTGATCTTACTATTTCTTGTAGTGATATTGTTCATCCAGAAAAGAAAATTCTTTTGTTGCAGATATTGACTCTAGTTGTTTTATCTCTTATTAATCCAGGTTTATTACAACTTCAATCCGATATTCATGCTTGCGGAACCATTGATGTTGACATCTGTGTTTTTCTTATTATTCATTGCTTGCTTGGCTTATCTACATGTTGATCTTTCCTTACGCAAGTGATTGGAACTGTAAAAGGTAATGTTCATGCAACTTGGTTATCATGTATATGAAATATTTGTTATTAAGACTACTTTTACTTTCCTCTGGAGCTAGAATTGTGAGTGACTTCAACTTGGTTGACATACAGTGACAGGCGACGGCCAAATCTGGAGCTAGGAGTGTTGGAAGTGATTGCCAGAGAACATAGCATTTAGAAATTTTGCTCTATGCGCGTAGTTGTCTTTCGGCCACTATTTAGAAATTTTGTTGTTTGTGAACTGTTCCCATACATATTGGTTCGCTGTCTTGATATTTTTTTAAGTAATATTAAGGTTCAGATGTGTGTTAAAGAGAATAAAACATTTTATCAGCTCTCCTCATCTTTCTGGAAATCTAGTATGGTTGACTTGTTTTTCACCGGGCGAGCGAGAAGATTGGAGTAAGAAAGAGAAATCAGCAACCCACATGGCTGTGTTGGTGATAATTTCTACTACGCTATATTTTACATTTCTTCCTTCTTGACCAGACTGAGCACTGTGTGCAAGTATTGAAGAACTGAAACCATAACGAAGATTGCTCCCTAGGAATATTTTTTGTGGGTTGCGTGCACCATGAGGTTGAAAGGTTGAAATTCAATGAACTATGAAATGACATGCTTTTCTAATCGAAAAATTATACTTATCATATCACATATGATTTTTTTATTATTATTATTTGTCAAATGTTAGGTATATAGATGATGAGTAGAAGAATTCTTTTAGTTCAAAAATAAAAATAAAAAGCAAAATAAAAGGATAAAAAATAAGTATGATTTATGGTGAATGTTATGGTGAAGAGACGATGAGTAAAAAGCTCATTGGCGTCTATGGAAATCTACTTGAATTTAATTGGAATATTGGGGTTAAACTTTTAAAGTGAAAAACAGATGGAGACGGACACTCTATCATTAGCTTAGCTGCTCGTTTTGCATTGTAATGGATTACATCTTTTAACCCCAGAGCTGAAAGTGGGAAATATTCCAAAAAAAAAAAAAAAAGGTTCATTTCACAGCTAATTTAACTTACTAAACCAATGGCAATGATGTGGTTTGGCGGCGCTAGACTTGGGTTTAAAGAAATCTTGAGTACAGACAGAGATCCCTTAATATTTGTAATCACACTAGTTTCTGCATATCATTCTGTCAACACATGTAGTAGTCATTTGGTGTCTTTTTTTTTTTTTTTTTTTTTTTTTTTTTTTTTTATACTACTTTCATCGTTTGGTGGGGTGAAAGAAGAGAATGATCATAGAATGCTAAGATATCTCATATGAAGCTTAAGGTTAACACTTTACATTATTAAGAATATATGCTAAAGACGATCGATTAGCTAGTGTCAAAAAATATTCTTAATTCCTAATTGCTTATGTTCCTGATTTAGACCTTGTCCCAACTGCAAATTTTCCTTTTAAACCACCTTCTTTAACAAGAAACCAATGCTAATTACCTAGGATATATACAATCCACACAAGAAAACCTGCCTAGGACATAAATAATCATACCAAAACAAAAACCTATTTAAGGCATACTGACAGAGAGATGAGAGTTTTGCCCATTTTGTTTTGACTAAGTAAAAGCTTTGAAAGAGAGAGCCAGAGAAGCATATCATAGGATTTAGCAAAGTTTGGTGGAAGGGTGGATGTATTAATAGATTGGGCACCGTCCACTTGGATGGGCGCTTTCATAGCCCACAAAAGTTCTATTTTAAGGTTTAAAATAATAATAATAATAATAACAATAGCATTTCCATTCTATTGGACTGTGCGGCAGTTATATCTCTCTTTTTACCATTTCACAAAATGTTTCAAAAAATAAAAAATAAAAATTCAAGGGAGAATTATTGTTTATGATTAATCATGAGTACAAAAAACGATGACGATGGTTATGATAATCATTTTTAGAGTTTTATTATATACAATCATTTTTATATATTTTTTATGCATTTTATTAATCTAATTGATCAAAACAATAATTTTATATTAAAAAGAAGTAACGCAACCAATTACACAAAAATAACTACACATAAAATTTTTAATATAATCTTTATAACCTTGATTAATTTAAGAAATAAAAACTCTATATATAATCACTTTTACGTATTATTTGTACAACTTATTATTGTGATTGACTATATCATTTTTTTTAACCGTAGCATCCTTTATTTCCATAATTAAAATTGTAAACACACCTTAAATTGTACAATTTTATTTGACTTTTAGGATTTCTTTTTTTTTATAAATATTTTTTTTAACAATGTTTGAAAATAGAGACCATGAATTTTTAACAATGTTTGAAAATGGAGAACATGAATTCCTTACTAATATATTGTTTTCGATATATCTATAGATACTGATATTTTATTTTTTTATTTTTTATTTTTAGAAGGGTAAACAGATACACAATCCACCCAAAAATCTTTGGTTCCAAGCATCGAATTTTGTTGTGCTTTTAGTTTTAAAAAAAAAAAAAAAACTCCAGTTCGTAAACAAATAATAAAAGGGTGATATTGTAATTCCAACAAATCTCTGTCTCATATACTCGCCAAAATCAGCTGTTTCAAACGGGAAAGGACGGGAAAGCTTGGGAAAAGAAATACGAAGGCAGTGCCTGAAATATCCAGGACTGAACATTCCTGCTATTGGTTCTCTGATTCCATTTCGTGGAATCAGAGGATCGTTCTGCCTTTCCATTCACAATCTTTTTCCTTTCAATTCTTTCTTTCTTTTTAGCATGATCATGTATGCATGAAACAATATATATACGTACTGGTACAAGAGCCTACCAAGAAAACATAAAGATTTGTGATGGGTTCAATATTTTGAACAATCGTCACGGTGGTCATTGTGTGATTCTCGCAAATGGGTAGCTCACAAACCGATGTGAAAATGGAAGGATGGCTTTATCTCATTCGGCTCAATCGGTTTGGGTTGCAATACTCACGCAAGAGGTACTTCACTCTCGAAGGCAATTGCCTCAGGTGTTACAAAACGACACCCACCTCTGAGAGAGAGGTAATCCATTTTATGTTATATTCGTATATTTTCCTTTTGATTTTTTTATGGTAATTATGGAACTCTTGGAGCGCTGGTAAGATTTTTTATTTTTTATTTTAATTTCTAGAAGGACTAGAAATTAGATGGGGAATTCGTTTGTTTTGATTTGATATAATGGAGAAATCTCTCTCTCTCTCTCTCTCTCTCTCTCTCTCTCTCTCTCTCTCTCTGAAGAGAATCAATGAATTGGATCACCATATTCACGTATGGCATTGTGTGACCATAATAATCTTATGTTGTTTCAATTATGGTTAATCTTTATGCGTGGGATTGAGAACTTTTTTTTTTTTAAAACCGAAGGAGCCTGCTTTATTTATTGAAAATGTTTGTAGTTCTTCTTTCTTTGATTGCTTGACTTATAACCTTGGTAATCTATATTGTGTTTAGAAGGTTTTACCTTTGTTTAATTCTATGTCCTTGTTCGTGAATTGTATTGAATAGTGGGTTTTTTTTTTTTTTTGCATTCTTTTTTTTTTTTTTCTATTTTTTGTAGCAGTACGCTGTTTGATTTCTAAGTGATGTTTTTACCTCATATAAAATGAATAGAGGTAATTATCTAGCAAAACTGAAGGAAAGAAATAAGGAATTTAGGAGGTTCTTGGGTAGGCATTGCTTTCTTTTATTTTCTTTTTCTTTTTTGATTGATCCCTGACTCTGCCACAAACATTTTACATGGATCTTTTGACTTGAGAGTAGCATTTTGCATAAGTAAAGCCTCTACTCGAGATTTGTCCTGGAATCTCTTGTTGGATGTTTTAAAGCCCAAACCTCAATATCAGTGCACATGGTTTATTGATAAATTATTAACTTCTGCTGCTGGACAGTGAACTAAATCATTAAAATTTCTGGAAGGCTAAGGAACTTGAAAGCAACCCATGAATCCCCGTGTTCGTAATTTGTGTTGGGATAATACTTCCCCATTTGGTTATTATTTATCACTTTAGAACTGATATTAACGTGGCAAATATAAAGGATCCCATCAACCTAAAAGATGATGTTTCAAACAAAATGGAGGCTTTTTAGGAGGCTGAAGAGACATGAGGGATGGCAGTAATCAAATTTGAAATGATTAGTGCTATATTTGCCCCGTGTTCGTAATTTGAGTTGGGATAATACTTCCCCATTTGGTTATTATTTATGACTTTAGGTCTTATATTAACATGGTAAATATAAAGGATCCCATCAACCTAAAAGATGAAGTTTCAAACAAAATGGAGGCTTTTTAGGAGGCTGATGAGACATGAGGGATGGAAGTAAAACTTGAAATGATTAGCACATGATTGGTGCATACTTCACTCAAGAAAGGTTTTGGCAAACAGCACTGAAATCTTGAAACTGCTATTGTTTGATACCGTGTTGAATAACTAGAACTCTGTGACATAAGTTCCATAATTTGACTAATCATCCAACTATTTAACCTTAATAATTAGCAGTATGAAGGGGTTCATTTGTTGATTTTGCAATTTCAACCAGGACGGAATTGACGTACTAACTGAAACTGTTAATTCCTTTTTATTTTTATTTTTTTCTATTTAACTCAGGAGCCAGTTAGAAGTGCAATGATAGACTTCTGCATTCGAGTTTCAGACAATGGAAGAGAGACCATTAATAGAAAAGTATGTACTTCAGAAACATATTTATAGCCCTAAAAATGATACAGTTTCTCTTATCAAAATTTAATTTATAAAATTACGTGCAGGTAATCTTTATTTTCACACTTTATAATACCTCCAATCACAGTGATCAGCTAAAGGTATGCTAAACCCCGCTTCTGAAATATATCTTGATTTTACCATATATTTACTTGATCTTTATGATTTCAACTCTATAGTTGGGAGCAAGTAGTTCAGAAGAAGCAGCAAAATGGATACACTCCTTGCAAGATGCTGCATCAAAGGTTTCAAAATCTTAACCTGTAACATATTATTATAATGGTTGCTCTCTTATGAAAGCCTTGTGTTTTACTGCATTTTCAGGAGTGCCCAAATCCAGCAAAGAGGAAGTGCCTACCATTAAGGTATACCAAGTGCACTTCGCATGTAACTTAATGGATATGAACTACTTATCTAATAGATACTTTACTTGTCTGAATAAAAAAAAAAAAAAAACATGATAAAAACCTCTATTTTTTTCATTTATTTTCTGTATTTTCATGAGTTCTCTTTTATGCGATTATCTGCCTTTTAGGATTTTTGGGTGTGTGGAAATTTATGAGATAAAAGCATGTGATAACACTGTGATCTAGCAACATGGAACGGTTTTAGAATTTGTGCTCCTTCTATCCATTAATTTCTTTCTCACAGCAGATTAGGTGGTTCAGAGAAAGATCATAAGCATTCTATAGAATCGACTATTTGCTCATCCATGCACGTGGAGGCAATGACATCTGATGTTATTGCACCCTCACCCTGGAAAATTTTTGGCTGTCATAATGGTAAGACATAATCATTGTATTGGCTTTTCGAGACTTACACACATGTATTAAAATTTCATTACTCGTTGCAGGATTACGGCTTTTCAAAGAAGCAAAAGATTGGGATTCCCGTGGGAAGGTAAGTTGCTCTTTTGATTACTACTCATTGATTATTTTAATCAATATATTTGTCTGATAAATGTTGCTTTTGTCAGCATTGGGATGATCATCCAGCAATAATGGCAGTTGGTGTGATTGATGGAACTTCAGAGGCCATTTTCCAGACTCTTATGTCTCTTGGTCCTTCGAGATCAGAGTAAGAACACTGAAATGTTACCTATATCTTCCTACATTAAATTTTTGGTGACATGGAATCCTTACTTTGGTACCAGCTTGTCCTTTGTTTTTTGGAGAATTTCATACCATTTTTCATTATTTTATTTGAGTTAACGTAGGAAAGGTATTTTTTTCAGTAGAAATAATCTAAACTGAGTTGCAGTTTTTTATTTTTTCCTGATGATGGGCTGTTCTCATTCCAGATGTAAAATTACCGAGTGTCTTGCAGATGGGACTTCTGTTTTTACCAGGGCAGTGTGGTTGAGCACCTTGATGGTCACACAGATATTATTCAGAAGCAGTTATACAGCGATTGGCTACCTTGGTGAGATTTGGAACTTAATTCAAGAGGATTCTTTTTAAATTATTTCTGTCGGTAACACGTCATGGTTTTCAGGGGGATGAGGCGAAGAGATTTACTTTTGAGACGCTATTGGAGAAGAGAGGATGATGGCACATATGGTCATAATTTTTTGAAGAAGCTTTTTAATACAATATGAAGCTTTTGAGCCATTATTATATTATCTTAAGTTCTAACCTTTTTTTATCTTGCTTCATTACAGTAATTCTATATCATTCTGTGTTTCACAAGAAGTGTCGACCAAAAGGAGGCTATGTTCGTGCTTGTCTTAAAAGTAATGCTTTGAATTCGAAATTTAAATCATTTTTTTATGCTAATTAATTATTCAAGAAATTTCTATTTTCACTTTTTTCAATCCTTTTACCTTCTCTCAACAAGCTTTTTAATTTGGAAGCTAAACCAAACCATGTCCTTTTATCTTCTTTTTAACTAATATTTTCTGGCTGATGCCAGAAAGGCAGAAACTATGATAGGTCATTTTCTTTTCTCAATCATATCTCACATTTTATGGTGAGGTATATAGAAATCGTCTTTTTCACTCTCTTTCAAACATATATGAATCCGAGGTTCCAACATTTTTTCCAAGAAATTTTTACTTTAACAATAATCTTGTGGATTCTATGAAGAATTTATTTTGCAGATGTACATATTTATATACGTATATACCAATATACACACACATACAGGCGTATACATAAATATTTTTTTTTTATGAATAAATACATGCGTATACATAAATATATGTGTGTATTATTGAACAATAGGAGATTATTGCAGGTGGAGGATATGTAATAACTCCTGTGAACCAAGGGAAACAGTCTCTTGTGAAGCACATGCTTGCTATCGATTGGAAGTTCTGGAAATTATATATGCGCCCATCATCAGCCAGATCCATAACTATCGCTATGCTTGAGAGAGTTGCGGGTACCCGTTTACTCCTTGAAAAGAATTGCACTTTTTGTTACTTGTTTCTTTTCCATTTTTAAATTGTTATACATAAAATTGGGAGCACTTTGCTTATACAAATTTCAGCATTGAGGGAACTGTTCAGAGCCAAAGCGGGAAATTATTCCTCTGAGTTCTCATCTGGAGAGTTCACCAGCGATGTTGGGTTGTCCCAGAGTAAGGAGGAGGACATAAAAACTGAAGTTCAGAGCCCAGAAGAAACAGGGAAGATTGAGGAGGCTGTTTCCGTAGAAGATGAGGTAGAAATACCACGTTCTGGCCGTCCAAGTTTAATGGGACTGAATGATGCTGCCGATGAGTTCTTTGATGTTTCTGAACCAGCAGACTGCGACAATTTTGAGAATGAGAGGTCTTCTGGCTTGACTACAGAAGAGCACTCCGTGGTACTTGCTAGTCACCAAAACTAAATTTTAACTTCCAGAAGTAGTTGGACATACTTGGACTCTGCTTTTATCAGTCTCCTTACTCTCATTTTTGTTCATACTCCATGCATCTTTTATGCTGATAACAGCAGAGAATTTCGAGATTATGGCTCGGACAACTATTGAGCTTTAACATATGTCTCTGGTTGTTATATAATGAAACTATTTTAACATGCCATTTGTGCTTTTTTATCAGAAAAGCATTCTTCTAGGTCTACATTCTAGTTCATGGTTATCAAATTTTGTTTTTAGCACTTACGTTTTTCAATTTTGGCCTCTAACATTATGATCTTTTTCTGGTGATCCTTGATGACTGGACTGGACCGAATGCATGTGTTTAATAAAATACATGCTTGTCACTGTGTCAGGGTAATATTTAGTATGATAATTCAATAGCAGTATAAGAAATTTGAGCCATTTTTATTTTAGGTTAATAAAAAACTCTCCTACTTAAAGAGTGCTCCGAAAGGCAAGGATAAAAAATCTTCTCCCTTTTTTCATTAAAATCGATGCGACTGAAAATTTTGATGATAAGAACATGGTTGGTTTTAATGTCCCTTGAGAATAAAAGATAAGCAGTTTGTTCTAGGGAAGAGATTTGGAAAACTTGATTTTGGTGGACATCTGCTTGTTCATTTCAAGTGAGAACTTTGGTTGAATCTGAATCAATCCAGTATTGTGTTCTTTATCTTATGAGTGGTCTTTAAGCTTTAGAGTAGAGATCTGCCTTCCTTTATTTTCTAGTGCACATGAGTTGCTTCATCGTCATTTTGCACTTATATTTCCATGTGAATTTCTATTGTTTTCCGATCTAACCAACTACGTTGTTGTTCTGAATAAGTGTAAATTATTGTTTGTTGAAATATTTTCTACACTATGTACAGAATAAATACCAGCCCAAACTGCCATCAGCAGCCAGTCTAGTGAAAAAGTTGCATGATTTTGCAGGTGAGTCTCATTATGGTCGACAATTAGTTTTAGCATGATTGAGGGGTGGGGGACCTGTGCTAATTTCTTGCTTGGATAATTCTGTGCTTAAGAAATTAATTGAAAACTTCCATATGGTGCAGTTCAGAAGAAAGGGTATATGGACTTACAAGATCTGGCCAGGGAATATGCACGGTGCTCTTATGGAGTCACTCTGCAGAAAGACCCAAGTTGTAGTTTACCTTGCAGTTGGGCAGCAGCTGATCCTTCTTCATTTTTAATACGTGGAGAAAGTTATTTACAAGACCATAAAAAGGTATCCCTTTCAGTTCTAGTTATTGTTTGCAAAGAAACTGATGGTGTGAATTGTTCATAACAAGAATCAATATTCACCTACATTAAAACCGTAATTATTTAATACACCTAAAAACATATATATTTTAACCTCACCCCTGTTTTACCCTCTGGCTGAGTTGAATGGTGCTGTCTTAGAAGGCTTCAAGAAACTTCAGACCTTCAAGTGCTCCAAAATCAATCCATGGCTTTTCATTATGTGTGTTGTGATATTAGTATAAATTTTATGATCATCACTCTTGGTATCAAAGGAGGAAGATGGTTATAAGTCTAACAAGGTGGACATGGGCTGTGTTGCTTTTGTAAGGTTCATTCTCCACTCACCTTTTCCAACCTCAAAATGTAAATAAGGATGTGATTCCGAACCAATACAACAGATCCATTTTCTTACATGCAAAAGTTATCTTACTATATTGTTTAAGACTCATTCAAACATTTAGAGGGCTCGGGCTATCTATATGTCAATGTTTTCTGTTTTGAAATGAAACTCTCAGTTTCATTATTTTCTGTCCTGGACTAAATAATTATCTCTCTCCAGATTAAGGCAAAAGGCACCTTGATGCAAATGGTTGGTGCAGATTGGCTAAGATCTGACAGGCGAGAAGTTGATCTTGGTAGCCGGCTTGGTAGTATCATTCAGGTCTGAACTCTCATTATATGTCATTTCTAATTATTAAGAGCTAATGGATAATGAGCATTTCTATAAACTCTGTGCACATTTTACGAAAGGAAGGCAAATGATTGAAAAGTAGTTCTTCTCATAAAAACTATTGATTCATCCAGAAGTCTGCAGAACAGGGTGGACCGGAATTTTTCTTCATCGTCAACATACAGGTAAGTTTGATTCAAATTATTGGTCATCTTCATCGTCAAGAATTTTACCATAAACTATGGATCAGGTCCCGGGTCCAACCATGTATACCTTGGCTCTATATTACATGATGAAAACTCCTCTAGAAGACAATTCGTTGCTACATGCTTTTGTCAATGGAGATGATGCCTTTAGGAATTCAAGATTCAAACTCATACCTTACATTTCAAAGGTTAGTAAGAAATCAATCAGTTTTTGCAGTTCTTAAAAACCAATATTGTGGTATCAGGTGGCCATGTTCTTCAGGTTTTGCATTGGTTTCAATTAATTTATCAGGGATCATGGATAGTCAAACAAAGTGTTGGGAAGAAAGCATGTTTGGTTGGTCAAGCACTCGATCTACAATATTTTCGTGGGAAAAACTATTTTGAGGTAAATTAACTGATCCTTACATTATGGAATGCAACTTATCAGACTCCGTCTGTAGATGTTCTTTGGCTGGTTGTTATGTGCTGAAATGCTAACCTTACATTGTGTCTGAAACCAGCTTGTAATCGATGTTGGATCTTCAACAGTGGCAAGGGGAGTGGTCAGTCTTGTTCTTGGATACCTGAACAATTTGGTCATAGAACTGGCATTTTTAATACAGGTAAAACAGCCGAATCGTTTACTACACATACAACCCATTCAGGTCATAGATAAATCACATCAGTCTTTCACGAGTGTGTATGTACGCACGCAGTCATTCAGGTCATCCAATAACAAATAACATTCAATGCAAAAGAACTGACACTAGAATGTATCTCTACAGAAATTTTTTTTAAAAATATATAGAGAAAAAAGAACTGAACTTTCCATTGAATTCCTGATATGTAGTTTATGAGATATGAAGTAAAAAAATAAAAAAATAAAATTGCAGGGCAACACGCAGGAGGAGCTCCCAGAATTTCTTCTCGGAACATGTCGAATTAATCATCTGGATGCATCGAAATCAGTGGTAGTAGAACCATAATTTTATCCTGGAGGATGCATCCAAATAGTTCCCAGGTGGTGTGTGTTGACTCCAAGACAAAATAAAGATGATGTCGAGAGAGTCTGCCTTGTTCATAGAATTTACTTGTGCATAGGCATTTTTTCCATCCAATATGGATGCAATGTAATGTGTAACTATAATTTCCAGAGTTGTAACAATGCAATTTGTAAACCGTGGGTTCCTTAATTGTGCTTTCATTCTTTTAGTAGTATGTAACATTATTTTTTAATATAAAGTAAGTTGATCAGATCACTATCCAATATTATACAGTTCAAACACTGTAACACTGGTTTTTAGAGCAAAAGATTTGAAACAGGAGGGATATAACTAAAATTTTGTTATTTTAAGTGAGAGTAAGATAGATGATGGCAGACAGCAACTTTGGGCCGTTTGCGTTTGTAGACTTTATACATGGGCTTATAGTATAGGCCCAATTGTAGCTGCGCAGGGAATAACAGCCTCGCGATTTCATCCTAGTGGCTCCACTCTGATAGATTTAAATCTTTATATCCTTAACCTACCAAAGAGCAGAAAAATGATTGAGGCATGACACCAACTTAGGACAATAAGCCTACTGGCTACCGAGGAATTCAGCCCCATGCAGGCCCACATCCGTATAGCATCAGCGGACGGACATGTTTTTAAGGGCAAGCCTTATAATTAGAAGACAAGGATTCAACATTCAGGTTTGTTTGGTAAGAGATCAAACCTTATCCAAGTGCAACAGGTTATGAATGTTTGCATTCCCATCCATATCATCATGCTTACACCGACATCTGTGGATGGAAATGTTTGAATTTCAAACTATGATATTTTTCTTTACGAGGTTTTGAATTATAACCTTGTAATTAGTCCTGCCGACACATGTTCGAAGCACGCAACCTGCCAAAATTGGTCACTATACTACAATTAATAATGCTTCACAATACTTTTGAAATTGAACATATATAGTTTTCGATTGAGACTTGCTTTAATCTCGACATTAAATTCAGAGTAACGTTATTCTTTGTTTCAAATTGTGTCATTACTAATCTTATTTGTTAATACGATCACTTTAAATATGTCATATAATAGTATAAGAATATTTATTTTTTTTATTTTAAAATGAGAGCTACGGACTGCTCCCACCCGTTGGCCTTTAAAGAGGCGTGGGCTGCCACTCTCAATTCTCTACCATTTTCAACAAACTCAATCAAGTTTTTATTACCCAACCAAACACTGTATTTTAAGGTCCAATTTGTCATTCAGACCGCATTATCTCAATACTAAATTTCCATCGTTGTCTTCACGTTTTGTCCACACATGGAGGAACCCACGTGGCACATGGCCAAGTTTCAAATTTTTTTTTTTTTTAATTTTAATTTATGAGCTATAATCATTATTGAGACAATTTGGTAATTGTATACCATGCACGGCTACTTTTATTCTAAATAAAAAATCTCACATGCTTTTAATTCCCTATTCTCGCCGCCTATAACGGTACTCATAATGCGTGTACATTAATTTTTCCACGTCACCATCACGATACTATATTGTTTTATTTAACAAAATGGTACAACCACGTGCCGCTCGCACATGCCACTACTGTTTCATTCTTCTTTCCACTCCTACAAACTCATCACCGGGCAGCATGTCCTCCGCTCGGGACAAAAGAATTAGGAACATATCATATTAAAGTCTCAATCGAACCTAACAATGAGAACAAATTATAAATTATGGCAAGATTGTCTCTCTTTCTTCGATATTTGACAAGTTTTTTTTGACTAAATTAGACAACAATATATACTTCTAATTTGTTTTGGATCTTATGGTATTTTTTTTTTTTTTCTCATTTTATATGAAAATATTCGAAATTCAAATTCATGTAAAAAAACATTATGTTTCTTTTAATAATAAAAACAAATAAATAAATAAGATCATCGCAATATTTTATCTTTCGAGATGGAATATATCTTAACAAACCCATAATTGTTTACTTAACATGAAACATAGTTTAGCATACCATCTAAAATGATTATGAATATGAAATTGTTTTACTCACCAAATTATACTCACTACTGTCTTAAATTTTATCATCTTTAATTATAATTAATAAGTAATATTAGGTATAAATTTCAAACGCACAAGTGTTGGACAAATCATTTGTAAAAATGTGTGTTTTATAAAGAAAAAGTGAATTTTTTATATTTTTTATAGTGGAATACACTTTTTAATAAATGACTATATATAAAATTTGTACATTTAAAACTTATATATATCATTTATCCTAATTATATTAATTGAAACATTGATGGAAACACGGGCCATTGTCTGGTAAATTTTTAAAGTAATTTTAGATATAATCTTAATATATATAAATTAGGCGTGTTTTATTTTAAAAAAATAGGGTTTGTTATTAAAAATTAATTTTTTTTATATAGATAACAAATTAATTCACTTTTCTTAAAAAAATATGTAAAATTTATATATTTAGATTATAAATATTATTTCTCTCCCTACATTGAGAGAGAGATGTTTTTTAAATAATATTATTATACACAAAATAATATGAAGAGAATTATTATTATTATTAAATGCGAAAGTAACGAAGCACGGGAAGAAAGAGGAGTACAGTCGAAAATCGTAGAAGCTACGGACTACGGAGTCAAAAATAAACGCACCGACGCGGTGATGCTCGTCATGCATATATTTTGTTCTGGCAAACTTACGTAGCCGGTAAGGTCCCCGGTCTTCATACTTCTCCACCTGATGCATCCGGTAACTCTGTCGGCGAGCAAGAGTGTCGGCACCGACACGCGAGATCTATTACTGGTAGTTTCTATTTTCATTTTCCATTTTGTTTTTAGTTTCGGTGCTTGGGTTGGGATTTGTACGATACACGGAGTTATAGCCACTTGGATGCATCGCGGAGTAGGGTAATACGGTGGGTGTGAAATATAAATGCACTGATTGGTGAATGTGGGACCACGTTTTGCTTTCGGTTCCGTAAGCGAGAGGTACTTTAATCCAGCTGCACGTGGCTTGCAACCAGTGAAAAGGGACATCTGCTTACAATCCAGAACCCACTGGATCCTGACACTTCTGTCTCCACAGCCCACAAAGCTACTCAACGTGGCAACTTTTTTTAAAAATTAAGTTTTTTATTAAAAAATTAATTTTTATATTTATCTATTTTAAAAAATATATATAATTATAAGTATAATTATGCACTAATCTGTGCATCAATATTGTGACGCCTCCAAATCCCCACGCCCGAACACGAGAAAATTGAGACGTCCGGATGGTGACAACCCGGGTTACCATCCCATCGACGGGTGCCGAGTGTGTGCAAGGCAACAGATGTGTACAGAGAAACACGCAGCGGATAACGAAAGTCATAACTAAGTACCAGAATTTCTCTTTTCTTAACGTAAATACAAGCTGTTTAAAACATACATAGATAAAATATTACAAAAACCCAAATACAGTTTTAAACAAATATAAAAGATACCCTCAGCAACCCGGCGGAGCCGCATCCTCGGGCTCAGCCTCCTCCTCTTCGTCCTCTAACTCTGCATCAAAAGCTACGGAACCACGAATGGTACCGCAGGTAAGTAAAACCCAAACACTACCAGATAAAAACACATAAAACTCAAACAAGATGCATGAACCATGCCCAATGCACAAAACCCATAAAACCCAAGTTTTCCACACACGCCAAAAACCCATTTGGTCCAAAAGCATATCCTTTCTGAAAAACATGCCAAAAGTCTATTTGGCCCAATATCTCGCCAGAAGTCCATCCGGCCCAATATCTCGCCAGAAGTCCATCTGGCCCACGCCAAAAGTCCCATTTGGTCTCATAAACCATTAACCAATTTTAACCGTATGCACCATGACCTCCCCTAGGGGTCATCCGCACACCCTGGCTCCAGTGTCACACCGTAGAGTACCACCACGCATGTGACACCTAACGAGCGATGCCCAGTTCCGCGCCCCGCGCGTGCGTAGCCAAACATCCTCTAGCCCTCGCCAGCGAAGGGCCACGGAGTCGGTGAGTAGGGCGATGCCCGGTTCCGCGCCCGGCGCGTTCGTAGCCAAGCATCCCTAGCCCCGCTCCCGTCATCTCTCTCGACAACTCAGGAGACATCACTCAGTTTATTCCGCTCCCGAGTGACCAGAGGAGCTCCACCGAGATAATAACTCATCCCGGCTTGGGCTCGTGATACACACGCACCCGCAATACACTTACGCCAAAACACAGGCTTTTCACATAAATCCACAAACACACGTGCATGCACTATGTAATGTCATAACAATGCATAATAAGAATAATCCAACAATCATAAATCAAATAAACAGGCAACTCCGTCCTCCATCCATCCGACCCCCGAAACTCCTCGGACTCAGTTCGGAATCAACAACCAACAACAGTAAATAATTGAATGAGCAATATGTATTAAAATCTGAAAATAGGGTTTGGAAAATACTTACAGCGCTATATGGCAATTTTAGAAAACAAGCGGCGTTGCAAACGGCGGAAAAACAGCAACGTCACAGTGAAAATTCACTGTGGCCGTGGGTTTGAAAAACCCACTTTTGAACGGGGACAAACTAGGATACGAGATTGATAGGGAATGGTCTAGGGATGATTGTGAAGCTATTGGAAGTGGTGGTTGGCCATGGGTGGCGGCAGAATCGTCGGAAATGGCCGGATTACGCAAAACGGAAACTAAGCTCGTAGGAGCTGTTCCGGTGGTCGTTGGAGGCCGGAAATGGGTGGGCTAGGACGGCAAGGAGTCGGTGATGAAGTGGTGGCCGGAGGTGGAGCGACGGCGGCAGATCGGAGCCAAAACCGTGCGGCTTTGCTGGGCTTTTTCCGGCCAAATGGCCGGCCGGTTGGGGGTGAGCTTGGGTGGGGTGGTGCACCGGAGGGAGAGGAAGAGAATGGGACCGGTGGAGGGTCGATTGGTGGCCGGACGGCGGCGGTCTGGTAGAGAGAAGGAGACGTCGGCGTGAGGGAGAGGGAGGAGAGAGAGAGAGAGCACGGGGGGGTTCGGTCGAGCGGGAGAAGAAAAGAAAAAAGAAAAAGAAGAAAAAAAGAAAAAGAAAGGAAAAAGAAAAGAAGGGAAAAAGAAAAAAGGAAAAAAAAGAGAAAAAGAAAAAAAGATGTGAAAAGAGATGAGGTCCAGTCCTCACTCCGGGAAAACGAAACAAACCGCCAAAAAGATTAAAACCACAAAACAACTAAAAGAAATAAAACACAACCTCAAATAAATTAAATTAAATTAAAAACTAATTTTAAAACGTAAATAAATTAAAATAAATAACTGATATATTACTTAAAATAAAAACAATTATTTCAGCGAAAATACACTTAAAAGCGGGTCATCACATCCTTCCCCCCTTAAAAACAAATTTCGTCCTCGAAATTTGCAAGATCAACCATCAGCGCCAAACAGATACAACATACAACTCCGAACATATCTGAGAGATACATATCATCGACAACTCCCAACAAATCCAATAGTTATTAACTTCACACCATAAATTGCTAATATCGACGACGCCTCTGCTTTACCTTCCGAATTTTCATCCTATTCCAACCTTGGTAACCTAATAGCCACCTCCAAAATTAACCATCAATAAACCAAATTGCACGACCAAAAGATTAATCTCCCGTTAAAACTTCGAATCACTACTAAATCCTCAAAATCAACACAACATTTGAACTCCTAAGAATCTCCAAAAATCACGCTTTCGCGCACACTCTGATAACTCACCAAAATACATAAAGGCTATATCCTCAAAATAAATATCATGAAGTATAAGCTCAAGCCACACCTAATCATAATAAAACCTTTATCACTTTTCCATAGAAAATCATATACCTCCAAAAACCTCAAATCTCCACTCATTCCTCAGTTGGCCATTGCTGCCCCAATCGAAAACCAACATTCCGCAAAATACATCCATTGATTGATGACAGAACCAGTACTAATCAACCTCCAGGCCCCAATTTGAAAACATATAACATCATCCCCAAAATACACCTATCTCTTCTAAAGATAAGGAACATCTCCAAAAGGCCCAAGTCCTTCCCCGCCAACCAACAAGGGCGCCTATAACCTCTATCCGATATCCCACACTTCAAGCTCATAACCTATATTTTGAATAACATCTAATCTTGCAATAACTAGCTCACTATAAACTCCCATTGACTTCACCTAGACATAATCAAAACGCTCTTGGTAACTCACCCACCTACTTATACCATCAAAAACTTTAGTTTTAGCACAACTAATTCCTTCAATAGCACTTCACAAATAAATCTCAAGACAGACCATACTGTTTAAATCTTCAATCCATCAAAACTATTAAACAACACTCATGAATCCTAATGTTTTATTACCTCATACATATGATCATGCTACCCACCTTTGATGCATAGGTTTCAACTTCCAAGATTCATTACTTCATACTCTACACATGGTGACCTAACGATCTCCTTTCAAGCTATATAACCATATCCCCAATTCTCCCAACTAGATACTTGATCTCCAAAGAAAAGTATAGCCTCACCAATTTAAATTCCTGTGTGACCTCAAGTCACAAATAATTCTTGAAGATAGACTCAACCATTAATGCCAACCATCACTCCAATTGGTAACCCACTTCAATGGTACATTCCATTCAACTTACCAAACAACTCAAAGCCAAAAAGAGACTAGGATTTGTACTCTCCGAAATCCATACACTCTCACCACCACTATAAATGGATCTCATGAACCCCTTAGCTAAGATCAATAATCATTCTAACGGATAAGTGATCCATCACTTCCATTTCCAACATCCGTACCTTATCCTCAAAATAAACAAAAATTCATTTTCTAAAACCTGCATCATCTATTTTCCTCACTCGGTATGAATCAATCCTAAAACCTATCACTATAACCTCGAGCTATAACAATTATTGCCAACCAACATACCATTGAGTAACACGTTTCGACTGAACACTCCGATCTATTCACCACTATCACGTGTCGATCTCATACGTCCTTAGCCGAAACTAATAGTCATTCCAACACACAAATAGTCTGTTACCACTATTTCCATCATCTCGACTTATATCCGCAAATCAACATGAATCATTCCTATATTTGCTTAACTTATACCCTTAACATTAGCAAATAGCTACCGCTTAAAACTTTATACTGAAAATGACCTCAAACCTACTAATAATCCGTTCCTAAAAGTCTCCAGAACATGAGGTCTCAACTTCAGTCAAATTCAATACCAACAATTAAACTATTGTTTCCAAAACCTCGATGGATCTATTTCTTCCGAACCAATAAAAATCATTTTCTAAAATCTACTATTACAACCTCGAGTTGACAATAATCATTTTCTAAACTAGCTCGATATCTTCAATCCTCAAAGAAAAACACTAATTGGATCATTACTTCCAATCCTCAAAGGAATCCACTCTAGAAAAACTTTCATATCAACAACTCAACTCGAATCAACCTCATTTTTAATGATTACAAACTAATCGCTCACTAGAGTAAATCAAGCTACAGCACCAAGTCTGTAAAACTAAGAACTCAATTCTCATTATAAATCAGTCCTTCGACTCTGCAATTCTAAAACCTTTAATCAAGTAAGAATCATCTTCCGGAACTTCTAAGATCAAGGAACTTACATCCCATAATAGAACAATCGACTCCCAAATCTTCAAATTCTAAAACATTAATAGATAATAAATCATTTTCTGAAATTCTCAAGATTTGTGGTTTTAATCCAAATCATTCACCTTAAAAGCTTGTAAAATCTAAAGCCCCAATTGCCACCAAATTACTCATCCGAATCACGAAATTTACCACTCGAACTTTAATTATTTCCCCTCCAAAGCTTGTCGAACCTAACACCTTAATTACCATAAACTTATATTCCTAAAATCTATCCTTGAAATTTGTTGGACTTACAAACTACTACGCTATAGACCATTTCATAAACTCCACGGAACCAAAGGACTCAATTATTCTACTTCCCTAAAAGATCACCCAGATTATGCCATTCTCTTTAAGCCTCGATAACATATATATAAAACAAAACAAATCCACACAAGGCATTCATCACGAATGATTAGATTAGACTCATACCTGCCATGATTCCAGCATTATGAGTCGCTGGTGTCTCATCATCCACATCTCCGGATGTGACAGCATAAACCCGGGCTTGCATTGCTTGTCTCGGGTTGGTTCTTCCACCGTGTCTACCTCCACGGCTTCCTTGAACTCTGACGGGGCAATCCCGAGCAATATGTCCCACTTGACCGCACCGGTAACACTGGGGTCCACTACTCATCCGACACTCGCCCTCATGAGCTCTATTACAAGCTCCACAAATAGGCACCCGTCCTCCCATACGAACACCCGAGGACGTTTGAGGTCGAGTTCCGTACCGCTGAACAAATTTTTGGGGCGAACCTGAGCTGCTCCCTTCACCAGAAAAACTCCGCCTCTTATGCCCTGGAGGGGAGCCCACACTCAGATTATTTTCCCGTTCCACCAGGGTGGCCACATCCACTAATTCCTGAAAAGTGGATATCCGATGGCTGACCATCATACGGCGTATGTCATGGCGTAGCCCCTCCTGGAAACGATCTGCTCGCATCTCCTCAGTGGCGACAAGGTGAGGAGCGAACCGCTCAAGTTCTATGAACCTCCGGGCGTACAGCTCCACTGTCGCGCCCCCTTGGACCAGATTGGAGAACTCTCTTGCCTTTTGCTTCCTTACCGATGCGGGAAAGAAGCGGTCATTGAACTCCTTCTTGAAGCGCTGCCAGGTCACCGCAGCGAAAGATTCCAATTCCGATTCTAGCATCACCCTCTTGGTATCCCACCAATCAGAAGCGGTACCTTGCAAGAGATAGCTGGCGTAGAGTACTTGCTGTGCCTCAGCGCATCCACACACCTCAAAGGTTCTCTCCAGATCTTTGATCCATTTTCCAGCCTGAAGTGGATCCTCATTTCCAGTGAAGTGTGGAGTCCTATGCGCCAGGAAGCGCTCATAGGTGCATCCGGCTTGCACCATGCTACTGGACCCTCCTTTAAGAAAACAAGTAAAACCAACAACATAAAACCAAAAACCAAAACCAACACCATAAAGCTAGAAACAAAAGAAACCAGCATGCAATAACATAACTAAATAAATAAAAACCAGCAAACAAGCTCAAATCAATAAAACAAATAAAACATGTCAAATAAAAACTATACTTAAAATAAATTTTAAAACACAACTTTAAAAACATTCTGGTACTCCCTACGGGACATGTGGTTTTACCCAGAGCCAAACCGATCTGATACCACCTGTGATGCCCCCAAATCCCCACGCCCGAACACGGGAAAATTGAGACGTCCGGATGGTGACAACCCGGGTCACCATCCCATCGACGGGTGCCGAGTGTGTGCAAGGCAACAGATGTGTACAGAGAAACACGCAGCGGATAACGAAAGTCATAACTAAGTACCAGAATTTCTCTTTTCTTAACGTAAATACAAGCTGTTTAAAACATACATAGATAAAATATTACAAAAACCCAAATACAGTTTTAAACAAATATAAAAGATAGCCTCAGCAACCCGGCGGAGCCGCATCCTCGGGCTCAGCCTCCTCCTCTTCGTCCTCTAACTCTGCACCAAAAGCTACGGAACCACGAATGGTACCGCAGGTAAGTAAAACCCAAACACTACCAGATAAAAACACATAAAACTCAAACAAGATGCATGAACCATGCCCAATGCACAAAGCCCATAAAACCCAAGTTTTCCACACACGCCAAAAACCCATTTGGTCCAAAAGCATATCTTTTCTGAAAAACATGCCAAAAGTCACATTTGGCCTCCAAAAGTCTATGTGGCCCAATATCTCGCCAGAAGTCCATCTGGCCCACGCCAAAAGTCCCATTTGGTCTCATAAACCATTAACCAATTTTAACCGTATGCACCATGACCTCCCCTAGGGGTCATCCGCACACCCTGGCTCCAGTGTCACACCGTAGAGTACCACCACGCATGTGACACCTAACGAGCGATGCCCAGTTCCGCGCCCCGCGCGTGCGTAGCCAAGCATCCTCTAGCCCTCGCCAGCGAAGGGCCACGGAGTCGGTGAGTAGGGCGATGCCCGGTTCCGCGCCCGGCGCGTTCGTAGCCAAGCATCCCTAGCCCCGCTCCCGTCATCTCTCTCGACAACTCAGGAGACATCACTCAGTTTATTCCGCTCCCGAGTGACCAGAGGAGCTCCACCGAGATAATAACCCATCCCGGCTTGGGCTCGTGATACACACGCACCCGCAATACACTTACGCCAAAACACAGGCTTTTCACATAAATCCACAAACACACGTGCATGCACTATGTAATGCCATAACAATGCATAATAAGAATAATCCAACAATCATAAATCAAATAAACAGGCAACTCCGTCCTCCATCCATCCGACCCCCGAAACTCCTCGGACTCAGTCCGGAATCAACAACAGTAAATAATTGAATGAGCAATATGTATTAAAATCTGAAAATAGGGTTTGGAAAATACTTACAGCGCTATATGACAATTTTAGAAAACAAGCGGCGTTGCAAACGGCGGAAAAACAGCAACGTCACAGTGAAAATTCACTGTGGCCGTGGGTTTGAAAAACCCACTTTTGAACGGGGACAAACTAGGACACGAGATTGATAGGGAATGGTCTAGGGATGGTTGTGAAGCTATTGGAAGTGGTGGTTGGCGGTGAGTGGCGGCGGAATCGCCGGAAATGGCCGGATTACGCAAAACGGAAACTAAGCTCGTAGGAGCTGTTCCGGTGGTCGTTGGAGGCCGGAAATGGGTGGGCTAGGACGGCAAGGAGTCGGTGATGAAGTGGTGGCCGGAGGTGGAGCGACGGCGGCGGATCGGAGCCAAAACCGTGCGGCTTTGCTGGGCTTTTTCCGGCCAAATGGCCGGCCGGTTGGGGGTGAGCTTGGGTGGGGTGGTGCACCGGAGGGAGAGGAAGAGAATGAGACCGGTGGAGGGTCGATTGGTGGCCGGACGGCGGCGGTCTGGTAGAGAGAAGGAGACGCCGGCGCGAGGGAGAGGGAGGAGAGAGAGAGCACGGGGGGGGTTCGGTCGAGCGGGAGAAGAAAAGAAAAAAGAAAAAGAAGAAAAAAAGAAAAAGAAAGGAAAAAGAAAAGAAGGGAAAAAGAAAAAAGGAAAAAAAAGAGAAAAAGAAAAAAAGATGTGAAAAGAGATGGGGTCCAGTCCTCACTCCGGGAAAACGAAACAAACCGCCAAAAAGATTAAAACCACAAAACAACTAAAAGAAATAAAACACAACCTCAAATAAATTAAATTAAATTAAAAACCAATTTTAAAACGTAAATAAATTAAAATAAATAACTGATATATTACTTAAAATAAAAACAATTATTTCAGCGAAAATACACTTAAAAGCGGGTCATCACAAATATGATGTGATTGGTTAAAAAGTATATTTTATTAAAAAATAGTGTTGATTTAAATTTTAAATATAAATAAATCAATATTGATATATAGATTAGTGTGCAATTATATTTATATATAACAAAATTCATTTTAAAATACCGTGACTTACACATAAACACTAGACTATTCATAAATTATTTATTAATTTTTATTTATTTTTTATTTTTTATTACCATTTACAAGTAATTTAAAATCACCATAACATTTAAACGTAATCTAAATATCATTTTTCTTTATATATATATTATCTATTACATTATAATACGACATCTAATTAAATGATTTTTTAAAGTAATTTTATATAATTATCATATATAAATTTAGCATGACTCGTGATTCATTAAAATTGAGTATTATGCATTTTTTGTATTTTTTGTATTCGTTTTATGTTTATAACACAATTTTTGAACAATAATTGTGAATTTTTGTACATGTACTAAAACGATTATTTTTTTTCTACAGCTTTTTTGCTTCAAATCGTTTATAACATTTAAATAAAGTAAACATAATTTTACAAGATTAAATATTATTTATAGAATTAGGAATTGTTTGGAAGATGTGATGGTTTCATCTTATTTCGTTTCATTTAATCTAATTTCATTCTCGAATATCAGTTAAACAAAAACATTTTTTAATTTCAAAATTTTAAATTTTTTCATCTAATTATTATAATTTTTCAAAACTTTCAAATAAAATATAAAAAATAATTTAATTTTTTCATATTTAAAAACAAAAATTATATTATAATAATATTTTAAATTTATAATATTTTTATTCAATTTTTTATTCTTCATATTTCAAAATCATATAAAATATTACATAATTCAAACAATTTTATTATATTTTATAAATTATTTTATTATTATTCATAAATTTTTCATCATATCTCATTTTTCAAACACTCCCTCAGTCTTTCACATTAAATAGAATCTAGGAATATTTCGAAAGTTTTTGGAAAAATATAAAATACTTAGAAATTTTTTATTTTTTATTTTTTAAAAAAAGGTGGTAAACAAAAATTGGTTCGTACGTAGCAAGGAATCCTCCGGGCAACCTTTGGTTAGAATTGATTTTCGGACTTCGGTCCACAGACGGAATGGCCCACAAGGAGTCTCTAAGATCATATTCTGTCGCGAACCCATTTATTGTACGGCTGCAAACCAAAGGGCGACACAAAAGCTTTGGTCATATTGGTCCCACAGCCACATGATGCATCCTAATTATCTCAACGATGTTCAAAACGACGAAAACGTAAATTGAACAACTCTGACGGGGCAGTCTCGTCCAGTAAAAGTCAGATCCCACAACCTGGCGGACAATCATAAGTCCGAGTAGACCGAAGGATTAAGCGTAAGCAACGTTGGGAATCCCGAAACAATGTCACGTGACAATGGCCCACCTCGCATGGTGCTCCTGAGAACCGAGAGAGAGACAGAGAGCATACACAAACCCAGCTGGGATTGAGCGGTTGATTCGCTGTGTGGGCTCCACAGTAACACGGTGATTCTATGCCTGCCACGTTGCCCAACGTGGGAAGGGGGTCCCACAAAAACATGGGCTCTTACATGCTCGCACGTAGGATGCATATGCACCCCCCGCTTTTCGCGCTGGATACCGCCACATCAGCCCGTCGACCAATGATGTTCCAATTTACTGTAATACCCACTCCAAAATAATTAAGACGTGGAGATTCGAAGGTTGGTTTTGTCACTATATATCTTACGAAGGTTACGCAGTCATTTCGAGTATGGAATCCCATGTGTACGTGACAACCAACAAGCTGTTCAGACGTACCAACGCTGTATTGGCGCGTGTTAAGGACAGTGAATGACCAGCTAAATATAATACATGAATCTATTATTATATATAGAAAGCACATAATACATGGATATTGTTTTTTGTTTTTTATTTTTTTAAAGAAAAGAGTTTTGAGAAGAATATTGAAGAGACAAAAGAAGCTAAACACGACGATTGATTATGTGAATTGAAGTCCTTGTCTAAAGGGATTTGCTATCAATCAAAGCTACAATATTTACTCTAATTTCTTTGTATATTCTGATAATCTTGATCTACGAATGGATGCATGAACACATCTTCTTCACCGACACATGAAGGCCATTAATTTGCATTTTTTCTTTTTCTTTTTCTCTTCCTTCCCCCATCTTGATGGACATGACCACACCTTCCTTACCGACACAAGCTCATGAAACTAGCCAGGAAGAAATCAATTAATTATAAAATAATTTATTGCTATAATTTTAATTGTCACGATCTCATCGCTATCATAATATAGAGATATATGTATGCAGTGTCTTGTTAATTTTATAGTCCATATAAAACAAGTTCAATGACTTAAGTGTTAACTAAAGACACTTATATGTACGTACATGCATGCATTTTAGCTATCTCGTGTTATACTACGTACTTTGCCTACTAATACTCAAAGTACATATATATATACATGCACCGACCTGATCTGGAGTTGTAGCATATAACCATACTTTTGCATGCCTCACTTCTAAAGATCGATCCCAAATAGGAATTTATTATATTATTGAGGGGATAATTTATCGTGATAGACTAAACTCGAAAGATTTTTTTTTCTCTCTCTCAAAGAGGATTAATAGACCTCAAGTTCTATCAATTACCTTTCACTTGTGATTGAGAAATATAATATATATACATATTAATTCATCAAAAGAAAAATAAATATTTTTTACGAGTTCTTTGCGATGATATTGACTATTTTATGATGAGACTGAATTCATTTGGTAAGAAATTGTCATTATCATACTAAATAATTGATCACAAATAAATATTTTTCTTATAAATATAATTATATACTTGAAAGAATATATATGATCAATAAGGAAACTTTGATAAAAACAAATTAACACGTTAAGAGTACTCATCGTGATCATGTTCTCGAACGAGCTAGCATTAATCGGAAAGATATGTCTATATATCGAAATTAAGAAAATCTCCAAGTGACATAGCACTATACATCTTAATTTGACTCGTGTTAGCTATCATGACATAATATTATATAGTTTTCTTTTTGGTTTCTTCTATATATATCACCATGTGAGTGAGGCTTGATGAGCTCGTCCTGGAGTCTATGATCGATATTGCAAGATACGATATATATATGGTCTATATAAGGGGGGAAATCATTGTAAAAAGTCACTTACTTCCGAATATATATTATACATTATAAGTAGACTTGTTTATAAATTCCTTCCTAAAATTTGTAGATCGTGAACTGTTGCCTTCCAGCTTGCTCGCTCGTCGTGGCAACTACTACATATAATATATATAGTGCATGACGCCCAACCCGCCCTACGTCCCTTGACTACGTTAAAATATTATTGGGTTTTACCTAAAATATCAAAGAGGAGAAGTCTCTCTGAAGGAAGTAATTCAAAGAGTGCAATCCAAGTTAGTTAAAAGAAGAAAAAGAAGAAGATCAATTAAGTAGAAGGAGAAGAAGATCAGAAGGTCGAAGCAGCCGCTGAAGATGGGACTGCATGAACTTTGAATTTAGTGAATATTTTTGAACTTTTAGAGGGAGAGTATTCCCGAAGGGATTGACGCAATTAAAGAGTACACCTCAAGTTAGTTAAAAAGAGAGTGAAATGGAAAAAGTTAGGAGGAGTCCTCCATGTGACTGAGGCCTATCATTTCAGTCATGAGTCCAAATCAATATATAAATATCTTTGTCTAAAATTAAGTTAAGAATTAAAACTTTTATTTATTTATATATTTTATAACTCCAGTTTTGTAACATGCTCGTGGAGCACTAAAGATTCGGCTTTAAATTGGCGTAAGGTGATAATTAAGGGTAGGACCGTCAAAAAATATGCCACCCCGGCCCTCACCCACCCATTTTATAAGTTATGATCACATGCTGCATGCAGCTTGATCAGATATTTCCACTTTGTGTAGCGCGGTGAACTTCCTATTCCTTTAATGCTCGATGATCAGGAACTCATGATCATCACTCGAATTACCAATTTACCATACTACGACTAAAATATATAATGTCAAGTTAATTTGATTCTTCTTTCAATATCTTTAAATTTAGACCATTCAAATGATATTTTACAATCATGAATGCGCAAGTACCGTATTTTATTTTTTTTTTAAAGCGAATACAATATACTTATATACTATACAACTGTATATAATATTATTCTATTATTATTCATATAAGACTTCTTTAGACGTTTTCGAAAATATATATCAACGATGGGCAAATCTTGGTGAGTTTCAACTTTGTTAGAAATTTAAGATATTGAATGAGTTTCAACTCTCGTTGAAAAGATAATAAAGTAGAAAACAATGCTTTTGCATGCCGATACTTTGTGTATCTTTTAAAATTTATTTGCTCGAGAAATTTGGTGGGAATAGCGACTTTTATAGGCAAAATATTGCTCTTATATGAAGTACAACCTTTATTTTGTTTAGTAAGCAGTAGAAACAAAGGAGCCCACCTTATATGTGTGTTCTATAAATTGCCTTTATAAGATGTTGACCTATTTTCCCACAATTAAATATACCTGTAATATCCTCAAATGTGCTCGAAACCATTTCTTTTATGCATTGGAGGAGAGGGGTTGAATCCAAATCGAAACTTGGGTGTTATGCCATCAGGCTACAGACTTTTATGTTGATTATTTATTTATTTTAATCGGTATTGCTAATAAAATAAAAGGAAAATTAATTTGGACCGATATTACTTGGTCAAGTTAAGGAAGGAACCGTTCAAAAAGATGATATTTGGTGCATGTAATCCATCTAATTAAATGAGGAGTTAAGAGTTAAGAGCCGTAATAAATGAAAAAAATCATAATAAATTATTTCTGACGTGTCGGCCATAAAATATTTGCTGTAAATACTCAAACTGGTGGATTCTAGTAAAGACAAATACGCTGAATTATGAGAGACCATGTGATGGATGTAATGAGAATACGACCCTTCGCTTTAAAATATTTGGCCAAAAACAATATAACGTTGGAAGCTGCCAAATGCAACGATTAATGCGTTAGGTAATTTTGTGTTGAGGAATAAAGTCGTAGTTTGAAGTAAAAGTTAGGGGCAAAATCCCATTACTGCAAGCCAAGCAATTTCGCAAATCAGTTACAGAACCACTCTGATTACAGGCAGTGCATCTCACGCGTCTAAACAAAAGAGGTTTTAATTACGTCAACGTTAATCTTAACTAGTTGGTCTGAGGTCTTTAGCACTATGGCCGTAAAAACCAACGGTTGATGAAATGCGGTAAACCAAAGAAAAAAAACAATGGCTGTCGGAAACAACGGCGTGGTTGAAGAAGACTCTTGCAAATCCTCAGGATCAGACTCTATAAGTAGAAGGACAGTACAAAATCCAGTCGCTTTATCTCTCACACACGAAAACCCAGAGTCAGAGTGCGAGCAGAGTAATCGTATTTCATAAACCCAAACCCTGTGAACTGAAGTGAAAGAAAGAAGCGTCGTAGTAAGAAAAAAAGGTGAGCAATCCCCTGCACTTTCTTTTTCTTTTCCCTCTGTAGCTCTTTTGAAAACCATTATCCTTTTCCTCTCTTTTTAATAATTTTGAATAGAGAACCAGCGAAAATCCGTGAGAAAATAAAAGTTTTTTTGTTTTGGGGGGGTGTTCAGTGTTGGGTGCGGTGGGGTGGTGCGGGACCCGTGGGTAATCAGACCAGAGAGAGAGAGAGAGAGAGAGGGGAAGTGTTCTTCTTTAATTTTTTTGGAGAGAGAGAGAGAGAGAAAGAGAGAGACTTCAACGTCACGACAGTGGAGGGGATAGTAAAAGACAGCTAGCAATGAAGGAGGAGGCTCACCTACCGTTACAATCACACTCTATTTTCCTCCCTTTTTAGCCTTTCTCCCTCTCCTCTCTCTCCTTTCAAACCTCCCTCCGCAATTTATTCTCTCTCTCTCAAAGAGGTACGAACTGATCTCTAGACTATTACTAGCATTTCAGTTTACAATGGAGGAATAGGGTTTTCGGGGGGCCTTAGGCGAAACTTTGTCGTTTCGGTTTACATCTTCTGGGGTTCTTGCTGGAGAATTGTTTTTTGATTCTGGGTTTGTAATTGTGCTTCTTCATTTGGTCGTTGCAACTTACAAGTATTTTGGGCGGGAAATAATTATAGGTTCTAAGCTCAGGTTTGGCTCTGCATTTTTTGGGTTTTTCATTTTCTCATTTCCGGAAATTTTAAGTGTCGGCAACATTTTGCGTCTCAGAACTCAAGAGTGTCGGCAGGGTTTGAGTTTGAGGTTTTTGGCAGTATTTTGCTGTTTGGTTGCTGAGAAACCGGAAAGAAAGAGAAGAAAATTTTAACTTAGGACTTCTCTTGGTTAGGAAAGTCGTATAAACAACTCAAGGAAAATAAATTTCAGAAATTAACTTCATTTGCTCTTTCCTTGTCCCGGTATTCCCCGCAACGGAACATTGCACGGAGTAGCATTTTCTTTTTAAAATGATTTTGGTTTTCTTTTAGGAAATTCGTGAACTCTTCTACATTCTGTTTATAAATTAAACACGCTGCAGAGATTTGGGTCCCATCTGTACTCAAAAAATGACCATTTATATTTTAAATTTGCAGGACTCGAAGCAGAATTCCTTCAATTCATCTTCCGTTAAGAGTAAAAACTCCATCTTTGCCTCTGTTAGTGGAATATCTCTACCTCGTTCAAAAAACTCAGCAGCTGTTTGTTTGGTCAGACCTTTGCAAGGTCTGCTTCACAAATTGGTTCCAACCTCTTCATTTATTTTCTATACAGAATCTTTCCTTTTCTCGAACGCGGAATACTTTATCGAGTTTGGACAAAACAATCCTATCGTCGGAAACCACAACTCAATATGCGAATTACTGCTGTGCTGGCACTACCTTACGCCATGTGTTGATTGCGCTCTTTAGAAACCTGCGTTTCGCATTGAAATTTGCGCTTCCTAAGCGTACATTTTTGAACTTTTTTTCTTCTACCTTTATTTTTTTGGGGAAGCGTTTAACGTATTCTACTCGTATCTGCTAACATACTCCACACGGCTCATGCGTTGGCCTTAGGATTGACGTGTCACGTATTTGCCATTAAATCACCAAAAAAGCGTTCAAAACTTTCCCTCATTTCCTCACGTATGTTTGTTTTCAGGAAAATCTTGGGACCATGATCGGACCGAACTTCATGGACGAGATAGACTGCGGCAGCTTCTTCGATCACATCGAGGACCTGTTGGACTTCCCAGGCGAGGGCGTGGACGTGGAAGCCGGGCTCGGCAGCACGGACTGTAACTCCTTCCCCAGCCTTTGGCCGACACAGTCCGAGTCGTTACCCAATTCCGCGTCGGTCTTCTCCGCCAACAGTGCGTCGGACCTCTCCGCCGAGCTGTCCGTTCCGGTGAGTATCTGAGCTTCGCGCACCAGTGGCCACTCTCTCTCCAGGGTCTTCTGTGGTTTCGTAAATGAAAATGCATGCTGACGTCATAAGTCCTAGTTATTTCTTGATAAAATTAGGAGTTGTTTGATTATTAATAATTTAAAACAGTGCTATTAGGCTCACAGACCTAATTATTTGGCAGTTTTAATTATTTTAAAGTAGAAAAAATGAGCGTTAACTTCAAAATTCGAATTGCTTTGGGGGGGGGGGGGGGGGGGGGGGGGGGGGGGGGGGGGAGTTAAGGGAATTTTAGCAAATCAAAGTCGAAATGAATGTCAGCGGAAGGGTGACATGGCATGTCATCCACCCGCTGGTTATCGATTGGACGGTTTAATAGTCTAGCGTGTCATTAATGAAGATCACGTGATCTGTCGTGTGATTTTATTAAAAAAATTTGAGTTGAAAAAAGTCAATTGTGATCATGTGCAATGATATGTGGTTAAGTTAACGTGTCAACAATAATGGTTGGTTTTAATGGGTGCTGAGGTGGATTTTTCCACTCCCTAACTAACCCGGATCGTGACACCTCCATGTGGGTCTAATATGATAATCTGATATACTTATGAATTATAAGTTTGAATTTTGAGTAATGATTGAGATATAAGTTTTACGGAATTACTACACAATTTATCTACGTGTCACTTTAACACTAAGAATTGACTGCCTATGCTAGAGATTTTCTTGGACGCATGTGAAGCATCTTCTTTTCTGACAATTCATTCTCATTCTGGTTTTGTTTTTGGTTTTTTTGTTGTTGCTACTACTGTAGTACGAAGACATTGTTCAGCTTGAATGGCTTTCAAACTTCGTCGAGGATTCCTTTGCTGGTGGAAGCCTTACCATGAAGAAAGAAGACTCCTCCATCAAGAAGGAATCATCCCACCACCCGTTCCAGACTTCAAGCCCTGTTTCTGTCCTTGACAGCAGCAGCTCCTGTTCTGTTGAGAAGAATGTGCCGCGCAGCCCAGAAACAATCACCCCTGGCCGCTGTGGGCGGGCTCGCAGCAAGCGTCCTCGCCCTGCAACCTTCAATCCACGCCCTGCAATCCAACTTATTTCCCCCTCCTCCTCTGTTACTGAGACACCTCAGCCATTCCTTGCACCAAATAAAGTCTCTTCCGATTCTGAGAGTTTTGCAGAGTCTAGCCTGTCTATCAAGATACCAAAACAAGTCACAGCAGAGCACAAGAAGAAAAAGAAAATGAAATTGACAGTGCCACATGGACCTGTAGAGACCAATCAGAATTCACCTTTGCAAGCTGTCAGGAAATGTATGCATTGTGAGATAACTAAGACTCCACAATGGAGGGCAGGACCAATGGGGCCTAAAACACTATGCAATGCGTGTGGTGTCCGCTACAAGTCAGGTCGGCTCTACCCTGAATACCGGCCTGCAGCAAGCCCGACATTTATTCCATCCGTGCACTCCAATTCCCATAAGAAGGTGATTGAAATGAGAAACAAGTTTGGGGAGAAGGCTGCAATAACGGCAACACGACCCAACGTGACTGCCTTGCCAGAACTTATTCCGAATACAAATAGCAACCTTGGACTTGATTACATGTAGGGAGGATGGATGAGAGAACATGTTCCCCGTAGGAACCTTTTTTCTTCTTCACTTCCTCCCTCTCTCCTCTCTTACGCTGTTTCTCAGTTGTTTCATTTATTTTGTTCACTGCTTTATGTACAGGGATGGAAATGGAGGGGCTGATAGGAGCAATAGATGACCAAAATATTGTAGCATGTAGAGGAGGATTGTCACGAGATAAGTGAAAATGGGTAGAGATAAGAGGAAGTTCTTAAGGGTAGAATGTAGGTTCAGTGATGGTTAATTAGTAGTTCCTTGAGTTAAGTAGTAGCCATGGGAGTGAGTGAGTGTGTGTGTCTCTCTTTTTAGCATTCTTTTTCCTTTTTCTTCCTTTCCATCGGAATTCTTTTTGCCAGTTCATTTGTAGTAGCAAATTCTGAGATAAGTAATGGAATTTGAGATTTGTTATGCTTCACCTTATAAGTGCCTTTCTGTGGCAATGTACTTTCTCTCCCCCACTTCATTCTTTCCCGCTTCTTTTCTCCCCACCTCAAGCAACTTTCGTTTCCACTGTAGCTTTTTATTAGCAAATCGAAGTTACTGCTTCTCAGCATTTAAGTGCAACCAACCAAGATATGTCCTTGATATTGGTGGGAAGTGTTTTTGCTTTTTGATCGAATCAAATATTGACTCCAGAGTCCAGACTGGCTTTAAAAAGTAAGAAAAGTACGTATTATCCCTCCCCCCTCTTCCTTTCCACCTTCTATTCTTCTTTTAGAAATTAGATCCTTTCCTTCCTTCAGTTATTTTTGCTTTTCCCTTTGTTTGCAACGAAGAGTATTTACTATTTATCAAAATGGGCTGGATCTGGTCGATACCTGAGTTGAACGGTGTTGGGCTAAATCGATACGGGTTTGTGTCACAATCGAATCGACTCAAGTCTCCAGCAAGTAATAACGTGAAGAAATAAATATGTGGGACAACAGATAATGCAAGTGAAAGAATGTCAAACACGAATCCGATGCAGTCCAAACTTATCGTAACTCCGCTGTCATGTATTGATCGATGTCTTTTTTGTAATTAAGTCTTTGAGCACGTTGCAAGGGAGTGGTTTTGAATAACCATCAATGAAAACGATATACCTCTCTTGAACTCCCACCACCAAATGTTGGGGATAGACACGAGGAGGCATAGGCCCTATATATCTTTGTTCGCAAGGTGAGATTCCTCAGCCTTCTTCTAGCCTTTTATAATAATTAAATTTAATTATTTAATTCATAATTTAACAATATTCATCAAAATCTCAACACTTCTAAGTTTCGATGGATTAAGACGGTAAACATGAGGGATATCAAAATCCTCTCATTCTTTAATCATTTGTGAGCTATAAAAAAAATATAAAGCTCATCTTATGAATTTGCATGCTTTGCCAACTTTGAGATGGTGATGATAATGCATGAGGGTTGCGAGAGCATATCTTCCTGTAAAAACGTGATTAGGTGGGAACCGATGGACATGACAATTGTCAACACGTTTATACTGGGCAGTGTGTTTCTGTCCAGTTGCAGGGTTTAACATACAGCCCAAACTTTACCTGAAAACATCATTGGGTTGGTGATTTAATGATTTTTATAGATTGCTTTAGGCTTCAGCAAAATGAAACCCTATCATTAATTTTGCCTATGGTCGTTTTTGTTTTTGTTTTCAGGCATTTGGCATTGCGTCCCAATCCCGACCCACCGCAACCTAATGATTGAACATTTGCAACTTTACCACCAACAAATGCATAATGTTAATTTTGAGGGCGTAAAACCGACTCAATTACATCGACCCTTTCAGCTTCTTTGTTTTTTTTTTTAATTTCTTATGTTGATTGAACTTTTTAATCATTTCGTGTGTATTCCTTTCAAGACATGTCGTGAACTGCGCTTCATTATGACTATTCTTATAGGAAACATTAGAATGGTGTCCCTTCTCACTCCACTTAATAGGGAAAAAAAATTGTCTATTCACCCTCCTAACATGAAAAGCTTAGCTGACCTGATTTATTTTCCTTCATTGCACAAACAAAATGTTCTCTTAGGAATGGCTTGGACCTTTTGTACGTATCTTCTTTAAAAAAACAAAAATTCTCTTCTTTGGACAAGTGTTTCTTCTTGTTCTTTTAGGGAATTGTATTTTAAGTAAGTATTCATTGCGCATTTTATTGATTGTATAAATTTTTTTTTAATATGCAATCAATCACATTAATAAAATGTACATGAGAATACGTAAAAGTGACTATAAATAAAATTTTTATTTAAAACAAATTGGGCCAGTGTTTGACAATGTGATTTTTTCGTGTTATATATAGGTCTGGGTTCTCAGCCCAAATAAAAGTTTTTGTGAAAGTCTTGACCCTGCCCGAACAATGAACAAAAGTGTCCTCTTCCGACACTCAAATAGTTGAAAGCCCAAATCGTTTCAAACTTGAAAAAATATTTGAACCCATCAGCAAAAATAGTTCCTTGAAAGTGGGAACTAAATATTATTGATAGCCTCGAGGATGCCCAAGTTTTGCGGCGTTAAAATAGGCTTTGGTAAGGCTATCCTGAATTTTGAAAAGCCTGTAATTTATAAACCAATGAAACTAGCTGGCACTTATTATAAATGGGCTAGGCTAATCTGTCACTAAACTCGAATGGCTTGTATTGCAGACCGAGTTCGTCGATTTTGCGTCCTAACCCACAAAGCTCGTGCCCCTCATATTGCTTAGCGTTTCCTAACTCGGGTCCCAGTACTGCATTAATGGACGATGGACTCCTTCCGGCCGGTGACGGTTTGAGCCTAGTCTTCACATGCCCTTTTATTTATAGTCACATATTCGCATGATCTTTTATATTAACTTGACTATTCCGCACAATTCAATGATGCATTAATGGTTATAACGTCCATTAATGTCTAATGTCTTATTAATCGAGATGAAATTTTGTTTTTGAGTGGTGGGAACCCACAAGTACGGACACAATTCACCATTGATGAAAGTTGGGTTGATGTTATCGAAGCCTCATGGTATCCAAGCTATAGTTGTTGTACGTAAAACCCCCAATAAAAAAAAATTAGAAGAAGATGAAGAAGAAATAATTGCCCTCTTGGTAGTTGACCAAAGGCTGTTAGCTTTTAATTCTGAAGCAAAAACACATAAGCGAAGGCGGTGGCCACGCCCACGGCCATCGGAGCGGCATATGAGCAACAGCCCGCGCATCCGTGTGGACATGTGCGGCATTCATTGTCGAAGCAACCGACGGCTCATGCAACGACGAGCAGGCCAGTTGGGATCATAATTTATTGCAGGCCTTAATTTTGCTGTCCCTTCCGACTGGGAATCTTTGTTTGCTCATCACAATGCCAAAAACTTCACTGCCCCACCACACCAATCACCAATCACGATGTTAGCAACTAGTACCAATCGACGTCACAAAGCAGGCCACACCCCTCCTGCGTCTTCATTAAGAGCATTAAATTTTCTAACCATTGTATTTACTTTATATACATAGGCTAAATATATACTGCATGCGTTTCATGTTTGTCGTTACATGTGATCTGTCGGTGGCTCTTCGGCACATTCTTATTATCTAAAATAAAAATCGATTTGAGAAAAAAGTGTGCTAAATTGGATTATCAATCACAAAATTACAAAGAAGAGCAAAAACAAAAATGGAAGTCAGGAGATGCATGAAAGGAGGCTGAGAATTCACTGTAGGACCAGAAGTAACGACAGAGATTCCGACACGGGCCCACGTGGGTTGTCCCCGCACGTCACTTCCGAACCTGTCATTGACGAGATTCACAGAGCACGCATGTGGGGACACCACGTGAGAAAGACCGTTTACAGTTTAAACACCCACGCATCCGTCACCTAGCTGCAAGTGAAAAAAGAGGGCCGGGAGGGTTAAATTTTATAGTACAGGCTAAGCGACTGCCGTTTTAGTTGGACCACTTCACAAACGTTAGCACTACATCATCGGCTGTGACTAAACGGTTCCGATCATATCAAACACCTAGATTGAACAAGAAACTCTAACGCACGGACGTCTTATTGTCCTGATTTAGTTTTGGCAAAAACGAAGAACAGTACTACACGTTGTAAATGTTGTTGGTCCTGCATGCATGCGTTGCGTGGTCCTAATCAAAAGGCCATGCGAAGAAAGCAATCACGAGATAATCGTTTTTACAGGGACACCTTTGTGTGTTGGACTTGTATAGATTGTGGTGGTATGCAGTTTGTTTATGAGGTAAGTTATCCA
Source organism: Carya illinoinensis (assembly GCF_018687715.1). Lineage (NCBI taxonomy): Eukaryota > Viridiplantae > Streptophyta > Magnoliopsida > Fagales > Juglandaceae > Carya > Carya illinoinensis. The sequence continues at coordinate 54,640,467 of NC_056752.1, forward strand.
GCAATGCAAATTCATGATCACAGATTCACAAAAAAAAAAAAAAAGGACTAACAACATTGATGAGGGGTCAATTAATTAGCATTAGTTCATGGGTCATTTTGCCAAGAAAAAACAAATATAATTGTTGAAGAGGAGGCTTTGGCCGAGACAAGTTGGTGTCGTTAACGTCCGTGTTTTGTTTTCTTTAACAACTCTTTTTGTTTGATTCCCATAATCCGGTCCAATATCTCTAGCCACCGGTGCTTCTGGTTAAAGTGTCGATCTCTTTCCATTAAAGCGGTATGGCTTGTTCACGAGTTTCTATGAAATTGTCTAGTTCTTGAGTTCAGGATTGATTGATTTTTTTGCTTTGGCTTCGCACGTACGAGAAAAATCATGTCGTCTCTGATTGTCTGGAGAGAGAGAGAGAGGCACTTAGAGCATTGGTATTGGTTTGGCTAAATTTATCTTTAAATTTAGTCAATAACAACACTTTTTTACATTTATCTACTTCATCAAAATTCAATTCCCACATTAGATTAGCCATTTATTCTCTACATAATAATAAAATATTATTAAATTAATAAATTTTTTATTTAATTTATTTTTTCATATTTTGTAATTCTACCAATTAAATGTTAATAATAATTATATTATATTAAATTAATATTACAAAAAGTATTATTAAATGTTAATAGTAATTATATTCTAATTAAATTAATATTAAAAAGTATTATTAAATGTTAATAGTAATTATATTCTAATTAAATTAATATTTAAAAAAGTATTATTAAATATTAATAATAATTATATTCTAATTAAATTAATATTAATATTACAAAAAAGTATTATTAAATGCTAATAGTAATTATATTCTAATTAAATTAATATTACAAAAAGTATTGTTAAATGTTAATAATAATTATATTATATTCAATTAATATTAAAAAATATTGTTAATAATAATTATATTCTAAATGTTAAATGTTAATTATATTCTAATTAATTTAATTTATTTGTTTGGAATGAGAAATTGATATTTTAATATTTGATGAATGAATAGTGGTCTTCCATCTTTAGCCAACCATTATAGCAAAAGTCTAAATTATTTTAGATTTGCCAAATCCAATGTGAAGGATTTTTGAGTCAAATCATGTAAAATTTGGCCAAGCACCTCATTTGGCCAAGCCAATGTGGATGCTCTTAGACTGTCAATTTTATTTATTTATTGATAAACCTTAGACTGTCAATTTTATTTATTTATTGATAAACCTTAGACTGTCAATTTTACCACATAGACCCACGAGGAATAATTTTATCACGAAATGACGTAGGAATGAGTTCTTTTATACAAAATTTTAATGGCATTATATATATGGGTCCCCTCCCAGCTCTTACCAGCGCCGTGATCACTAATTTATTTATTTATTTTTATATATACATTTACTAGCTATAACTTTGTAAGTATTTGAAAAAACAAACAAAATACATTAGTAATAATTTTGAGCTATACTTTTAAGAGATAAGTAGCATTTTCATATATATATATATATATATATATATTGATTGAATGAGAATATCGCATTTTTTTTTTTTTTTAAGAATGTACATGGTATAATTGAATGGATAGGAGAATAAAATGTGATACCTCATTTCATAAGGCCATAAAAGGTAAATGATTTATGGGATCTTATATTATTTGTAAATGAATAGTTCTTATTTTTTATAAAGTTTTAATGAGATTTCAATTATATCATTAATTAGTCTTTTTGAAGTATAAATTATGTAGTTTGGGCATTCCATTAAAGCCATACAAATTATATCAGAACATATCTCAATTAAAAATGTGGGACTTAAGTCATGTCAATTATGATGAAATAACTCGACGAGGATGTCAGAAATTTAAGGAAAATAGATTGTGATATCTCATATGATAAGGATAAAACTAGGTGGTATATGAGATTTTATATTGTTTAGGAATAAGAAGTTTTTATTCTTTATAAGGTTTCAATTGAACTCTAATTATATTATTCACTAATTATTTTAAAGTATAGGCTATGCGGTTTGGGTTTTTCATTAAGGTGTTAAATAAAAAATGGTTAAACTTGAATAGTAGGGTACCTAAGATTAGCAGATCAATCTTCACAAGTCATAACATGCATGGTCACACACACACACACAGAGAGAGAGAGAGAGAGAGAGAGAGAGAGAGAGAGAGAGAGAGAGAGAGAGAGAGAGAGAGAGAGAGAGAGAGAGAGAGAGAGAGAGAGAGAGAGAGAGAGAGAGAGAGATTAGCTTCTTAGAACTTTTGAAAACAAATACGTACCCATAGTCTCTTTATAAAACTTGGTTAATAATTGCATAAGCATTACGAGTTCACCATACAAGTCCACTAATTTTATTTTTATTTTTTAAAATATATTTAAAAACTCATGTAATGTAACTATTTAAGAAAAACTAAAAATCAGTAATAGCAAATACATGCATTTATATTCAAAAAATAATTAATAGTTACGACGACTACAATTATAATTAGATCAGTCTCTTATATATAATTACTAAAGGCATATATATATATATATGTAGTTGTTCGGGTAAAAAGTCAATATAGAACTAATTATCACTCAATACGCTACTATGTTACCGCACACCACCATTACTAATTATTCATTCATGTACCTAAGCTCGAGTCGTCGTTACAAAGTACTATATGTACGTGCCCGCCACTAATAAACATTACACAGGACAAAAAAAAAAAAAACAAAAAACTATTATTAGGGATTTCTTTAATATTATGATCTTAACAAAAAGAAAAAAAAAATACACTACAAAAAAATATTAACAGTCTTAACCGTTTTATATATTTTGCGACAAATTTAGATAACGTAAAAAATCATTTTCTCGAAATAAAAAGACAAACCCTGTCAGATTTTATAAACCGAGATTGAAATAGCATTGTTAATTTTTTATTATTCTATACGTAAAATATAAGCAAAACGAACAATTATTACACTAAATTTAGCCATAAGCCAGATATATTATATACTCCGTACGCGTGGAAAAAGTCAAAAGAGTTTTAACCATAAGTTCGTGTTTGGTCGTCAATAAAAGGTAAGGCAAACCTTCATCAATTGACTTTATAAATTAGTTTTTTAAGTTCAAACTTTTGGAAATTTTTTAGTTCTCCCCTCCCCCCGGCCGAATCTTAAGGGTCAAGTACCTTAATTTATTGGGTCACATAAATTTTGCAAGATCAAAGAATGGGTACACGTGCAATCCCCTTGACCCGCATGTTATGTTTCCTATATAGATTGGTACAAAGTCTATGTTAAAACAGGTTATCTTCAGTGTACTATATAGGGTTGGTACAAAGTCTACTTCAAGAAATATATATATATATATGACCAAAATTGGGAGGCAACTTTGTATTCGGGGTGGTTAAGGATCGATACTGGTTTTCGCTTTCTGGTGGTTGAAGAGCAGCATTATTAATATTGTTTGTTAATGTTATTGCTAAGTTTTCTTTCATCTACTCCATTAGCGTGGTCTGCGTCTATTCTAAGAACATAATAATTATTCATTACGAAAATAGAGCACTTCTGTCCCCACCCTCCATATATAATTAAGCCACAGAAAACATATCAATGACTTTGCAATTTATAAGGTCCACCCATCATCATCCATCTCTAATGGTACGTATTCGAGACTCAAAAATATACATTTATACGTACTATATATATATAAATGCATAAATATCTATTTCTATAAATATATGGTTGGCAATTGTCACGACCATTCTTTATGCGGTTGGCTGCCGAACAAGGTCGTCTGCCGAACATATTTGGCTTTTCCCCCCAGCAATCGTACGTACTTTTTGGCATATAACCATTTGAACTTACTCCCTGTGTCATTGTCGCATTAGATTATACATTTAATTACTCCTTCCTTAATCCATAATCAGTTGCTTTAATCTCCCACTCGGGGCACATTAGGACAGTGCTGTCCCTACCCGGATTACGACCCAAAACCATTATTCTTAAATCCAAACCTTGTCGTATTAATAATATATGAAGGATATATACAACCGATGCGGTTGGAATGATATTGACACTAGAGGTTAATAACAAACAGAACAATGATAAAATGACACAAGAAGAATTGTGATTTGTATTATTGTATAGTGCTTTACAGAGGGTCTATTTATACACAAAATGACAGAATATTCTTAATAACAGAATGGATACGTGTAAATATTCTAGATTATTTTGTATTATTTGTTGAGTTGTTCTGGAGGTGCTGACTTATCTCTTGCATATGAGGTGGATGACTTGATATTACTAATATCCCCTAGCGAGCCCAGTAGCCCTGGTAGGACTGTGAGGTTCGATCTAAGTGTACAGAATCTGGGACTGGACAATAGTTTTGTAAAGACATCTACGATTTGATCCTTGTTTGAAAGAAAAGAGACTTGAAGAGTCTTGTTATGAACCCCATCGCGAGCAAAATGGTAATCAAGATCCACATGTTTTGTACGAGAATGCATCACAGGATATACAGATAAATAGATTGCTCCCAAATTGTCACAATAAAAAATGGGAGAACAATCGCCAATGATAACAAACAGAACAATGATAAAATGACAGAAGAAAAATTGTGATTTTTATTATTGTATAGTGCTTTACAGAGAGTCTATTTATATACAAAATGACAAAAAATATTCTCAATAACATAATGAATACGTGTACATATTCTAAACTATTTTGTAATATTTGTTGAGTTCTTCTGAAGGTACTAACTTGTCTCTTGCAGTTGATATGGATGACTTGATATTGCTAATAGAGGTGGATAGATATTACTGATCAAGTATCTGACTAAAGGATTTTTAATTTTAATTCCAATACCTCCCAACAAACTACTTAAACGTCATGATTTTACCAATTTGTCCCTCCATTTCGTCGTAGGATTACATCGAACAAAAAAAATGGGAACACACCCAGCCAACACATGCACCTGAGCTAACCAATGACACATGGTCTCCGGATTGACCGATGACTACGGTGAGCTAAACTAGACATTAAGATTAGTTAACGGTGGTTACCTCATAGAGTTAGGGCCGGACTACGTGAAATTTACAATATTTGGTGTTAAGGTGGTTGAGGGAATGCATATGTAACTCGTGATATTTTATGTACGATGACAGCTATATTTATAAATAGATTATATAAAAATATTCTTATAAATTAATATGTTTTTATGTAATTTGTTAGATTTATTTAATTTAAAAGATTATATGAAATTATATCAATTTATAAAATTATTTTTATATAATTATTTTATAGCTTAAATATTCTATTTATGTATATATACGGTATCGTGATTCGTAGACAAAATCTTTACGGGTTAAAATTTTAAGGGGATATATATTATATACATTATCAGTAATCCCATCTGATTTTAAGGAGATTTGCCCCTACTCGTTCTTCTTCATTGTATTACACTTGCTACCATGCAAATAATAGGACTGTCAAATATATATATATATATATATATAATAAAACCTTGTTTTTAAAAATATAAAAAATAAAAAATATGAGATTTTAGTATTTAAAGAGTTCATTTATAATTTAAGAATATATAAGTTTGAATATAGATTTTTATACTAACTTGTATCTCAATTAAGCAGGATGGAAATGAGTTCTAATTTTAATCGACGTTGGATCTGTTGCGTTTTTACCACGTGTCACATAAATGAAATGAAAATCCCGTTTCAATAGGAACAGTTGGAACTTGGAATTGGACCCAAAGCTAGTCCCTTGAATTAGAGAACACTACCTAACAACACGCGCTGAAAAACCGAGAGTAAGAGAGAGTAAAAAATGAAGAAAAACTAAAAGTGCGAGTGTTCAGTGTTTTAAGATCTGAAATAAAAACAGAAATAGCGACAGAAAAGGAAAAAGAAATTCACCTGAATGTTGGCAATTGGCCTGCCTTGGACTTTTCCGATCCCAAAATAAAATGAGAATAAATAAATAAAAATGTTAGCATTTCCCTACTATTTGTTCTGTTCCGTCGAATCTCTCTCACTCATTTCCAGTCTGTTCGGCAACCAAGCAACTTCAGGTGCTTCGCCTTTACCGTAATACACACTGTTTCTCACACACGCTCCATACCACCGTCACAATCTTCCTTGGTCAGTCTCATTCATTCTTCTTTCCCAAGAATTTGTCTTTGTGAAATTCCGTCTCTTTCTCGGGCGTCCGATTTTCCGTGGAAAAGAGTGGGATGTGCGCTGGGAGTAGTACTTCGTGCCCGTCGAAGGAATTGCAACACTCTTAGCGGCGAAAGAAAGTGTTTTGGTGAATTCCTTCTCGTTTTCCGTTGATTTAAAGGTAAACGAGCATCTTCCTTCATCCCTCTTCACAACTTTCTCTTGGAGTAATGTTATTTCGTTTGGTTGCTGTGAATCCCGAAGGAAAGTTCTCAAAGTTGAATCTTGTTTATGTGTATTTAATGGTTAAAGAACTCAATGACTGTTTTGTTCTGATTTTCTTTCTATTTTATTTATAAGCAAAACTTTCTCAGCAGCCAAACAGGGGACAACATTCACTGTGTATTTAATATTTCGGAAAATAAAAATGGTTTTCTGCTGGAATATATTCTTACTGGGGTAAATCTTTGCTTGCTCGCAGTCTTTTTACTTGGGAAAAGAAAAAGGGAACCCGGTAAAATTAGGACTTCGACGCTTTAAAAGGCTTTATCTTCCACAATGATTACGGTGATGGATTCTGTTAAACAAGTACCAGCGAGGAACTCAGACAAGTGCTTGGACTCTCAGCTATGGCACGCCTGTGCTGGTGGTATGGTTCAAATGCCACCCATTAACTCAAAGGTCTTCTACTTCCCTCAAGGCCACGCCGAACACGTCCTCTGCGGGGCCACAGACATCGGGAATTCTCGGATTCCTTCTCTCATTCTCTGCAGCGTCTCTGGTATAAGATACATGGCAGACCCTGAGACCGATGAGGTTTTTGCCAAAATAAAGTTAATACCTTTGAGAGACAGTAAATGGGATTTTGAGGATGATGGTTTTGCGGGAAATAGTGGGATTGAGGGGCAAGAAAAACCAGTTTCTTTTGCTAAGACACTGACACAATCTGATGCAAACAATGGTGGGGGCTTTTCTGTGCCTCGTTATTGCGCGGAGACCATCTTTCCGCGCCTGGATTATAACGCGGAGCCCCCGGTTCAAACCATTTTAGCAAAGGATGTGCATGGTGGGATTTGGAAGTTTAGGCATATATATAGAGGGACGCCTCGCCGTCACCTTCTGACGACAGGGTGGAGTAATTTTGTGAACGAGAAGAAGCTTGTTGCTGGGGACTCCATCGTGTTTTTGAGAGCGGATAATGGGGATCTTTGTGTTGGGGTAAGGAGGGCTAAGAGAGGAGGTGGTGGTGGGACCGATTACTTGTCTGGGTGGAACCCAGATGTTACAAAGACTGGCTCTCCATTTGGTAGGTACTCTGGGATTTTGGGGGAGGGCGAGAATAAATTGAATAGAAGAAATTCTGGTGTAGAATTGAGGGGAAGGGTTAGCGGTGAATCTGTTGCGGAAGCTGCTACTCTTGCTGCTAACGGGCAGCCATTCGAGGTTGTGTACTATCCACGCGCAAGCACGCCAGAGTTTTTTGTCAAGGCCTCTACAGTCAGAGCTGCTTTGCGAATCCAGTGGTACTCTGGGATGAGATTTAAAATGCCTTTTGAAACTGAAGACTCCTCAAGGATAAGCTGGTTCATGGGAACCGTATCTTCTGTTCAGGTTGCTGATCCTGTTCGTTGGCCTGATTCTCCATGGCGTCTCTTACAGGTTCGGTTTATCTTCGTATGCACATTTAAGCCCTCTCAGATTACTTACCAAAAAAAAAGAAAATCCACAGATTAGTATGTATATTATCCAAAACAAAAGATTTTATTTGTGCGATTTTTAGAGACATGCCACAAAATGAACCATTATAGATGGATATCTGGATTTCTATGAGCAAGCACAAAAAGTCGTAGTCCCACATTAAACAGAATTCATGCAATGCCTGGCTTGTATTATAGTGATAATTCGTGATCTCGGCTGTAATTCTAAATATGGCCGATTGTACTAAAGCTTTTGTGCTTGATGATCTTCCTAATCTCGAGCAATATGCCTTATGCTCAATATAAATGCTAATTACAAAAATGAAAAACCCTAAAGCTGCGAAGTAGATAGACCAATTAATTCATGGTTGTCGAACAACCAATAGATCAGTTGTTGTACAGGTCCTTCGTAGGGTTCCTTGTTTGGCTTTAATCTGTTTCGTTTATTTTCATGCTTCTAATGACCTTTTGCCAAATACCATCTGCCAGGTAGCATGGGACGAGCCAGATTTACTCCAGAATGTGAAGCGTGTTAGCCCGTGGCTGGTTGAATTGGTATCAAACTTACCAGTCATCCATCTCCCCCCATTCTCACCACCAAGGAAAAAGTTGCGGCTTCCACAGCATCCGGATTATTCCTTAATTAGTCAATTTCCAATGCCATCTCTTTCCAGCAACCTTCTTAATCCCAGCAGCCCCTTGAGTCGAATATCAGACAATATTCCTGCAGGCATACAGGGAGCCAGGCATGTTCAATTTGGACCATCTTCAGGAGATCTCCAAAACAACAAAATGCAGACAGGTCTGTTTCCAGTTGGTTTTCAGCAGCTTGATCGTGTGGCTCCTCCCCCTAGAGTCCCTTGTGGTAAGTTCATGGGAGGTGCTGATAAGAATGATTTATCTTGTTTGCTGACAATTGGAGGTTCCGCCCAGAACCTGAAGGAAAACATTCAAGTAAAGGCGCCCCACATAGTATTGTTTGGTCAACTCATCCTGACTGAAGAACAGCACGGTTTTAAGAGCTGCTCTGGTGATGCAACTGGAAACAGCTCATCAGATGGGAGCCCCGAGAAGATGGCAAACTTCTCTGATGGCTCTGGTTCTGTGTCACGGCAGAATTGTTCAGTGGAAAATTCTTCGGATGGAGGGTCTCCCTGGCACAGAGATCACCAAAAACACGATCCTGCTCTTGAGACAGGTCATTGTAAAGTTTTCATAGAATCTAAGGATGTAGGTCGGACCACCCTGGACCCATCGCTACTTGGGTCATATGAAGAGTTCCATGGAAAGCTGGCCCGCATGTTTGGTATGGGGAGTTCTCATTCACCGAGCAACATGCACTACCAAGATGCAGTAGGTGCTGTTAATCACACTTGAGATGAAACGTTTTAGGTATTACATTCCGCGTCTTGATTCTTGATTAACCAATTTATTTTAGACTGGCATTGTTGAGTGTTAAACAGAGTCTAACAATTTCACTTTTTTTTCAAAAATATTCTTTGGCTGCAAATTTGTGAAGACAGCAAGAAGGCTAACCATTCTTACAGATTCCAGCAGTGACGACATAGGAAGTTAGAGAACGAGCAGTATCAGTTTATTGTACAGTTGAATTGCCAAATTTGTTTTTCTATCTTCACCCAACTATTGGAGAGGTGTGGAGGAATCCATCTTTATCCAGTTTTGGAATATTGTAGCTTATATTTTTGTAGCTTAATTTAAGAAGTTTTCCTAGAAACTGGTTTTGTAATGGTCATAATGCTAAATTCCATTATGCAAATCCTTTGTATTATGTTATAGTTTCTCTCACAAATATTCTAGATTCCCGCAAATATAAAGAAATTAAGCTCCTTCTCCAGCTCGCGGTGGCAGGGGATGAATATATTACTCGCAGGTTTGAGTGCAGATAAATTGTTTTACATATCTGTTTTGAGTGGATGGAGGATTTGCTTCAGCTGATTCTATGTTTGGGAACATATACTTATCAACTCGTAAATTTTGATTAATTTTCACTTATCCATATAAAAATAAATAAAGGATTGATTGTCGTCAAAGTATAGGTAATGGTACAGCCGACAATGGAGATTGGGGAGCAGCTTTTCTCAGAAGCTCAAATAATATGTTTCAATTGTTTCCTACAAAAACCCAGATAGAATACCATTACCAAGAATACCGTGACATTGTGGGTCAACGGATCCGAGTCACCAGGCATGAAAAGCAAGGCACTTGAGTGCCGATACATCTCCGCAGAATTAGAAACAGTTTGCCAGTGAAATTGCCGAGTCAAAAATCTTACCGGCCATCAGGTAAGTTAACAGCGATATTTTAGTTGTTATGCCTACCACTACCACAGGCTCTTTTTGTTGAATTTTCTTTCTAGTCAAACAGGTTTATCTGATTAAGGCATATCTATTCTGATCATGCATGTGCTTTTGTTTAATTGGTTCTCATTGTGGAGAACTAGTCATGGAGTTCATATTTTGTGCTTTTATTTAAGTGATTCTTTTCTTAAATAATAATATTACTTCTCATAATAATATTAGATATAATTTTAGAGAGTGGAAACCCTACACACTCTCTTTTAAAAAACATGCATGTTAATTTATATTAAATAAAAAATTGATGTACAGTCACTTTTACATTCTCTTTTACGCACTATACAAATGTGATTAGTTGTATATTAAAAAAATTAATACAGTCAATCACATCAGTTTAATACACAAAAAATACGTAAAAGTGACTATAAGTAATATTACTCTTTTTAACCTATGTTAGTGGAAGTTTTCTGATAAAAACAAAATAACATGTCTTTTACCTGTTCTAAACTAAATAGTTGAAACATTGGAACTATCCTCCTCCCTAGCCCTTGTTGAGACTGTTCTCTTTCAATTTGTACCATGCATACTGATTCGGGAGTAAAGGAATGCCCGAGGCAATGACCCTACTAGTAGTTTGAAAAATGTCATTTAAGATCATTAGCTGTAAGCATAGACATGCAATAAACATTTCACAAATCAAGAAGACAGACAAGACACTCGTGCGTGGAAATGGGGTCAATAAATAACGAACTCCAACGTGTTTTATTTTAAATTGTTCATCACACAAAGACACAGAGTAGCCAATGCAAATCCCCAAGTAATTTTGAAAAAAAGAAAGAAAGATACAACGGCTAGACACAGAAGGGCCACTAGGGGAAGTGGACAAGGTCAGCCATTGCCACAATATTAGGAGAACCGAAAACAAAACAAAACAATTTTGATTGCACTGATTTTTATATTCAACGAGTGTTGAATTTGAGAACTGATTACAGATTTCAATGGCTTCGATATATAACGTGTAAATTGAGTGACCAAGATCTAAGAATTTCATGGATAATGTTGTGGTCAACCAATATATCGGATTTCCCAACATGGGAAATCGGGAATTACAACCTGTTCTCCAATTACATGTTTCTTTTTTAATTAGAATATTGTGATAAGGTTTCTACATTATTATCATGATCTGTTCAGAAATATAATTGTTTTTAAATATTCTCAAATTAATTTATTATTATTCATAAATTATTTATTATTATTTACAAACTATTTTATTATTATTTATAAATGATCTGAAATAATCTTAACATCTAAATAAAACTAGAGTTGGGAGTCGGACGCTATAGAGTTGGACGAAGGAAATAGTGGGCCGGTGAATAGACTGGTGGAAAGTTTGTGTCCAAAATGGGGCCATAAGGGGGAGCATCTTGACATCATTGTTGTAAGGAGCGTTGAGAGAAAAAGCCCATATGTAGGCCCAATGGACTACTACATCCTATTTAACACTTAAGTGCGGTACATATCCTGATAACTGGGCTTTAATAAACAGAGTCCACAAACAAGCAAACATTTCTGTTGAATAAAAATATAAAACTTTTATATGTAGCCTCTTTTAGATATATTTTTTTATATATTTTATTGATGTAATTAGTTACGTATTAAAAAAAATTATTATAGTCAATTATATTAATAAAATATAATAAAAAAATATAAAAATAACTATATATAATATTGCTTATAAAAATATGATTGACATGCTAAGCATCAATATTTAAAAATAAAATTCAAAGAATGTATTATGATAAAGAGTAACAATTTTTTCATAATTAAAAGTTATATTTTGTAGATCTCATTAGTTTTTATTTCTTAAAACATAAATTTACTCAATTAAATACATTACTTATCATGCTTTAAATGTTAACATTAACATAATAAATATGGGTGGTGCTACTCTCATAGTTGGGAGCTCTCTTTTGGGCTCCTGCTAGTATTTGTGTTTTGCTTCTTTTTTTTTTTTAATGTATTTTTTAATAATTTTAAATAAATTTTTTTAAAAGCCAAAATATCATTAAAAAAAATACTTTATTAATCACAAAGTTAAAAAAAAAAAAAAAAATTCCAAAGAGAGCTCCGAGCGAGAAGTTTAGCATCATTCAATAAATATTGATACTCCATCTACATTTATTATAAAATGACTTATTTGCACTAATAATGACAGTGATTTTGGGTAAGTATTAGTTCTAAAGTGCCAGCAAGAAAACCTTCATTGAAAATAAAATGATTTTTTTTTTAAATGACGACAATAATAAAAGAGGGGGCGTGGCATATTTCTTCGTTCCTTAAGAAAAACGACACAACAAATACGAGAACGAAAATGATATGGCTACTATTTCATTATAATCTATTTATTACTTTTTTTATTGAATTTTTTATTTTATTTAATGATTAAAAAAGTGAGTATTTGTAAAATTATTTTTTTTTAATTTTTTCTTAATAATTAAGAATATTAAAAAAGTACTTAAAAGAAAAGAAAATAAAATAAAAGAAAATTTGAAATACACGTTAGCAGTAGATGGGCAGTAATAGTGGTACCCATACAAGAAACGGCCAGCAAAGACAAGCCTATAATCAACCAACCCTTCCGACTGCTTCCACGTATTTAACAAACCTACTCTTCTTCCAATACCGATCGTCTTCTCCATCTCTCTTCACCCAGGGAATCCGACTCCAAGCTATTGCCTTCACTTACTTCAACTCATCGAAATGTCAGGTCCGTTTATATTCGATTTCCATTTCTTCTACTTTCTTAAAAAAGAAAAAAAAGTTCGATTTCCATTTCGTCACTCTCTTTTATATTTAATTTTTATTTTGAATTTGTAAACTTTTAATAGTATCTCTATGTTTCTTTCCCAATCGCTTCGATTATCTACCAATTATTCGCTCTGTAGTTTAGTCCCATCAGCCCGTATTATTAACCCTTTTATTTTTCCGGATATATGTTGATTTAACAAACGGGAATACAATTTTATCAATATCTCTAATTTGAAGTGTGTGAATGATATGAGAACTTCTCAGAATTAGCTTTAGTAGCTTTATGTACAATTTTATTAGTGCGCACTATTTGCTTAGAATATTTCCTCTTTAAGTCCATGGCCACTACAGTAGCCGTTTCTGGCCTCTCCTTTCATAACCATCCATTTGATATGATTGCAGAGATACTTGATTCTTGTTGAATGAGGTATTGGTAAGGGAGGTTTCTTGTTTTATAAGTTTAAAGGTTTTCTTAACCATCCAAAACAAAATCGAAGGAATAAAAACTTTGTTTGGGGGTCCGTACAATGAAATGGAGGGGTTGATCGATAATTTAGTCGGAAGATTTTGAATGGGTTTCAATAATCAGTCTGTAATTGATGCGGGTTTTATCTGCCGTTCTTACCCTTAGAACCCAGATTATAGGGACAAAGGCTATTGGTAATTTTGGTAGGAACGGTTCACCTCCTGCTTGATTGCCCAATTTGGTTGAGCATGGGAAAAATTAAATCATTTCTTTCTTTATTTTTCTCTTGGAAATTATGAGAAAATAGTAACATAGTAAATAAAATTTTGATTAAGCTTTGATGACAATGGAGTCTAATAAAAATTGAAAATTTTTATGCAGCAATGTCAGGGAAGGTTGTCCATAATGTTTATGTATCACAGTGCTACCAACAGAATAGGCAAATCATCGGCACCCAATATCAAAGGGACCGTTGTGCCCCTTATGTACACAACTTTCTTCCCTTTCAAGGAGGGAAGTTGGCATGGACTGGCATTTCTTCCATGCAACTGCACACCTTATCAAAACACCAGAGTGGCTTTGTTAACCGTGGAACTGTTTACTGCAATGGTCTGTTCTAGACTCTCGCTATCCAGGTTGATATGAAGTGCAAAACTAGAATTTCTAGACACCCTTAGATTACTCACCTTTTTTCATTTTCTTCTCATTCAACAAATTCAGTCCATTGTTTGTGCCTAGATGTGTATTTTCATTTTTGCTATTGGATTGGATTTGCTTGCAATTCGACTTTTTGAATATCATAAAATTTTCCTAAAATTATTTTTAATCTGTCAATATTTTTGCATTTGGAATTCTCTTGCAGCTGCTCCCACTACTTCTGTAGTGCCATCTCTTGACAAAGTTGATTTCTTAAAGCTTCAAAATGGCAGGTATAGAATAGGCCACCATTGCATGTTCTCAGATTTTAAAGTGTTCTGTTCTCTGGGATACATAACAGTTGCTGTATCATTGATTAACATATATCTATTTTCTCCTGTTTTAATCTTACGAGAATTGTGAATCACCAATGGATTTATGATTTTCAATTGCTCCTTGCATTGATTTGAAGTTAATACTTGCCAATCATAGTTTTAAGGAAAAGTGATGTCTTGATCTAATTTACAAATGTGCTGGTGAAATGTTTTGTTTCAACACTGTATTCCCCACAGGAATAACTTTCAGTTTGACATTTACAGTTCTCGAGTGATTGGGACATGCAGCAGGGTCCAGACAATGAGAGAGTGGTGTAAAATAAAAACATGAGTAGAACTTTCCATAAAGTTTCCATGAACCCTTGAGAGTGTTATGTAGAGCTCTGCTTACGTAATGTGAAATGATGAAAATATATGGTCAACTTAATGCTGCTATCACCTCCTCAAGCATACAAAACCTTCAACGGTCAACTTTCAAATCTATGGCTTGTGATTATATTTAATCGGTAGCAGCAACAGCTTCCTGCTGGTCTTTTGGACCAAAATATTGCCCATGTTAATTTCGTTTTCTCTGACCTGTTTTACAGATGGTGCCTTATCCTGTATTTCCTAACAAGCATATGATTGGTGTCACTTATGGATGATGTTGAATGTACACAGTGATATACGAGGTGTTTCTGTTGCTGGTGTTGAGGGAGAGCCTGTCAACCTCACTGAACCAGTTGCAGAAGCAATAGCAGCCGCCTTTTCTGGATGGTTAGTTGAGAAAAAGAAAGCTGATGCCTCTGGTCATTTGAGAGTTTCCATTGGTCACGATTCCCGAATATCTGCTCAAGTGTTACAGGTTTCTTGCCTGAATATAATAGGTTTTGCAATCTTCACCATCACACACACACACATATATATATAGAATCGATTATCTCTGCTGACAAGACAAGTTTAATCTAACTTCAGGATGCAATTTCACGAGGTATTGTCAGTGCAGGCCTGGATGTTGTTCAATACGGGTGAGTGATGACATTATGTAATTTTTTTTTTTTTTGGTGTTGATCCTCTTGTTGGTAGATGCTTTAGGATCTGCTAAGATCAATGGTTTTTGTTCATTTGAGTGGTGCTACTGACATAAGATCATACCTGGTCTAGCAAAAGATGTTGACTAGTTGGATTAGAACTCATGTTTCAGATTTATGTCAACTTTAAGTATTTTTATTTGCCTTTTTGTAGATTAGCATCTACACCAGCAATGTTTAACAGCACACTTACTGAAGATGATGCTTTTTTATGTCCAGTTGATGGGTCCATTATGATAACAGGTAGATTAAACATGTTATTAATCTGGTATAATGTTCATTACTGTTATTCTGGGTCTGTTGTAAACCATGTTACTTTATGATCAAAGCCATTTTTTTGTTCCTTTTTTCGTTCCTTTTTTCTTTTCTGTGTATCATAGATCCAAATTCTTAGTGACTAGCCTTGGTCTAATTTCTATGCTTAGCACTTGTCACGGTTCAGTGAACTTGGGTTTATTTCTAATCTTCACGAAACTTTGTATTTTTCAAGCACTTTATCTCTCATTTGGTTATAAGGTTAATTCTACGTAATTGAAATTCTAATTTGTATGTCCTGCAAACAGCAAGTCATCTGCCGTACAACAGGAATGGATTCAAGTTTTTCACAAATGCTGGAGGGCTTGGGAAAGCCGACATCAAAGACATCTTAGAGCGTGCTGCAGATATATATAATAACTTTACAACCGAGATTTTGATGACTTCAAAGGAACAAGCTCATGCGTCAATAAAGAGAGTTGATTACATGTCTATATATACATCTGATCTTGTAAAGGCCGTCCGCAAGGCTGCAGGAAACACAGGTATTACTCATGAAAATATTTCAGTGAAGCTGAAATGTGTCTGAGACTAAAATCATTTTCTCCCGTTACTTGAAGTGCATGATAGAACTTTCTATCATCATGCTGTTCCCAACATACTGTAATAAGGTCTTGCATATCTGAAAATGTTAGTATCATAGTTTTTTTTCCCAGTTTTGGGTCACCAGGATGTCATCTTTACTTTCTCTTGCATTTTTTTTTTCTCTGAGATTTTTTTACCTGTTTGCTAATTGCAGAGAAGCCGTTGGAGGGATTCCATATAGTTGTCGATGCAGGGAATGGAGCTGGAGGATTTTTTGCAGTAACTTCCCTTTGTGATTTTATTTAAACTTTTATTTGACTCATTCTGGGTGTAAGGTTTATTCATAGTGAACTAGATGCTTCAACACATGATCATGGGGCTCTCAGTTTTGAACTTGGAAAATCAATCCCTGCTTGGCATTGTTGGTGCCATCATGTCCACCAATATTAAGTGTTACAATCATTGAATTTGGAAAACCAATCTCCGGCTCGATGTGCCATTACAATATAAACCCTTATTTTCTCCTGTGTTGAAGTTTGTACCTCCGTACATGTTACCTTGGCTGTTGTGTGCCTTTGTGAAGTGACAATCCCTAGACAGCTGATGCTTGAAACTCCCACACTTTGTGAATTATTTTTTGTTCTGATTAGTGATATTGTCCCATGGTCTTTGGACCAAATGGCACTTCCTGCCTCTTTGAATAAGGAGTGGACGGTGAGGTGACAGGTTCAATCCTGTGTGGGTTTGAGTCATGTATTTGCCTCTAAAAAAGTAGTCCTCAGTTAGCTTAAGTTACTGGATTGGGAAATATTACTGTTGCTTGATATACGTTGTCCTTCGTTTAGTTAAGGCAATCCATGAAATATGATATATAATTCTTGTATTCAACTCTTATTTGATCAGTGTGTGATATCCATGTGCATTTCAATGGTTTGTCAGGCAAAGGTGCTTGAGCCTCTGGGGGCGGTTACTGCTGGTAGTCAGTTCTTGGAGCCAGATGGTAATATTTAAAATTGTAAAACCAGGATTAATTGGGACGTTGCTCCTGGACACCCAGTGCCAATAAAAATATATATATATATATATATAGATTTAAAATTGTAAAAAAGGCTTCATTCTTGGTATTTGAAATAGAATTTGTTTTGGGATCAGGTATGTTCCCAAATCATATTCCAAACCCAGAGGACAAGACAGCGATGAAAGCTATAACTCAGGCAGTTCTTCATAACAAGGCTGATTTGGGGATCATCTTTGATACTGATGTTGACCGGTAGTGGTTGTTCTCACTTGTGAGATGATCTAACAAGCTCTTATAATGTTTAATTTTAATCATTAATTTATTTCTATATAGATCTGCTGCTGTTGATTCTACCGGCCATGAGTTCAACCGGAATCGCTTGATTGCCTTGATGTCTGCCATTGTTCTCGAGGAAGTAAGATCCCCTTATTTCTGGTGTCTCCAGAACATATTTACATTTGAGACCCTGCTCAAAATTCCTATTCGTAATCTTGAAATGTTTGTTTTTTCCCCTAGCATCCTGGAACAACTATTGTTACAGACAGTGTGACTTCAGATGGTCTGACCACATTTATTGAAAAGAAACTTGGTATGGAGAGATCTATGTAGCAATATTACATTGTTTTGTCTCACATTGAAGGCATAATACCTTGCAATTTCTTACAGGTGGGAAGCACCATCGGTTCAAAAGAGGCTACAAAAATGTCATTGATGAAGCTATTCGTTTGGTAGTGTAAATTTTTTTATTTGGCAGAGTTTGATTAAAACCCACATTGATAGGAAGTAAATAAGAAAAATATTGAATATTAGGCTTAAAACCTGACAAATTTCTTTTTACTTGCATGCATGGTGGTCATATCCGAAATATGGGATATATTTCATTCGTATCAATAAAATTTACTTCTTACTTATTAAAAAAAAAAAGAAAAGAAATATGGGATATTATATATATATATATATGTATATAGTAGAACTCACCTTATATATATATAAGAAATTTGGTATTATCAGCTAAAACTAGGTTCAGCAATATTTCTTGGCCATTTAGGTTTTTGTCGTCCATTGAGAATTAGAACATTGATAGTGAAGTAAACGAATTTTTTGTAATGCTTCGGTAAGGCCATAATACATGCACAGCTTTTCTTGATGATTTCAAGCTGACTAGCTTCTATAAGGTCCTTCTTTTAATAGTAATTTTTTTTGTCTTGCTTTGTTATTTAATTTTGTCTATCTTCTTTTGATCAATGGAAAATTTCTTGTCTTGTTTTCTTTCATTAAATCAAATGTAAAAGTGAAAGAGTGAACTTTAAAAATTGTGGTGTGCTGGTTGCAACTTCTATGACCCTCATCTTACTTTTTATTAGCTTTTAACTGAAATAATTGCATTTCTGACAGAACTCTATTGGTGAGGAGTCACATCTGGCTATTGAAACCAGTGGCCATGGAGCTCTTAAGGAGAATCACTGGCTTGATGATGGTGCATTTCTCATGGTAGACTTTATATGTAACATTTCATTGGTGTTTCTTTTAGCTGTCTGCCATTGGCCCATATATATAGAGAGGATTGCTCCTATGGTTCTTGTTGTTAATTGAAAGTTGTGGCCATATTTGCAGGTCAAAATCTTGAATAAACTTGCTTCAGCCAGAGCTTCAGGAGTGGGTGGTGGCAGCAAAGTTTTAACTGATCTGGTACAGGGTCTGAAGGAACCAGCTGTTGCTGTAGAATTGAGATTGAAGATTAATCAGAATCACCCAGAACTTAAAGGAGGGTATGCCACTGTATATGATTTCTGTAAACTTTATTCTTTGTGCATGTTCTGTGAAATCACCAATAAATTTAATTGTCCAGATCTTTCCGGGACTATGGAGAGGCAGTGCTGAAGCACTTGGAGAACTCTGTTGAATCAGACCCAAACCTTCAAAAAGCCCCTGTTAACTATGAAGGGGTAAGTTTAGTCCATATCAATAAATTCTCTGGAATAATAATACTAATAAATTAAAATTAAAAGAAGAAGAAGAAGAAGAAGAAGAAAAGCTTGATTTAAGTTGACTCATTTGGACTTCTTATAGATGCAATCATGACATCACTGCCGGCCATGACTAGTTGGACACTTGTTGTGGCATTAACATTCACCGAATATTTGCTCCTCCCTTTCATCTGGTATTAATGCTCATCCACTGCCCCCAAAAAGTTGATGTGTCTTCCTTTTCATTGTCTAAGATTGATGGTTTTATGTTTTGGCTGTGGAGAATAAAGATTTAGATAGTCATGGCATGCATATTATGCATGGAAAGATAAATGGGAGGCAATTTAGTTTATAAATTCTGGATGAGTAGTCCTGCAAAATATTTACGTCAGCGAATTTCTAGTTGTGTTACCTATAAAAAAAAAATAGTTTTATTAATTTAGATGAAGCAAGCGAAAGAGTTACTTTGTATTTGTTATCTTTCTTCTTGTTGTCACCATTATCTGCTATTTGCTATTTTGCATTTTTAAGGTACCCTAAACGCATGTTTCTAAATATTTCACATGAACAGGTCCGAGTGTCTGGCTTTGGGGGGTGGTTCCTTCTTAGACTCTCACTACATGATCCAGTACTTCCCCTTAACATCGAGGTGCATTAGTCTTCAACATTCTGTCTGAGCCGTTATGGTCATGATTAAAAGATTATTTTGACTAATTTCAAACCACTGTAGGCACCAAGCAAAGAGGATGCTGTCAAACTTGGGCTTCATGTTCTTGCTGCTGTCAATGAGTTCCCAGCACTGGATACGTCTGCCCTGGATAAATTTGTCCAAGCATAGACTTTGGAG